>NC_069803.1:17500000-18125000 GCF_027406575.1 Nycticebus coucang
GGAGCTTTTTTTTTTTTTTTTGCAGTTTTTGGCTGGGGCTGGGCCTGAACCCACCACCTCTGGATATGGGGCTGGCACCTACTCCTTTGAGCCACAGGCACCACCTGTAATTGACCTTTTAATATGGGTATTCTCAGGCATTTGGCTAAGTGCAGTACTTTCCATTCATTATTTGATTTTATATCCATCTTGTTTTACAGATAAGACAGATTCAGAGAATTTATACAACTTTTGCAGAGCCACATGGAAGCAAGTGGTGGAGCCTGGATTGGCTCTTTCTCATGCTGGTTGCTCAGTTCCTGGATATTCTAATGCTATGTCCTCTTTTGGCTTATCCATCATTCCTACTTGACTGTAAGGCCTCTACAATATGACAGTCTTTGTAGTCATTCTATCAGGATTTCACAAATCATTATGCAATGTACTACTACCTTGATACATGAAACAAATTAGACAACTGTGTTTGCTGTGCTATTTACGTAGTATAACCCTATACAATTGAAATTATTAAGGAAGAGATGAATAATTTTTGTATAATGAATAATTATATACCAAAAAGAAAAAATGAATATTAAGAAATAGTTTAGAAGCCATGCAATACATTTCTTTCATAATTTAATAAAAAAGTAAAACATCACCATGTGCAGAACCTAATTATTCCAGTTTAATCATGTTAGGAACATTCAGTTGATGTACTAATAAGTACTTATTGCACGCCCACAGGGACAAAATTTAGTATTAGGATTTTGAGAATATTATCTAGCATTTAAAGATTTTAAAAAATATAATTAAGGAAACACACAATTGACAGAATCGCAGTGTATAAAAAATGATTCTAAAAGTGAAGAGGAGGGAAGGCGTCAGAAAGAGATGCTCCTGAAGCATCCGTGTCATTAACTAGGAGAAATGGAGGATTGTGGTGTAAGGAAAATAATGGAGTGATGTTTCAGGCAACCTCATTCCGATGACCAAATACCATTTCACGTGTGGTAATTTCCTTGGTGATAGATTGCTAATCGAGCTTGCTCATCTCATTGAGCACTCCCTTCTCTGTTCTTTTATGTAAATGCAGCTATGTCTCTGTTAGCTCATGTCTTGTTTTACTACTTAATTTGCAAAGTCATTCCTCCCTAGGATGAGTTTCTCCATGAATGGAGAGTGGTCTGGCAGGGGAGCCACAGCACTGGTCTGGCTCAAGGAGGCCATGAGCTCACGGTCTTGGGTATCCTAACTTTGGCCTTTGGAAAGAAGGTATTGGTAGGTTTCCACTGTGACATACTGCTGATTTCTTTCTGTATTTGGCAGAGGTGGAGTCTTGCTTTTGCCCAGGCTTGTAAGGAGCTCTTCACTTTTAGGGACCCACCCAACCTGGTACCCGAAAGTTCTAGAGCTGTGGGTGTGGTTAAAGCACCTTGCCGAATACCACCATTTCTCCTGTTGCTCTCTTTCTCCTTACTGTCCTTTTTCTCTTCTTTACTTCAATTCTTTCCTTCTACTGCCCCTTCTTTTTTCCTTTTTTCTCCTCTTTATCGTTTTCTTTTCTTTCTCCCCCTCACTCTTTACCCTTCCCATACTTTTTGCCTTATATCAAAAGGTCATGTCAACACCTTAGCTCTGAGACAAAGTAATTTAAAGTAATGGAGGTAAAAAAAAAAAAAAAAAACAAAGTGAGGGAGGTAGTGGGGAGAAAAAAATTGGGGAAGTAAGTGAACAAAAAGAAAACACTCATGAGGAGAAACCAACAGACAAATTCTAGCAAAATGAAAAACTGGACAAAACCTAGCTTCCACAATGGTGAAAAGGATAAAAACTAAGCAATGAACCTTAATAATAATAAAGCAATCTCCCCAAAGGATCATGAGGTGGCTACTGCAGAGGATGGAACCTGTAAGAATTAATGGAAATGACAGGAAGGGGATTTAAAATATGGATGGCAAAAACAATAAAGGGAATTGTTGAGAAAGTGGAAAAACAAAACCAAAAAGTGAATGAAAAATATAAAGAATATAGAAGGGATATTGTGGAGCATAAGGACTCAAAGGAGTCAACTGGGAAATTTAAATATGCAGTAGAAAGTATCAATAATATATTAGACCATGCAGAAGAAAGACTCTCAAACCTAGAGGATAAAGCTCTTGAGCTAACTCAAGCAATTAAAGAGGTAGGAAAGGAGAGAAAGGAGAATATTCACTTAGAGAATTATGGGACTTCATGAATCATTCAAACATATGAATTATAGATATTTCTGAAGGGGAAGAAGAATATCCAAAAAGAATGGAAGCCCTCCTGGAGGATACCAGAAATGAAAACTTCCCAAGTATCGCTAAAGATTCTGACACACTCCTTTTAGAGGGATATCAAAATCTGGGTCACCTCAACACAAATAGAGAATCTCCAAGACACTTTGTAAAGAACCTGTCCAAGGTCAAGATGAAAGAGAAAATTCTGTAAGCAACAAAGAGTAAGTTTGAATTGACCCAGAGGGGCAGATTCATCAGGGTGACAATGGACTTCTCAGCTGAAATTTTGTAAGCCAGAAGAGAATGGTCAGCTACCTTTAACCTTCTTAAACAAAACAACTTTCAGCTGAGAATTATTTATCTTGCTGAAATAAGCTTAAAAATAGATGGAGAAATCGAATTTTTCACAGATATACAAACATTTAGGAAATTCACCACAATAAGACCAGCTCCATATGAAATACTTAGATGTATTCTCCACACTGAACATCACATAGACCACCAACAAAGTGAACACCCACAAACTCACTGAAAGACAAAACCAAGTTTCCATAATGGTGCACAGGATAAAAACTAAGAAATGAACCTTCATAAAATGAAATGAATAGAACTCCACCACAGTTATCAACTCTCTCAATAAATGTTAATGGCTTGAATTCCTAATGAAGAGGTGCAGGCTGGCCAATTTAATTAAAAAAAGCATAAACCACCCACATAGTGTCTCCAAGAAACACACCTAATCTGAAGACAAAACAAGCCTGAGGGTGAAGGGTTGGAAAACAAATTTCAGACAAATGTAAACCAGAAGAGAGGAAGGTTTTCAGATACAGGTGGATTTAAAGCAACTAAAGTTAAGAAAGACAAAGATGATCACTTCATACTGGTCAAGGAAGCAGTATATTAAGAGGACATTTCAATTTAACTATTTATTCACTTAACTTAAATGCTCCCAGAATTATGAAACAGATATTGATTGGTCTGAGCAAAATGATATCTTATAACACCACAATAGTAGGGACTTTAACACTGCTCTGGTTGAACTGAACAGATCATCTAAACAGCAACTAAACAAAGGTACAAGGAATTTAAATGTGACCCTAGAACAAATGGGCTTAATAAATAGATATATACAGAACACACCATTCCAAACCTAAGGAATATACCTTCTTCCTGTCAGTCCATGGGACACACTCCAAAATAAATCATATCTTGCTTCAAATCAAACATCAACAAAACAAAAAAAAAATTGAAATTATAATGTGTATCTTCTCAGACCACAAGGCAATAAAAGTAGAACTCAATTCCAACATACATTTTCATCCCACACAAAGGCATAGAAATTAAACAACCTTATGCTGAATGACAGCTGGGTTAAAGAAGAGATAAAGGAGGGAATTATTAAATTCCAACAACAATGAGGCTAAACATTACCAAAACCTGAAGGATGCTGCAAAAGCAGTCCTAGGAGGGAAATTTATCACATTAGATGCGCACATTAAAAAAAAAAAAAGAAGAAAGAAAAAAAGAGAGAAAGCAAGCACATCAACAACTGAAGGAATCATCTCAAGGAAATGGAAAAAGAAGAGCAATCCAACCCCAAACCCAATAGATGAAAAGAGATGACTAAAATTAAATCACAAATAAATGAAGTTGAAAACAAAAGAACAATTCAGAAAAATCAATGAAACAAAAACCTTTGGCCAGATTAACCAAAAATAGAAAAGCAAAATCTTCAATAACCTCAATCAGAAATGAAAAAACAGAAATAACAGATATCACTGAGATACAAGATATTATCTCTGACTTCTACAGGAAACCCTATCCCTAGAAATTTGACAATGTTAAGGAAGTGGATTCACAACTGGAATCATACTCTTTCCCTAGACTTAACCAGGAAGAACCAGATCTCTTGAACAGACCAATATCAAGCACTGAGATTGCAGAAATAATGAAAAATCTTTCAACAACAACAACAACAAAGAACTCTGGACCAGATGGCTTCACACCAGAATTCTATCAAACCTTCAAAGACGAGCCGATTCCAAAACATTGAGAAGGAAAGAAACTTCCCTAACATGATCCATGAAACCAAGCATCACTCTGATTCCAAAACCAGGAAAAGGCCCAATTTAAAAGAACTACAGACAAATTTCACTAATGAATACTCAATAAATTCTTAGACAATAGATTACAGCTGCACATTAAAAAAAAACATACACCACATCGAATAGGCTGTTATATCAGTCTTGTATTCCACCCTGGGATACAAGACTGATTTAACATACACAAATCCATAAAGGTAATTCACCATATTAGTAGAAGTAAAAGAAAAGAATATATAATCCTTTCAACAGATGCAGAAAAAACATTTGACAAAATTCAGCATCCTTTTCTAACAAGAACACTTAAGAATATAGGTATAGATGACACATTTCTTTAAATGATTGAAGCCAACTATGACAAACCCACAGCTAATATACTGAATGGAGTAAAACTGAAAGCTTTTCCACTTAAAATAAAAACCAGACAAGGATGTTCCTATCACCACTACTCTTCAAAATAGTGCTGGAAGTTCTAGCTAATGCAATCAGAGAAGAGAAATATACAAAGGACATCCAAATGGAGGCAGAAGAGGTCAAATTCTCAGTCTTTGTTGACAATGTAATCTTATACTTAGAAAATCCCAGAGACTCAACCATAAGACTCCTTGAAGTAATCAAAAAATACAGGAACATCTCAGGGTATAAAATCGATGTCCACCAATCAGTAACCTTTGCAAAAGCCAAGTTGAGAAGTTAATCAAACATACAATTCCCTTCACAGTAGCTTCAAAGAGAATGAAATACTTAGGAATGTACCTAACAAAAGAGGTGAAGGACCTCTACAAAAAGAATTACGAAATCCTAAGAAAAGAAATAGCAGAAGATATTAACAAATGGAAGAGCATACCATGCTCTTGGCTGGGAAGAATCAACATTGTTAAATTGTCTATACTACCCAAAGCAATCTCTAGATTCAATGCAATCCTCATTAAAATACCAGCATCATACTTTAAATAACTGGAAAATATACTTCTTCATTTTGTATGGAACCAGAAAAGAACTGGCATAGCCAAGACAATTTTTGGTAATAAAAACAATGCCAGAGGCATCACTCTATCAAAATGTACATTACATGTACAAAATGTATATTACAGGTCCACAGTGATCAAAACAATATGGTATCAGCACAAAAATAGAGACAGAAATATGGAACCAAATAGAAAACCCAAGAGATGAAACCAGTCTCTAATAGTCATCTGATTATTGGTAAACAAACAAAAGCATAGACTGGGGGGGAGGGGGTTGGGAGAACTGGATAACCAGTGTAAAAAGATTGAAATTGGACCCATGTCTTTCACCACTTACAAAAATTGACTCTTTGGATAAAATATTTAAATGTAAGACACGAAATGATAAAAATCGTAGGGGAGAAAACTCTTGAGGATGTCAGCCTGGGGAAAGATGAAGAAGACTTCATTAACAACAACAACAAAAATAAACAAATAGGACTTAATTGAGCTGAAAAGCTTCTGCACCACTAAGGAGATAAAAATTGAAGAAAAAAATTCAACCTTCAGAATGGGAGATGATATTTGCAGGGTATGAATCTGACAAGGGCTTGATAACTAGAGTCTATAGAGAATCCAAATTAATCAACAAAACAAGACTAAACAATCCCATATATCACTGGGCAAGAGACATGAATAGAACCTTGCCTAAGGAAGACAGACAAATGGCTAACAAACATGAAAAAATGCTCATTGTTCCTGATCATCAGAGAAATACAGATAAAAACCACCCTGAGATATCACTTAACCCCAGTGAGAACAGCCCATATTGCAGCCATCCCAGAGTTGCAGATGGTGGTGTGGGTGTGGAGAGGGAACACTTTTACACTGTTGGTGGCAAACTAATACAGTCTCTTTGCAATGAAGTATGGAGATTCCTCAAAGAACTCAAATTAGACCTCCCATTTGATCCTGCAATCCCACTACTAGGGAGATCGCATCTACCCAGAAGTAAAAAAATCATTTTATCATAAAGACATTTACGCTACTGCAGCTCAATTTACAATCGCCAAGTTGTGTTAAACAATGGGTTAACAAACTGTGCTATATGTATACCATGGAATACCATTCAGCTGTAAGAAAAGATAGTGACTTTACATCTGTTGTATTAACCTGGATGGAGCCGAAACACATTCTTCTTAGTGAAGTATCACAGGAATGGAGAAGCAAGTATCCAATGTAATCAACGTAATTATGAAGCCAAGTAAACAATCTAACACGACCACATAGATGAAAAACTGAATTCTTTTCAAGTTGGGGAGAAGGGAACAGAGGAAAGGGGAGAGGAGACAGTGTTCGGTCTGCTCCCACTTCAAAGGGACAAGGTAGGGGTGTATGGCACACCTTTCAGGTATGTGACACAACTATAAGAGGTCCTCTACGTAACAAATTAAAAAATTGTGACCTGTTTGTTTGTTCCCTCCCAATACCTTGAAATAAAAAAAAAAAAAAAAAGAATGCTAGGATTACAGGCATGAACCATTGTGCCTGGCTGGTTTACGCTTTTGTTATGGGAATTTATTCTTGTGCAAATACAATTACAACTACCCATGGGGTTAAAAAAGAAAA
This sequence comes from Nycticebus coucang, assembly GCF_027406575.1. Classification (NCBI taxonomy): domain Eukaryota; kingdom Metazoa; phylum Chordata; class Mammalia; order Primates; family Lorisidae; genus Nycticebus; species Nycticebus coucang. The sequence continues at coordinate 17,506,919 of NC_069803.1, forward strand.
GAAAAGAAAAAGAAAAAAGAAATTACAAATCTAAGTAAAGTGGAAGAATAGCAGCCATGTGCTGGGAATAATAGAGGCTGAGATATTGGAGTCCAGAGAGTCTTTTCCTGGGGGATTATAAGGCTTAGGACATGCCCATTAATTTGAGTTTCTGGTGTGGAGTCAAGAACTCTTATAATTAAGGGAGGTAATGAACTAGTACCCTACAGAAACATGAAGTATCAGGATTTCTTATTACTTTAAAAATAACTTTTGTCTCAGAGAACAATATAATATGACTATATTTGACTAAAATAGTATGACTGTTATTTTATGATGTGCTTTTTTTATAAACACTACTCTGTTTACAACTTTTATTAATATTAGAAACAAATACTTCCTTAAAAACCTATCTAAAATTTGTTTAAAATAACTGGAGTTTATTTGTCATAAAATTAATCCGATCCTTTTTTCTTCTTTGTTTTCTAATACAAAAATTGATATTAATTAGTAGTCTGGATAAGTAACAAGTGTTCTTGTTCCGTTTTCTCCTTGGGTTGAGCTTCTGTGAGGAGCAATGGATTTTGTGCCCTTTGATCTATTAATTTGTCTCAGCAATCTCGTTTCTCCTGTGGGAAGTTTCTTTTGATGAAAACTTACAGCCCTTGGGATACCCCTGCTACATCCACTTTGGCCAGTAACACAAATCAGTCTGGAAGGCAGGCGCCACCTGTCTAAATCAATCTTCATCTACAAATGCCCTTGTATTTGTTCAATCATTGTATTTTCACGGACCATGTGGCCAAGATGAAAAGGATAGAATAAAACATATCAATTTGTGGTTACTAGAATCTAACTTTGGAAACAGTAGTCCCAACAACTCCTTGCTTCTTAAAATCACCTCATTGCTTTTATTGCTTCATTAACTATTTGAAATTGAACACTTGTTGATATTGTTGATTCTTATAAGATGAGCCCACAGACAGTAATTATAACATTGTCTTCAGGCACAGTCAAAAAATAACTATGTTAAAACAATAAAGTTGCGTTTTGTCTCTGTGACACAAAAATATAATGAGCCAATTACTGTAAACTTAGCTTTTAAACTAGGAATTCTCATGGAAAACAGGTCATCACAGAAAGAGGAGGAAAACACAGGAATACATTTTTCAGTTATTCTCATAATATGAACATGAGTGATTAGAATGTTCTGAAGTTATAATGTTCTACATATATCATTAGTGATTATCCTAAATGAATCTATAGGTGCAAAATATGAAAAATAACATCCATGACAATATAGTGGCAATTTAGTTGCAGTGACACTTTAGGAATGATACGTCCTCCAGCGTGGACAACAGAGTAAGACTTTGTCTTAAAAACAAAAAAAGGTATTTTGGGAGTGCCAAAAATGGTAAACATGCTTTAAGGGATGTTATCTATGGATTACTTTTTTAAGTTAATCAAATGAACGCTGGCATCACCACGCGACAGGTAAGACAAAGAAAATGGCGGGAGGATGATTGTCGTTCAAGAAGGGCAAGGCCATTCTGAAGTGGTATTTGAAATTCCAGAACATTATGGAAGTACAGTGACCATGGAAGTGTGAGTGTGCAACAGAACCTCCAACGCGCCTAACAATTGCACACAGTCGTGATAAGTGTGAGATGCATGGTGCTGTGAGTTATGTGCACAGGGGAAGATCCAGGAGGCCGCGCACAGCAACAAGTCCTGCTTCTTCTGCTGTGGTGTTTCACCAGCTCGCTCTCCACAGCAGTCTAGGAAACAATATGCATGTGAGACAGGAGTTAGCAGAACAAGCAAACAACCAATTCTTCTTTTTTCTTTTTTTATTAAATCATAGCTGTGTACGTTAATGTGATCATGGGACACCATGCCCAAACGGTTTCATAGACCGTTTGACACATTTTCATCACACTGGTTAACATAGCCTTCCTGGCATTTTCTTAGTTATTGTGCTAAGACATTTACATTCCACATTTACTAAGTTTGACATATACCCTTGTAAAATGCACCACAGGTGTAATCTCACCAATCTCCCTCCCTCTGCCCACCTCCCCTCGCCCTCCCCTCCCTTTCCCCCTTCTCCCTATTCTTAGGTTGTAACTGGGTTATAGCTTTCATGTGAAAGCCATAAATTAGTTTCATAGTAGGGTACATTGGATACTTTTTCTTCCATTCTTGAGATACTTATGTTCCAGCTCCATCCATGTAAACATGAAAGACGTAAAGTCTCCATCTTTCTTTAAGGCTACATAATATTCCATGGTGTACATATGCCACAATTTATTAATCCATTCGTGGATCGATGGGCACTTGGGCTTTTTCCATGACTTAGCAATTATGAACAGGGCTGCAATAAATATTCTGGTACAAATATCTTTGTTATGATGTGGTTTTTGGTCTTCTGGGTATATGCCTAGTAGAGGAATTATAGGATTGAATGGCAGATCTATTTTTAGATCTCTAAGTATTCTCCAAACATCTTTCCAAATGGAATGTATTAATTTGCATTCCCACCAGCAGTGTAGAAGTATTCCCTTTTCTCCACATCCACCCCAACATCTCTGGTCTTGGGATTTTGTGATATAGGCTAATCTTACTGGAGTTAGATGATATCTCAAAGTAGTTTTGATATGCATTTCTCTGATGATTAAAGATGATGAGCATTTTTTCATATGTCTGTAGGCTGCGCGCCTGTCTTCAAACGTATAAGCAAGAAAATAACAAGTGATCCCATCGCAGGCTGGGCAAGGGAATTGAAGAAACAACCAATTCTTAACACAGCAAAATGGAAAGTTTTCATCCCCAGATTATTACATGCACTGAGATACAAAGAGCTTCCCTTTTGGAGAATTTTCCAGGACAATGAACAGGATGAGAAGGTGCAGTTGAGTTTTCCCCGCGTTCTCCTGACTCAAGATCTCTTGATGTCTACCTATGGGGGACCTTGAAGGACATGGTGTCCTACAGAAAGCCAGGTACATGGTGGGACTTTGGAAGAAGGGGCATTTTCAGTGACCCAAGTGGACACTTTGGTCAACGTTGCTCAAGCAGTGGTTCTCCACAATCAGAAGCGTCTGGACACTGATGGTGACCACTGTGAGCACCTCTTGTAATTGTAGAAGTCAAAAGCAACTTGTGTTCTCCTTTTGTTATTGGTATGTATTATTACAATTTTAATACAGTTTTTCCTTTCTTAAAATGTGTATACATATATTTTGGTGCCCTCTCTATACAGGTGTAGACATATAGAATACAGACATACAAAAGAGGATTAACAAAGGGAATTGGTTAGCATGATTATGAAGGCTGAGAAGTCTCACAATTTGTCACCTACAAGCTGGAGAACCAGGAAGGTGGCAGGGCTCAGTCCTAGTTTGAAGGCCTAACTGAGGGAAGGTGAGAATGTAACTCTCAGTCTGAGTCTGAAGGTCTGAGAAACCGGGTGGCCTCTGGTTTCTAGTCCTAGAGACCAAAATCCAGAAAACCTGGAGTTATGATGTCCCAGAGGGCAGGAGAAAAAGGGTGTCCCAGTCCTAGGAGAGACAGAGAGCAAATACACCTCCCTCTACCTCTCTGCCCTAGAAGAGGGACTCAGCTGCTTGAATGGTGCCCGCCCACCTTGTGTGAGGGAAGATCTTTCTTATTCAGTCCACTGATTCAAATGCCAATCTCTTCTGGGAACATTCTCACAGATATACCTAGAGATAAAACTTCACCAGCTATCTGAGTAGCCCTTAATCCAGTCAAGTTTACACCTAAAACTAATTATCACAGAATGTGATCCAATGATCACAGCATATCTGAAGAGCAAGGCCATCACCAGAACCTCATCATAGCAAACAGAGCATGAGATGGCAGATGTGTCTTCACATTGGAATGAAAATGCTTATAAATCTGTTCTTCCAGCCTGTGATTTCATATTATATTATTTCTGAGATAGACCCATCTCTTTTGCTAGAACTACCCTTAGTAGTGGCCCAAATGGGACTTGAGGGAGTTTAAGGTAGCTGGACCCTTCTGGCTGACAACCATAGGTGATTTTATGGCTCACAAGTTGGCAACCATGGAGAAAAGGGCATGTACCTACCTCTTCTGTTGAGCCCAGAGAGTATATCATGTTTTCAAGAAAAAGGGGGGAAAAAAATCCTTTGTGGATTACAAAATTTTACAATATCTCTGAATTTGTCTCATTCTAGCGTGTAAATCTGATTCCTAACACTGACAAACTGTACATAAATAAACATAGATCAATTTCATTTGTGAATATTGATGCAAAAAGCTTAAATAGATTTTATTTAACAATTCAATAGTGCATAAAAATATGAATATATAGAATGCATTACAGAAATCGAAGGATGTCCCACATGCAGACAATCCATCATAAAATTCATCATATTAATAGCTATAAGAGAGAACAAATAATATAATCTTTCATATAGACACAAAAAAGTAATTTCGTATAATCTAGCCATTACTGTCTTGTACCTAATGCAGACCAGATTCATAAAAAATAAAACTAAATAAAATAGCAATAAATAAATAATACCTCAAAATAAATCTACCTATCTACCTATAATCAACGTATTTATCTATTAATTTATCTCAGTCTGAAGTTTGCACATTCTTTATGGGGAAATAGCAGTATCACTATCACTATTTAACATAAAATTCAGACATATTAAACAACATTCATGTGGTATAATAAAAAAAACAAAGAGGGTAGTAAAACTTGGAATGAAAAGTAAAATTATCTCTATACACAGATAGTATAGGGTGGCCATAAAGTTCATTTATAATTTGAACTTTCTGGCCACCCCATATATATATAAAGTTCAAATTGCAAAGGAACTTTATGGCTACCCTGTATAATGTAAATTTGGAAATCCCAAGAGAACCATTAAGAATAAATGGCTGGCTTGGCGCCCATAGCACAGTGGTTACGGTGCTGGCCACATGCACCCAGGCTGGTGGGTTCGAGCCTGGCCCAGGCCAGCTAACCAACAATGACAATTGCAACAACAACAACAACAACAAGTAGCCGGGCACTGTAGTCCGAGCTACTTGGGAGGCTGAGGCAAGAGAATCACTTAAACCCAAGAGTTTGAAGTTGCTGTGAGCTGTGATGCCACGGCACTGTACCCAGGGTGACATAGTGAGGCTCTGTCTCAAAAAAATAAAAATAAAAATAAAAATAAAAAAAGAATAAATTGCCGCAAACATTGTCCATGGTTGCTTTTTCACTACAACAAAATTGAGTAGTTGTCACATGAACACTGTGGCTGCACAGCCTAAAATATTTATACTGCATTGCCCAAGAAGAAGTTTGCACAGCTTGGCTTTAGTGATACACACAATTGTTTCACAGAGATATTCTGTGACATGAATACTGGGAAGAAAGTGGACAGTAGCCAGTAACTGTGCAGATGTCAATTTATTTAAAATAATTCTACCACAAGATGAAGGTGCTCTACCATTCTTAGAATAAATGTATATAATGTGTATCAGTGTATGGTATTATATGAAAGACACATTCCACATTTCTTAATGGGCTTCCATAGTAAACGCTGATTTGTTTTTTCTGATTGAGTTATGGGAATCCCAATATTCAAGTTTTATTCCAGATTTCCTGGCATCTAGGGCCGGCAATAGGTCCTAATTTGGGCCAGTGAAATGTAAAGGGAACTCTGTTGGAGACTGTAAGTCCTGGGGAAGCTTTCATGTGATAACTAGATTGCTAACAGAAAAAATACTCAAACTTTGAAAAATAATTTAAAGAGGTTTATTCTGAGCCAAGTGTGTGTGAAGGACACCCCCAAGCACATTTTAAGAGGTTGCGAGAAATGTGCCCACATAGCCTGGCTATAGTTTGGTTTTATGCATTCACGAATTCAGGAATTACAAGTAATATCCTATGTCAAAACATGGGAGACATACATTGGTTTGGCCCCCAAAGGTGGGACGTCTCAATGGAGATGGGAGATGGGGGGGGAGGCCTTACAGGTTTTAGGTTGATTACAAATTCTTTGTATTTGGTTAAAGAAATGGAGTTTTGCCTAAAGATTTTGAATGCTTGAACTTAAGGAAATCCTATTTATTAGAGAAAAGCCACCAGACATTTAAGGAAACTGAAGTGACCTGTTAAGTAAGTTGATGTCCTAAGCATGGTCTGAGCTTTGTCGTGCCTGGTCTCAGGTCCCCTGAATCATACTGTTACAAAGAGTAACTCCAAAAGGAAGGGGGCATAATGAGGTGTGTCCCACCTCCCTCTTCCTCACCTCAACTTTAAGGTTTTACAGGGGTTCCCTTGGCCAAGAGAGGTCCATTCAGTTGGCTTGGGGCTTAAGATTTTATTTTAGTTCATAGGATATAAAAATCACAATTATCTCAGTTGTCTAAGACTTAGGCAGAAAGCCTATCCCAGTTCTAGCTTTTAATACAGAAGTGATAGCTAAAGCTTTAGCAGCCACACCATGGCCATGAGAGAAAGCGAAGGGAACAGCCGAGACATGGACTTTGACACCCTCGAATCACGGAGCTAGCAGGACTCTCCGTGAAAAGAGAACTGGGATTGGTTCCAGGAAGAGCAGGTCTCCACAAGCTGCAGCTGAGACTGCACAAACTTCCCGAAGCAATAAAGAACATTCATCCACTCCCTCACTGAAACAACTAAGAATTCATTCAAAGGCATAAATCTCCCAGCATTGCAAGTAAATTTTTTCACTTAGAGACTAATGCTGAAAGTGAAAATCTATCCAAAGAGTGGCCTTAGAGGTATTATCTATAAATACAATCTTTTCTCACACCTTTTTTTTCCCCTTATGCCTCCTGGGTCTTTAGGCTACTTTGTCTGCATCCTACTTTTGGAATCCATCTATTTTTCTTTCTCCTTGTGCGATTGTTTACTTGTTTGGCCTGGGCAGTGTTAGTGATAATTCTTCCTCCTTTGCTTAATAATACACAGTAAATTCTGTTAACCCTAACCTGTATCCTCCTGGCAAGATGGACAGTAGCCTCAGAATGATCCGGGCAACATCCTTTGATGATGTCCCTCCCTCCCCCTGAATTTGTGCCAATCTGTTTTTCTGGGAATCTTTGTCTTATTTTTTAAGAAATGGTTTAAAGGTCTTTTCCTCCTCTGAGAAAGAGGTTCAAAACAAAGTGCTTATTCTTCTGGGATACAAAACAACATTTTAAAAAAAGAGAGTTACCTTAAGAAATAATATACCAAACTTGAGACAAATGAATTATTTTAGTACCTGGGTATTTCTTGGTTAATGTTTTCTCCTAATTGCAGTTTCTTAGATGACTTTGGGTATGCAGAGACATCTGTCACCCCTGTTTAGTATTTTCTCTACTTCCCCAAAGCCAGTCAGGAATGTGATGAAAAATATTAAAGTTAATGTCACAAAACTACCAAATTTACAAATAGCTCATATCCAGAAAATTCTATGAGGCAATGACAAGTGGTTCGTGGAATCTTCACCTAAAACCAAGAATCAATCATAGCAGCTCAAAGATAGGTAGACTGTTAGATATTTTTGATTATAGCAGCTAGTCAAAACATATTATTCACCTAATAACACTAAAATTATTTCCTGGCTATTTTTATTCAAGCCCCAGAGTTATCCAAATAGAACACTAACAGAAAATGCTAAATATTGCAGCCATTTCAGTTTTAGTGAAAATGCACTCATTTTTTTTTTGCATAGACTAAATATGTTATATAAGGTCCACACATATATACTAATATTCTCACCACCATTAAAGAAATAAGACATGAACCACCTCGCTTCTGGCCACAAAATATAACTCAATGCACCAATCATATAATTTAAAATGCCATGGAAGAAAAAATCAAAAGTGGGAAGATTTAAATTCCTCAAAACAACGATGCCATCTATGTAAGAAAATTTTGTTTGACAAACAATAGACTAATGAAATGAGCTAGTTCACAGAATTTGAGGAGTTTCCCCACCTTCATCTTTGAAACTTCAGGAGCTGTAATCTGGGCTTTCGGCAGATTTGCAAACTTCCTTCATTTTCAAATAAATGAAGGTTTTCCAGAGACCAAATCTCACACAATAAAATTAATTTCTGTAAAGGGGTACACTCCCACCGAGACAGTGTTGATTTTTTTTTTTTTTAGTCTTATGCAAGGGGATATACATTAAAAATAAACAAGCATCTTTGAAACCAAGTATTCTACTGAATGGCCTCATCTCTGCCATTTTTTAGGGGGCAGCAGGAACCTGTGCCGTGTAGGTCTCCTGCAGATCTTGAAATATAAAATGCAGAAGTTTTTTCCCCATTTAGAAAGGAAAAACACCAAGTAAACGGAAATAGATTTAATGACGATAAATTACTCCTCCAGAAGGGAAAAGTGTATAATTTCTTTCATTTAGAAAGCATGCTGGCATGAACATTATGTTACTCAGCCTAATTCAGTCACCTATGAAAGGAACTGCGACTTGAACTAGTTAAACAAACCAGGAGAATTTAATGTCTTTGAACTACTAACCAGAAACAGGCCACAGAAAAGGCAGGGACAGATCTGGATAGAGGAAGCTCTGGATCCAAGGGCTCAAACATAGTAAGGGCTTTCTACACGTGTCCTATGCCCCATAGTTCTGTCCAGGGGTATCCATGGTCACACAGTGGGTTCTTTATTTGACCTCAGAAGAACACAGTCTTGAAAGCTGTAGGCTTAAGAAGGCAAGGTGGAGGCCTCTCTTTCTCTGGATTTGTCTCTCCTTGAATCATTTTCTATATCAAAAGAAATTGGGTAATAGGATCTTTTGGGAGGACCTGTTGATCCCATGCTGGTTACCACGATGGCCAGTCACCTCCTTCTGAAGCACGGTCAGTGTAAGGATCGAGGGGTTGCCCACAAGAAGTGAAAGTTCAATATATATTAAAATACATTAACATTCCTTCAAGTTTACACAATCTGTGCTTTTCCCTATAGAGCGATATTTGTTTAAAGCAGCATTCCCTATTTGGCTCCTAGCTCAATCCCAGCCATCGTTAAAGCTGCTGCACAGCCCTTTTCAGGACTCAACCAGCTGCAGCTGCTGATCCCAGGATGGTGATCCGTGTATATACGGCATCTTCCTCTGGCTCTCCTGTGATTAAGAAGAAACAGCAAGATGTGCTTGGTTTCTTAGAAGCCAACAAAATAGGATTTGAAGAAAAAGATGTTGCAGCAGATGAAGAGAACCGGAAGTGGAAGAGAGAAAATGTACCCGAAAACCGTGGACCAGCCACAGGATGCCCCTTCCACCTCAGATTTTCAATGAAAGCCAGTACGGTGGGGACTGTGGTGCCTTCTTTGAGGCCAGAGAAAATAAAGCATCACCTGGTTCAAAGGAAGCAGAAGCCCAAGCAAAGAAGCACGCATGAGCTTTAAGCATTCTGCCTTAAGCATCCCGAAAACCAGTCCCCATTGCTCTTCTAAAGTAGCAGAATCATCTTGGCTTCAAAGAGGATAGGCTTAATGTTGAAATAATCGATTAGTGGGTGTTTTCATATGCAAAGAACCCAAATGAATATATAATTAAAATATATTAAAATGTGAGCGTGGTGATGACGAGAATGGGAAATGAACATAAAATTTTAGTAAATGTAATACAATCGTGTTATCTGCCAGAGCATTTTATGTACATTAGTCCTTTTACAAAGAAAACACCCTTTACCTTTTTTTGGTATTAATATCTGCAGCTCAGTATTGAGGAGTTTTAATAGGAGAGAGAGAGAGAGAGAATCTGTCTCTTATACCAAAATAGCCTCCTTAATTTTTTTTTATTAAATCATAGCTGTGTAAATTAATACAATATGGGGTACAATGTGCTGGTTTTATAAACAATTTGAAATATTTTCATCAAATTGCTTAACATAGCCTTCATGGCATTTTCTTAGTTATTGTGTTAAGACATTTATATTCTACACCTAGCAAATTTCACATGTACCCTTGTAAGATGCACCGTAGGTGTGATCCCACCAATCACCCTCCCTTCCCCTCCCTCCCCTCTTTCCCCATATTCTTGGGCTATAATTGGGTTATAGCTTTCATAAGAAAGCTATAAATTTGTTTCATAGTAGGGCTGAGTACATTGGATACTTTTTCTTCCATCCTTGAGATACTTTGATAAGAAGAATATGTTCCAGCTCCATCCATGTAAACATGAAAGAGGTGAAGTCTCCATCTTTCTCTAAGGCTGCATAATATTCCGTGGTGTACATTAATTTTAATAAACAAGAATATGTACCTTTTTTGATGTCATGTTATTGTGATCAACACTACTTGCAGGTAATTGTTTATGATATGTTAAACACTGTAATTTCCTGTAGTAAATAGAACATTCCCTTTTGTAGATGAAACATTGGTGTTCTGAACCACAAGTTTTCCAGGCTTCTAAATGTAGCCTTTAATTGCATATTTCAGTGATCAGAATGGATGACTGCCTACCCCCTGGCAAAAAATAAAATAAAATAGAATCATGCATTCATTGAAAAGTTCCTTATTTAACTACACAGCTAAAATGGAATTATGTTTCTAAGTTCTTCCCCTAGTAAAATACACATATGTATATAGTGGAAATAGCTAAGTAGGTTAAAAATGGCATGCTCTTCAATGAGCTCAAACCTTTTGTTTATTATAAAATAGGTCGGCAATCTTTGCCCAAGATAGTTTTCCTTGGGTTTTCTTTGAATAAATCTTAGTGATTCCCCCACCCCCGTAAAACAGCTTGTGATCATGAATGTCATTATTTCTAAGATATCTGATCTCTTAATTTCAGTTTAGGCATATATTGTATAAGTACATTAATCAAAACAAAGAGAATATGTTAATGTCTCTATTCCAGCAAAAACACAAGTAAGAAGTGAAAGGGGCGACTTTTGAAATAGTAGTTCTAAACACTTCTAAAAAGATAAGAAACATGCCCTAAATCACGTACACAGAAAAAAAAATATATATATATATATATACACACACACGTACTATTTTATTACTAAAAGTAAACACCTTTTACTCTCCTTTATTGTACCTGTTGTATGCAAGTCTGTACTCTTTGCCAAAATCAACTTAAAAGGAAGACATGGCTTTGTTTACTGAGATTCGAACTTGATGTGATGCTTTAAAAAAAAAGTAATACTTTTAGAAACATGATAAAAAAATTAAAAAAATAAAGCAGCATTCCCTAAAGAAATGAACCACTTAAAAATCCTTTTAGGGTCTGCCTTTTAGACAAACCATAATGACTAATTCTCAGGCTATACACACACATCCAGTTGGTTGTTCAAGTTATAAAAGAAGTGAAATACATGTACCCACTGAGAGATTCGAGGCAAATCCCTAATATATGAGTCCCGAGTCTGGCCAAATCTCAAGGGCATTTTCTGTGCTTTTAAAAGATTGCGTTCTCTATTCACAGGCTGTCCCACAGGCCTTGCTGACCTCGCTTTCAGCCTTGCCTGTCGAATTTCCAACGTCGCCACTGTTTGCAGCCCTCCCCAAATAAGCTGAAGCTGCCAAAAATAAATAAATAAAATAAAATAAAATAAAATAAAAAGCACTTGCCCTTATAACTAACTCAGACTAAAGGTGAGTTAATTAAAAAAGACCATGCTTTCCACTCTTCCAATTTCCCTGGCCTTTTAAACAGCTGAGGCAAGAATTAAGGTAATTAAAAAGAGAAGGTGGTTTTCACTCTTCTAATTTTCCTAGAGGTTAGAAAACTCCTTGTTATTCCTGTGAGAATAACTAGAAAAGTACTTTCTTTACCTGCTCCTTCTTGCCTGTTGTACTTGGAGAGAGTCCCTTGTCCCTCCCTCACCTTGCAAATTGCAATTCCTAGGAGGGCGTTTTCCATCAAGACCCTGAAAGAGCCTGCTTTATGTTCTACACGTCCCTGACCCAGGATCAAAATTTGCAGGGCCTCCAACCCACACCTTTTGTCCTTGAGAAGGTGGGCCATTGTGTAGTCAGTTACAAAACCAGCCACCAACTTTTCACTTCCTTTTTTTTTGTACCCAGTGGTAGGTAGTGCTCACTCATACCTTCTGAGCTGTCTTCAACGACTTGCTTTGGCAAATAGAACATCAGCAAATGTGGTTTTTACATAGTAATGTCTAGCTGATAAATACATACATATCTATGGAGCCCTAAAGCTATATGACTCAGGAAACTCTGCAATTTATAAAGCCTTCCTCAAGCTGCCTTAGTCTCCCTCCAGTGGTCATGACCAGGTGAGGCAAAGCACATCAATTCCTCCCCTTTGGGGGGCTATCCAATCCTCTAACAACCCCTGGGAGGAATCCTAACTGCAGAAATAGAGGTGAGCAGGGCTGTATGGAAACTCTGGAAACAGACTTGAAACTTAAAGACACATAGTTGTTCTGGAGTACTAGTCCAGTTAACCATTAAAGAAAAGATGATTCTGACATTAGTTACACTGTTTCAGACCCCAAGAAAAAGGATAGCAACCTCTCCAGTTCATTGGGAACTATCAGAATAGTTTTAACATCAAAATCATACATTATCAAAGGAATATATACAAGTTATATGTAATAGAATCAGACCTTTCATTGCAATTATTATTAAAAAATTTATAGCAAGTAGAATCCAGCAAGATATCAAGATATCGTATGATGTTTGTGTCTGTTCCTAGGAGGACCCTAGCAAAGGGGCACAAACTTCATTAACTTTACGTAACAGGAATTTACGCTGGAGGCTGAACGTCGAGATCAAGGCTTTAGGAGGAACACGTCCTTCTGGAAGACTCTGAGCGGGGAGGATCTGTTACACGTCTTTGTTCTAGTGACTGGTACTGCCCGTAGTCCTCACGTTATAAATGCATCCCTTTAGTCTCTGCCTCTGAATTCACACAGTGCCCTTTTTTGTATGTCTGTCTCTCTCTCTTACTGATTTCATAAAGATATCAACTCTGATTAGGGCCCACCCTGCTGACTTCACTTTTGTTACATCTGGAAAGACTCTATTTTCAAATAACGTCAAATTCACAGGTATTTGGTTTAATGTGCTTTTTTAGGTATATTAAAGTTCTAAACGTGGCTCAGCATCTGTAGCTCCGTGAGTAGGGAACCAGCCATATACACCGGAGCTGGTGGTTCGAGCCCGGCCAGGGCCTGCCAAACAACAATGACAACCACAACCAAAAAACAGCCAGGCATTGTGGCGGGAACCTGTAGACCCAGCTACTTGGGAGGCTGAGGCAAGAGAATCGCTTGAGCCCAAGAGTTTAAGTTTGCTGTGAGCTGTGACACCATAGCACTCTATTGAGGGCGACATAGTGAGACTGTCTCAAAAAATAAATAAATTAATTAAAATAAAGTTCTAAACCAAGTACCAACCCATAACAATAATACTGTGCACAAGAAGGTTTATTTGACTTGGTAGCTCAATATTAGAAAATATGAGAAAAAGTTCTCTTAACAACAAAATTGAAATTATATGATAATATCAACAAATACCAAGAGAGTAATTGTTATAAGGAGTAATATTTCTTATAAAATCTCTCAGAAAACAGTGATTGGAACAAGTGGCTTAAGTACACTAAAAATACCAATTATATCAAGTGCAGAAGATATTCTAAAGAATGTAACACTAAAATCAGAGGCAGAAAGCAGCGGCCTCTAACTCCAGTATTATTTAATGTTATCTTAGAGGTCCCAGTGAATTTGGCATGAAAAAAGTTAAGAATTGGAATATGTATTGTAAAAGAAGAGGGGTATTTTGTTTTGCTGCTGATGTTTGTGTATTTAGAATAGATCCAGTTAAAACCAGAAGAAAGGGCAAAATCAAAAATCTTCTATTATGTTGATAAGCCATCTGGCTGAAGCAAAACCTCCTAGGTTACCGCAGTCAATTGTGAGAATAGTCCGTTGTGAGTATAGTCGAGCCAAGTGGAATAACTCGGTTAAGTTCAGCCTAATTATAAGCAATATTTTAAATATAAGACACAAATATGAATAAATTTTTCCATATTAATAATAAGCACTTGGAAATGCAAAAATCCCATTTTACTTACAGTTTACAGGATTACATTAAAAAATTATAAAATGATATTAAATTACACAAATAAGGTCTGAAAGAACTAGAAAGATACATATTTTCTCAGAGCAAAAGATTGAATCGTATAGTATGTAATTCCTCCCAAAATTAATCCTTAACTTAATGTAATTCCAGTGGAATTCCCCAAAATGATTCTTTTGGAATTAGACAAAATTATTTCATGTCAAATACTAAATGGATAAGTGTTCACAACTATCGTGAGTAAAATCAGAGTAGTAAAGAGAGAGAGAGAGAGAGAAAGAACCCACTTTTTTCTTTTCTTTCTTTCCTTTTTATTTTTTTAGAGATGGAGTCTTGTGTTGCCCAGGTTGCGTGCAGTGGTGTGATCATAATTCACAGTAGCCTTGAACTTCTGGGCTCAAAGGATCCTCCCCCACCCCCTCCCAAGTAACTGGGGAAATAGGCACATGCTACCATAGCCTGCTAATTTTTAAATTTTTTTTTGTAAAAACAGGGTCTTGCTATGTTGCCCAGGCTGGTTTTGAACTCCTAGCCTCAAACTATCCTCCTTCTTTGGCCTCCCAAAGTGCTGAGATTCAAGACAGTCACCAAGTATCTGGTAATGATACTTGAAAAAACTTTATAATCCACTTTAATAAAATCAATAATTATTAGCATGAAAATAGATACTAGATCAACAGAACAAAATAGACAATTTAGCTTCTGTCCATGTGTGCATGAAATATATGACAATAGTATTACATTAATTCAAAGAAAAAAAAGAGAAATATAATAATGATACTAGCACAATTCACGCTCCATTGGAAAAAAAATAAATCTAATTCTCTATCGCATACTTAAAATACTTAAAATAAGATACTTAAAATAATAAAAAACATAGATATCTTTAGTAAAAATACTTGGAACTCTATACAGTCTAGTGCAGGAAATCCTTCTTAACAAAATCAGACCCAGAAGATCAAAAAGGTAAGTAACTATAAACAAACAAAATGTAAAATTTATATGAAAATAGCATATTTCTATAAACAAATGGAATTTTCCTACATACAAGTGAATGTAAAGTTTGGATAAAATATGGATAAAAGTTAAGTTTATATGAAGAAAAAGTAAAAACAGAAAAACAAATGTGTAAAATGTTTATTTAAAATTTTCAATTATAATATTTAATTAAAAATTAAAAATACTATACCATATATCTGATTTGGATGTCCTTTATTTTTTTTCTCTTGCCTGATTGCACTGGCGGGGACTGCTGAACACTCTGATGAATAGAAGTCATGACAGTAAACACACTTGTTTTGTTCCAATTCTTAGTGCAAATGCTTTCAACTTTTCCCATTCAGTATGATGTTGCCTGTGGGTCTGTCATATATGGCTTTTATAATTTTGAGATACATTCCTTCTATATCTAGTTTGTTGAGGGTTATTATCATGAAAAAGTGCTGTATTTTTGTCAAATGCTTTTTCTACTCCTATTGAGATGATCATGTAGCCTTTGTTTTTGCTTTTGTTTCTGTGGTGCATCATGTTTATTGATTCACACATGTTAAACCATCCCTGCATTCCTGGGATGAAATCCACCTGATCATGACGTATTCTTTTTTGAGGTGCTGTTGAATTTGGTCTGCTTGTGTTTTGTTGAGGATCTTTGCATCTATGTTCATAAAGGATTTTGGCCTATACTTTCCTTTTTTCTTGTGTCCTTTTCTGGGACTTTGATAGCACGAAGATGTTTGCTTCATAGAGTGATGTAGGGAGGATTCCCTCCTTCTAGATTGTATGGAATAATTTCTATAGGATAGATACCAGTTATTTTTATGTCTGGTAGGAATTAGTCTTGTGCAAGGCTTTCTTATTGTTGTTGCTGGGAAATTTTTTATTACTGCTTCAATCTTGCTACTCAACTCATTATTTTTAAAAATTAAAAATACTGTATAGCATATCAGAAATACCAAGCAGCGTTCTAAGCTCTTTTCACATTTAGGATAACTATTTTTCACAGAAACTTTTTAGGAGGTTATTATTAATAATTATTTTAGTTTGGGCAGTTTTAACAGCATAGCATAGGTGGAGTGGCTTATGAATAACAGAAATTTATTTCTAGATAAATTCTTGGGGCTGGAATCTGAGATCAGGGTGACAGAATGGTTGGGTTCTGGTAAAATCTTTCTTTTTGGATTTCAGAATCCCAGTTTCTCTTTCTGCTCTCCCCAGAGAAAAAAGAGCTAACTAGCTCTCTTGCCTCTTCTAACTAACTCTATTCACTAACTCCAACCTCTTGATCTCATCCCATCCCAAAGACACCACTTCCCAATACACATTGAGGAGTATCAACATATGAGTTGGGTGGGGGACACAAACATTCAGTTCACTGCATTAATTCTTCTTAAAACCATATGAGACTTCGGTGTCTGGCCTGGGATCAGTGAAACGTAAAGTTACACTGAGATGCAAAGCCTTTTACAAGAATTCAATTTCCCTAGAGGGCTTGTCTCCTATTGTTCCCTTCCATGAACTGACTATGGGTCTTTCATTCCTTACGCCCTTATTTCCATAATAAATTCTGCTTGGGATACTTTTTTTGTCTGACTTAAAGTCTGATGTTTTTTTCCACCTCTACTTTCTCTTTGAAATCTTTTCTGATCTTAAATCAAGTGTACTCTCCTCCTACCTCCTTCGGACTCTTTGATGCTTTTCTGTGTTTGCCTGGTGAATTCCCTCCGGTAGGATAAACTCTTTGATAACAGAAAATATGTTTTACTTATCTCTGAAGTGTTTATGAAAGACTAATTGCTTGAAAATATCTGTTGAACCTGATACGTGAATGGAAGAAGAGGGAGGTTTCCAGAATTTTCTACTCAGTAATTTTCAATGGCTTCTCAGAGGTTATATTCTGAACTTTTTAGTTTGGAATGTGAAGATGACAAAACTTACTATTCTAGTCTTCTACAGCTGTACTCTTTCATTTGAATCCTTTCCAGTGTAATTATTTATACTCCCTAAAATCCATGTACATTTCACAATGTTCCTCTATTTGTAATTCTGTCTATTCCAATATTCTATAAATTCCTTGAGGGTAGGGACTATGTCTTACATATTTTAGTATTTTTATGAATAAACAGTCCAGGGCCATAGTAGGTACTCAGAACTATTTCTTGAATGAATAAATGCTATTTATCAATCTATAATGTCTTCTTTCTTATCTGTTCTTCAGTTACCATAGTCTACTGAATTTCTTGAAGTCAGTTTTTGGCCGGGGCTGGATTTGAACCCACTACCTCCAGTATATGGGGCCAGTGCCCTACTCCTTGAGCCACAGGTGCCGCCCTTGAAGTCAGTTTTAATGTTACATTGATCTGTAAAGCCTCTCTGATCACTTCATGTGGGAATAATACATTTCTTTTCATTGTAAATGCATTATACATGTTACTTTAATTTGATATTTTTAACCCAGTGTCAGCTGATATCTTACTTTCATATGATTTAGATGTGATTTCCAGATAGTACACAGGCACCTTGAGAATCAAATCACTGCCTCTATTTCTTCATTTTGCATGTCTGACCAATGACAATGCCTTATATAAGTTCAACTTCCACTCTATTTCAAAGACTGAACTGAGGTCACACCACTTCCAGAATCAAACAGTATGTTTTTTCTTTCTTTCTTTTTTTTTTAATAATTTCATGTGACACTTAGTTTCAAGATTTATAAACTCATTTCCATACATGAGTCATCTCCCCTATAAAACAAAAGGTCCTAGAAGCCAGAAGAACCTATATCCAGTCCATCTTATATCCCATCAGTACCTGTGACAGTGGGTAAAGAAAGCATTGCATAAACACTAATGTAGTAAATAATATAATTTAGTGGACATTTACTGATGAAAGGCCATAGCTTAATTTATACGTTTTTTTAATAGCTGCTTTTTTTTTTTTTTTTTTTTAATAGTGTCTCACTATGTTGCCCAAGCTGGCTTTGAACTCCTGGGCTGAAGTAATCCTCCCAACCCTGCCTCCTGAGTAGCTGGGAATGCAGGCACTTGTCACCATGCTTGGCTGCAACTATACTTTTTAATTTGATATGTTCATCAATGTTCCTCTTTGTATGGTTTAAATATTTGATTTACATTATTTTTTGTTTATGTTATATACAAAATGTGAAATATGGCTCAGCACCCGTAGTACAGTGGTTACAGTGCCAGCCACATACACTGAGGCTGGCAGGTTTGAACCTGGCCTGGGCCAGCTAAACAACAATGATAACTGCAAAAATAAATGAATAAATGAAAATTTTAATGTAAATATAAATATAAAATGAAATATTAAAAAGCTCATTTATTTATCTTGGGATTCTATTTTAATTCTTTTTTTTTTTTTGAGACAGAGTTTCACTTTATGGCCCTCGGTAGAGTGCCATGGCATCACACAGCTCGCAGCAACCTCCAACTCCTGGGCTTAAGCGATTCTCTTGCCTCAGCCTCCCGAGTAGCTGGGACTACAGGCGCCTGCCACAACACCCGGCCATTTTTTTGTCGTAGTTCGGCCGGGGTCGGGTTTGAACCCGCCACCCTCGGTATACGGGGCCAGCGCCTTACCGACTGAGCCAAAGGTGCTGCCCCCTATTTTAATTCTTATATGAAAAAGTTCTAACATGTCTTTTTGTCTTACAGCCTTTCATTTATTTTTTGTCTTTTATTTACTTATTTATTTTGAGACAGAGTTTCTTGCTTTGTTGCCCCCAGTAGAATGCTGTGGCATTGCAGCTCACAGCAACCTCAAACTCTTGGGCTCCAGTAATTCTCTTGCCTCAGCCTCCCAAGTAGCTGGGACTACAGGTGCCTGCCATGACGCTCAGCTCTTTTTAGAGACAGGGGTCTCTCTCTGGGTCAGGCTGGTCTTGAACTCATGAGGTCAAGAAATCTACCTGCCTCGGCCTCCCAAGTCTTACAGCCCTTTAGCCTTTGGACTTACTAGACCTTTTATATAGGAATTAAAATATATTCGAGTGAAATGTATAACTATAAAATAATAAAAATTACCTAAGGGATGTATTTAAAATTGATGTTTACAATGTATCTTAAGGAGCTTAGGAATCAGTATTGTATCATTGGGTTTCCCATGCTTGCTTTAAGGATATAGTAAAGATGTTACACATGTTTACATTAGTTTCTCCATCAGTGAATGGAAATTAAAGTATAAGCACTGTTTTGCTTCAGAGCTGGTGTAACACTTTGTGACTGTGCTTTGTACGTAGCAAGTAATTCAAAAACACGAAAATTTAATGATGGACAAAACCAGCCATTTTCTAAGTCTTAGTATTCTATAACAAAATGCTCGTTAGAGTATTTTATTTAAATAAAAAAGGAATAACTTGGACATCTATATTGGAGAAATGCTACCTGTCCTTTGGGGAAAATCACGTTACATTGCAGTCTATAAAGAGTGTAAATTTGTTCATTAAAAAGGATTGATTAACTCTTTGTAACACTATGCTTATAGAACTTATTTCACCAACAGATGTCTTCATAAAAAAAAATCCATTAATAACTAGAGGTATTAATATTTCACCACATCTAGTCTGAGCAATTTTGGACTACACTAAAACTTTAACATTTTGTGTAAATAAAAAGGCAAAAAAAAAAAACCTAGCAAGCCTTTACTATCTCATAGAATGTTAAAAAATGCAAATTAGCAACACTGTCTGTATAAACTACCTTTAGGGAGTTAATTTTATAAATAGGGGATATATTCTAACTCTTTTAACCCCTGTGGGGCTAGACTATGCCAGAGCAGTATTTTCTCAATGTTACCCCTGTGGCCAGAAGGAGTTAATGTTTTGATCGACATACTTAATTCTGTCCCAGGAGGTAATTTACACACTGGGGTAATCTGAATGAACATATACTTTTTCGTGGCTTCTCTTAAATTTGTAAAACTCTGAATGCTTCACAAAGGATAAATAATCAAGCTGTACAGACTAGCAATCAACAATTTAGTATAGAACTTTTAAAACAAAACAATTTTTGAGGGTAAACACTAAAACCGTTTTTAAAAACACACACGCATAAATATCATCTAATAAGATTTTAATAAGATCTCTGAATTACTTAAGAAAATACTCCATTATTTTTACTCAGTATGTTGGATCCAGAAGCAGAGAGTATCAAAGTTTGGGGTGCCCTCTTTTTTATATTTATGCCCCAGAATTAAATTGGTTTCTCCCAGCTCACATGTGGGAAGGGCTTTAGAAGCCTGTTTGTTTACAGAGTTGGATGAATGGATGCTTTATGTCTATTCTATACCTAAGGGTATGGCAAAGACATAAACATGAAAGAAAATTATATTTATGTGAAAAAATTATATAATGGATCTTTCTTGCTTTGTTCTCTCCCTTTATTATACCAAATTATAATGTAACTTTGAATGTCTTTCTCTTTCAATCCCCTTAAACGTGGTTGGTAATTACTGTTTTGTTCCTATTCAGGAATAGCCTTGAAAGTACGGTTCTTCCCTCTTTTTTTGGCCTCATCTCTATGGACTTGTAGCGTTGAAGAAATGTATTGGTTCAGACGTCTCACATACCTACACTAATAGATTAGGTTTATCAACAGAGGGAAGCATGCCAAGTTTGAAAGTCTCCCTGCTGATTCAAATTTGCCTACTAGAAGTTCAGAACTTCGATTAGGGCATTTTATTCACTGCCACTGTGGAATATCACAGCCTTCAAGGTGGGTGTGTGCGGGAATGATGCTTCATCAATGTTCATTGAGTGAATAAAGGATATTTTGCTTAAAAAATGATCACATAACCTGTTTTCCTCTCCCTTTTCAAAGTAAACAAATAGAATGACAATAAAACACCTTCAGGGTGTCTCCTAGCTGGTTTCAGGTCAAGTTAGATCTCCTTAGACTATCGTAAAAGCTCTTTCTTAATTTGGACTTTTGATATTTTGGTCACGTACTAGAGGAGAGAGGAAGGAGAGGGGGGCCCATAGGAAGAGTTATTTGAAAATGACCTTGTAAGTTCACGCATGGTTTCCTGGACAATGAGGAGGCTAGAACCTGCGCTGTCTTTTTTTCCTAGAGCAAGAAGACCAAATTCAAGTAAATAAGTGTTTTTACAGGAGCAAGAACTTTGTGCAGCTGTATCCTCACCTCCAGAAGGGAAGACTGACCTGCCAAAGAACACAAGTTCTCCAGGAGCAGACCAGTAGGTGACCCCAGACAACCCCTGGAAGTATCTTGCCTGGTGCCAACTAGCCTGTCTATTTCTGCCTTGATATGACTCCTTTCTGAAGAGGAGAGACCCCTGGTGGGAAGGTTCCAAGCCATGCATTGGAACCCATGCTTTGTCTCCAGAAGTTATGCCTCTGGCAAGATTCTAAGACTGAGTCAGAGAGATCAAGGCACCAAGAATACGTACTGAGTCTGCCCTTCTGAATTTCTCTTCCCCTAAAGCAACCCACGCCTCACACACGTTTTGTGACATTGTGTAGAAACCCAGAAAGATCTTCCATTCATAACAAACAAAATTCAAGCTATCAACCAAATATACCTGAAATTCATGCAAGGCGTGAAGGCGTAATTCAGAGCCAAAGACAAAGTTGAATGAATAAAATTCCAGAAGTCAGAGGCACAACTTAGTTTAGAGTTCTGTAGACACAATTGAAGAGGCTGGCTCCACTGGAAAAGGAAACACAGACAAATCTAAATTCGAACAGACAAAGAACAGGCAGAATCTAGGTGAAGAAGATGTAGGAGATATAAGAAAGTTGTCTTTGGGTTGTCTGAAAGTCAAAATCAGACGTTGCAGTAGAAATTTTCTTGAGAGAAATAATGGACAAAGTTTTGCTTGCTACTTCCTCGAGCCCAATAACAAATAAATCTTCTTCCCATCCGCCCTAACACAATCAAGTAAGCTACCTCAATTAATAACACCACCGGATTCATATGGCAAAGAGCTTCCATCAGCACTGTGTACAGAAAAAGAAAAAGAAAAGAAAAAGAATTCGTCACACCAACAGCTGGTCTCCTGGTTGCTGAGCCTTGTTTCTGGGCTGGGTGTCAAGGTCTCTCCCCTTACGCTCCATATGACTGTGGGTGGAGACATTGGTGGCAGCCCCTTTTGAACCAGTGCTGCTGCACCCTTAATTGGTGTGTACTTTTAAGGGAGAAAGCCCAGAAACATCTGGGAATCTGTAGATAGAAGTCAGGTGCCCACTGCCTAGAACTACAGTCTAATCTTCTTATGACCTCTTTCTCTTTCTATTACTAGAAACTATAGTTCTCTTCTCCCTGCTAATTTCTCTGGAGTGCTATGTAAGAAATAGGCCCTTAACTTTTGTTGAATCAGCCACTTTAGTATTTCGTAATTACAGGAAAATTTAATGACACCAGAAAATGACATTTTTTCTACTCCAGTCATGTGAAAGTTTTATGTTCTACTTTTATTCATTTATTTATTTATTTATTTATTTATTTATTTATTTTTTCAGTGCTTGCCCTTGACTTTTTAACATATGTCTGTAATGAGGCCAGGTGCGTTGGCTCATACCTGTAATCCCAGCACTCTGGGAGGCCAAGGCTGGTGTAATTGCCTGAGCTTACAGGTTCAAGACCAGCCGGAGCCAGAGTGAGACCCCACTTCTAAAAATAGCTGGGCAGTGTAGCAAGCACCTGTAGTCCCAGCTGCTTGGGAGGCTGAGGCAAGAGAATTGTTTAAGCCCAAGAGTCTGAGGTTGCTGTGACCTATGATGCCATGGCACTTTATGGAGGGTGACAAAGTCAGACTCTGTCTCAGAAAAAACAAACAAACACCCCCCCCCCAAATGTATGTAATGGGTCATTGAAAAAGCAGGGTTTAGTAAATGTAATCAGGAACAACTTTATTTTTGTCTTTTACTGTCTATTCAAAATGGATGGGCTTTCTTTCCTGGCACCGCCTATGGAAGCCACAGCCATCTCTGCTCAACATCATGGCTGCATTCAACCCTGCATGAAGCTCGAGATGGTCAAAAAGAGGGCCAAGAAGTTCATCAGATAGATAGGTCAGGCAGATACGTCAAAATCAAGCATAACTAGAGAAAACCCAGAGACATTGACAGCAGGGTGTGCGAAGATTCAAGGGCGATTTTAATGCCCAATATTGGTTCTGGAGCAACAGGAAAGCAAAGCATTTGCTGCCCAGTGAGCCATCCAGCTGGCCACCACAGTGCCAGTCTGTGCAGCCAAGAAAATGAACACTCAGCTCATTTTGTCTTTAAATAAAACCATAGAAACTGCCCCCACCTCCAGATTGATAAACTGAGGAAAATTCACCCTTGAAGGTACTAGATGGAAATTCAGGCCATCTGTCACTTACCTGATAATTGTTAGGAAATACAATACCCTGTAATTACTTTAAGGTAAAACAGAGCAAAAATAGGAAAAGGCCTGGTGTGTATACTTTTACTAAGTTACCCAGATGACTCTAATTCACCCAGAGTTTGGGAACCACAAACACCATAGCCTGATATAGAAGTCCTCAATGTCCAGTTGGGTACATTAATTTATACCTTATTCATCAGAGAAAGCCCTTTCCCTCTCCTCTGAGGCAGGCTGCCCTATGCTGGAGAAGTGTAGTGCACACTCAGTCTCCAGATGTCCTGGGTCCGTCCGTCCATCACTCTTTTCCTTGTTAACCAGTTTCTAATCCAGGCAGGGTCAAAGCAGGAAGGAGAAAGATCCGATGGGAATAGGCAAGTTTTTCTTTAACTGCCATGCTGAAATTTTTGACATGTAAATTTTGCTAATACAATATTAATCCGTATAGTTTTCTTCTACCTGAAGGATATAAGAAACTTTGAATGTTTTAGCTCTCATTCTCTTACCTAATCACGCTTAGGATTGTTGCCTCGTATTTTAGGTCCTATATATTTTGTTGTTGTTGTTGCAGTTTTATGGCTGGGGCTGCGTTCGAACCCACCACTCTCAGTATATGGGACCGGCACCCTACTCCCTGAGCCACAGGAGCCGTCCCATTAGCTTCTATATTTTTAATGTTACCAAATTAGTTGCTGTTATTATCTGTATCATTTTATACAGCCAAAGTTTCTTCAGTTTTACTCACATTTTTCAAATGTCTTGTTTACATGTAGTATTCCCATTTGCATTCTATTGCCTTCCTGAACCTTTTCTTGTATTCCCTTCTGTTACATAATGGCTATCCTAAATTCTCATGGGAGATATTACTTTTGCCTTTTTCTCCCCCACCCTTGAAGGGCATTTTCACTGGCTGTAGAATTTTAGATTGTCATTCTTTTCTCTCCACCTGTTAAAGTTACAGCGGACACTGTAAGGAGTGCCTATCTGGTACACATATTTGCGTCTTCTCCTCCGGAAAGAATTAACACTCAAGCCAAACACGTGCTTGGTATCTCCACTCCCAGACTTGGTTGCTGCTGGGTGTGGTGGTCATTAACATAGTTCTTGTTTGTAAGATATAAGTAACACTTTACTGGTCTTTTCTCTGAAAGATTTTGTTTTCATAAATAACAAAAGAAGACAGAGGTTCCTGACAAACTCATTTATTCTTCCTACCTTGAGGTCATACAGCTTCTGTAGCTGTAGCAGCCATATAGAGACTTTGAAATTACAAGCAGGAGGGATCAACAGGATTTTATTAGCACCACGCTCTAACCAACTGAGCTAACCGGCCAACTCTCAATAGGATTTTAGAGATGCAACTTCCACATTGCAAAGAGGCTTGATCAACGCCAGCAACCACCCAGCTGATTTCACATCTAAAAATCTTAGGTTTTGTGCAGTGTTCGATATGACGTGCTATGTACATTCATTGCTCTGAAAGTCATTACTGGGTCTCTCTCTCTGCTTCTCCCTGTCTTGTGTGGTTCTTGTTATTTCAAAACTTATTACTTTTGTGAATATTTCCTTGACTCCCTCTGGTCAGATGGCCTGCTCTTTCATCTGTGTTCTGGGAACCATATATCTGTGTTTATATTAACATTTGTCACGCTTCATGGTAACTCATTTTTTGAGTCTGTCACTCTTCTCAGATTACTCTTCAAAAAGAGGCGTCATGCTTTTTTATCTATATTTTATCACAAAGTAAGTGTTTGACCAACTACTCGTTTAATGAATTAATTAATCTACACTTGATGAACCTGGCTGTCATGTCCAAGAGCAAAAGGTATTATTATTATTGTTTTCCCTGTAGCTCTCTTTGTCTGGGTATGTTGTGTTCATCACTCTTTCTGATGAAAGAACACTGAACTCCTGTGGTTACTTTTCGGTACAAATAATTCCTCCTCAAACCTCTCCAGGGATCACTTGTGGAGTTATTTAGTCTGTTCCTAATGAGCTTTCTGTTTCTAGAGTATTACATAGGATGTTACCGCTAATAACACTTTAGTGTTATTTCTTTTCTTTCCTTAAAACGTTATTCTTTCCCCAAAATGCTGATAGTGGAAATACAAAGTTTTCTTCAAGTGAACAAATAGTATTCTAACATCTGTTAGGCTAGGAAAACAATTCACATTATTCATAGACAACTTGGAGAATAAAAAAACCAAGATAATATTGAATAAGACAGTCTAGGAGCAAAATGATTTTACTGTTTTACCATTGTGAAGAATATTTATCTTTTTTTTTTAATGGATTTAAACCAGATTGAATAATATTTATCTTTTTTAAAAAAAAAAAATGGGTTTCCATGAACTTTCTAACTAGGATTTACTCCAATATTTCTTGGTTACCTTCTTTTCTGGGATATTGTCTATGATTTTAAAAACTCTTTGTAAGGCTGGGTGTGGAGGCTCACACCTATAATCCTAGCACTCTGGAAGGCCAAGGTGGGTGGATTGCCTGAGCTCACAAGTTCAAGACCAGCCAGAGTGAGACCTCATCTCTAAAAATAGCCAGGCGTTGTGGCAGGTCCCTGTAGTCCCAGCTACTTGGGAGGCAAGAGGATTGCTTGAGCCCAAGACTTTGAGGTTGCTGTGAGCTATGATGCCACAACACTCTACCCAGGGTGACAAAGTGAGACTCTGTCTCAAAAAATAGAATTAAAAAATTAAAAAAAAAAACAAACTCTTTGTATTTACATAGAAATGAGGCAGACTCAAATGATGAGAAAACTTACTATAAAACTCCAATGGCATATTACCATAATGTATTTATAACCAAAGGATGAAGGTAAGAGAGATAAAGAAGGAATTTAGCTTTCACTCAATTCCCCAAAGTTGTATCTTACATAATTATAGTAGTCAAAACCAAAACCAGGAAATTAACAATGAGACAGGTGTTTGTATAGTTATGTCATTATGCTACATGTATAAATTCATGTATCCACCCCAGCAATAAAGATATAGAACTATTTCATCACCACAAAGGAAAACAAAAAGGAATTTAGTTAGACTAAAATAACTTAAATCTTGGCAGATTAAAACTGTGTTTAGAAAAGGATACTTCATATTACAAGACGGAGGTAAATTCAGCCTATCAAGGATTTTAGGCTGGATGTGGATAAGATATTTTAGTTCCCAATAGAGAAATATTTGAGAGATTGCTAAATTCTCCCTAACTTGTCATTCTTACATATTCCTTCCCTGTCTACTTAAGTTTTTCTTTGTTTAGTTGCTTTAATTAAAACAACTTCAGCTCTGAAGGTTGTTTTCTTTTAAGCAGAAAGTTGAGCCTAAGACGTTGCAACTGAAAGCTTTACAGGAGCTCTGCAGGGGATATACATGAGGGAATGGAACTAGTCCAACCACAGATTCTTTAACTATGTATAAAACGTTTGGTTGATTAGTCTTTCATATGTACTCTTTTTATTTCCCATACATCCTTCTGAAAAACATCCTTCCATACAAATATTTCCCCAATAGTATGTTTCTTCCCTGTCTACTTAATTTTTCTTTGTTTAGTTGCTTTAATTAAAACAACTTCCACTCTGCAGGTTGTTTTCTTTAAGCAGAAAGTTGAGCCTGAGATGTTGCAACTGAAAGCTTTACAGGAGCTCTGCAGGGGATATAAATGAGGGGGCCGGGGGCCGGAGGCCGGAGGGATTGCGGGAACTCTGGGTCCAGAGCACGCATATCCCATCAAAGTGGGTAGCTGCTGCTTAGTGCTTGCTAACCTTTAGTGGATTATTTGATGTTTTTTGTCCCAAGCAGGTCATACATCCTGATATTTGTGTGATATTCATTGGAAAAAATGCTGCCTGTCTAGACATTGGGCACTAATGATTGCGAACAGCGCAGTAAGAGAGATGAAGGGAGAACACGCCATTGCCTATGAAACGGTCTTAGAAAAGGGAACAACTGATCCTGAACACAATGTAACTTCTAGATCCAACTCCCAATTTACAAGGATGCAGTGAACACAGGAACTCGTTAAAGGTTCACGACGGGGAAGCAATCAGAAAAACCCAGGCTGTTGGGAACCAGAGGACCAACAGCACAGTTTCTTCAACAAATAATTGCTAGGGAAAGAAAAAAAAAGAAGAAGAAAAGAAATGGGGGGGAAATTTATAGATCAAACGAGTTTTAAAAGATACACTAACCAACTACAATGTGTAGACAATAGAGATCCTGATCTTAATGTATCACATTTATGAGGCATTGACTGGGTACTTGCTATCAAGGAATTATTGTTGATTTTTAAAAACATGATAAAATTAATGTTATATTAAAATATCTCATCCTTATCTTTAGAGATACATAATCAAATACCTATAAATGACATTTAAAAAATGCTTTCACACTTTGAAAAACAAAATGCCGGGCAAATTCGGGTATGTCTGTGAGACACGAATGTTCTGCCAGTTTGCAGCTTCTCATGTTTGAGGCTACAGTTAACTTTTGAAGGACAAGGGTTTGAATTGTGAGGGTCCATTTGCACGTAGATTTTCTTCTGCCTTTGCCATCCATGAGACAGCGGGACCAACCCCTCCTCCTCCCGAGCCTGCTCTACGTGAAGGGGAATATGAAGACCTTTACAATGATCCACTTTCATTTAATGAATAGTAAATCTATTTCCCCTTCTGATTTTCTTAATAACAACAGTGAGTTATTAACAGTTAGGTTTAGGGGGGAGTCAAAAATTATGCACAGATGTTTGACTGCGTGGGGGTGAGGTTGGCACCCCTAAGTCCCATATTGTTTAAGGGTTCCCTGCACCTGCAACTAATTTACGATACTTACTTTTCATCCACATTAAAAACGAGAATATGTTAATGGTACTTAGGAGATGAAAAGATATTAGCCCCTATTTTCACTTGGAGCATAAGAGACGGAAATCAAACCTTAAAGAATAATATGATATCACCATCCTCTGACCTACTGTTTTTATATTTGAAAACTATAAATACATTTCTAAGAGTTGGATGACTTGAACGTTTCCTCAGGTTTTCAATCTTGCAACAGTTAATCCAATGCTTTTGAGTAATCACAGATTTAAATTAGTAAATGGTGTCGTTTCTGCTCCGAAGGATATTCTGAGCAAACCATGCTAGGGCTGTCAATCATGGAAGATGACATATTCAGAGTGCTTGCTGCCTTACATAAAACTTGGCAGCATGAAACCATTTGGGAACCAATAACACCATCATTCAGTGTCTCACCACCAAACATCTTTGATCATTTATTGCTAGAATCACTGAATTCAAGTTCCCCAAGTCCAACCTGAGGGAATTAAACTTAGAGATTTAGGAGATATCATTGCTACAGACCTGCCAAGCCTTATCTCATGCAATGTGGCTCATACAGGGCCTGGCACTTAAAAAGTGCTCAATAGATACTAGTTCCTTTCCCTTTCCCCTGCCTTTTGGTCCCTGAAGCCTGCCTAGTGGGTAAGCAGAGTGATTATCTACCTGGTGTTAGGGAATTAAGGATGGGGGACACCTATTCAACTTACCTGGAGGGGACTTTTTGGTGACTAAACCCTCTCCTTATAGTTAAATCAGAATTCTCTGTCTCTTCTCATAGCCATCAAGTTGAGTTGCCATGAACACCCTATTCCAGCTGTGGCTTCCTATCAACATTTCTCATATTTGGACTCAACAACAAAAAAAGAATTCTGAGAAATGAAATCTAAAACACAATTCCAACACATCATCTTCCTAGTGACACCCCTATGGCTATCTCCCGTACTCCACTAAATCCCCTGGTTGAGAACCAACCACTGCTCTAACAAATTGAGTCTCAGAATATTAAATGAGAGCATTTGAAAATGCTGCTATTCTGCTCTAACTCATCATGTTCCTTAGAAAAATATATAATTTTATATATAAATACATACATCACTAAAGCATATCAAATTTAGAAGCAAGTCTTAAAAATCACAAAAGACGTATTCTATTGGTCTCTGCTAAGCAAGGCATCCATTTTATATCATGACATTAAGATAATTTTACTGTCTTCTTCAGGAATAATTATCTCTATGTTTAATAGTGTTACAGTTGTTAAAGAAGTAAGGTAAAATATTTGTACTCAGTTCAAGGAATGCTTCCCTACCTGGCAGCATAGTTACAGTCTTGGTACAAAATAACACCCATAGAAATATAGCAAAAGACAAAGAGTTTATCCATTATTAACTAGGCAACACCTTACAGAATAAGGAAAAAGAAACCAGGACTTGTCATGAGCAGAGAACTAGGGTTTAAATGCAGATGGAATGGTGCTATTATAGTTGTTCATTTTTTAATAGAAAGAGCTTCATACACAACTAATCAAATTCACCAGAGTTAATTCTGCCCCCTGTCTCATGTTCCCATGGTCTGTAACAACTTCAGCTTAATGGATCTTCTGCCTTTGCTATTTTACTGTTGCAATATCTTGAGGAAGTTATTTAACCTACTCTGCATTTTCCCTGTAAGACTTTTTTTTTTTCTTTTTGTGAAGTAGGAAACATGCTATTAACACAGATTTTTGTTTTTCCCTTCAGATAATCAAGACATGAAGGTTTGATTCTTCTAGAAATTCCTGCAGACTCTCCTCTGCTTCTACTATCTTTCCCTTCGTGTCCCTCCCCACTTCCTTCCCAACACGCAGCTTTTATTGTTAGTTAAGAGGCTTTCAAGGCAACAGAGGAGCCATCTTTCCTCCTAGCCGGGAGAGAGTGGCAGGAAATCTTCCAGGTCAGACTGAGGTCTCTAACTGTGCTGGCACAAGGTGCCTAAGCTCTGTCATCTTTTTGTGAGAGGGATGTCTGAGGTCAGACAATCAAGTTGGAGAATTCATCCTAGAAAAAGTGCTACTTACTTCATGGCTGAATATCACTATGGTCACCTTCAAAGACTTCCCTTGCTATGCCCCGATACCAGCACCGAGTCCACCCTTCAGAGCAATTTGAAACTTATTTTCTGGAACGGCCATCAAGTGTTGCCATACTAGGTATGACAATTAAGTTCATGAATGAACTCTACCTAGAAAAGGTCCTTTGAAGAGCTGGTGCCCGTGCCCAGCTTCCCACGAGGCATACTTAGAGTGTGACCATAGTAACATTCAGTGGTGAGATACAGAACACTTATTTTTGATTTTTTTTATTAAATCGTAGCTGTGTACAATAATGCATTTATGGGGTACAACGTACTGGTTTTACATACAATTTGAAATACTTACAACAAACTGGTTAACATTGCCCTCACCACACTTGCTTAATTATTGTGTTAAGACATTTATACTCTACACTTAGTAGATTTGACAGAACACTTTTTCTAAGATGAATTTGAGAACTTAATCATCTGAACCTGTAATGTACCCACATTGGGGTTGATGATTTCTTATTTTTATAAAAATCAATGTTAAGGGTCCTAGCACCGTTTATTTTTACTGTATTTTTTAAATGAGTGTACTAAGGTCAGCAGGTTACTAAGGTAAGAAATATTGGGGATTTCTGCTGCGTTCCTCATTAAAAGGAAAAGGACAAATCTATCTACAAATAAAAATTCATTTGAATATCACGGATGCACAAAGTACACATCTCAGATAAAACAGATTGAGGGAGAAGATGCCAATTCCATTATTTTTCTATAACTCATCCCAGGAACTATTCTTTGAACACTTGCACTGTGTGAAGTGTCCGTTTGGGGTCCCTGCTCCCTTTTTCTGGAGTTGTGTTGAAAGTTGGAGAGATTTTAGTCGTACACTCCTTGGCCCTGAGAAACTTGACCCCAGGTAACCTCTGAACAGCTGGCAGCTTTTCGCATCATGGGGGCATCACACCTGGTCACTGGTCATCATGTGGGCAGGTTGTGGCTATGTTGTTGCTCATTCCTGTCACGGACATCTCGCTGTCCTCTTCTCTGCAAGGGACTTATCTGCTACTTCTGCGCCACGCTGAGTTACATAATTGTCTGTGCGGCCGTCGTAAGCCTTCTTCTAATCCCTCATTGTCCTCGAGGCAGGGGATGATTCTGCCACTTGCAGGCCATGCTGGGCACGGAAACATCTGTGACTCTGTCAGGGCCCTCAGGATACTCCACAGACCTTCCTATTGGGGATCTTGCCCAAGGACACAAGGCACAGATTGGTGCTTCTCAGTATATTATAAAAATAGCTTTTTTCTGTTATGCCTGAGCGTCTCCTTTTTCTTCTTTTTTTCTCTTCTCCTTTTAACCAACTTTATGGTGATATAACTTGTGGACGATAAAATGCATCACTTAGTTTTTAGTTCAATGCATTTTGACAAAGGCTTATACCCATATTGTCACCACCACAACAGGGTATAGAGTATTTCCATCACCCTTTCTCATGCCCTTGGCAGTCAACAGTGTTCCTGATCCCAGAACTAAGCAATCATAGCCTTGATTTTCATTACTGTGATTTAACCTATTTCCTATTCTAGAATTTCATATAAATGAAATCACAGGGTATGTACTCCTTTATTTTTAACTTCTCTTATTCTTATGCTGACTTTGAATCTCCCACCTGTTAGTCGGAGTAGCAGTACCTCAATGCTTTTTATTACTCATATTTTTCTGTTATAGGAATTTACCATTTGCTTGTCCACTCACGTGAGGGTGGGCATTTGTGTTGTTTCCAAGTTGAGCCTGTTACTATAGAAGGAAGTATTCTGTGCAAGTATTGTTTACATACATGTTCGTATGACTCTGGGTCAGATAGCTGGGAGTGGACTTTCCGGGTTAAGTCATTGAGTGTTTGATTAACTTGGTAAAAATGTCAAGTTGTTTTCCAAAGGGATTGTATCATTCTACATTCCCTTCAGCAGTGTACAAGAACTCCAGTTCCTCCATAACCTTAGCAGGCATTTTCACGTTAGCCATTTTAATGGGTCTGTAATGGAGTTCTGAGTTCGACACTAATTTGCATTTCCCCACTGAAAAAAGATAATGAACATCACCCCAACTGCTTGCTATTTGTATATATATTTTTATTTTTTTCTTATTTTTAATACCATCTCAAAGACATCATTTTTATATTTTTCTATCTTCAAATAATTTGCTGATATTATAAAAGGATTCTTGTCTTGTTACTCATTTGTAAGAGTTCTTTATGTATGGTAGATACAAGTCTTTTGTCAGTTTCATGTACTTTAAGCATTTTCTCCCCATCCATAGCTTGCCTTTTTTATTTTATTCATAATGTCTTTGAAAAATAAAAAACTTTTCATCTTAAATTTTCAACTTCTTATTTTTCTTTGATGGTTTGTGTCCTGTCTAAAAAATGATTGTCTAGCCCAAAGATGGAAAAAGCTTCTGGCTTCTCAATTTTTTATTTTGAATTAATTTTTTGTGTATAATTTGAAAGTTAGGAGGCAAGGTACATAGTTTTTAAAAATATGTGTATCTAATTATTTCAGTATCTTTTAATGAAAAGATGATCACTTCCCCATTGAATTATCTTGACTCTTTTTTGAAAATCGACTAGTGGAGAGGCGGAGCATGATGGCGGACAGGACAGACGTGTAGCCCACCTCTCCCAAGCCACCAGGTGAGAGGAAAGGCAGTCTGGACCTTCCCTGTGTGTGGATTATTGGAGTGGACAGACAGCTGGAGATGCCCAGCGAACTGGAGGTTTGCTATATAAGAGGAGTAATTTAAAATCACAGACTCTGTTGTAGAGATTCTTCCCTGCTCGGCCTTGCCGGCCAGCAGGCACCTCCCCTATGGAGGTCAGCAGCTTATAAATGCTGACAAAATCCAATTGACAAATAATTAATCCTGAACTGAGGGAGGCTTCCGAAAGTAGAGCCACTCAAAACCACGAGGAGCTGGGCAAACTGTTGGACAATTGAAGGGAAAGGATCCCGCCGGGAAACAGACATTTTGAACTACCCAAAAGGGCAGGCACCTTTCCCCCAGGCGTTGGAGGGGGCTGGTGGTTCAGGCTGCGCAGCGAACTGGCGGGTGCCCATCCAAAAGGGAAACTCTGATCCATAAAACTCAGAATAAGTCCCCCGAGCGCTCCAACCACGGGAACAGGCTTGAAGCCTAGGACCCGGCTTTGGCTTCTGGAGCCGCGAAGCTACTGAAGCCGTGGACTGGCTTTGGCTGCTGAAACCGGGGGAACCAGCTACAGGAGATAGAGCCGGGAGCCCGCCAACAACCGCGCTAACTCAGCACTGCTCCCCTTATGGCCAATTGCAGTCGCCAGTTTGCAGGGGAACCTGGTAACAGAGTGGAGGGACTTAGGAAGTGTGGACACCTGCACTGAGTGGGAAAGTCAGTCGCAAGTGCTGTCTGGGAAAGAACAGCCGAGGTTGCACAATTCTTAGGCGACAATCTTTTACGGAAACTCCAAAATGGCGATCGGCCATGGAAGGTGGTTACCATGGTAACGGTATAAACTGTAAATCAGTTATAAGTCTCAGAACCACTCACAGCGCCACCTGGTGTCCAGAAAGTATATCGCAGTATGAATATATTCCTATGAAAGTTGATCCCTACAGCAGACATATAGATATTTATAGGTATATTTCTACACACAAGAATATTTTTGTAGTTGGTGCCTTTTTTTTGTTTTGTTTTGTTTTGTTTCGTTTTTGGTTTTTGTGGGGGTTTTTTTGTTTGTATCATTTTGATTTTGTCTGTTTTTTCCTCACCATTTTGTTAGAGGAGATTTCAATAATTTTTTATTATTACTTTTTATATAGATATATTTTTTATTTCTTTGTCTTCTAATTTTAATTTCTTCTTTCTTCTCATTTAACATTCCTACTAACACCACTTTTTTCTCTCTTTTTTTCCTTTCTTTCAATTATTTTACGATTATCACTATTTTTATTGCAGTTGTTCTCATATTGCTGTTGTCGTGGCTGTTGCCTGTATGTCTATGTGTTTCTGTCTGTCTCTGTATCTACGGGCCCATGTGCCTGGTAACCTTTGTATCTGTTTATATGTTCATTTGGTCTCAATGAGCTTGGTGTTACCACCTGCAACTCTGAGCTCTTAACACTCCATTCCACTCTCACTCTGTGATCTGGAGACCTGCCCCCCCCCAAGAGTCCAGATTCTTGGGTGAACTCTCGAGAGGTGTAGACAGGACCTGGACTGCAGCTGGCCAGTGCTGACTCTGTAGCAAAGAAGCGAGAAGACGACGGTCGGCTAAGAGGGAATTACACTGGAGCGGTTGTGCCCTGAGGTGCAGAGCAACAGCCGTCTTCAGCAATAACAAGGCCCACCCCCAGATACCCCATAGCCTCTCCTCCTGTCTTCCTGGGCAACCAGATGAGGCCAAGCATCTTCTCAGATGGCAACCACCATGGAACAGACCTGGGACTGAAACACAGGCCCCGTGAGTAAAGGGTTTTCCTGAGACAGTACGGACCTGGGTGGAACACAGGGACTAGAAAACACACCCGCAGAGCCGGGAAATTCCCAGGGTGGGGCTGATCCAGAGGACCGCTCTACTGAGCCTAAGACGCACCTGGTCCTCAGGGGATCACCAGCCTATAGACAAAGGAGGCCAAGAGGCTACAGCCAACAACTGATTGTGCTGCGAATACGAACCCGCAGGGCTAAAGACAGGGCCTGAGGCACAGGTTCTGGGAACTCAAATCAACCTCTCCTCTGCAGAGGAATCTGGCAAGGTCAGAAACAAACTCCCACAGGGTTGTTCTCTTCACCCAGTAATGTAAACTAAGGGTGGGGATGGAACTGAGTGAACACCTCCAGCCTCCATCAAGTGCCTGAGGTTGACAGGCCACACCACTCCCTGCTGGATAAAGACAGAGAATAGAGGCCTAGTCGAGCAGACACAGACTAACCTGTGACTTAGGCAGGTGCAAACCCCTGGAGTATCTGCTTACTGCAGACAACTGACTGGGTCACTGCCCTGTGGGGCTAGCAGTGACTGGGTGTGACAGAGCTGCAAGGTGGGGAAGGAGGCATCAATCTTCCCAGACTGATCTATTTACTGGGTGGCTCTTCCTGACTCCACACAGCACTGGAGCAAACCATTTTAGAGCAGTCACCAGACCCCTGTGATCTAGTTCCCAGGGACTTCTTGAAGTCTCCCACCCGAGGCAGATGCTGACTGAGACAATTGACTTCGACCTTTTGAACTGAGTCACTCACCTGGGGACTATCCAGGTGGTGCCCTGGGTGTGTGGTTGTAGGAAGGTTTGATTTTCCTTTTCCATTTGTTGCCTGTGGTGGGTGGGGTGACTTAATTGCTGGTATTTCTCCACAGCTGAGACTTCAACCCAGAGTAACTGTTTCACTAGGGTCACATAGAAACAAGCTGAAAAAAGACAGAACTACTTAGCCCCTCTACACCAAACAGGGCCCAAGTTTCTCAGGCCACAGCACTGTACGGGTCCTCAAAAAAACACCAGAGGAAAATCAAAGGGAGTAAAACAATCATGGGGTGGAATCAGTGGAAAAACTCTGGTAACATGAATAACCAGAATAGATCAACCCTCCCAAGGAAAGATATGGCAGATGTAATTGAAGATCCCATTCACAAACAACTGGCTGAGATGTCAGAAATCGAATTCAGAATTTGGATGGCAAACAAGATTAACAAAATGGAATTAGGAATTCGTGGAGAAATTCAAAAGCTGTCTCAAGAATTTAACGATTTTAAAGACAAAACCACGAAAGACTTAGACACATTGAAACAAGAATTTGCAGCCCTCAAAGATATGAAAAATACAGTAGAATCCCTTAGCAACAGAAGGGACCAAGCAGAAGAAAGGATCTCCGACATCGAAGAAAAAGCCTTTGAATGCTCCCAAACTCTCAAAGAGGAAGAGAAATGGAGAGCAAAAATGGATCACTCACTCAGAGAGCTCTGGGATAACTCGAAGAAGGCAAATATCCATCTCATAGGAGTTCCTGAAACAGATGAAGTGGCCTTACTGGGCACAGAGGCCATTCTACATGAAATTATGAAAGAGAATTTTCCAGACACGCCTAGAGAACCTGAAATTCAGATAGCAGATAGCTTCAGAACCCCAGCACGACTCAGCCCCAATAAGACATACCCCAGAAATATCATAATTAACTACACTAAAGTTAATATGAAGGAGAAAATTCTCAAAGCGCCCAGGCGGAAAAAAATCTATTACCTTCAAAGGGAAGAACATTAGAATGACTGCAGATCTCTCTGGTGAAACTTTTCAAGCCAGAAGAGGGTGGTCATCAACGTTTAATCTCCTCAAGCAAAATAACTTTCAACCCCGGATCTTGTACCCAGCTAAACTGAGTTTCATTTATGATGGAGAAATTAAATACTTTTTTTTTTCTTTTTCTTTTTCTTTTTTTTAATTGAATCATAGCTGTGTACATTGATATGATCATGGGGCATCATTCACTAGCTTCACAGACCGTTTACCAAGTTTGAAATATACCCTTGTAAGATGCACCGCTAGTGTAATCCCACCAATCCCCTTCCCTCTACCCACCTCCCCTCTCCCTCCCCTCCCTTTCCCCCTTCCCCCTATTCTTAGGTTGTAACTGGGTTATAGCTTTCATGTGAAAACCCTAAATTAGTCTCATAGTAGGGCTGAGTACATTGGGTACTTTCTCTTCCATTCTTGAGATACTTTACTAAGAAGAATATGTTCCAGCTCCATCCATGTAAACATGAAAGAGGTAAAGTCTCCATCTTTCTTTAAGGCTGCATAATATTCCATGGTGTACATACACCACAATTTATTAATCCATTCGTGGATCGATGGGCATCTGGGCTTCTTCCATGACTTAGCAATTATGAATTGGGCTGCAATAAACATTCTGGTACAAATATCTTTGTTATGACGTGATTTTTGGTCTTCTGGGTATATGCCCAGTAGAGGGATTACAGGATTGAATGGCAGATCTATTCACTTTAGATCTCTAAGTGTTCTCCATATCTCTTTCCAAAAGGAATGTATTAATTTGCATTCCCACCAGCAGTGCAAAAGTGTTTCCTTTTCTCCACATCTGCGCCAACATCTCTGGTCTTGGGATTTTGTGATATAGGCTAGTCTCACTGGAGTTAGATGGTATCTCAAAGTAGTTTTGATTTGCATTTCTCTGATGATTAAAGATGATGAGCATTTCTTCATATGTCTGAATGCCGCACGCCTGTCTTTTTCAGAGAAGTTTCTCTTCAAATCCCTTGCCCAGCCTGTGATAGGATCCCTTGTTCTTTTCTTGCCGATGTGTTTGAGTTCTCTGTGGATTCTGGTTATTAAACCTTTGTCAGAGACATAACCTGCAAATATCTTCTCCCATTCTGAGGGCTGTTTGCTTGCTTTACTTACTGTGTTCTTGGCTGTGCAGAAGCTTTTTAGTTTGATCAAGTCCCAGTAGTGTATTTTTGAAGCTGCTTCAATTGCCCGGGGGGTCCTCCTCATAAAATACTCGCCCATCCCGATTTCTTCAAGGGTTTTCCCTGCACTCTCCTCTAGTATTTTTATAGTTTCATGTCTTAAGTTTAAATCTTTAATCCAATGAGAGTCTGTCTTAGTTAATGGTGAAAGGTGTGGGTCCACTTTCAGTCTTCTACAGGTTGCCAGCCAGTTCACCCAGCACCATTTGTTAAATAGGGAATCTTTTCCCCACTGAATATTTTTAATTGGCTTGTCAAAGATTAAATAACGGTAAGTAGCTGGATTCATCTCTTGATTCTCTATTCTATTCCAGACATCTACCTCTCTGTTTTTGTGCCAATACCATGCTGTTTTGATCACTATTGATTTGTAGTATAGTCTGAGGTCTGGTAGCGTAATTCCTCCTGCTTTGTTTTTATTTCAGAGTAATGTCTTGGCTATTCAAGGTTTTTTCTGATTCCATATAAAACGAAGTATTGTTTTTTCCAGATCTTTAAAGTATGACAGTGGAGCTTTAAGAGGGATTGCATTGAAATTATATATTGCTTTGTGTAGTATAGACATTTTAACTATGTTGATTCTTCCCAGCCATGAGCATGGTATGTTTTTCCATTGATTAATATTTTCAGCTATTTCTTTTCTTAGAGTTTCATAGTTCTCTTTATAGAGATCTTTCACGTCCTTTGTTTAAATTCCCAAATATTTCATTTCTTTGGCACTACTGTGAATGGGATAGAGTCCTTAACTGTTTTTTCAACTTGACTGTTGTTGGTATATATAAAGGCTACCGATTTATAAATGTTGATTTTGTAACCTGAGACGCTGCTGTATTCCTTGATCACTTTTAAGAGTTTGTAGTAGAGTCCCTAGTGTTTTCCAGCTATACTATCATATCATCTGCGAAGAGTGAAAGTTTGATCTCTTCTGACCCTATATGGATACCCTTGATCGCCTTGTCTGGTTCCTGATCTGAGTGGAAATGATTCCAATTTTACTCCATTCAATATGATATTGGCTGTGGGTTTGCTGTAGATGGTCTCTATCAGTTTAAGAAATGTCCCTTCTATACCAGTTTTCTTAAGTGTTCTGATAATGAAGGGATGCTGGATATTATCAAAAGCTTTTTCTGCATCAATTGAGAGAATCATATGGTCTTTGTTTTTTAATTTGTTTATGTGCTGGATTACATTTATACATTTACGTATATTGAACCAGCCTTGAGATCGTGGGATAAAACCGACTTGGTCATGATGTATAATTTGTTTGATGTGTTGCTGGATTCTGTTTGTTAGGATCTTGTTGAATATTTTTGCATCTATATTCATTAGTCATATCGGTCTATAATTTTCTTTTCTTGTTGGGTCTTTCCCAGGTTTGGGGATCAGGGTGATGTTTGCTTCATAGAACGTGTTGGGTAGTCTTCCTTCTTTTTCTACCTTTTGGACCAGGTGAAGTAATATAGGTACTAATTCCTCTTTAAAGGTTTGGTAGAATTCAGACGTGAAACCATCTGTTCCTGGGCTTTTCTTTTTAGGGAGGTTTTGTATGGTTGATGCTATTTCCGAACTTGATATGGGCCTGTTCAACATTTCCACTTGATTCTGGCTAAGTCTTGGAAGATGACGTGCTTCCAAGTATTGGTCAATTTCCTTCAGATTTTCATAATTCTGAGAATAAAGTTTCTTGTAATATTCATTAATGATTTTTTTGATTTCTGAGGAGTCTGTTGTTATTTCGTCTTTGTTGTTTCTGATTGATGAGATTAGAGATTTTACTCTTATTTTCCTGAGTAGGTTGGCCAAAGGTTTATCTATTTTATTGACCTTTTCGAAAAACCAGCTTTTTGATTTATTGATCTGTTGTATTATTCTTTTGTTTTCAATTTCATTTCATTCTGCTCTAATTTTGGTTATTTCTTTTCTTCTACTTGGTTTGGGGTTGGAATATTCTTCCATTTCCAGTTGCTTGAGATGTCCCATTAAGTTGTTAACTTCCTCTCTTTCCGTTCTCTTGAGGAAGGCTTGCAGTGCTATAAATTTCCCCTTAGAACTGCCTTTGCGGTGTCCCAGAGGTTCTGATAGTTCGTGTCTTCATTGTTGTTTTGTTCCAAAAAATTGGCGATTTCTTTCTTAATCTCATCTCTGACCCAGCTATCATTCAGCATAAGGTTATTTAACTTCCATGTTTTTGTATGAGTATGCAGATTCCTGTTGTTACTCAGCTCAAATTTTATTCCATGGTGGTCCGAGAAAATGCATGGAATAATTTTTATTCCTTTGTTTTACTGAGGTTAGACTTGTGACCTAAGATGTGATCGATTTTGAAGTAAGTTCCGTGGGCTGATGTGTATGTGTATTCAGTTTTGTTGGGATGAAATGTTCTGTAGATGTCTGCTAAATCCAAATGTTGGATGGTTAGGTTTAAATCTAAGATTTCTTTGCTCAGCTTCTTGTTGGAGGATCGATTCAACACTGCAAAAGGAGTGTTGAAATCTCTGATGATTATGGAGCTGGAGGAAATCAAGTTGCTCATGTCTGTTAGAGTTTCTCTTATAAATTGCGGTGCATTCTGGTTGGGTGCATAGATATTAATAATTGAGATCTCATCATAGTGAGTATTACCCTTAACAAATATGAAGTGACTGTTCTTGTCCTTCCTTACTTTTGTTGGTTTAAAGCCTATCGTATCTGCAAATTAAATTGCAACACCTGCTTTTTTCTGATTACCATTTGCCTGAAATATGGACGACCATCCTTTCACCCTGAGTCTGTATTTGTCTTTTAGGTTAAGATGTGACTCTTGTATGCAACAGATATCTGGCCTGAGTTTTTGTATCCAGTCAGCTAACCTATGCCTCTTTAGAGGACAGTTTAAGCCATTCACATTAATGGAGAATATTGATAAGTCTGGTGAAGTTTTGGGTATCGAGTTTTTCAAAAGTCCAGTGGCTATTTTTAATCCTTTTGCCAGTGTGGAAATTGGAGTTTGATCCGAAGTTTCAGAGTGAGTGAGTCTACTTTTGTGGTATAGGATTGGGTTGGTCATTATGGAGGATAGATCTGAGAATATCCTGAAGAGCTGGTTTTGTTATGGCAAATTTCTTCAACATATGGATGTCATTAAAGTATTTAATTTCTCCATCATAAATGAAACTCAGTTTAGCTGGATACAAGATCCAGGGTTGAAAGTTATTCTGCTTTAGGAGATTAAAAGTCGGTGACCACCCTCTTCTGGCTTGAAAAGTTTCAGCAGAGAGATCTGCAGTCATTCTAATATTCTTGCCTTTGAAGGTAATGGTTTTCTTTCTCCTGGTAGCTTTGAGGATTTTCTCCTTCATATTAACTTTAGTGAAGTTAATTATGATATGCCTTGGGGATGTCTTATTGGGGTTGAGTCGTGCTGGGGTTCTGAAGCTGTCTGCTATCTGAATTTCAGAATCTCTAGGCATGTCTGGAAAATTCTCTTTCATAATTTCATGCAGAAGGGCCTCTGTGCCCAGCGAGGCCACTTCATCTGTTTCTGGAACTCCTATGATTCAGATATTCACCTTCTTCGAATTATCCCAGAGCTCTCTTAGTGAGTGATCCGTTTTTGCTCTCCATTTCTCTTCCTCTTTGAGAGTTTGGGAGCGTTCAAAGGCTTTATCTTCGATGTCAGAAATCCTTTCTTCTGCTTTCTCCATTCTGTTACTGAGGGATTCTACTGCATTTTTCATATCTTTGAGGGCTGCAGATTCCTGCTTCAGTGTGTCTAAGTCTTTGGTGGTTTTATCTTTAAATTCATTAAATTTTTGAGACAACTTTTGAATTTCTACTCGAATTCCTAATTCCACTTTGTTAATCTTGTCTGCAATCCAAATTCTGAATTCGATTTCTGACATCTCAGCCAGTTGTTTATGAATGGGATCTTCAATTGCATCTGCCATATCTTTCCTTGGGGGGGGTTGATCTATTCTGGTCATTCATGTTACCAGAGTTTTTCCGCTGATTCCGCCCCATGGTTGTTTTACTCCCTCTGATTTTTTCCCCTGGGGCTTTGTCGAGGGCCCGTACAGTGTTGTGGCCTGAGAAACTGGGGCCCTGTCTGGTGTGGTGGGGCTGAATGGTTCTGCCTTGTTTTCAGGTGGTTTCTGTTGCACCCTAGCGAAACAGATACTTTGGATTGAAGTCTCAGCTGTGGAGAAATATCAGCAATTAAGTCACCCCGCCCCCCATTGGCAAACAATTGGAAAAGAAAAATCAAACCTTCCTACCACCGTGCACCTAGGGCACCACCTGATTTGTCCTCAGGTGATTGGTTCAGTTCAAAAATGTCCAAATCAATTGTCTCAGTCTGCCCCTGTCTCGGGTGAGAGAGTTTAAGAGGTCTCTGGGAACTGGATCACAGGGGTCTGGGGACTACTCTGGTGTGGCTTGCTCCAGTGCTGCATGGAGTCAGGAGAAACCACCCAGCCTATAAATCAGTCTGGGAAGGTTGCTGCCTCCTTCCCCACCTTGCACCACTTCACACCCAGTCACTGATAGCCCTGCAGTTGGCTGACCCAGTTGCCTGTAGTGAATCGGTACTCCAGGAGTTTGTACCTGCCTGAATCACAAGGAAATCTGCCAGGCCCCTGCGCTCTGCCTCTCTCCAGCAGGAGGAGGTGAGGCCTGACAACCTCAGGCGCTAGATGAAGGTTGAGGGGTTTTCACTCAGGTCTAGTCTCACCCCTGATTAATGTTACTGACAGAACAGAACAGAACAACTCTGCGTTTCCCCTGCAGAAGAGAAGCTGAATTGAGTTCCAAATCAGCTTGTCTTTGGTCTTGTATTGTCTATAGGCTGACGATCCCCTGAGGGCCAGGTGGTTTAGTAAAGTGGACCTCTGGGTCAGCCCCGCCCTGGGAGTTCCCCTGATTTGCAAGTTTGTGTTGCCTCAGGCAAACTCAGAGTCTCTGGTTGCCCAGGGAGACAGGGGCTGTGGCTTCAGAATATTCTGTAGTGAGCCGTATTGCTAGCAAAAGAGGGCTGCTGCCCCTTGGCTCAGGCAACTGTTGCTCCGGTGTAGCTCGCTTCTGGACAATTGTCCTCTCTCCACTCCGCACCCCAGAGTCTGCACCGACAGGCTGCAGCCCAGCACTGTCCACACCCCTGGAGCAATTGCCCAAGAGCCTGGACCCCCAGGGGACAGGCCTCCAGACCCTGGAGCAAGAGCAGAGGGGAGCGCGGGGAGTGCTGGAAGCCAAGGGCTGTGGACAGAGAACACACACAGCTCCACACAGCTCCATGCCTGGACGCACCACCACCAAAAGACGGCTGCCACACTGTGCCCCAGGGAACTGCCACTCTGGTGCAGTCCCCCCTCCGCCAACTGACCGGGACTGGCCCCCAGACCCCAGTGTGAGTGAAGGAGAGCGCTGGGACCCCATAGTTCCAGGTAGAAACCATATACAGTTTATACAGTTTTATGCCTGGCAGGAGGACTCCGTGGCACCCCAGTAGGGGAGATAGGTCCAGTTTTTAGAGGGTCTCTCCCGTGGAGTGTAGTGGGAGGACCTTTGAACTCTGTACGGTTGTTTGTGGGGCACTCTGAGCCGTTCTCATGGGGGAGGGGACTCCTGTCCACTTGGTGATGGATTTTGTACCTTTTGTTTGTACCCTTGTGGTTGCAGCTCGCCTCAGCGGGGTTGATGTGCGTTCTACAACTTTCTCTCTTAGTGCAGCTCAAATCCACCAGCTTACTTGCTGAATTTTTGTCCTTTAACTCTCCTTCTGAACGGGAGCCTCTGTGGAAAGCTGGCTTCAGTCAGCCATCTTGTCTCCTCCCCCCGAGAAATTAAATACTTTAATGACATACATATGCTAAAGAAACTTGCCATAACCAAACCAGCACTTCAGGATATTCTCAGACCTATCCTCCATAATAACCAACCCAATCCTCTACTACAAAAGTAAACTCACTCAGAAACTTCTGATCAAACTCCAACTTCCACAATGGCAAAAGGATTAAAAATGCCCACTGGACTTGCGAAAAACTCAATACCCAAAATTTCACCAAAATTATCAATACTCTCCATTAATGTGAATGGCTTAAACTGCCCTCTAAAGAGACATAGGTTAGCTGACTGGATACAAAAACTCAGGCCAGACATTTGTTGCATACAAGAGTCACATCTTAACTTAAAAGACAAATACAGACTCAGGGTGAAAGGATGGTCATCCATATTTCAGGCAAATGGTAACCAGAAAAAAGCAGGAGTTGCGATTTTATTTGCGGATACAATAGGCTTTAAACCAACAAAAGTAAGGAAGGACAAAAATGGTCACTTCATATTTGTTAAGGGTAAGACTCAATATGATGAGATTTCAATTATTAATATCTATGCACCCAACCAGAATGCACCTCAATTCATAAGAGAAACTCTAACAGACATGAGCAACTTGATTTCCTCCAACTCTATAATCGTCGGAGATTTTAACACTCCTTTGGCAGTGATGGATCGATCCTCCAACAAAAAGCTGTGTAAAGAAATTCTAGATTTAAATCTAACCATCCAGCATTTACATTTAGCAGACATCTACAGAACATTTCATCCCAACAAAACAGAATACACATACTTCTCATCAGCCCATGGAACTTACTCCAGAATCAATTACATCTTAGGTCACAAGTCTAACCTCAGTAAATTTAAAGGAATAAAAATTATTCCACGCATCTTCTCGGACCATCATGGAACAAAACTTGAGATTAGTAACAACAGGAATCTGCATACACATACAAAAACATGGAAGTTAAATAACCTTATGTTGAATGATAGCTGGGTCAGAGATGAGATCAAGAAGGAAATTGCCAAATTTCTGGAACAAAACGACAATGAAGACACGAACTATCAGAACCTCTGGGACACCGCAAAGGCAGTTCTAAGAGGGAAATTTATAGCACTGCAAGCCTTCCTCAGGAGAACGGAAAGAGAGGAAGTAAGCAACTTAATGGGACATCTCAAGAAACTGGAAATGGAGGAACACTCCAACCCCAAATCCAGTAGAAGAAAAGAAATAACCAAAATCAGAGCAGAACTAAATGAAATTGAAAAAAAAGGATAATACAATAGATCAATAAATCAAAAAGCTGGTTTTTTGAAAAGGTCAATAAAAT
This sequence comes from Nycticebus coucang, assembly GCF_027406575.1. Lineage (NCBI taxonomy): Eukaryota > Metazoa > Chordata > Mammalia > Primates > Lorisidae > Nycticebus > Nycticebus coucang. The sequence goes on from NC_069803.1 coordinate 17,551,890, forward strand.
AGATAAACCTTTGGCCAACCTAATCAGGAAAAAGAGTAAAATCTCTAATCTCATCAATCAGAAATAACAAAGACGAAATAACAACAGACTCCTCAGAAATCCACAAAATCCTTAATGAATATTACAAGAAACTTTACTCTCAGAAATATAAAAATCTGAAGGAAATTGACCGTTACTTGGAAGCACGTCACCTTCCAAGACTTAACCAAAATCAAGTGGAAATGTTGAACAGGCCCATATCAAGTTCGGAAATAACATCAACCATACAAAATCTCCCCAAAAAGAAAAGCCCGGGACCAGACGGTTTCACGTCTGAATTCTACCAAACCTTTAAAGAGGAATTAGTACCTATATTACTCAACCTGTTCCAATAGGTAGAAAAAGAAGGAAGACTACCCAACACGTTCTATGAAGCAAACATCACCCTGATCCCCAAACCAGGAAAAGACCCAACAAGAAAAGAAAATTATAGACCAATAGCACTAATGAATATAGATGCAAAAATATTCAACAAGATTCTAACAAACAGAATCCAGCAACATATCAAACAAATCATACATAATGACCAAGTCGGTTTTATCCCAGGATCTCAAGGCTGGTTCAATATACGTAAATCTATAAATGTAATTCAACACATAAACAAATTAAAAAACAAAGACCATATGATTCTCTCAATTGATGCAGAAAAAGCTTTTGATAACATCCAACATCCCTTCATGATCAGAACACTTAAGAAAATTGGTATAGAAGGGACATTTCTTAAACTGATAGAGACCATCTACAGCAAACCGACAGCCAATATCATACTGAATGGAGTTAAATTAGAATCATTTCCACTCAGATCAGGAACCAGACAAGGCTGCCCATTGTCTCCATTGCTCTTTAACATTGTAATGGAAGTTTTAGCCACCGCAATTAGGGAAGAAAAGGCGATCAAGGGTATCCACATAGGGTCAGAAGAGATCAAACTTTCGCTCTTCGCAGGTGATATGATTGTATATCTGGAAAATACTAGGGACTCTACTACAAAACTCTTAGAAGTGATCAAGGAATACAGCAGTGTCTCAGGTTACAAAATCAACATTCATAAATCGGTAGCCTTTGTATATGCCAAAAATAGTGAAGTTGAAAAAACAATTAAGGACTCTATCCCATTCACGGTAGTGCCAAAGAAGATGAAATACTTGGGAGTTTATCTAACAAAGGATGTGAAAGATCTATATAAAGAGAACTATGAAACTCTAAGAAAAGAGATAGCTGAGAATGTTAACAAATGGAAAAATATACCATGCTCATGGTTGGGAAGAGTCAACATTGTTAAAATGTCCATCCTCCCCAAAGCAATATATAATTTCAACGCAATCCCCATTAAAGCTCCACTGTCATACTTTAAAGATCTTGAAAAAACAATACTTTGTTTTATACGGAATCAGAAAAAAACCTCGAATAGCCAAGACATTACTCAGAAATAAAAACAAAGCAGGAGGAATCACGCTACCAGACCTCAGACTATACTACAAATCAATAGTGGTCAAAACAGCATGGTATTAGCAAAAAACAGAGAAGTAGATGTCTGGAACAGAATAGAGAACCAAGAGATGAATCCAGCTACTCACTGTTATTTAATCTTTGACAAGCCAATTAAAAACATTCAGTGGGGAAAAGATTCCCTATTTAACAAATGGTGCTGGGTGAACTGGCTGGCAACCTGTAGAAGACTGAAAGTGGACCCACACCTTTCACCATTAACTAAGATAGACTCTCACTGGATAAAAGATTTAAACTTAAGACATGAAACTATAAAAATACTAGAGGAGAGTGCAGGGAAAACTCTTGAAGAAATCGGGATGGGCGAGTATTTTATGAGGAGGATCCCCCGGCAATTGAAGCAGCTTCAAAAATACACTACTGGGACTTGATCAAACTAAAAAGCTTCTGCACAGCCAAGAACACAGTAAGTAAAGCAAGCAAACAGCCCTCAGAATGGGAGAAGATATTTGCAGGTTATGTCTCTGACAAAGGTTTAATAACCAGAATCCACAGAGAACTCAAACACATCGGCAAGAAAAGAACAAGGGATCCCATCACAGGCTGGGCAAACGACTTGAAGAGAAACTTCTCCGAAGAAGACAGGCGCACGGCCTTCAGACATATGAAAAAATGCTCATCATCTTTAATCATCAGAGAAATGCAAATCAAAACTACTTTGAGATATCATCTAACTCCAGTGAGACTAGCCTATATCACAAAATCCCAAGACCAGAGATGTTGGCGTGGATGTGGAGAAAAGGAAACACTTTTGCACTGCTGGTAGGAATGCAAATTAATACATTCCTTTTGGAAAGAGATATGGAGAACACAGAGATCTAAAAATAATCTGCCATTCAATCCTGTAATCCCTCTACTGGGCATATACCCAGAAGACCAAAAATCACGTCATAACAAAGATATTTGTACCAGAATGTTTATTGCAGCCCAATTCATAATTGCTAAGTCATGGAAAAAGCCCAGGTGCCCATTGATCCACGAATGGATTAATAAATTGTGGTATATGTACACCATGGAATATTATGCAGCCTTAAAAAAAGATGGAGACTTTACCTCTTTCATGTTTACATGGATGGAGCTGGAACATATTCTTCTTAGTAAAGTATCTCAAGAATGGAAGAAAAAGTACCCAATGTACTCACCCTTATTATGAAACTAATGTAGGACCTTCACATGAAAGCTATAACCCAGTTACAACCTAAGAATAGGGAGAAGGGGGAAAGGGAGGGGAGGGAGGGGTGAGGGAGGTGGAGGAAGGGGGATTAATGGGATTACACCTGCGGTGCATTTTACAAGGGTATAGGTGAATCCTAGTAAATGTGGAATGTAAAGGTCTTAGCTAAATAACTAAGAAAATGCTATGAAAGCTATGCTAACTTGTGTGATGAAAATGTGTCAAACGATCTATGAACCAAGTGTGTGGTGCCCCATGATCATATTAATGTACACAGCTATGATTTAATTTAAAAAAAAAAAAAAAAAGAAAATTGACTAGTGGTATATGTGTGAGTTATTTCTGGACTCTACATTGATTTCTAATGTATTATTATGCAAATAGTACACCCTCTTAAAAGTCTTTTTAAAAAAGATTTGTACACATTAAGCTTTGAAACTATTTTTCTAAGTCATTTGCATTTTCAATAACATTTTAGAATCTGTTTATTAAATTCTACATTACATTAAATTCTTCTGTTTGTTGGGGGGTTTTGTTTTGGGGGGTTGTTTTGGTTTTTTGTTTCTTTGTTTGTTTGCTTTTTTGAGACATAGTCTCACTCTATTGCCTAAGCACTCAAGCTAGAGTGTCCTGACATGAGCCTAACTCACAGCAATCTCACACAACCAGGTTCAAGCAATCTTCTTGCCTCAGCCTCCCTAGTAGCTTGGACTACGGGAACCTGCCATGACATCTGGCTACTTTTTCTATTTTTAGTAGCACTAGGGTCTTACTCTTGCTTAGACTAGTCTTGAACTTCTTAGCTCAAGGAATCCTCCTGCCTTGGCCTCCCAGAGAGCTAGGAATATAGCTATGAGCCATCGCACCAGGACTATTTGCTGAGATTTTAACTGGCATGGCATTGAGTCTATAGCTACATTTGGGAAGAATTTAGATCTTAATATCATTTAGTCTTGCAACCCATGAAACTGATATATCTTCATTTATTTAACTTCTATAATTTCTCCTAGCAATGTTGGATGGTTTTACAGGCAAAGTCTTAACCTATGCTTTGCTAAATTTATCTTCAAGTAGTTCGTGTTTTTAGATGTGACTGTAAACAGTATTCATTTTTTAAAAAATCATTTTTAAATGTTTAAGGCTGACATATAGAGATATATTGGATTCCATATCCCAGCTTTGCCTTGTGAATTTGCTAAATTCTCCTTTTATTTCTAGCAATTTTGGCTTTTGTAGATTCCTTAGGATTTTCCACACATTCATCTCATCTCTGAATTGGTGGTAATCGATGGACTTCCACCCCGTATGCCTTTTATTTCTTTTCATGTATCCTCCTGTCTAGGACTTCAAGTATAATGAGAAGTGGGGAGAGTTTCTGAAGCCTTAAAACCCAGTTTATAGAACAATTTTGTTGTTCTGGGGAATACAAAAAATAGTTTTAGATTGCATGGATTTAAGATCCTAAAATCATTATAGATGTAAAGTAGTATTGATTTAAATCCCCTGTGGATGCTGAATAACATTCCATCTACATGTAATCAAAAAATATGATAATGCTTGATATTCATCCCTTTTGCTTGCTCCATGCACAATGTTTAAAAATATATACCTTGTATACTTTAATTTTAGCAACAGTCTTGGTATTGTCTCTAAAAAAAGGCAGAATCTGAAATTCAGAGGCGCTGTAGTGTATACAAGGAAATAGAATATTTTCCTTTTTCCCCACTAATTACAAAAGAAAATATGGACTATTTAGTATTTGAAGAGAAAAATAGTGATGAGAAAAAAAAGTGACACAATTAAAGCTCATTACAAACTAAAATATCTATAATACTAAATAAATTGGAATAATACTTTGGCTTTTTTTTGGACAAAGTATAATGTATTTGTACGTCTGAACTTTTCACATTTGGTACCAACTATCCAAATACATTTTGGTAATTATTTTCATAATCCTTTACAAAATCTACAATTTAAATACACCATATAAAACTTCAGTATTCATTAATTGTTCTCTATAAAATATTATAACTCAAATAACTTGTAATAAAATATTTTTGCCGAGTGAAGATGGTATTTAATATTTATTGAGTAATATTTTTGCACGGTTATGAACATTTTCAAGAAGATGGTTCCTGGAAGGATGTTAATTCTGCTTTTATAGAGTAATCTTGCATTTCTGGGATAACTAGGAGCTGGTTAATAAAATTATTTCATTCTTTAAACTAGTCAATTGTCCCAGTAATTTAAATTCCATCAATAAGAAGATTAGTAATTACAAATCTGATTTGAAGACTGATTTGCCTGAATTTACGGTTGAAGTCAAACAACAACAAATACTTATTAAATTACATCTTATTTAAATTAAATTATATTTATTAAATCTTATTTTTAGCAAAGCTAGCTATACAGCCATCATTTCTTGACTGTAAATCCATAATAAATGACTATTTTGGAAAGAACAAATTGGTGCTCATTGGACAAATGATGGTGGACTTACTGGTACAATTATTTCTAGTAAAGATTTTTTTAAGTATTTTTAAATTCATATATTAGGGGTATTTATATAGATTTTTGCCAATATACTTTGTAGTGTATACCATGAAAAATAATGAAGTGTTCTTGGGAAATATATAACCTATGAACTACATATATCTCTGTATCTGTCCTTGGAGAATCACTTTGCACGTGTTCTGAGCAGTTTTAAATAAAGACATTTTCTCAGAAGAATTTGACTATAAAAATTTCTTGCTTCATGCTCATTAACATCTTATTATATTAAAGTTCTGGGGAGCACATGGTTTAGAAATAGTGAAAAGCCAAGATAATGATTAGGACCATCCTCGTCTGATTCATTCAGTGGATGGAAGTGGGTAATTAGGGGCAGTATCTGAGCTTGAAAATATCTCTGAATACTGAGTTCTCTTGGTCAGTAGGGGAAAATAAGATGCCAGCACAGACGGCAATTCGCTGCAGTTAATTATTGAAAGTTTATTTTTGTGTGCGATCTCATTTTTCTCTCCTAGTCACGCCACTCTTGAGAGCTATGGGTCAATTACCTGTCAGGAAAAACAAATTCTAATGATTTCCCTAACCGGAACTGTTAATGCCTGATAACACAGAGTCAGGGAGAATTTCCTAAGGGCATTAGAAACAACTCAAAGCCTTTCTCATGATCTTTTCATGAGAAACGGAGCCTGGAAAACTGCTTTGAACCAAACGAAGAGTAGATGGAAATGCTTATCTTCTCCAAGTGAGCTATTAACATGGAGACATATTCTAAATAAAATAAAAACTATTTTCAAGGATTTGAAAAAATTGGCTAGAGGTGTGAGCATTTAAAAACCCAAGGTGACTGTCAACGATTTAAGTAGAAAGCATTTAGACTTCTGCTTATAAAGAGCTTCTCTATGGTAGGACAAGGCGATTTGGGGCAAAAATTAATACAGAAAGGTAAACAGATGGATTAGTTCTTGCAAGTGTGACATATATTTTTTAATGAGGGTTAATCTTTGCTTAGTCTCCTGGCAGAATGTCATTACCAGTGCAAGGAAGGAAAAGCAAGAGGAAAGATTATCATAAAGGACCTGGGGCAGAGGAAGGAAGAGGGGGATAGAAGAAATATGAGTATCTAGGGCCAAGAGGATAAAAAAAAAATTAGATACTTTCCTGTCTTATTTGATGCTCCAGAATATTATCACTATATACGTCTCATATTCAGCTCTGATACAGCCAGAGGCTTCCATTGAGCCCTTTGTTCATGGACTGCTACGTCCCAACACTATATTGATTGCCTTCTCTGCAAGGAAAAGAACTGGGCTTGGGGGAGCCCAATTCACTCAAACTTCATATCAACCAGAGAGGGAAGCATTACGATACCACTTCTGGAAGTTTAGCAAAGTTAGAGATTTTCCTGAAGACCACACAGCTTGGCGGTGGTAGAATTGGGATTTGAAATTCTCTGACTGCATAACTGTGCTCTAGCTTACTTCATATTCTGGTATAAAGATTTTTTTTTTTTTTTTTTATGGAGGGGGAGCTTTTATGGACAATGGAGGTGAAAACACATGTGTTCCCAATCTTATTTTCTTTCTAACTCTATGTAGTAACAAAAATGAGCACATTGATGGAAACTGAGGCATCTGAGACTGTTTTCTCCAGGAAAGAGTACATGTGTGGTATTCTCTGGTGAGAATCAGAGGCAAAAGGCAGAGCACAGTAGAAATTGGGCTTTCTAAGGCCTTTGGCAAAGACGAATCTCTCAATACCTGAGTGGAAAAACAGAGCTCTTTATGTATATCTAACCTAAAATATTTAAAAGAGGTTCTAAAAGTGATTTTGTCCTTAAAGAAGGAATAGCATGAATTTACTTGAATTCAAATTTCTTTGTGTATAGCTCTGAGGACATAAAAAAGGGAGGCAAATATTTCCAAGTTTTGCCAACACATACATTTTAAAAGGAAGTATATCTTGATATTTCTTTCAGTTTTGGAAAAACGCATTTGATTCTGTAAGCAGCATGTGTAAAGAGTCTCATATAAAACACATACAGATCTTGGCTTCGGACGCATCAAAACCATTCTCACCAAAATGTCTCCTCCACTCAGTTTCTGCACAGGTGTCTTCTGAAATTTTTATATTTGAGAATTTCTTCAAATTTTACATCTGCAATCTCAATTCCCCAGGAAGCAAGGTTGAAATTTTTCTGAAAATACCCTCAAAGGAAATATTTAAAGATGAAAACAAAAATGGTTGTTTTGATGTTATAGCTGGGATTCAGCAGTATTATCAATTTATGACTTGAGGTCATTCAAAAGCTCCCCTGGGGGTCATAGGGACCAATTGGTGGACATTATACTGTCAGGGAGGGACTGGTGACCTGGGGTAGAACTAGCTCTGAAAACTCTAGGTACCAGAGGACAGTCGTAGGCTGTCTTCAGTGTGGTCAGAAGTACGTGTGTAGAGATAAAGAGCAAGACGAGCTCTTCAGCAGAGCCTAAGTGCAAATCTCTTATTGATCTGATGTGGACACAGAAACGTAGACAGGTTGAGAGTATTTGCCCTTGGATTGTACAATTAGTCAGTGGTTTCATGTTACTTCACGTCCTTTTCCTCAGTTAATGACTACACAGCACCTTAGAGAACCCAAGAGCAGGCTGGTTTCCCTTCACTAGCCCAGGCAACCAGAAAGTCTTCATAGAAGAATAATTTCCAGCACTGAATCCAATTATTCTCATATCCATCTATAGATTTTATTTTAGACAACAGTATAAATTAGGAGACAGAAGAAATGACTAATAAGGTTCTGCAGTGACTAAGGCTATTATAAAGTGACAGAAAACACATGGGAAAGTTTTAGACAAGAGTAAAAACAAAGTCACAAGTGTGTTTTTCATTGTGTCTTAAGCAGGATGTCAGTATTAGAAACAGGAGTAGTTCAATTCTTTCTTTAGAATTTTTCCCTTTTGGGTGCAAGACACGATTGTTAAGAGGGACTTTACCTAACAAATGCAATCAGTGTAACCTGGTTTCTTGTACCCTCAATGAATCCCCAACATTAAAAAAAAAAAAAATAGAATTTCTCTTTATAAATTACATTAAAAACAGAGTAAGTTAGCTAAAAAGCACAGCATCTTTTTTTTTCTATTAAAATAAGATGGAATAAAAAAAGAAAACAAAGATGAAGAGCAAGTAGGGATATGTTTTATTTTTACCTATATTAAATGTATCCATTTTCAACCTTTCTTTTTAAAAAGAGCAGGCATAATTCAATATAATTAGAAATAAATCCATTATTCTATGAATAATTATAGCAAGAGTCTTAGATTAGTTTTTGTTTTTTAGATTGGTTTTTGTTTTTATTCCTTCAAATCAGAAAGTTTGACAAAGTCTCAAAAAAAATTTCAGAAATAACTAGTATAAGGGTAGGACAAGCATAGACTTGTCAACTATACCTGATTTGAACTATTAATCCTATTTGCATTTGTTAGGTATGAGTATTTTGTTCATTTGTCCACTTCACATTTATTTTACTGAGAATAAGTCATTTACTTTTCTAGACAGTGGTTATAGAAGACCAAGTGATCGTGGAACAATGCAAGAGAAGTCATCTGGTGTTTGTGATAGGTGTAGGTATTATTATTTACATATCCTAACTACTGCAACAGAGAGTGCTATGAGAATATACAGGTGTTATTAGTAGGGCGTTTGATTTCAAGAAGGGCTTCCTGAAAGTGAACCCTTGATCCTTGAAGAGTCACCATTTTGAAGATGGTGAATATTGATGGCTACTAATCCGAGCATTATAATACTAAGGTTTATGTGTACATTCAAATTAACCAGTTTTTTATAGACACACTGAGACACACTTGTCTTTTCGAACTTATGAGCACTGGGCAGTGATTTTAGTAACCAGATCTTCACATAATTTTGTTTTTCTTTGTAGGTTGGCACTGTTTTTAGTTACCTAATTATAATATTTCTAAGATTTGCTAGGAACATTGGTTAGCCATAGAATTAAAATAGTGAAATCTATCACGCAGTGATAGAATTGGTGATAATCGTTTTAGGTATGCAGTGAAGCAAAAGGTAAAGTTTTAACAGGGCACATATACGCAATATCACAGCCTAAAGTACATTCAGACCCACAGAGGTTGCCACATGCTTCCCTGTGTCTACAATCTGTGGTTGGATAAACCCTGTCTGTTGTCATTCTCTCTCCAAATTCTCTTTTAATTATAAATAAGCTTTAAGAGTATCATGATATCTGAATATTCAAGATTTCACCCATTAACATTTACCTAATAAAATTTGCTCCCCAAAAGATAGCATGTCACAACTAGGATTTTTGTTTCCAAAAATTATTTTCACCTGCTAAATTTCTTAGCTCTGGCTTTATGAACATTTTACTATTTGGGCATTTATTCTCAAGATTCTCTCCTGGCTACTCTGGAGACTGTTCTAGCTCTAGGTAAAAGTCGTGAAGGTCAAACCTTGATCAGGAAAAGAAATATAAATAATAAATAAATAAAATTATGTAAGTACCCACAAAAGAAAACAGGCTTATGAGTCTTCTAGCTTGTGTACTCACAAGCTACGTTTCACTACATTGTTTTGGTACTGTAAAAACAAAGAAGTAGGAGTGTGCAAAGTGATTTGGAGAAAGCAAATTGAACAAACTTGTGACCAAATACTCATAATTCTCTGTTTTCTCTTTTGAATTCCTACCCATTACAAATGTATCATCAATTTTAATCATTGTTTTTCATGTATTAGGCGCCTGCTACAGTAGGAATCTCATTGTATATATATATAGTTCTTCCAATGAAAAACCTTCCAAGGGCAGCAGCCTCATGCTGGAGTTCTATTTGTGTTCCTGGAGGCACCTCCCAAGGTCACTTCAGAGAAAGCAAAACCAACAATTTAGAATGTGACTGGTTGGGGTTTTCCAAGTTTTTATAAGGCGCTGTTTCTCAAACATTAGAGCACATGAGTGTCACCTGCAGGGCTTTTGTTAAAGTGTAGAGTTTTTGATTCAGTGGGTCTGCAGTAGAGTCCAAGACATTGTGTTTCTACCAAGTTCCCAGGTGAGGCTGTGGTCCAGGAACCACGCCGTGAGAACCATGGTGTTGCACAATGGCCCTGAGACAGGCTTCCTCACTTTTTGCTCAATTTTACCCAATCTTTGTTTTTAATTTATTTATTATTAAATCATAGCTGTGTACATTAATGCAATCATGGGGCACCATACACTGGTTTTATAGACCATTTGACATATTTTCATCACACTGGTTAACATAGCCTTCCTGGCATTTTCTTAGTTATTATGTTAAGACATTCATATTCTACATTTACTAAGTTTCACATGTACCCTTGTATGATGCACCATAGGTGTGGTCCTATAATTTTCCTCATCAGCCTCCTGGCCATTACTCACCTATCCTCAAATCTATTCCTGTATCATCCCCCTTTCTCAGGGAAAGAAAGGACCTTTCTTTAGGACCATCCAGCCTTTGCAACAGGAAAGAATTCAACCATTTACAAAGTGATATGTTTATGTTACTTAGGCACTTTCATTTTCCAAGGAGAAAAATGATTTCTTGAGAAGACGGATTTTATTGCTTAACAATAAGCAAGCTGGTTAAACGAAAGTAACTAATTTCCAGAAGTCAAATTAAAAGACAAAGTAGCACTCTGAGCCTGAAACAGCTGCATAGGCAGTTGCAGAAGTCAGCACTCAAATCAGTGCAAATCCAAAGTGGCTGAAGCAGCTTTTTGCAAACACTTAAGTGCTTTCTCCTTTCATATAACTCATATTCATTCAACTGCATTACGATACTCTCAAAAATGCCAACATTGTCATTTCTGTATATATCTGTAAACTAGTTCTTCCAAAGAGATGAAATTAAATTTTCAACCTCTAATGACATAAACCACCGCTATCTTGCTGGATATAAAATATAGTTTCCTCTTCTTCAAGATCTGGAGAGGGCATGGTGATAAATTCTATAGAGGAGGGAGGGGCAGCCTTTCCCTATATTCTGTATTTTTGAAGTGGATTTATGATTTGGGCTCCTACTTTCCACGTTCCCAGGCCCTGACATGCCTTCCTGAGAGGGTGACTGGAGAACGAATAACTGTATTAATATTACATTGCTGCCATAACAAATTAACACAAATGTGGCAGCTTAAACAAATTTATCACCTTACAGTTTTGTAGGATTATGAAATCTGGTGCAAATCTCATCAGGCTAAAATCAAAGGTATTGTCTCAATTTGGAGGCTCTGAGAGAAGGTTTATTTCCTTGCTTGTTTGGTTTGTTGGTAGAATCCAGTTCCTCGAAGCTGTAGGACGGGAAGCCCCATTTCCTTGCTGGTGTAAACAAAGAACGGTATCCAGCCTTTTGAGGTCCCCCACGTCCTTTGACTCTTATTCTCCATCTTCAAGGCTGGCTGAGACAGGTTGAATCGCTCTCATTCTTGAAATCTTTCCTCTTTCCCTTTCCATCACATCTTTCTACCCAGGGAAGATTCTCCACTTTTAAGAACTCGTATCTTCAGATTGGGTCTACCTAGTTAATCCAGGATAATCTCCACATTTCAAGGTCCATCCTCTTTTTTTTTTTGCCGTAAAAATACAGAATGCTTCATGAATTTGCATGTCATCCTTGTGACGGGGCCATGCTAATCTTCTCTGTATCATTCCAATTTTAGTACATGTGCTAATGAAGTGAGCACTCAAGATCCATCCTCTTAATCACATCCACAAAGTTCCTTGGCCATGTAAGGTAATGTTTCCAGGTTCTAGGAATCAATCAGAGCACAGGCTTTGCTGGGAGACATTATTCTGCCTACCATAATGTTGGAATAAAGTCATCTTCAAGGATGAAATGGGGCACTATTAATAATTATGCCATGACAATGGGAATAAACTGGACAAATACTCATTTATGACACTAAGACTTAGAAGGATCTAAAACTAGGGGATGCAGGGGAAAATACCAGAGTAAATGAGTTGTGATGTATTACCAGACTATTACCTAATAGGTTTGAGTTAAAATAAATATTTTAAAAATATCTTCCATGACCCAGGGAGTGAAGAATGTAGTTTTACAGAGAGGAGGAAGAATACATCTCTGTCTTCTACAAGCTTCCAGCTGATTGTCAACACATGTTGTTATGAACGCCCACACTGACTTCTAAATCTGTTTAGTTCCATATGAGTTAGTGGCGATGGACAAGCATTTGATTTCAAGGGCAGGTCATTGATTTCAGAGGAAGGGTAAATTTTTCTTGACCATGAAGGTACCTTGAGTGTAGAATGATGAAAATCTGTTCTCTAGCCACTAGACTAGGTATTACCCAAAAGAAGATAAAATGAGTGTCCTATTTTAAACATTCCCTTAATTAAAAAGTAGACTATTGGGGAATCTGTTTTAATTAACCACAGAGTACCATATTAACCTTTCCTAATGTTGTTATAAAGTTGAAGCTCTATTCCCCTAGGTAGAATTTCTTTAAATGCATTCTGCTATCCTTAGGCATATACAGATTAAAAAAGAAATAAAATATGAAGATGTTAGAGTTACTATTTCCATTAAAAGGTAATTATACAACTCAAATTATGCATGCATTCATATGTGATTATATAATGATTTAAAAGGAGCAATTACTTTGAGATATTCATTGGTCCTAGTTATAAACACTAGCATATTTTATAAGAATTCATGTTTTACATTTATATACATTTGAATCATTATCCCTACAATGAGATTTTTTATCTTGGGTATCTTAATGTTATTAATTTATCATAATCTTACTTACATAAGAATAGCTATGATTCTGAGTTATATGTTACCATTTAATTTCTTGTATGAATATGGGATTTTATGCATTTGAAATAATATTTTTCATAAACTGTTATAACATTTATACTATAAATTTTGGAATTATTTCTAGATAAATATATTTAGAGATTCTCATTAAAAGATCTATATGAGACAGTTTAGTAAGTGACAAATCATTTTCACAAACATCATTAAACAGAAAACTGAACATGATGAAGTACTTTAAGATATTTATAATTTAAGGAGTTCAAATAATGCTGACTTCTTATTTTGAATAATTATTCTGAATACCATGTTATTTCTGGTTGAGATTTAAATTCTAATTTCCTTAATTGTGACTGATCTGAATTACATGAACATGTGTAATGCTAAACTTTAAATAAAACTATGAAATAAATTTCCCCCAATTTCATTAGAGGAAAAATATAGAGCAAGCAAAGAAAACATTTTCTTTAAGAATGTAAAAACAAAGGCATTGGGTATAGGGGTGGCGCCTGTGGCTCAGTACGTAGGGCACCGGCCCCATATACTGAGGGTGGCAGGCTCAAACCTGACCCCAGCCAAACTGCAACAAAAAAAATAGCCGGGCGTTGTGGCGGGCGCCTGTAGTCCCAGCTACTTGGGAGGCAGAGGCAGGAGACTCGCTTAAGCCCAGGAGTTGGAGGCTGCTGTGAGCTATGATGCCATGGTACTCTACCCAGGGCAACAGCTTGAGGCTCTGTCTCAAAAAATATATATAAATAAATAAAAATAAAAATTACATGTAGGCATTTAATACACATAAAAAGCTTGGAGTATCTCCTAGGCAGTATGTTAGACACAGCAGATATAAATACAGGTAATAGAAGCTATTTGTCTTTCCCGTACATTTTTGAGAACGGGAGACATGAACGTAATTATAATACAACATGACAAGTGCTGTGAAGCCCCTGGATGCAAAATAGTCCGGCACTGTGGATATGTGTGTGGATAACAAGGCATGCGTGCAAGTGTGGCTTCACAGAGGTGTAACTTAAGGTTGAAATTGTGATTGACGGAGCTTATCAAGTGTAGAATAAGAACAAAAATATGACAGTCAGAGAAAAGCACCTGAGGACAAGCCGAGAGGTGCAGGCAGGGGCCTGGCAGAAAATGACAAGGAGCAGTCAGAGCCCCAGTTGGACTCCGTCTGAACCATCAGAGCTCGTGCTTTGCTTTATGTGCAGCAACGTGGAAGCCTCGAGGATGCTTGTGTTGGGGGTTTGTGTATCAGATGGTTCAAGATAGGCTGGAGAAGAAAGAGATTGACAGAGAGGGTGACCTGTGGTCTCCACGAAATCACAGGAGAGGTTGAAAGACAAGAGCTTTTAAGAGTAAAAAGAGAAAGGCTGGAGGGTTGGGGTGGAGGTGCAGCTGGGATGTTCCACGTTGCTAACTGAAATCGTTCTTAGGTGAATAACAGCAAGTTTGGAGACAAGTAGAAAAAGACATCCAAAGTCCTCCGTTTGATGTTGTTCATGCAGAATTTGAATTGCACGCAAATCTTCCCATCAGACATATTCACTAGGTAGTTGAACAGCTGCAACTTGAGCTCCAAAAAGAGGTCAGGGTAGAGATACAAATTTCCCCTTGTGGTGATTGAACCTGCAAGAAGAGGATGCAATCACCCAGAGAGCGTACGCACATCAAGAGGTGACCTCAACTATTTAGGTGGTGATTACTTGAAGATCTATGCAAGGAGTTAGAAATAAGTTACCAGGAATACTATTCAGCTTTTTTAAAAAATGGAGACTTTACCTCCTTCGTATTAACCTGGATGGAAGTGGAAGACATTATTCAAGTAAAGCATCACAAGAATGGAGAAGCACGAATCCTATGTACTCAATTTTGATATGAGGACAATTAATGACAATTAAGGTCATGGGGGGGAGGAAAAGCAGAGAGAGGGAAGGAGGGAGGAGGTGGGGCCTTGGTGCGTGCCACAACTTCTGGGGGCAAGACATGATTGCAAGAGGGACTTTACCTAACAAATGCAATCAGTGTAACCTGGCTTATTGTACCCTCAATGAATCCCCAACAATAAAAAAAAAGAAGAAAGAAAGAAAAAAAAATAAATAAATAAATAAAAGAAATAAGTTACCAGAAAAGTAAGAGGACAGTCAGGAGAGGGTCATGTGAGACCGAACTTTGCAATCCATGTGGCAGATGTAGCCTATTTCAGCACCAACGTGCAGTCACAAGTAACATCAACAGATTAATGCAGTCTGTACTTAGTTACACAGCCAAACCCCAGAATTGTCAATCATTTTTCCTTTGAGAATTGAATTATAGATTTTTTTTTTAAAGAAAGCATTATGACGGAGGTCTCTCATCTAGTATGACATGCCTGCTGCATTATTTCAGGTCGCAGGAAATACTATTGCTTGAAATTGCAGTCACAGCCTACATATCTCTCGGGTTATTCTGGCACAGCAGAGGTAATGAGAGGGTCAAACAGTTCACAGCTCTTGTTTGTAAGCATGCATTTTCTCTGGTCCTTGCTAGCAGGAACAGAAATGGCTTCACAGACATAGTAATAAAACCTGTAGTCTTAGCGCCTTACTGATTACTTTTACCTAATTTACATAATTTACACAAGCAAACACTTTGCTTTTATAATTAAACATCCCCCTTTATTTTCCTGTTTGACTTATGCCCGATCACCCCTCATTTAGCCAAAGTTTGTTTCCTTGCAACTTTGACACACAGACCCACACACACACACAAAATAAAAAATAAGTGGTGACTTTCTCTTCAAAAAGTGAACATTTTATGCAATGATATTTTGTAGCTGACATTCTACTTGTACTTTTATTGTTTGCTCTTTTTTTTTCTAATGTCATCTCCAAATGTTTCTTTTTGCCTTCAGTATTGGTTTTTGGAAAAGCTTCAGATTTCTATTTTTTAACCAGGTAATTTACATTTATTCCCCAAGCACAAAAAGAATAAGAATTTCAAAGAACAAAAAAGGCCAATATGCCACCAAACACCACAAGCATCATCTTGAACAGACTTGGTGAAAAATTTCCATCTAGTTGCAGAATTGAATGTAAGCAGATCTAGAACCCTCTGTGGATCTGATCAATATTCACCACCGACAAATAGCAGAGATTTGTGGAAAAGACGTGGTGAGACCATATGTTTGCTTTTTTTTTTTTCCCCCAGAAGTTTTGTCAAGAACATCTTTGGAGAAGTCAGGACTAATATGTCTAAAGAGATTTAATAAAAGTGTTTCTGCTACTCCTTTTCTCCCCGCGCTAAGGGCACGCTTAGATAAAAGAACAAAGATAAAAACAAATTAGAATATTTAGCATGCAAACCCAAGCAGACTGCCAGGGTTTTGGAAGGTAATAATGGTGATGATAGGGAATGGGAATGGGACCTGGGTACAGAATGTCTGTCAACCTAAAATTTGAGTTGCATAGAGGGGATTAAGGAGAGAGAATTTACAGAGCTACCCTCTTTCCTCGAAAATAAGACAGTGTCTTATTTTAAGGTGTGCTTCCAAAGATGCGCTAGGTCTTATTTTCAGGGGACGTCTTATCTTTCCTGTAAGCAGGTCTTATTTTCAGAGGATGTCTTATTTTGGGGGAAACAGGGTAGGAGAATCAGGTATTAGTGACAAAGGTTGGAGCCAGACGTTCTGCTGTCTGAAAAGCAGACTGTAAGAGATTGATGCATAGGAATTTTTTATTAGATCATAACTGTGCACATTACTGATTTATGTTCTATTAGGAGCTTCTCTTGGAAGGGGAAGGAAGTAGGATGGAATAGAGCGAAAAGTAGGGCTGTGATGTTTTGATTTTTATTGTTATACTTCTTTCTAACTTGGTCTTGAGGTCTCTCAAGGGGTTTGGTCACAGTTTACAATGGCCATTCACAGAACGCTTCTTTATCCTAGCAGACGGCCTAAGGCCCACATGCTCACAGGAGTCTTGTGTACACTGTCCGAGGCCCTTACAGCTCTTGCCTGCTCTGTCCATTTTATTCCTGCCAAAATCACCGCTATCTAGGAGAGCCCAGAAAGAAGGCTGGGATTAGGGGGTGTGTCTGGTGAGACACAATGAGGAAGTTAAACCAAAATGCATGAAATAGTGGAAATTTGTTAGTCGTGGGTCACAGAGAGGTTGAGTTGCTGAAGGGAGGCCAAAGGGAAGTCAGGAGTTGGCAGGGAGCTCAACTGGAAGAAGGAGGGGAAGAAAGGGAAGAAGGGGAGTGGGGGGGAGGGGAGGAGAGGAGGGGAGGGGGAGGAGGGGAGGAGAAATGGGAGGGGAGGAGGGGAGGAGAAATGGGAGGGGAGGGGAGAGGAAGGGAGGGGAGGGGAGGAGAGGAGGGGAGGGGGAGGAGGGGAGGAGAAATGGGGGGGAGGAGGGGAGGAGAAATGGGAGGGGAGGGAAGAGGAAGGGAGGGGAGGGGAGGGGAGGAGAGGAGGGGAGGAGGGGAGGAGAGGAGGGGAGGGGGAGGAGGGGAGGAGAAATGGGGGGGAGAGGAGGGGAGGAGAAAGGGGAGAGAAGGGGAGAGGAAGGGAGGGGAGGAGAGCAGGGGAGGGGAGGGGAGGAGAGGAGGGGAGGGGGAGGAGGGGAGGAGAAATGGGGGGGAGGAGGGGAGGAGAAATGGGAGGGGAGGGGTGAGGAAGGGAGGGGAGGGGAGGGGAGGAGAGGAGGGGAGGAGGGGAGGAGAGGAGGGGAGGGGGAGGAGGGGAGGAGAAATGGGGGGGAGAGGAGGGGAGGAGAAAGGGGAGAGAAGGGGAGAGGAAGGGAGGGGAGGGGAGGGGAGGAGAGCAGGGGAGGGGGAGGAGGGGAGGAGAAATGGGAGGGGAGGGGAAAGGAAGGGAGGGGAGGGGAGGGGAGGAGAGGAGGGGAGGAGGAGGAGGGGAGGAGAAATGGGAGGGGAGGGGAGAGGAAGGGAGGGGAGGGAAGGGGAGGAGAGGAGGGGAGGAGGAGGAGGGGAGGAGAAATGGGAGGGGAGGGGAGAGGAAGGGAGGGGAGGGAAGGGGAGGAGAGGAGGGGAGGAGGGGAGGAGAAATGGGAGGGGAGGGGAGAGGAGGGGAGGAGAAAGGGGAGAGAAGGGGAGAGGAAGGGAGGGGAGGGGAGGAGGGGAGGAGAAAGGGGAGGGGAGGGGAGAGGAGAGGAGGGGAGGGGAGGGGAGGAGAGGAGGGGAGGGGGAGGAGGGGAGGAGAAAGGGGAGGGGAGGGGAGGGGAGGAGAGGAGGGGAGGGGAGGGGGAGGGGGAGGAGGGGAGGGGGAGGGGGAGGAGGGGAGGGGGAGGAGGGGAGGAGAAAGGGGAGGGAAGGGGAAAGGAGAGGAGGGCAGGGGAGGGGCAAGTCGGTGGGAAGGTGCCTTTATTGAGATCCAGCACCACAGAGGCTGAGGGCCTAAGTCCTCCAGTCATGAAGGGGAATCTGAACCACAGCCCGTCCAGTAGAGTCCACTTCTTTCATCACTCAGTTCCTCTTCTTTAGTTAAGGTCTGGGAGAAGCTACTCTACAGATTTGGGGGCCTCCTTTTGTGGAAAATTAAAAGAAAGGGCTAGACAAAATACTGCTTCGGTGCTTCCGATGCTCTTAGGGAAGCAGCTGGCACCTTCACATCCTGCTACCCGCCCCTCCCCGCTGCCCACCGCATCTCCTTGTCTTGGAGGCCTGCCTGGTGCTGTGACTACACCCTGATCCCTGAGAGCTGAGCCCCTCATCCTAAGTCCTTAGGTGACAGCTGCTGCCCGTGTCCATTGCTGTCAGACTATGCAAGGGTGCCCCAAAAGGCAACGAAGGAAATCATCTGGATGTAAAATATGTCTCTCCCTGTCCCTGTGTCTAACAGCAGCCCTCAGGCCTTCTGACCCTCTGCTCCATGGAGACTCCTTGCCTTCCAGCCAGTCTCTTGAAATGAGGAGACAAAATGCCATCAACTATAAGCAACCATGTTTATTACTCAGTGGGCCCCTGGCTGCGTCCTCTGTGGAAATAGTCTTCCTTTGGAAATAAGGACCTCTACGGCCACAGAATTCAGATTTCCAGGGACATAACGTTCTTCCTTCTGGAGACCCCAACTGTCTTGTAGTTGCAGATCTCAAAACTGGCTCAGATCCAGAATCTTGTCTAGAAATTGCAACTTGTCCTTGAGCTGACTACTCTTCGTCTCTGAATCCTGACTACTTTGGGCTGTACATCTTGAGAACATAGCTGGTGCTCATCTTACTTTGTCCCCAGGGAAGCCATGGTTCTATTGACCATCTTCATGACTGTGGGCAGGCCAGGCCTTCTCAGTACACGTTTTGAGAACTAAACACACCTGCCCTGTGGTAGTTACGTACCATCCTCCGCCTGTTCTCTCTTTTTTTGTGGTGTCTTCATCCTCAATGTTATCAATGAAGTAAATTACGGAGAACACCTCCCACTGAATTTCTTGGTAATGTCCATGTCTCTTCCATCTGTGCTTTACCCATTGCTTTGGTAAGTGGCAGATTCTCAAAACCTTCCAGTGGAAAGGTCATTTGTTGGGATTTCAAGTCTTATATAGTTCATTCACTTCTCTGAACCTTTTTCTTTAATCCCTTCGGCAATCACCTGCCATGACAGTTCTGAGATTTCTACTTCACAGAGCAGGACCATCACTTTTTCCATAATTCCTCTTTCCTTTTTCATGATTTCCTCACATTCCAGTTTGTTACGTACTATCCCAGCTCCTGGATAGATCTAATGCTTCTAAGGTCACTGTGATGACATCATAGGTCACATACCCTGGTTATCAGCCCAATGCTCAGAAAGAGAGGTGGAAGAACTCTGAACCATCTTCAAGACCTTAATAGATATGACTGAACCATTTTATAGGCTCCAAGAATTCAAGGAAATCTATGTATAAGATATTTTGAGGTGCGTCAACCAAGGTATCCTTATCATACACGTTCAGATTTTATTTTTTCCAGCCAGGGCCAGTTCTCCTTGTTATAGGAGAACTCTTTAGTTTGAGAGTTTTATCTTCTTTTTCAGAGCAAGAACTTTATTCTTCCTTTGTAAACATTTAAAATTAAATGCAGTTCTTCATATTCTGCTGTGACAAATCTTTCCTGTGGAGAGCACCAAATGTTCTTGTCTGTGTATGGACCTACTTCAAAGGTATTACCTGCTAACCAATTTTTTTTTTTTTAATTAATGAAACAATATTGCCCATGTTACTAAAAGCAAAGCAAAATAGTGATTTTTTTCTTCTTTTTTTAAAAATTCAGGTTCATATAAGGGTACAAATGTTTAGGTTACATTGTTTGTGCTTCTAAGGTAAAGTTCAAGGTGTAGTTGAGCCCTTCACCTGAGGATGTGCCGTATACCCTTACATTGTGTGCATTAGGTGAGAACTTGCCAATCACCCTCCCTCTTCCTCTTTCCCCTTTCCATCGTCCCCTCTCTCCTACTCTAGAATATCCTTTTGTTTTTCTTTGATGTGGGTGAGCAGTTGTTTCCATATTGGCTTCATACTAGTATTGAGTACTTTGATACCTGTTTTTCCATTCTTGTGATACTTTACTAAGAAGAATGTGTTTCAACTCCATCCAGATATACACAAAAGATGTAAAGTCTCCATCTTTTTTTATGGCTAAATAGTGCGAGTTTTATCTTCTTTGTCTTTGCTTAAGCCCTCAGCTGGATCCTTAGCTTTATCTGTTCTTCTGCTTGAGTACATAAAAGCTTCCTTATACACTTCCAGGGACACACTCTGGTTTTCATGCTGGTTTTAGCTTTTAAAAAATGAGTTACTTTTCTCCAAAGCATCAGTTATATTAACAATAGCCACCATATTTCACTGCACTTACAGTTGCCATATTCCTTGTAATCTCAAATGCCTGACACGTCTTGCCTGCTTGTTCATTTTCTTCCACTGGAAATCTCATCCCAGCTCATCTCCTGTGTAAGTTTTGACCTTCACACCCTGTCCCCATTGCACAGACTGTCTGTGCTCTGTCTGTGACCAGCGATGGGATTCTGTCTGTCATTGCCATCTTGATGGGGTCATCCAACTCTCAAATTTCATCTACAGTCTTCTTTTTCAAACCAGTTCTCACACCAGCTATTGTTGGGTGCGGGGGAGTCCCCTGGGAAGAAAATTATGGCTTAAAATTCAGTTTGCCAGAAGTTTACTAGAGAATCCTCTTTCACACAATTCTTATGAAAGGGGAGGGAAAGAAGCTGTGTTGGGAGAATGAAGTCATCCTTGAATGCAGGCTTATAAAGTCCTCAGAAAACCGTGTGAGGAGCTCTGAAACTGGGGTGCCCTCTACATCACCTGGTTATAGGATGGAGCCTTCCCCAAGAAGGTGCTGTACTCACGGACAATCTTTAGCTAAAGGGTGTCTATTGGTGGCACTTCAGGCATCTGGGGAGTAAGTCTTAAGTCTTGAATGGGGATTTGGACAGCACATGACAGAACCCACTACCCGCTTTACTGACTCTAATTGCTCACATGTACTTTTTCTCCTGATGTCTACTTACTTCAAATAATGGAGGCATTGCTCTCCCTAGACTCCAAAAACTAGTTCTGTCCAAGTGGCATAAACATTCCTTTCTCTCCTTTCTGTGTTATACTTGCTGAATGGTGCTCAGTAAAATATGTAGAACCTCTGTGAGTTGACCACCTGAGGAACTGCAACAAACTGATCAACACAGGGAGGTGCTCAACATATGGAACTAGGCCTCCTGTACAGAAACGTGGTACATGTGATACATGTCTGGTCTTTGAAAATTAGGTCAACGTAAGAAGGTGGTCAATGCAGAGAGAGGGTCAATGATGGATTTCACTGTATTTATCAATTAATCTGATATACAACAGGGTTTTGTATACGTATGTGTATAATGTATCAGTTATATCAAAGTCAGGCAAAGTTATAGCTAGCTATAGGTTCAATTAATAAGAAAGTGATTAGAAAAAAAATGATTGCAGCACTGCTCAGGCACATTTAGTCCGACCTCCAAGTCATATAACTGGAGACATGACAATCTGTTTGGTAGCCAAGATCCAGTAGCCCTAATTCTGCATGAGATTTCACCATTTGTGATTCACTCTTAAGACTCAAATTTACTTTTTCCAAAAGAAATTTGCAGAAGGAAAACGCCATTGGCAGACTAAAGCCTTATTAGCTATTAATATTTTCAATAAGGCAATTTCATCCAAATGCTCTCCGAATGGCAGGAAAGTTAAGAAGTGAGTGAAGGGAAATAGATGAGAAGAGGATACTTAAGAGGTGAATGTATATTTGATGAGAGTCAGCTAGGGGAGAAGAGTATGACGTGATCTCATCTGGGGCAGGAGAAATCAAACAGTATGAGGTGTGCTAAAAAGAAAAGGGAGGGGGGATTCTAAAAGTGAACTTCAGCTATTTTAGAATTTTGCCCTGGGCATTCATCATTATTTCTGCACTTTCAATGCTCATTCGATACACCTATAAAATATGCTTATAAAATATGCTCTTTTCCCCAGAGAAGGCTATGTTATAACATGTCAATTCAGGTCAGAAACGAAATATCAGTGCAAGCAAAGTGGCATAAAAATAAAATCGGAGAACACAAGATGGTGAGGGTGGTATTAATAATTCTTTTCAATGGCCTCTGAAAAACATTGCAGAATATCATTCCAATGGCCAGGACTCAAGTTCATGGCAAATAAGTTGGCAGCGGTCTCAGAAACAAACAAAACAAATTCATGCATCACTAGGACCCAGCAAATGATTTATGTACTTAATCCTTTAAGAAATCTTACGAAATGATCCATGTTTCAGTTCATTATTGAACATATTTCCTGGCCTACATGCGCTGTGAGTAAAATACTATCCAGTCCAAAATCAAGCAATTTCATGAAAAATATAGTATAATAAGAATGCTTTGCTTGTTAATAATTTTAGAGTTGGTACATATTTGAAAATAATAGATATCTTTTCTAATAATATCATAAAGTAACATCCTTTCTTATGACCTTACTTATTTTTCAACGGGATCAGCCATTTAAAGAAAAATGTTCTTTTGACCATGCTCCTTCCAATAATACTTATTTCTTTACTCAATAGCTGTTACTCTTTTGCTTTTTTTCCCCTACCAGTAGTAAAGTCAGTAATAACAGACAAAAATTTGGATAGAAATACATAAATGATGCAAAACATGAATGTCGAATTGGGAGATGAATCATGATTGAGTGATCCCATTTAAAAAAATAGAAGTTTACTCGCAAAGTAAAATTCTTTCTTTATAGCAAGATAGTGAATAGATAGTTCTTTCTCCAAAAAATAAAGGTAGAGAAAGCTTTTGAAAAACAAGGGTGATTCAACAACACAAATTCAGCATTAAAAAAAAAGGCAACTATGTCATTCTGCTGGCTTTCCCTTAAGAAAGTAATAGAAAGAAGCAGTAAGGAACAAGCCTAAAGCACTTTTACATATATTTATTTCTTATGTCACTAAATCACAGTGCAGCCCGAATGACCTAGGAGCCAACACTTCTACATAAACAAATTTCCTGAGATGATTTCAGTAAATAACACGGAAAAATATTACTCTCATTAAAAAGTTTTATTTTATATAGGTGTAAAAATATTATTTTAAAATATATGCCACCTGGGTAATAATTACTACCTAGGTCCATAACCTTTTTTTTCAAGGACATGACTGGAGAACCTTGAGCCAGAGAATAAACATTATCTCATAATATATAAATCAACCCTTCCCAAAGCAACCCTTCCCTTCTTCAAAAAAACCCCAAAACTTTAGGTTTAGAGCTGAGCCTGTGGCTCAAGTAGCAATGCGCCGGCCCTATATCCCGGAGGTGGTGGGTTCAAACCCAGCCCTGGCCAAAAACTGCAAAAAAAGAAAAAAAAAAACAAAAACAACTTTATGTTTATAAAGATAGGAGGGATAGTAAATGAATCAGCAGTCACAGAATTTTGAGGAGGGAGAAGATTTACTAATGTTCAGACACAACCTTTGAATTTTTTCAGCTAAATAGTATGCTTCAGATAATACATTTAAAATCCTAATCTTAATCTATCAAAGCATTTTAACATGGGCTTCATATCTTATTAGAGTATGCAAACAAACAAAGAGAATCAATATCTCCAAATTTTTCTTTATTGACTCGATTGAGTTTATCATTTTTTACTGATACATAATAAATGTACTTATTTGGGGGGTACATGTGATAATTTGATATATTCATATAACATGTGAAGGTTCAATCAGGGTAATTGGGATGCTAATTTCCTTAAGTATTCTTCTTTTCTTTATGCCAGGAACATTCAAATTATTCCCTCCTAGCTGTTTTGAATTGTACAATAGATTATTGTTAACCGTATCAGCCTACTGCTCCATTGCAGACCGTGCATCTGTGACTGTGTATTTGTACACGTTAATCAACGTCTCTTCACCCCCGTTCCCCCTACCCTTCCCAGCCTTTGGTAACTACCATTTTATTCTCTATTATCTCGAGATCCACTATTTCAGCTCCTACATGTCAGTGAGAACACGCAAGATTTGTCTTTCTGTGCCCGGCTTATCTCATTTAACATAATGTCCTCAGTTCCATCCATGTTGCTGCAATTGACAGGATTTTGTTCTTTTTGTGGCTGAATAATATTCCATCGTGTATATGCGACCTGTTTTCTTTATTCATTCATCCATTGATGGGCACTTGACTTAGTCTATAATGTACCTTGGCTATTGTGAATAATGCTGCAGCAAACACGGGGAGTGTCAATATCTCTTCCATACATTGACCACTTCAGGAGGTGGTCACTGTAGGAGGCTGAGTAGATTATATACTCAGCAGTGAAATTGCTGAATCATATGGTAACTCTATTTTTAGTTTTTGGAGGAACCTCTATCCAATTTTCCATAGTGATGAATTCAATTACATTCCCACCAGCACTGTACAAGGGTTGCTTTTTCAAATCGAGTATCTTTTGATACATCATATTCTATTGTCATTAATGCTGATTCTGTATTCTCAAAAACTGAAATTGAAGCTGACATATTTTTCAAGTCTACTTGTCACGAAGACTGTGTTTTTCGTGGCACTCATCCAAGTTTCCAGGGAAAATAAAGTCACTAACACTCAGTATTTAGCCTTAACGTGGGCACAGTTAGTGTTGTGTTATAAGTCAGCTATTGCCTCTGCAAGGCTATTTTGAAAAATGCCTTTTGGTTATAAATTAGAAGCATCATAAGAAAAATATAAGGACATCACTCTAGGTATAAAATATGTGTTGCTTGAAAATTTTCTTGAAAATTCTATACACAGAGGAGCTAGGGACAATTTAAATAGTGCTTGATTCTGCAGAGTGATGTCTACAGGATAGTAGATGGTAACAAGAAAGTTGTGTGTGCATATTTATGTATATGTCTCACAGGTAAGGTGATAATTTGGGCAACAATGTGCCAAATTTGACTTAGCCATACAAAAGCTTCACCTTTTGTCAAATAGCCATGTAGAACTCGAATGCTTACAAAGGAATTTACCTATTTAAAATATAATATACTTACAACTTGTGGCTACCAGTTCACAAGTGAGGTGAACTCGGCTTTCTTGTAAGTGGTCTTTGAGAATAAAAATACATGATAGACATGAACTTTATTTTTTTATTATTATTATTTTTTATTAAATCATAACTTTGTACATTGATGCATTTATGGGGTTCTGGGTACTGCTTCGATATACAATGGGAAATTGCTTACATTGAAGTAAGTAACACATCCATCACAATTATACTCATTTCTTAATTGTTTTGAAATGTACCATTTGGTGAACAGTAGCCATGGATAGTAAACGCCCTGTACCCATCATTGTCACCTTTCAGATTGATTTTTGGAAAAGTTGTCAATTTTTCTTATTTTTAGACAGCCATTGTTGTCCTATTCAACAACCATTTTCTTAAAATTCCCTCAATGTCTTTTCTTTCATTAGCTCTTTTTAAACCACTAGGATACGTTAATATACTGTTGAATAGCACCAGTTTCCAAACTTCACAACATTAAAGAAAAAAAAAAACATGGCTGGCTGTCCCTCCTTTGAAAACGGTGTCAATATAAATTGTAGAGCTCATAAAGCTCAGTGAGCTTATTTCATTTCAACTCTTTTTTAGTTTGAACAGTTTTTATATGAATGAATTTTCTGACAATGAGTTTCATGAACTTAACTTTTTGACAGTTTCCATAGGCTGCACAGGCATCATTCACCTCAAATGTCCTCGTTTCTGTGTTCCTTGGCTTATTACAACTTTAAATAGCTGTTTTCCATTCTCTGCAGAATCATCTTTACATTTGCCATGCAGGACCCTCATTGCAGTATGCTGGTGTCTTTTGGATTTAATGAAAATTTCCCAATTTGAAGATTTACCTCCGAAAATAAAATACAGTGTTGTACAGCAGAACCTCCAGAGTTGACCAGCCTCCTACATTGACCACCTTCTTAAGTTGACCTAATTTTCATAAACTGATATGCACCACATATGTGTATCAGCAGAGTAGGCCTACCTCCTTATGTTGACCACCTGTGTATGTTAACCAGTATGGTACAGTTCCTTGGGTGGTCAACTTACAGAAGTTCTACCGTATTTTCCAGGATTATTTCTAGTAACTCTTGGTTTTGGTATAATTTCTAATTTATAGACAATTTGCAAGAATTTCATGATAAATCCCTATATATCCTTTACTCAGATTCACCAATTTACCTTTTGCCCAATTTGCTTTTTTATTCCCTTACTCCATCTATCTACCTGTGTGTAACTTTTCTCTGGAGGTGTTGTGCCCTGAAATAATTGTGTGTTTCTTAATAGCAAGAACTTTCTTTTACATAACCAACCTACAGTTCTCAAAATCAGAAATGGGAGTCCTGGTACAATGCTATTATCTAATTCGCAGTCCATACTCAAATAATCATTAATTGCCTCATCCATGTCTTTTGTAGCTATTCCACATCGATATTTTATATAGTTTAATTGCTTTATTTTCTTTCCTCAGCCTCCATTTTCCTTGACCTTGACATTTTTTAAGGGTACAGGCCAGTTCTTTTGCAGGATGTCCCTTAGTTTGGGTTTGTTGGTGTTTCCTGATGATAATATTCATTTTGAACAGGAAAACCACAGATGGTTATGTGTCTCTCTCAGCACATACAACAAAGATAAATAAATAAATAAATAATAACACACATTTGTTCCAACCAGGATTCTTTTTCAGATTTTTTTTTTTCTAGAGTCATTAAAGAGTCATTTTTCATCATTAACTCTTGAACAGCAAATGAATGGCCCAGGTAGCCAAAAACGAAACATAGTCAAATGAAATCTAATTTCTTAGCCTTTTGAGGAAAAGAAGAAAAAAAACCCTTAGTTTTCTAGTCTTTTAATATCAATCATACAATATCAAAAGAAATTTCTTTTTCCCACCTGCAGAACATTCTTTCGTCTTTTTTAAAATTTCCTTTCTATGCCTACATGTGACTTTTTTTCAACAAATTCTCATTGTCTATCTGCTAGCTGTAGCTGTTTTTCCTGCCCTGCACCAAGTTCCCACAATCAAATATTTGGGACCCGATGGCTTCATTTTCTGTCCCACCCAATCCTGTTTCCACTCACCATGACTATAAAAATGTCTTTGATGAGACCACAGTTTCTATTTAATTTCCAGCTCAAATGAGCGCGTTTCGATCTCCTTAACCCATTGATCAATCCTGGTGTAGAATCTCCTGATTCAGCAGCCTCGCTCCCTCCGGGGTCTTCTCAGATATTTCTGATGCCTCCCACTCATTCTCTTCAGTTGACCATTATGCTCCCAAAACACTGCTAGACTCTATTCTTTTTGAATTTCTTCCTAAATCATCCCTTCACCTTTTCTCAAATTAGGATCTTCAGTTCTGCCTTTCTCCTGGAACTCCAGGCCTACAACTCAATCCTTCGCCTATAACCCTGTTTCACTTCCCATAATCCCCATCCTGATTAGTGGCATCCAGCTACTTACTCGATATTAAAGCACAAGAGTTGCATTTCTCCACCTCCTCAAGACACCCTCAGTCTCCCAGCACCTGGGGCCATCACCTGCCCAGGCTCCCACCTGTGCCTTCTCCAGGCACCACCTGTTGTCCAGCTATAAGCAGGTTATAGCCACTGACTGCTCCTCCTATCTCAGGCACAAACCATGGGAATGAGTCAAGTATATATTCTGACCCTTAAATTTCCATAAAATCAGCTGTCTGAACATATATAGATTTTATTGGAACCACAAATGAATTAAAAATGAGATAATATTCAACAAGGAATGGGTAGGAAATCTTGCAGGGTTATTCAAGTCAATAATATAAAGACTACCAAAGACTGCCAACTCTTGGCAGATCTTGGAATCCCATTTCTGTTTTATTTTCCTTTTCCTAAGAAATACATCATTTGTAGATTTTTTATGGATGTTTCTATTTCAATGTATGTGTGTATATAGAGAGACATAGACACATATATATATATTTAATTATAGGACCATAAACATAGTGTGTTTAGATATAAAAATACTTGGATATGGTAAATAATTTTCGAGATGGTAAATAGCTTAGGCCAAGTTTTCTTAGATACTATGGCTCATTTATTTTTCAGGCCATACCTAATGTGTATTTCCGATCTCCGTTAAATGTGTGTTTACTAAAAAGTTTTGCTTTTCAGACGGAATGTGAAGCTGTGTTCCTATCACAAAGTTTTTAAGAAGTCTCTACATTTTCTATTAAAGTCAATGACTCGATGTCAATTTTCCAAGAATAGAACAATATCTTAGTACCATAGATATAAAATAAAATATATGAAACATCCAGAAACATCTGCCGGTCTCCAGTGGTTACTCTGCAATCAATCTGTGCTATTATAAAGTAAAACTAGAGGTCTTTGCTTAGAATTACAAGCACACAGTACCTCATTAACTAACCCAGCCAATCAATTAGAGTCACCGAAAGGAGCATGATAGGTCTTTGGGGGGATATAACCATTTTCCTCATTAAGTACTAACAAGCTAGTTCTCATACCTCCCTGATATCATTATGCACCCTACATTTCCACCCTGCCCATTAACTATAATCCTAATAATCACCCTTCTGCTTATAGCAGCCTGTCTTTTTAATTTACCTACTGTATCACTTTTGAACATATTTCCATGGTAGTAACAAATTTTCTTCCTTTGGCAAAACTGTCAATCCAAAGTAATCTTGCCTTTCGTTTATGAGCCTGCTTGAAACTTTTAAGCAGGTGGGTAATAAAATGCATAGTTGAAAATTTGAGTGAATATAAAATGAACCACATTGGAAATTGGGACGGTGATGTGGTATGTTACTAATGGCAGGCTGTGGCCCACACAGGAAGCTCTTCGTGGTGGGAGGAGGCGAACTAACTAATCAGACAGGAATTTCCTTGGGAGTGAGCAGAGGGCTTCTGCTCGCACATGTGACTCTCCTGGTGCTTGTGCCAAGGCTAAACAACTTTCTCTCAGGTCTTAACAATAGGATACAGGGTGGCAACTGTGGCTCAGTGAATGGGGCACCTGCCCCATATAACGAGGATGGCGGGTTCAAACCCGGCCCCAGCCAAACTACAACAACAACAACAACACAACAGGATATAAAAATTCTCCTGCAGAGATTATTTACACAATTGAAAGAATACACATAATTAAGTCACTTGTTATGTAGGATATTTTTCCTAAATTTGTGATTTAAGTTTTATTTGATAGCAGTAAGTTATTTACATTTGAGTCTCTGATTCAAGCGCATGTGTGTATAATATTGTGTGTGAACCCATCTCCTTGTTTTAATACATGTTCTCTTTTCTCCTTATTCTCTGTTCTTCTGTCAAACCTGTCTGTCTTAATTTAAAGATTTGGAGTCAAATTCTGTAAGTAGTTAAGGATGTTATAGGTTGTCTTCACGATGCCTGAATTCCTTCACAGAGGACAAAGCTCTCTTATGTGAATTCTTTGAACTCATACGAAGTTGTTTGTGTTGCCAAGAAAAACTTCCATCTGGTGCTGAGCATTTTTATTTTTACCATTCTTCTATTTTATATAAAATTTGATCTTTGTGTGTCATTACTCCCAACTGAAAAGTAGAAGAACATTATTATTACTATAGTTACTTAGGAGTTGATAGTTTATGTCGTGTTTTTCACTGATGGTTTATATCAGTACCCTTTATTAGACAGTCGTTTGGAAAAGATGAGCCATTTGATTCCCTTATTGTTTTTGGAAGACATATTTAGATGTCTAAATAGCCCACAGAAGGGCTCTCCAGAATCCAGAGAACTGTGAAAGTGGTCATTTAGCCTAAATTATTTAAGTAGTTCCCATCACTTCCTGGATTTACTTTGGCTACAAACATCCTCTCCGAACAAACTCAATAATGATGGCAGTGATCTTGAATAATACATGGTAAGTAACTAAAAAGCATTTATAGTCCCATGAGCATTAATTTTAAATAGCCAGGAGACATACCATTTATCAAAATTTATTATTTAGCATATTTATGAAGTCCATGCTTTTTTAAAAATGTGTTTATTGATACATAATATTTGTGAATATTTATGGTGTCTGGGTAATATTTTAAAACATGCATGCAATGTGTCATGATCAAATCAGGATAGTTAGGGTATCCATGACCTCAAACATTTATCAATCTTCTGTGCTGGGAACATTTCAAATCTTCTTTCCTAGTTATTTTGAAATATACACTATATTGTTATTACCTGAGTCACCCTACTGTGTTATTCGAAACTAGGATTTATTCCTTCTAGCTGTATGATTGTACTCATTAACCGACCTTTCTTCATCCCTCCACCTGTGTCTATACATCTTTCTCAACCTCTGGTAACCATCCTTGCATTCGCTATCTTCATGAGATCCACTTTTTCAGCTCCCACATTACGACCGAGAACATACTATATTTGTCTTTCTGTGTCTGGCTTATTTCACGTAACATAACATCCTCCAGTTCCATCTATACTACTGCAAATGAAAGAATGTCATTCTTGGGCGGCACCTGTGGCTCAAGGAGTAGGGCGCCGGTCCCATATGCCAGAGGTGGCGGGTTCAAACCCAGCCCTGGCCAATAACCAAAAAAAAAAGAAAGAATGTCATTCTTTTTAGAGCTGAATAATATTCCATTGTGTATATACTGTACATTTTAGGAGCACATTTGCTCCTAGGCTACAAACCTGTCTAGCCTGTTACTGTATTGAATACAGTAGGTAATTGCAACACAATGGTAAGTGTTGGTGTATCTAAACATAGAAAGGTACAATTAAAAATTCAGTATACAATACAAAAATGGCATACCTGTGCTCTTACTATGAATGGGGTTGTGCAACTGCCTGGGTAGGACATTACTGTACATCACTGCAAACTTTATAAGAGTTGTACACTGTATACTTAGGACACCCTAAATGTATCTAAAAATAAATGCTTTGATGTTACATCAGCAATGGGATCACTAGATGATAGAAAATATTCAGATCCATTTTATAATTATACAGGATCACAGCTGTATATGTGGTCAGCTGTTGACCCCCAAATTGGGAAGCATATGACTATATTTTGGTCTTCATGTCCAGATCCTGCCCAGATACTTAAAACCTTTGGAATTTCTTATGTCATTGGAATAACAAAAATGAAAGGAGCATCTTTTGTTATTCACAAGAAGTCCCTTTCAACCCTACCTGAGTTTATGCTAATTAGGGAGCTTTGGGAAAGATGGAAGGCTGAGGAACTGGTTGCAGTGGAATCAAGTTTTCCACTAGAGTTGGAATTCTTAGCCCTTCCCTCAGACCTCCAAAAAGGAAGGCTGAGTTAAAAACGAATGGGCAATGATTTAATCAATCATACCTATATAGTAAAACTTCCATTAAAAGTCAAAAGGACAGGGTTTGGAAAGCCTCTGTGTTACTGAACAGGTGAAGATTTCTGGAAGGTGGCATGACCAGAGAGAGCGGAAAAGCAGCTGTCTTGTATATCTCTTCTCTCTGGCAGCTCCTGAATTGTATCCTTTCATAATAAACCAGTCATCTAGTAAGTGAACCCATTTCCTGAGTTCTGTGAATTGTTCTAACACATAAACATGAAAGGGGATTGTGATTTTTTTTTAGCTGGTTGGTCAGGAGGCCAGGTAAGTGGCTGCAAATTTAATAGGACTGAGCCATCAACCCATGAAGTCTGCCCTAAAGCCAGGCAGATGGCATCAGTACTGAATTTTGGGAAACCCAGTCAGTGTCTGGAGAGTTAGATAAATGGACGGTGTGGACATCCTGTCCTACATACACGCTTGATCACAGGAGTGTTCTGTGTTGAGAGGACACAGCGGGTCTGTCCCGTCTAGATCCCATGTGACCTTCACCTCCTGTCTTTCATCCTTATTGTTTTGTAAATTCAGCTTTAATCTAAAAGTGTATGTCTTGCGTAGTGTAGGTCAACTGATTTAGGAAATTAACTTTTGAATCAGAAGTGTTATCTTGGGTCATGGGTTATGCCGATAATGGCTATTTAAGATAAGGGTTAACATGACTTCTCCTTTGAACTCTTGTTTAGGAAATTGTAGTTTTGAAAATAGAAGAGAACAGCCTTGGAGAGGCCACTCTGACTGCTCTCCAGAATCGCTGGCCCTTTGATAATAAAGATTGGTGGTCCTGTCCCCGTTGCTGCATTTTGGCTGACAGTGACAGGCAGCCAGACCCTCTTCATCTGGTCACATAAACAGAAAAACAGTTTTTTTTTAATACATCAATATTTATGTAACTATTTTTATATTCTTGGTCATTTAATTTTCCTACTTTTCCCTATTATAATACTGTGCTAAGCATCTTTGGGCATTTAGCATTTTTTATATTTTGTTTCTGCTCAAATATATTCCCAGGAGAGAAATTGCTGGGTAAAAGTTTCCAAATACTTTTTTTGGCCTTATTAAAAAGTGACCTCTTGCTGATTATGAAAAAAACACCAACAAAAACATTTGTCAGTTTTCAGCCTAGGTGGAAGAGGTCAATATCTGTCTTCCCCTCCCTTCCCTTCTTCTGGGAACCCTGATTTTTCAGGTGGCCCAGGGGCAGCTGGAAGGAAGACTACACTTCCTGGGCCTCCTCTCAGCTAGGGGTGCCATGTGACTCAGGTCTGCTTAATAAGATGAAATGGGACACAATGTGACACTCTCCAGGAAGCTTCCTGGAAGAGAGATCATAGATGTTCTTTGTCAGTTCCTCTTTCTTTCTCTTCCAGCTTTCTGGAATTTGGATGTGATGGCTGAGGACAAGAGCGGTGCCTGGAGTGCTGACGTAGAAGGATCCTGGGTTTCCGTGGGTTCTGTCTCCGTCCTGTTTTTTTAGATCTGGACTGGTGGCTTCTAGAATTTCTGACTCTCTGATACATGTAGCTACACACAACACTATCTGATAGGGGCAACTTTTGTTTTCTTGAAATTTTTACACAATTGTTTTTTGATAGATGAATAAAATGTTTGAAGGAGCCACTTGAATGTACATAATAAAGAGAATTTAAACAGATACGGCTGTGAGATTTGACTTCATCGTCTTGAGAGCTTGCTCTAGTTTTTAATTCATAATTTTAATTTCGTAGAATCATAAAGCCAGAAGGGATGTTAGTATATCATTGTCGGGGACCCATTCTTCAGATAATAAAGTCAGATTTGTTAATTTGGGGTTAACTCAGTAGTCAACAGAGTTACTAGGTGAGTACAGCTTGAAGTTCAAGATTTACTTATGGTACAAATGAATCTTCCCCGAAAGGTCAACTCTCCTATACTTTACAGCCTTTATTTTCTTAAAACTTGATTTAGCTATTGGGCAGCACCTGTGGCTCAGTGGGTAGGGTGCCAGCCCCATATACTGAGGGTGGTGGGTTCAAACCCAACCCCGGCCAAACAGCACCAAAGAAATAGTCAGGTGTTGTGGCAGGCGCCTGCAGTCCCAGCTACTCAGGAGGCTGAAGCAAGAGAATCACCTAAGCCCAAGAGCTGGAGGTTGCTGTGAGCTGAGATACCACCGCACTCTACTGAGGGTGACAAAGTGAGACTCTGTCTCTAAAAAAAAAAACAAAAAAAAACTTGATTTAGCTATTTAAACTTGGCCAGTGTTGTTCAGTATTAGACAAGATCCCTTCTTCCTTTGAGTTTTCATGTCAGTGTGCATATATTATACAGATTTTTGTATTCACATATTCGTTCTCTCCCTTCTTTCTTTTTTTCTACTCCTTTGTTCATTTTCTTCACCACTCATACAATAGCAGAGTTTTGAATGAGGAAAAGCCTGCCCTGCCTTTGAAACAGTATGTATTTAATAAATATTTGGTTAATTGAATTGACTTTCTGAACGGTATTTGTGTAGGGATGAAGACTGAGTTGCTTATGTGTTTATTTTTTCATTTTTATTTATATGTTTGAGACACTCTCTCACTCTGTTGCTCTGGGTAGAGTGCCGTGGTGTCCTAACTCACAGCAACCTCAAACTCTTGCACTTGAGCAATCCTCTTACCTCAACCTCCCGAGTAGCTGGGACTATAGGTGCCCATCACAACGCCCAGTTAGTTTTTCCATTTTTAGTAGAGACAGAGCCTCATTCTTGCTCAGGCTTTTCTCAAGCAATCTATCTGCCTCAGCCTCCCAGAGTGCTAGGATTACAGATGTGAGCCACCGCAGCCAGCCTAGTTGCTTATGTTTTTAATTCTTTACCCTCTTTAGCATTCATGGCAACTGGTGACTTTAACCATATGGAGAGTTAAGTATTAGAGTGTTTTTGTTTACTTTGAAGCACTGCTTTTTGACTCTCATCAGTGAGGTGAAAAGCAATTCACATTTGATACGTGGCCCCCTTATCTTAATGGGAACGACAGCTGCCTGAGTGATAATTTGTTTAATGTAAACTATGTAGTTAACCCTTGCTTCCACAATACGCTTTGTCTTAACACAATCAGATGTAAATACAGGCCTTTTATTACTTTCAGTTTTACTTCTCTGCATTTATGGTCCTATGGGTATACAGATATTTCAATAAATTACAGAATAGTTATTCCACTTCCAATTTAGCGACAGAAAAATATCTTTTAGGGAGTCAGGGCTTAAAAGGATGCATCTACAAAAAAATAAATTATCAGAATGTTTAGCTATTGTATGCCCATCATTAATTCAGTGAAGATCAAATGAAATCTGATCATCAAATGTCTGACAAACCATGGAAATTCAGTTTAATAACAAATCTATGTCTAATGAAGACATTTAATTACTTTATTACAAAAATCACCTCACACCTTAAAAAACCTTGAATGGTATTTTTAAAGCAAAGTGAAATTTGATGCTTAATAAGTCATTACACTTTTTATCAGTATTCTTCAGTGTAGTATTCTCCTTGACGCCTTCAAAGGGAACACGGTATGACTTTAGTATAGGATTAAATCTATCGTATTTAAGGAAAAACCAGAATGAATGACTTTTACCTAGAGATTTCATAGGTTAGGAGGTATTTTCTATTATACAGAGAAGTTAAAATTCCTTTTATACCCTAATGAAGTATTTATGAAGCACGAAGGCAAAGGGTATGTCAAGTGGAATCTTACTGCTTATTATAAGCAAAAATCTAAAACCTCTCTGCAGCTGGGTTATATCTGACTGTATCTGGTGTCAGGAGCCTCATGCCTTCTGGCCAGAAAAGATAATCTATAAGTTAAAAGTTTTAGGAACAAAAAATACATAATTCGTAGGAAATAACACTTCTAGAACTTTGTTTAAATCTTCCTGGTATTTTTTATATGGAATACTTTATCCACAAAGGAAAGAATTTCATAGAATCACAACCTGGTACATGTATGTCCTTTCATTCATTGGTTTACAAACAGGTAAATTTCTTACAGGAATTATTATTATTATTTTTTAAGACAGAGTTTCACCATGTCACCCTCGGTTGAACATTATTTCTCTATAAATGAATGTTGTAGAAATGAGGACATTGGTTGATCCAGCATTGACTTTCTTCATCACTGCAGCATTTCTCTGACTAGCAATGTGATGATGTAACAAATGAGATTTTCTCATTTAATAATAAAAAATTGTGTAATGTTTTGCAAAAAAGACAGAGTTTCACCATGTCACTCTCGGTAGAGTGCTGAGGCATCACAGCTCACAGCAACTTCCAAGTCTTGGGCTTAAACAATTCTCTCGCTTCAGCCTCCCAAGTAGCTGGGACTATAGGTGCCTGCCACAACACCCTGCTATTTTTTTTTTTTTTTTTTTTTTTTGGTGGTAGTTGTTGCAGTTGTCATTGTTGTTTAGCTGGCCCGGGCCGGGTTCGAACCCACCAGCCTTGGTGTATGTGGCCAGCTCCATAACCACTGTGCTACAGATGCCAAGCCTTTTACAGGAAATTTGTAACATAGTCACTTAAAATTGTCTTTTTACACGTACACGTTTATAATTTCTTCATTTTAGTACTTAAAAGGCATTTTCTCCAGGAAGATTTTTTAGCTCTTTGGTATAAAGACATCAACCAAACTGGATGACTTATATAAAACATATAAAAATGTCAGCTTTTTAAAATAATGACCCAAGCCTTCAGATACAGGTCTGACAATCAAGTTTGTGAACTTGTCACCATACGCTTACATTGGCAGCAGGGAGTAAGTTTTCCTACCTTAGTATGTCAGGATCTCACAACTGTGTTTATGTCAATAGTTGGCGGTGTTCCGATGAGTGGTGTTCATTATTGCTGTTTCGTGGTTTTGTCATGAGAATGTCGGAGCTTGAATTAGAGCAACAAACAAACATTCAATTTCTTGTTAAACTTGGCAAGAGTGGAAGTGAAATCAGGGACATGTTGGTCCAAGTTTATGGGAATACTGTCATGAAGAAACAGCAGTGTACTGATGGATTAAACGTTTTTTCTGATAGGAAAGAAAGTATCATTGATAAAGAAAGGTCAGGGCGGCCAGTAATGAGCAGAATTGACAAAAACATTGCAAAAAATTCATTGATTGATATGTAAAAATCATGAGCTGACTATGAAAAACACATCAGACCAAGAAAACATTGATAAAGCAATAGGAACATCTTAACTGAAAATGTTGGCATGAGAAAGGTGTGGCTCTTGTATCACAGCAACTCACAGGCTCCCATGGCACTGTCTAGGAGGGAGTTTTTAGCCAGTAAGCAAATAACTGTATGAACATCCCTCCCAGCTCACCTGATCTAACTCCGTTTTGATGACATTCAGGACATCAAGGGTAATGCAATGACAGCTCTGATGGCCATTCCAGAGAAAGAGTTCCGACAGTGCTCTGAAGGTGGCCTAGGCCCTGGCATGGGTGCATAGCTTCCCAAGGGGAGTATTTCAAAGGTGACTTTAGTGATATTCAGCAACAAGGCATGTTGCGTTCTTTCAAGGATGAGTTCTCAAACTTAATTGTCAGATGTTGTCCTAGATCTGAATTTGAGAAGCAGCCAACTATACTAATAAATAGACCAGAGAAAGCAAAGCTTATTCTTGTGTTTAACTACATTTTAGCCTGCAGTTGGGTAAGCCTCGATTATTGAACCTGCACTGAAAAAATTTAGATTGCCTCTTGACTATGATTTATCAGCTTGCTTTAACTTTGCTTCTGCTAGTCATAATTCTGTTTTTCTGAATGAAGGCAATTTATAAACTTCATGACCAAAAAGGTATTCTTTTTCATGCCACTTCACTGTTATGTAAAAATCATATATAATAACTTTGTGCCAGAATTAGAAAGGTTTATGATTTATCTCTGTAGCACAGAGCTCAGAGTAATGTTTCATGTTACAAAGGAAAGTATAATCTTTTTATATTTCCATATGCATAGAATAATTTGCTGTCAGTTGTCTGCTTATATATTTATGATTTCTGATTTATAGGTAATAAAATGCTTTTTTGTTGATGCGGAGGACATATTTAACTATGTTGTAACTTACATTAATATGTTGACAATTAGATTTTACAGAAATGTTATTTACCTACATTTTTGTTGTATAATTGTATTTATAGTTATATTGAGTAGTGTATGCAGGTCTATCATTGTGATAATATCAAGGATCCCCTTTGTAAAGTCCACTTGAAGGGAGGACCTGTATCTTTCACCATAGCTTCCCCTCACCATACTTTCTGTGTCAGCTTTAATTAACACATATCTGTTGAATAAACAATGATAGTATGACCTTTGGTTCAAATGTTAATAAATGAACACTACCATTAAAAGAATCAGCTCCTTAAGATTTGGGTGACATGAATAATTGTTTATTTGGGGGCTGTGTTAATAATGAATACTAGGGTACATGAGGTCAGATGATTAAGTTCATGCTGTAATCCTAAAAAAAAAGGGCCCTATATCTCATTGCTGAGTATCACCCTGGTTACCTTCAAAGTACTCCCCTTGGGAGGCTATTCATCAACATCAGCACCTAGTCCACCCTTCAAAGCACTTTTTCTAAGTTGAGTTCACAAACGTAATTGTCAGATCTCATATGATGACAGCCCTGTTGGCCATTCCAGAAAAAGTGTTCCAAGATTGTTTTGAAGGGTGGGCGAGGCACTGGTGTCAGTGCATAACTTAACGAGGGGAGTACGTCAAAGGTGATGGCAGTGATATTCAGCAATGTGACATTTCGCTCTTTTAGTAGAATGAGTCCACAAACTTGATTGTCCAACCTTGTATAAATAATGTTATTGTTGGAATACAGGCATTAAATAGTTACATAGAAGTCTATCTTATTTTTTATTTTTATTTTTATTTATTTATTTTTTTTGAGACATAGTCTTCCTTTGAAGCCCTTGGTAGAGTGCCCTGGTGTCGTAGCTCACAGTAATCTCAGACTCCTGGGCTCAAGTGATCCTCCTGCCTCAGCCTCCCAAGTAGCTAGACCACAGGCACCTGCCACAATGCTCTGCTAGTTTTTCTATTTTTATTAGAGATGGGGTCTTGCTTTTGCTCAGGCTGGTCTCAAATTCCTGAGCTCAAGGGATCCTCCCACCTCAGCCTCCCAGAGTGCTGGGATTACAGGCATAAGCCCCTGTGCCAAAAGTAGACAAATGCTATTTTAACCTCTGTAATACTCTTTACATCTAATAGCACATTAATATTCACTATGATATAGACGCTCTATTTTACGAATGAAGGAATTAAAGCTCAGAGATGTTAAGACTCTAAGCTAAGAACCCAGCTAGTTAGTGGCACATCTGGGATTTAAACTCAAAGCAATTGGCTCAGGGATCCATGTTCTTAAAAGTGCTCTATTCTGGGCAGCGCCTGTGGCTCAGTCGGTAGGGCGCCGGCTCCATATACCGAGAGTGGCGGGTTCAAACCCAGCCCCGGCCAAGCTGCAACCAAAAAATAGCCGGGCGTTGTGGCGGGTGCCTGTAGTCCCAGCTACTTGGGAGGCTGAGGCAAGAGAATCGCTTAGGCCCAGGAGGTTGCTGTGAGCTGTGTGAGGCCACGGCACTCTACCGAGGGCCACAAAGTGAGACTCTGTCTCTACCAAAAAAAAAAAAAAAAAAAGTCCTCTATTCTGACCGGACACAGTGGCTCACACCTATAATCCCAGCACTCTGGGAGGCTGAGATGGGGGATTGCCTGAGCTCACAGGTTTGAGACTAGCCTGAGCCAGAGCAAGAACCCAATTCTAAAAATAGCCGGGCATTGTGGCGGGCACCTGTAGTCCTAAACTGCTCAGGAGACTGAGGCAAGAGAGTGGCTTAAGCCCAAGAGTTTGAAGTTGCTGTAAGTTATGATGCCACAGCACTCTACAGAGGGTACAAAATGAGACTCTGTCTCAAAAAAACAGTGCTCTATTCTATCTCCTTAAAATAATCTTACTTTAATGCTGTTAATGACATTATCTCATGTGTGAATAGCATTGTGCTTTTCAGATTACAAAACTACACTAAACTGGACATTTAAATTAACATAATTTTAGTGTACTATATTCAGTAACTTAGAGATTCATTTATTTGACTATTTTAACTTGGCAGAAGTTAGGATTACATATTGGTAAATTTGACTACTGTTGAGGGACTTTCATGTGTTTTTAGATAGAAATAATGTAGTTCTTTTGTTCTCCATAATTCAAAAGTGTGACACGACAGGATAGGGGTCAGCAAGACTTTTCAGATATGTTTTGGGGTTTGTGGCCTACGGATGGCCTCTGTCACATATTCTTTGTTTTCACAAACCTTAAAAACTGTAAAAAAAAAAAAAAATCATGCTAAGCTCACAGATCTTATTGAAAAGAGGCTTCCTAGGCCAGTTTGCCAAACTCATATATACAACATAAATGCGGAGATTCAAAACAAGAAATACTGTAGCTACAAAAGCAATGTAAATACCAGGCACTGAGATTGCAAAGAATGTTATTACACTTCTTTTTTTTAAGAAAAATTGTGTTCTACCTTTGTTTCTTTTGGAAAGATTCTAGTTGTTGTTGTTGTTTTCCAAAGTGTGGTTGAAAAATTCTACATGATGAAAATTCCAGCAAGACATTTTTTAGAAGTAGGCAAGCTTATTCTAAAATGTATAGGGAAAGAAAGAGGCCATAGAATAGCTAAAACTATTTTTTTTTTTTTGAGACAGAGTCTCAAACTATTACCTTGGGTAGAGTGCTGTGGTGTCACAGCTCACAGTAACCTCCAACTCTTGGGCTTAAGCAATTCTCTTGCCTCAGCCTCCCAAATAGCTGGGACTACAGGCACCGCCATAATGCCTGGCTATTTTTTTGTTGCAGTTGTCATTGCTGTTTTAGCTGGCCAGGGTTCAAACCTGCCAGCCTCTGTGTATGTGGCCAGTGCCCTATCCACTGAGCTATGGGCACCACTAGCTGAAACTATTTCTTGCAAACAAAAACCATATCTTGGGCTTGGCGTCTCTAGCTTAAGCAGCTAGGGTGCCTGCCACATACACTGGAGCTGGTGGATTCAAATCCATCCCAGGCCCGCCAAACAACAATGATGACAACTACAACCAAAAAAAAAAAAAAAAAGAAAGAAAGAAAGAAAAGAAAAGAAAAGAAAAAAGAAAAACTATAAACCATATCTTGAAAAGGAAGAAAAAAACAAGAGGGGTCACTCTAGCTAATATTAAAACTTACACTATAACTATAGTAGTCAAGATAATATACTATTGGCAGAGGGACAGAGAACAATGGAATACAACAGATAAATTTATATGAATATAAGCAATTGATTTATCTTTATGAATGTGGAAAAGCAATTTAATGGTGGAATAATAGCCTTTGTAATACATGGTAGTATAGCAATTAGACATCCATGGCAAAAAAATAAACCTCAACCTAAACCTCACATTATATACAAAAATTAATTTAAATAGATTCAATAGATTATAGAGTTAAATGTTAAGCATACAACTATAAATCTTAGGAAAGTCATTGGAAAAAGACTTCCAGTCTCGTCAAAAGTTCTTAGACTTAACACAAAAGCATGACTGTTTTGCAGAATTAATTGATAAATGGGACATCATCAAAATGAAAAACTTTTACCTGTGAAAGAAAGTATTCAGAGGATGGGAGGACAAGTTACAGACTGGGTGAAAATACCTACAAAGCATATATCTGAGTGTATAAACAACTCTCAGAACTCAACAGCTAAAAAAAAAAAAAGAACTGGGCAGTGCCTGTGTCTCAGTGGTTAGGGTGTCAGCCCCATATATCAAGGGTGGCGGGTTCGAACCCAGCCCCAGCCAAACTGAAAAAAAAAACAAAAACAAAAACAAAAAAAAACCTCACCTACAAATTGGGTATAAGACATAAGAAGTCATTCACTGAAGAGAATAGACAAATGGCAAATAAGCAAATGAAAAAACATGCAACAGAATTAGTTGGGGAAAGAAATGAAAATTGAGAACAGTGAGGTACCTCTCATGGTTGTTAAGTGCCTATCAGAACGATTAAAATTTTAAAAATGTGATAACATCAAATACTGATAGTGATACAGAGAAAGTGGAACACTTATTTATTGCTGGTGGGAATGCAAAATGGTACAGCTGCTGTGGAAAACAGTTTTTTATACAACTAAACATGTAAGTATCATTTGACCAAGTTATTGTACATTTAGACATTTATCTCAGAGAAATAAAAACAGTGTTCACACAAAAAAACTCCACAAAATATTAATAGCACCTTTCTTTCTTTTTTTTTTTTTTTTGGTAGAGACAGAGTCTCACTTTATCACCCTCGGTAGGGTGCCATGGCATCACACAGCTTACAGCAACCTCCAACTCCTGGGCTGAAGCGATTCTTTTGCCTCAGCCTCCCGAGTAGCTGGGAGTACAGGCGCCCGCCACAACGCCCGGCTATTTTTTGGTTTGCAGTTCGACCGGGGCCGGGTTATGAACTCGCCACCCTCGGTATATGGGGCCGGCGCCTTACCGACTGAGCCACAGGCGCCGCCCCAGCACCTTTATTTCTAATCTATAAATAAACAACCAGATGGAACAACCAGATACATTTGATTGGGCATCTTGCTGAACATTAGGACATCCACACCATGGAACACTACTCAGCAGAGAAAAGGAACAGAGTATAAATACAACAACTTGGATGAATCTCCAGTAAATTATACTTAGTGAAAAAGCTAATAAATACAACAACTTGGATGAATCTCCAGTAAATTATACTTAGTGAAAAAGCTAATATAGGCCAGGCACAGTATCTCACACCTGTAATCTCAGTACTCTGGGAGGCTGAGGCGGGTGGATTATTTGAGTTCAGGAGTTCAAGACCAGACTGAGCAAAAGCAAGACCACATTTCTAAAAAAATAGCTGGATACCATGTCAGGCAGCTGTAGTCCCAGCTACCTAGGAGGCTGAGGCAAGAGGATTGCTTGAGCCCAAGAGTATGAGGTTGCTGTGAGCTATGGCCCTCTACTCAGGGCGACTGAATGAGACTGTCTCAAAGCTAATATAAAAAAGTTACATGTGCATTCTTCTACTTATATAGCATTCTGGAAATGTCAAAGCCATAGAAATGAAGAGTGGGTCAGTAGCTGCCAGGCAGTGTTGAGGAGAGAAGGTGGCTATGGAAGAGCAGCAAGAGGGATCCCGATGGTGATGACCATTCTGAATATATCAATGTCAATATTCTGGTTGTGATATTATACCATAGTGTTGCAAGATATTTTCACTGGGGACACAGGGAATGGGTACATGTGATCTTTATGTTTTTATTTCTTAAAACGCATATGAATCTACAATAGTCACAAAATAAAAAGTTTAATTATTAAAAAAACCAATAATGACACCCCAGAGAGGCTTAATTTTTAGAGAAATTCCCACTGTATTTGGGCTTTTTAAAATCCATTTGGTGTTACTGTAACAGAATACTTAAGGATAGCAATATTTTTTATTAAGAAAAGGGTTATTTGACTTCTGATTCTGGTGACTGGAAAGTCCAAGAGCATGGTGGTGATGTCTGCTTGGCTTCTGGGGAAGGCGTCTGTGAAGCGTCATAACACATCAGAGCTCAACACACTTGCAAAAGGGGACCTAACAGGAAGAGGAAGCTCACTTTATAACAATCTGCTCTCCTGGGAACTAATCCATTCTAATGAGGAAGAGAACTCAATTCAGCACTGTGAGAGGACTTTGATCTATTCATGAGGGGTCTTCCCTCAGGACCCAAACACCTCCCACTAGGCCCCACTTCCCAACCCTGCTTGCTGGCAGTTAAATTTCAACATAAATTTTGGTAGGGATAAATCACAGCTGAAACATAGCAGGCTCTAACTTATTTTTGTGCTCTGGCTCTTAGAGGTAAAGAGGATTTTTTATTTTAAAGGATACACAGACTCATAAACAAAATCCTAATTCTTGGATGGTGCTATGGTTTGAATGTTTGTCTTCTAAATTCATGTTGAAATTTAATCACCAAAGTAACAGTATTGAGATGTGAGGACATTAGGAGATGATTGGGTCATGAAAGCTCTTCCCTTATGTATGGATTAATATATCCATGGTTTCGTGTATTAGAGGGCTAATGGATTAATGGACTATCATGGGAGTGGGTTAGTTACCATGAGAATGGGTCTCCTGTAATAGCCATTTGGTTCCCAGTGCACCGCTCAGCTTGTTGTGCCCTGCACTGCCTCAGCATCTGCAGAGCGTCCTCAGCAGATGTGGGCACCTTGATCTTAGGCTCCTCAGCCTCCAGAACTGTAAGAAATGCCTTTTTTTCTTTATAAATTACTCCATCTCAGATACTTTGTTATAGCAACAGAAAATGAATTAAGACTGATAGGCAAAAGCTCTCAATATAAGTGCTTGCTGTATTTCCCTTGGTGTTTTCAATGTTTAACATGGTTTTATTTATCAATCAAATATTTTAAAGCTTACAAATTGGCCCATATGCCTCAGATGGCATAAATTTGTATGTGGCTGTAGAAAGAAGCAAAGCAATGGGCGGCACCTGTGGGTCAGTGAGTAGGGCGCCGGCCCCATATGCCGAGGGTGGCGGGTTCAAACCCAGCCCCGGCCAAACTGCAACAAAAAATAGCCGGGCGTTGTGGCGGGCGCCTGTAGTCCCAGCTGCTCGGGAGGCTGAGGCAAGAGAATTGTTTAAGCCCAGGAGTTGGAGGTTGCTGTGAGCTGTGTGAGGCCACGGCACTCTACCCGAGGGTGGTACAGTGAG
This sequence comes from Nycticebus coucang, assembly GCF_027406575.1. NCBI lineage: Eukaryota > Metazoa > Chordata > Mammalia > Primates > Lorisidae > Nycticebus > Nycticebus coucang. The sequence goes on from NC_069803.1 coordinate 17,596,657, forward strand.
ACTCTGTCTCTACAAAAAAAAAAAAAGAAGCAAAGCAGTGTGCTAAGAAAAAGTCGATGTAGATGAAGCGTGTTATATATACCTACATTCTGTGAATAAATTTGGAATTAGGCAAGTCATTTATCAATGTATACATGCAATAGCCCCAAGGAACTCTCTCTCAACTATTTACTCATTTGCAAAAGCAATGGGCCATGAATTACTTTGGGTTTATATGCTTTTTCATTCTTAGCATAATCACTTGTTAGAGAAAACTCACACATTCAAATGTTAATCTTTCTCCTCCTCTTGTGGAATATTAGTCTTTCATGTTAAATATATGGAATTTTTAAAATGGAAAACCTGGTGCGTAGGGCCTTTTCATAGTTCCATGGTCCCCAGGAAGGAAGATTTGAATTTTCTAAGTTTGTCTTTGCTGTCTTAGGTGTCAAATTCTCATGATTTAATGGGGCAGTTAGTCAACAGGACCTGGGAAATGAAGGATCAGTTATAGGATATACTTGCAAGGATTGTGGAACAAGAGACCACAACTGCCCTGTTACCCTAACGAAGGCTGACTTTTCAGACAGTATATACCTACCTGCCTGGTGTCCATGGAGGCACGATTCTGATTGGTGGTACACAGGCCTTATGGGTCTTAGGAATTTTGAACACCATCCCTAGTCCTAAAAGGCTGGTAGTCCAGATATTTTACTTCTGCTCTCTTCTTTTCTTGTTACCCTTTCGGTCTTGTCTTATGGAATGACTGTGGCAATTTGGTGCAGAAGTTCCCAGTTAGTAGCCCAGGGCAGAGTGATTCTCAAATATTAGTGTATGCCAGAATCACCTGGAGGGCTTTAAATGCAGATTGCTGAGCTCCACCCCTAGTTTCTGATTCATTTGGTCTAGAGTGGAGCCCAAGAATTTGCATTTCTAAACACATGCCAGGTGGTAGATAATGGTTGCTAGACAGCACAGAGGCTGGACAATATCAGCGTGATAGCACACTTGTCTGATTACCCCACTGGGCCATACAAATACTGTCACTTTCTATTTGTGCCATAACGTGGAAAGGTTGGTAAATGCTGATTCCAGGAATTTCTGGATAAAGAGCAGGGAATAAAAGAAGGACTTGCATTTCTGAAAAAAATAAAAGTACTTTGTAGAGGCATCTTCAAGCTTTAATCGTGGGGTTAAATGTTTATTGTATAGAAGAGCGTGGAAGAATTGTGTGTTGCAGGCAATACACATCTTGCTCCAAAAACTTAGTTCTGGTGGCAAGACTAAAGAAATGAAGGAAAATAATATAGGGCTCATAATGAATTTCAGGGTTCAGATGTGTACATTGGAATGCGGGTGGGAGGAGGTACAAAGCTTGGAGGAGCAGAATGCAAGTTTCATGGTGACGGCTTGAGTGTGCGTAACCTGGATTCCAGTTCTCCTATATAATTTTATCTCCCTTCCTCCTGCATCTAAGAGGATTATGGGATAATCCTTATTCATATGTAGATCTATATGTTAGCATCTATTAGGGTATGCAATTGGCATCAATATTATGAGACTGGAACTAGGGTAGTTAAATGCACTAGCAAAGACTGAGTTACATAAATCCTTGAATTTCAGAAGCACAGAAGCTGGCAGCTGCATTTTGCATCCTGTGATCTGTTTCCTAGTTACGCTCAACTATAAAGACATCTATGGTCCCTTCCCCTAAAGGGCCCAAAACAATCAAATGGAAAACTTTCTCTTGCAGTTTCAGTCTATGGACGTTTTCAGTCTACAGAAAACCTGCTAACAGGAGTGATCTGCTTGCCTGGCTATACATGTGAATCCTTTCGGGGGAAAAAAACTGATAACATTTGGGTCCATTGGAACCCTTCCCAGGAATGAGCACGTTAGAGCTAAGAAGGAATAAGTGCGGTCATGGGAAACTCAGAAGGGAAGCTTGCAGACTGTTGGGATCCGTGCCCCTCTCTCTCCCTGTGAGGAAGCCAGTCTTCAATAAGAAAAAAGGAAACTGGTAGAGAGAAAGAAGCCGACAGAACAGTCAGAATACAAATCTTGGCAAGGATGGATCATTTCTCAGTTATCTCCGGGAAAAACTTCCTTTCTTTACCCTCACCCCGCATTGCATCCTTATAAAGGTGCAGCTATTAGTGGAGCTATTCGTGATTCCATGAATTATGGCTAGCTTGTCATTTCTTGGGACAGGAGATTGTTTTGATTTGGGGAAGGGGTTATCTGTATGTATCTAATCTATCATTTACCCGATATCAAACCTCATATTAAAAACTGTACTAATTTGTTTGCTGTCTCTGAACATAATTTATACAGTAAAATGGGTTCCTCATTTATTATGTAGAACCTTACTAATGTGGTCTATATTCATTTTGAAAGCTATTTTTCGCCATATCTTATCTACTTAGAGGAAGATAATGTTTTGCAGTCACTAAGGTTTCTTTATTGTCTTACATAAAAGATGATATGAATCAATATGCAAAACCCACCTGCCTTTACTTAAAGAATAACTTATCTTCTATGGGGCATATTCAGAATAAAATGGGTTAGGTAGCAATACAATGGAATTCCTTCCTGCTCATAGTTATTTCTCATCTACTTGAATCATTTGTACTCAGCTAATGGTCAAAACTTAAATTTCTTCTTAGAGCCAAGTTTCATGGTGGGCATGCTTTATTGTTATCAAGAATCCTCAGGCACCGGGGGAGCCTGTAGCTCAGCCAGCAGGGTGTTGGCCACGTACACCTATGATGGCGGGTTCAAACCCGGGCCGGGCCTGCTAAGCAACAATAACAACTGCAACCAAAAAATAGCCAGGTGATGTGGCGAATGCCCATAGTCCCAGCTACTTGGGAAGCTAAGGCAAAAGAATTGCTTAAAACCAAGAGTTGGAAGTTGCTGTGAGTTGTGATGCCACAGCACTCTACCAAGGGCAACATAGTGAGACTCTCAAAAAAAAAAAAAAACAAAGAAAGAAAAGAAAAAGAATCCTCAGGCATCTACCGGCAGGGAAAAAAAAAATTATTTTATCATAAGGACATTTGCACTAGATTGTTTATCGCAGTTCAATTTACAATTACCAAGATGTGGAAACAAACTACGTGCCCATCAACTCTGGAACGGATTAACAAACTGTGGTATACGCATACCATGGCATACTATTCAGCCATAAAAAAGACAGTGATTTCACATCTTTTGTATTAACCTGGATGGAGTTGAAACACATTCTTCTCAGTAAAATGTCACAAAAATGGAAAAGCAAGAATCCAATGTACTCAGTACTAATAGGAAGGCAGTAGATGATTTAATTCATGCCCACATAGGTGAAAAACTCATTTCAGTTCAAGCTGGGGAAGGGGAAAGAAAAGAAGGAGGAGAGGTGAAGGAGGATTTGGGGTGCTCCCACTTAATGGGCATAATGCAAGGGGCAGGACTTGCCTTCTGAGTGCAGGACGTAACTACAAGAGGGCCTCTACCTAACAAATTCAAACATTGTGACTTGGGTGTGCCTCCACATTAAACTGAAATTAAAAAACAGTAAAAAAAAATTTCTATGATGGTCTATAAACACTCATGCTAATGTTTCTCCTTCTTAAGCTAACATATAATTGAAATGAAATCATGTATTTTTTTTCTCGTGAAAGCCTTAGGGGTTTTTTTGTTTGTTTGTTTTCATAGAAAATTTCTTCTCCAGCTATCAGCGGTGTCAAGGATATATTCGAGCAGCATATTATTAGAGAAACACTCACTGTCTCACAAGTGATCCCTCTTCAGGATGTCTTCCCTGAATGACACAGCACACTGATCTATTACTGGGATGTCAGACACCACCGCACACATTCTGAACATGGTACATAAACTGGTACATTGAAAAAAAAAATCACCAAAATGGTTTTTTTTCGAATTTCAGGTAGATTTAGGAGGTAAAAAGATGCTTTTGATATAGAAGTTTCAAAGACTTTCAGAGTCTTTCAGATCTGCAGGGATACAGGAGAAATAATTCAGCAATGAATCAAAAACATTTTTTGCCACAACTCTAGTTTCAGTATTATTTTAAAAGTTCCATTTCCTCTGAGGTCTAATCTGTACATAGCTGTATGATTTTTAAATTTCCCTAAACTGTCACTTCTCCTGGAGCTAAATGATATTCATAATATTTTATCTTTTATAGATGGTTTCTGATTAGGAAGGGAACATTTACCACAGTAATAAGTTGTAAAAGTTCAAAGAAGGAGAAGGAAAAATTTCTCTTTACACAATAAATAAACAGTAATGTTTTGATGTATTTCTTTCAACCTTTTGTCTCTGAATATTTTTCACACCGTTGAAATCACAGTGTACATAAACAATTTATCTGTGACTTTTTCACTTCATAGCATAATACCAACCTGTTCTCTGGTACAATTGTATATATATTCTAATGCTGGTATAATTTTCCATATTATGAATAAATATATATTTGTATTACTATTTATCACTGGCCATATATGTTGCTTCAAATATTTTGGAAATATAGATAAATATTTTGCTCTGCAATAAATATTTTGACATAAAGAAATCTTTTTTCCTTTTGGTTTATTTCCTTCACATAGATGTGTAGAAGGATAGCAACCATGTTGATGATTATGAGTATTTTCACCCATAATGCTGTGAAATGGCTTTCAATGTTCCTCGAAAAGCTAAAAAAAAAGGTGGTGTTGGGGTTTTGCCCCAAGAGCAGCATCTGCTGGAGACCTGTGGAAACTGGCAGCGATCATATGTATGAAGAAATACAGAGTTCATATTCTGAAGAAATACAGAGTTAGAAGCCACGGTAAAGAAAGACAAGAGACGTAGAGTGAAATGAAAAGTGGGAGCTCAGGTGTCCATTGCCCATCATGGGATTCCCATCGTAGGATTCCAGCAATGGCCCTGAGTGTTTGCTCCACTCTGATTTTATTGAAGTCTATTTGCCCAGAGGGTAAGATGAGGGAGGGAACAAAGACGTCAGCAGTTTCTCAGTTGGATTGATCGGATCAGCTTCTATTGTGATTATCATTAACCTTAAGGGTGGCCTTCAGTAATCTGAAATCTGAGCCTTGGATTGGGAGAGCCTCCTGCTTGAGATCACACACACAGATTTCTAGGGAGGTGTTAAGCTCTGCAAGTTCTCTGTGGAGTAAAACACCACCAGTGTAATCTCTGAGGGATTGGTGGGAGGGAGGCATTTTCCTCTGGTGGGAGGAAAATCCTCTGTGATAAGGGATATAAGCTCTTCTGCTCATATCTCACAGCTCAAGCTACTCCCTTGGTCTCTGCCCCAGGCAAATGCAAATCTCCACAGTGGGTATCTGCTTTTGCCTGTTTAATGGGCAGGAAATGCCCAGAAGATGTATCTTTTCTTAGGACTTGTCATAGCTCTTCTATGACCATTATTCTCCTCAGAGTGCTCACAGACCCAGCAGGGTGTTTCTAAGCTATGTCCCCAACAGGCTAGAAATTCAGAAAAGGCAAGAAGCTTGCTAGCAATGGCTAGCTTCAATGTAAACTAGCTGACTTTTCTTTGTTCTGACTCACTCAGCTTACTTTTTTTAGTTCTCCTCTTTTTCTGGGGGTGCTTTCCTTTGCCAAGAATGGGGTCTTCGGTCCCCATTCTCCCAGCAGGTAGTAACAAGGGCTCAATAGCCTTAAGTGAATATAATCAACCAGCATAATTTGATAAAGAGAAATGGACCCTAGAGTCTACATTATTATTTTAGAGTCACCATGAGGGACTTCTTTCTCTTTGTATATTATCTGATTTCATTCATTTTCTGAAATTCCAGTAAAAGCATACAAAATTAGATATCTGTATTATTGATAATGCACCCAATACAAATTCTACATAAATAGTGGTATAATTTCCGCCAAGGCAGCATTGCTCAAAAAGTTTTTGTAGCATTAATTCCTGTGCTACCTAGCTGTACCAGTTTGAGCCAATCACCATATAAAGTTTATTATGCCAACTGTAGAAGCACTTGTTCAACAAGATAAAGTGGGAGAACAGAAGAATATAGTCTATCCTTCTTTGATCAGAGCAGGAATAGAGCTCACAGTGGGGGGTGAGGCAAGCAAGGGGTTATTTATCATTTGATTCAATGTATCATAGCAGGAAAGCTGAAACTATCGAAACCATTTCCTATTTCACATGTATTCATCATATACCCCCTACGGGTAGCCTGCTGACTAATGTCATACATTATCTGATGATAGCCCAGAATTTCCTAAAGAAAATTCACCAACATTTCATAATCAACATGGGTTCTCTGATAAGCAGTGGTTTAAAAGTCTGAAGGGACATGACTGTTGTCTATTCTTTTTTACTAGTCTTATTACTCCCCTTCTACTCATTTTGATGTCTTGAAATTTAAAATAACTACTTCATGGATGTGAAGAGAAGGGAACACTTTTACACTGCTGGTGGGACTGCAAACTAATACAACCTTTTTGGAAGGAAGTATGGAGAACCCTCAAAGCACTCAGGCTAGACCTCCCATTTGATCCTGCAATCCCGTTACTGGGCATCTACCCAGAAGGAAAGAAATCCTTTTATCATAAGGACACTTGCACTACACTGTTTATTGCAGCTCAATTTACAATCACCAAAATGTGGAAACAGCCTAAATACCCACCAACCCAGGAATGGATTAACAAGCTGTGGTATATGTATACCATGGAATACTATTCAGCCATTTAAAAAATGGAGACTTTACTCCCTTCGTATTAACCTGGATTATTCTTAGTAAAGCATCACAAGAATGGAGAAGCATGAATCTTATGTACTCAATTTTGATATGAGGATAATTAATGACATGGTGGGGGTGGGGGAAGAGGAGAGCAGAGACAGGGAAGGAATGAGGGGGTGGGGTCTTGGTATGTACCCACCTTTTGGGGACAAGTCATGATTGTAAGAGGGTCTTTATCTAACAAATGCAATCAGTGTAAACTGGTTTCTTGTACCCTCAATGAATCCCCAACAATAAAAAAAAGCACTATTTCATTAGACACAAAAATTAGGATTAGTATATTTTATTACAAAAGACTTTCATTATATTGCACATTATGTTCTTAACATACACAAACAAGTCCATCAGATGGCCACACTTTCTGTAGCTCTCTTATTTTTTAATAGCTCTTTATTGTTTTATTTTTATTTTACATTTAGGAAAAGAGACCTTCAGGGAGGTAGTATACTTTGCTCAAGCTCATTTATTTAGAATGAGTTGGTCTGGTTTAGCAAACTCAGGTTTTTCTCATTGTGGTTTTTAGCCTTTTCAATTCACTACCCTGGTGACTGACATCTGACTTTCACCTACTGACTATTTAAAAATTTTAATAAGTTGAAAATTTGAGAAATACTAAATTGATGTTGGGAGAGGAAGAATCGGGGAAAATGAATGAGAAAAATGAAGGCCTATGGAAAAAAAAACATGGGTCAATGTAAGGACTTTTTGTTGTTGTTGTTGTTGTTGCAGTTTTTGGCCAGGGCCAGGTTTGAACCCGCCACCTCCGCCATGTGGGGCTGGCACCCTGCTTCTTGAGCCACAGGTGCCACCCTCAATGTGAGGACTTTGTAGTGTTTTACATTTGCTGTTTATAGTCAGCATCTTTTCAGATGGATGTTGGATGATGGTGCCTTTTGATTCTAATTGCTTGGTGCCTATTAATTTTTTTCTAATAGTTTAAAGATTCTGAAGAAAGAATATGCAGAAGTCCAACCATTGATTTAAGTAGGAGAATAGAACATTTATTATTCTTTTTTTTGTGTGTGAATTTACCTTTTCTCTACCAGCACTGAAATAAATTTTAAAAATCCAATAGATAGTGTGGTCCATGGTGTTTGTCATTACAAGATTACCTGAGCAGTAGAATTATCTCAGAATTTATATTTCTGAAGTTATGTTTATACATGGGAAACACATTCAGTTATTATCTTAGATTTTGTAGCCTCAATTCCTATCTGTCTGCCACTAACTACTGCCCTCAGCAACAATTTCAATGCAAACCCAGAGCTCATTAGGCACACAGGCTGAACCCATCTGCTGTACAGAGTACATATTGCCAATTATTAATCAGTACCTGTAGATTCCTAAGAAGCTTCTTTACCAAGACTGTAAGTCCATGAACTTTCATGAATGTAACACTTACTCCATTAAAAAAGACAAAACACAAACACTTAGTGAAAAAGAAAAGACTTATTCACAAAAAAATCTGAAAGGTCAATTAATTGATTAATGATCAGAAAGGTCATTAATTGTCAGTTCATTGATACTAAGGATATATGTTTAATTTGTCACTTTTGTATTATAATCATGCAAGTTCAGAAAAAATCTAGCAGGCAAGGAAAGTATGCTAGCCTACCTAGCTCATGGTTTTGAATGAAAGGGTTTTTTGTTTTTGTTTTTGTTTTTCAAATCAAAATATCCCTTTTTATTGAGGCCAGTGCCACTTAGCATTCTATAATTCTTTGGTATATCACTTTGTGACTTTATTATTGCCAGTGGGCAGTAAAACATCATTTTATTTCAGAGCAATATATCAGTCATGTTAATTACTCAAAAATCAGGTGTGAAGGTTTTAATGAGCTAATATGTCTTTAATGAAGACCCAACAATAGTATTTCACTGCCCTATGGAATTGTTCCTTTTCTCCCAGTGTTATAATATGCTGTGTTATCAAGTTGTACTAACACCACAGTGCATTAATAGATGTTTAAAAAGAAGGTTTTATGAGGTTTTCTTGATGTTGTTTCATAACAATCTCCTGTTGATTGCCTAAAAGTTCCTGAAAGAATTGAATTTTGGATTAATTTAAAAATTTGCATTATGTTTCTCTGATTGCTGATTCCTAGAACTCTGTAGATTAGCACAGAAATTGTTTTACTGTTCTTTAAGCATTATTCACAAAAGAGGGGTATCTTCAAGGGAAAAGAAAACATTGCTATTTAAATGGAGGCAGTTTGTTAAATCACTCTGTAAAATTTACTGTTAGAATGGAAATATCCCAAGGATAAAGCTACATATAAAAAAGAATATCATATGTTTTCATTATGAAAGTCCTAGTAAGGATAGTTTTCCCCCTTCTGTTTTCTAAATAGCATTTTAAAAATTTTAAAAATATATCGTTTCATTTTTCAAGTGTGCTCCGGTGATAATTGCTGGAATATAAATGATACAAACTCCTTTTTTTCAATTGAGAAAAAACTTCATGGATTTCTGAATCATTAACCAGGCATTTAATTGTGATATTTCCTTAGATTTTCATAACCTTTTCCAGCAGAACTCAAAGTTGGCTGCCATTTTAGCATTTCTAACAGTAAATCAAATAGGCAATTGTTCTACTTTTCTATATTCAAACCCTTTATGCATGTCACTCCTTCCACATACTATTTGGATTATTTTACAGATTTGAGGTCCCTTCGATTGCAAATCAATGCATCCAGTAGAAAAATCACTTTAAAGTCATGTTTTAATATTTAGAACCCATAGTTAGAGCTAAAATATGATAAGCTGGGCTGGAGGAACAGCCAGACTTAGGCACAAAGGGAAAGCTTTTCAAATATTAGAAACTCTGTGTGTTCTTTTTCTAGGGAATGGGGATATGATACTTTTAGGCAATTGAAAATAAACTAATAAATTAGATCATTTTGGAAATCTTGAATGCTGTGAAGACAGTGCAGGATGATGTGTTAGAATGCTGCTGGTGGTGGGAGTGGTGGTGACAGAGGGCAACCACTCTAGGAAGGGGGGGCTTGCAAAGACCTGAGACACGATGGTTGAGGTTTCAATACCATGATTATATTACAAAAACCAATGACTAAAAAAGCCATTTTTAACTTAGAATGGGACACTTATCCACTGATGTATACATGTGAGAAGATTTTTAAAAACGTGTGGAAAAATGTAATTAAAAGATTAAAAAAAAATACAAACTTTATTTCTCAACATAAACTCCACAAGTTCAGGACACTTTTGTGAGTGACGATAGCAGAATAGCCTTTGAGTCCTTCCCTAAAGAACTGAGGATTCTGGGAAATTATTAACTGAAAAAAAAAATGGGAGCCTTTTAAAGATTTTTAACATTAGGAAACAAAAAGAAGTCAGAAGGAGCCAAGCTGGGACTGGAGGGTGATCCCCCATCGAGACTCTTGCAAAATTGCCCTTGTTTGATGGAAATGGGAGCTTTTTCAGGTGTTTTTCTGCTAAAGTTTTGGTTATCTTTCTCAAAACCCTCTCATTATAGGAGATATTATCATTCGTTGGCCTTCCAGAAAGTCCACAGCAAAATGCCTTGGGCATCTAAACCATCCCCATGACCTTTGCTATTGACCAGTCTGCTTTTGACTGGATGGTTTCCATGTCTTCTCAGTAGCCGTTGCTCTCAAGTGCTGTGTGGTCAGGATCACACTGGTAAAGCCATGTTGCATCTCCTCTTACAATTCCTTAAAGAAATGCTTCAAGATTTTGATCTTACTTATTTAAAATTTCCATCAAAAGCTCTGCTCTTATCTTCAGCTGATTTGGGTGCAATGGTTCTGGCATCCATTGAGTGCAAAGTTTGCTCAATGTTAATTTTTCAGTCAGAATTGTGTAAGCTGAACCAGTTAAGATGTGTAGAGTGTTTGGGGCTATTTCTGTTGTTAATCATCGGACCTCTTCAGTTAGGGCCCAAACAAGACTTTTTCTGCAAATTGATGTGGATGGTCTGCTGCTTCAGGCTTCATCTGCCATGTGATTTATCCCTTCCTAAAGTGAATTATTCATTTGTAAATAAAGACTGACATAAAGAGCTATCTGGAGACTACAGGGGCATTGCTCTGGAGAGAGGGCAATTAAACATAAACAATAAATTTTATGTTTTTAAATTTTTTATTACAAATTAATGAGGGTACAGATGTTTAGGTTACATTATTTTCAATTCTAAGGTAAAGGTCAAGTTGTAGTTGAGTCCGTCACCCAGGGGGTGTGCTGAGCACCTTCACATTATGCACCTTGGGTGAGATCCCACAAATTGCTCTCCCTTCTTCTGCCAATTGCCTCACTTTGCCTCCTCCTCTCTCACTGCTCTCTCCTCTCCCTTGCTAGGACTGTATTTTTGCTTTTTCATCATGTGGACATGTAGTTGTTTATATATTGGTTTCATAGTAGTATTGAGGACATTGGATACTTATTTTTACATTCTTGAGATACTTTACTAGGAAGAATGTGTTTCAACTCCATCCAGGTAAACACAAAAGTTGTAAAGTCTCCATCTTTTCTTATGGCTGAATAGGACTCCATAGTATACATACACCACAGTTTGTTAATCCATTCATGGGTAGATTCACACTTTGGTTGCTTCCACATCTTGGCAATTGTGAACTGAGCTGCAATAAACCTTATCCATGTTTAATTATTATGTATTTAAATCTAAATAGCCATATGTACTAAGAACTACCATATTTGACAGCACAGCTTTGGAAAGAATATTCTGGCTGATTTGTAAAGAATAAATTGAGGGCAGAGGTGAAGGCAGGAAGTACATAAAATGATGCCAATTAGAAAATGGTTGAAGTACCCAGAAGACCAAAATCACATTATAACAAAGATATTTGTACCAGAATGTTTATTTCAGCCCAATTCATAATTGCTAAGTCATGGAAAAAGCCGAAGTGCCCATCGATCCACGAATGGATTAATAAACTGTGATATATGTAAACCATGGAATACTACACAGCCTTAAAGAAAGATGGAGACTTTACCTCTTTTGTGTTTACATGGATGGAGCTGGAACATATTCTTCTTAGTAAAGTATTTCAAGAATGGAAGAAAATGTATCCACAGAACTCAGCCCTACTATGAAACTAATTTATAGCTTTCATATGAAAGCTATAACCCAATTATAACCTAAGAATAGGGGGAAGGGGGAGAGGGAGGGGAGGGAGGGGAGAGAATGGGTGGTGGGAGGGTAATTGGTGAGATTACACCTACAGTGCATCTTACAAGGGTACATGCGATACTTACTAAATGTAGAATGTAAATGTCTCAACACAATAAGTAAGAAAATGCCAGGAAGGCTATGTTAACCAGTGTGATGAAAATATGTCGAATGGTATATAAAACCAGTGTATGGTGTCCCAGGATTGCATTAATGTACACAACTATGATTTAATAATAAATAAATAAATAAATAAATCATAAACAGAAAAAAAAAATGTGCTGAGTTTGGTGACCAGAAAGGGGTGCTGCTCAGAGCCACAAGGGGCTAAGCATCCCAATGGAAAATTGAAGGGAAGGGATCCCGCCCAGGAAACAGACATTTTAAGTTGTCCAAAATGGCAGGCACCTTCCCCCAGAACAATAGGAGTGATTAAATAGACCGGACCTTTCCTGGTGGGGAATATTGGTGTGGGCTGGCAGTTCAGGCTGTGCAGTGAACTGGCCGGTGGCTGGACTCAAAAGTCCAGATTCAAAAGTGAGACCCTGAACCACAAAATCTGAGGAAAAGGTCTCCATGCACTGTAGCCACGGGAGCCAGCAGCAGCTGAAGCCAGCCCCTCCCCCACAGCTGATTGCAGTTGCCAGTTTGCAGGAGAACATGGGAGCAGAGTGGAAAGATTTGTGAAGCATGGACTCCTGAACCAAGTTGGGAGGTTGGATAGGAGTACTGTCTGGAACAGAGTAGCCACGGTTAGACAACAGTTAGGTAATAAACTTTTACAGAAACTCTAAAATGGTGATGGGCCAGGTAGGGTGGTTACCGTGGTAACAGTGTAAACTGTGAATCGGGTATAAGCCTGGGAACAAGTCACAGCACCACCTGGTGTCCAGAAAGTATATTGCATTATAACTATATTGCAATGAAAGTTGATCCCTATGTCATACATATAGATGTATATTTCTACATATATACAAGAATAATATTTTTGTGGTTGGTGCCTTTTTATTTTTCTTTTTTTCCTCATCATTTTCTTGGAGGAGCTATTGTTAATTTTTTAATTTTTTATTTTTTCTATTTTTAATTTTTTCTTTCATCTTATTTAACTTTTTTATCAACATCACTTTTTTTTCCCCTTCTCTCTTCCTCTTCTTCAGCTCTTATGGTTTCTGAGAGTGCTTACATCATATTTTTAGAGGTTTGTTTTGTTTGTTGGTTTTTTACCTTTTTTTCAATTATTTTATGATTATAATTATTTTTATTGTAGTTGTTTTTTTTGTTGCTGTCTGTATGTCTATGTGTTTCTGATTGTTCGTGCATCTGTAGGCTTGTGGGTCTGGAAGCCTTTTTATCTGTTTATTTGCTCATTTGGTCTCAATGTGTATGGTGTTTTGCAAAATCCTTGGGTTGGCTACTTTCCCTAACTCCAATTTTCACATTCAACAAGAACAAGGGGGAATGGGGGACGACAGCTGATGGGAGCCAGCTCTCAATAGAAGCTCCAGTCTGGAGGGAGAGATAATGACCAGAAAGAACCCAACAAAGCTGAAGGAGTGGATTCGAGCTGAGAGATGAGATAGATAATTGCTCGTCTTCCCTGCTGAGGCAAGCTATTTTCAGCTTCCCCAAGATGGCTGAAAGAAGCCAGCTTTCCACAGAGGCTCCCATCCAGAAGGAGAGTTTAAGGGCAGAAATTTAGCAAGTAACCTGGTAGATAAGACTGCACCAAGAGAGAAGGTTGAAGAATGCACATCAACCCTGCTGAGGCGAGCTGCGACCCCAAGGACACAAACAAAAGGTACAAAATCCATCCAAGTGGACAGAAGTCCCCTCCTCCATGAGAACGGCTCAGAGTGCCCCACAAACAAACGAGCAGAGTTCAAAGGTCCTCCCACTACATTCCACGGGAGAGACCCTCTAAATACTGGAGTGACCTCTCCTACTAGGGTGCCACGGTATTCTCCTGCCAGGCATAAAACTGTATAGAACTGTATAGAACTGAACTCTCACTCTGAGTTCTGGAGGCCTGTCTCCCAGGAGTCCAGATTCTTGGGTGATTACTCGAGCGGTGTGGACAGGGCCTAGACTGCAGCTGGTCAGTGCTGATTCTGCAGCACAGGAGTGAGGAGAGGACGGTGGGCTGAGAGGGAACCATGCCGGAGTGGAGGTGCCACGAGGTACAGAGTAGCAGCCATTCTTGGCAACGATAGGGCTCACGCCTGGATATTTCAAATCCACAACTCATGTCTCCCTGGGCAACCAGAGGAGGCCAGGCATCTTCTCAGGTAGCAACCACTGTGGAACAGATCTGGGATGAAAACGCAGGCCCCGTGAGTAAAAGGTTTGCCTGAGGTGGTACCAGCCTGGGTGGAGCGCAGGGACTAGAAAACACACGTGCAGAACCAGGAAATTCCCAGGGCGGGGCTGATGCAGAGGACCAATTTACTGAGCCTAAGACGCACCCGGCCCTCAGGGGATCCTCAACCTATGGACAAAGGAAGACAGGAGACTAGAACTGATAGCTAAATGAATACAAACCTGCAGGAACAAAGACAGGGCCTGAGGCACAAGTTTGGGAAACTCAAAACAGTTTCTCTTCTGCAGGGGAATTTAGCAGGGATAGAAACAAATTCCCACAGACTTGTTCTGTTCTGTCAGTAACATCAATCAGGGGCGGGGCAGGAACTGAGTGAGCAACCCCCCAGCCTCCATTAAGCGTCCGAAGTAGTCAGGCCTCACATCCCCCTGCTGGATAGAGGCAGACAACAGCGGCCTGGATGAGCAGATATAGATTTCCTTGTGATTTAGGCAGGTGCAAACCCCTGGAGTATCTACTCACTGGCGGCAACTGGGTCACAGCCCTGAGGGACTATCAGTGACTGGGTGTGATAGAGGTGCAAGGTGGGGAAGGAGGCATCAACCTTCCTAGACTAATCTATTTGCTGGGTTGGTCCCCCTGACTTCATGGAGCACCGGAGCAAGTCATATCTGAGTAGTCACCAGGCCCCTGCGATCCAGTTGCCAGAGACCTTTTAAACTCTCCCACCTGAGACAGGTGCTGACTGAGACAATTGATTTGGACCTATTGAACTGAACCAATTGCCTGAGGACTATTCAAGTAGTGCCTTGGGTGTGTGGTTGTAGGAAGGTTTGATTTTCCTTTTCCAATTGTTGTCTGAGGGGGCAGGGTGACTTAATTGCTAGTATTTCTCCACAGCTGAGACTTCAACCCAGAGTAACTGTTTCCCTAGGGTTAGACAGAGACCAGCTGAAAACAAGACAGAGCCACTTAGCCCCACCACACCAAACAGGTCCCCAGTTTCTCAGGCCATAGCACTGTACGGGTCCTCGACAAGTACGGGTCCTCGACAAAGTTCCAGGAGAAAAGTCAAACAGTGTAAAACAATCATGGGGTGGAATCAGTGGAAATACTCTGGTAACATGAATAACCAGAATAGATCAACACCCCCCCACACACCCGGAAAGATATGGCAGATGTAACTGAAGATCCCATTCATAAACAGCTGGCCAAGATGTTAGAAATCAAATTCAGAATTTGGATAGCAAACAAGATTAATAGAATGGAGGAAAATTTGGAATTAGAAATTTGAGGAGCAATTCAAAAGTTGTCTCAAGAATTTAACGAATTTAAAGACAAAACCACCAAAGATTTTGACGCACTGAAGCAAGAACTTAAAGCCCTCAAAGATCTGAAAAATACAGTAGAATCCCTCAGTAACAGAGTGGAGCAAGCAGAAGAAAGGATTTCTGACATTGAAGACAAAGCTTCTGAATGCTCCCAAACTCTCAAAGAGGAAGAGAAATAGACAGCAAAAATGGTTCATTCTCTCAGAGAGCACTGGAATAATTCAAGAAGGCTAATATCTGCCTCATTGGAATCCGTGAAAGTGATGAAGTGGCCTCGCTAGGCACAAAGGCCCTTCTCCATGAAATTATGAAATAGAATTTTCCAGACATGCCTAGAGATTCCAAAATTCAGGTAGCAGACAGTTTCAGAACCCCAGCACGACTCAATCTGAATAAGACATCCCCCAGGCATATCATAATTAACTTCACTAAAGTTAATATGAAGGAGAAAATCCTCAAAGCTGCCAGGAGAAAGAAAACCATTACCTTCAAAGGGAAGAATATTAGAATGCCTGCAGATCTCTCTGCTGAAACTTTTCAAGCCAGAAGAGGGTGGTCATCGACTTTTAATCACCTAAAGCAAAATAACTTTCAACCCCGGATCCTGTATCAGCTAAACTGAGTTTCATTTATGATGGAGAAATTAAATACTTTAATGACATTCATATGTTGAGGAAATTTGCCATAACCAAACCAGCTCTTCAGGATATTCTGAGACCTATCCTCCATAATGACCAGCCCAATCCTCTACCACAAAAGTAAACTCACTCAGAAACTTTTGATCAAACTCCAACTTCCACAGTGCCGAAGGAATAAAAATGTCCACTGGACTTTCAAAAAACTCGATACCCAAAATTTTACCAGACTTATAAATATTCTCCATTAATGGAAATGGCTTAAACTATCCTCTAAAGAGGCACAGATTAGCTGACAGGAAAAAGAAACTCAGGCCTGATATTTGTTTACATGGATGGAGCTGGAACATATTCTTCTTAGTAAAGTATCTCAAGAAAGGAATAAAAAGTATCCAATGTACTTAGCCCTGCTATAAAACTAATTTATGGATCTCACATGAGAGCTATAACCCAGTTATAACCTAAAAATATGTGGAAGGGGGAGAGGGAGGAGAGGGAGGGGGGAGGATGGGCAGAGGGAGGGTGATTGGTGGGATTACACCTGCGGTGCATCTTACAAGGGTACATGTGAATCTTAGTAAATGTAGAATACAAATGTCTTAACACAATAACTAAGAAAATGCCATAAAGGCTATGTTAACCAGTATGATGAAAATGTGTCTAACAGTCTACAAAACCAGTGTATGGTGCTCCATGATCATATTAATGTGCACAGCTATGATTTAATAATTAAAAAATGTGCTCTTCAAGAAGAATTCATAGCTCTTTAAAGTGGAAGAAATCATATTATTTTATCTCTTTCCTACTTTCTTTAAATACTAACCTGGTTGAATTACTCTGTATACTTATAGCATATATGTGGCTATGTTTATAAAAGGAATTAATTTTTCACAATATCATGTGTATTTCATGATTTGGATTAAATACATTTAACTGAAAAATCTAAAACAAAACAAAACAAAAAAAAGCGGCTGAAGTAGTCCAAGCAAAAGATCATGGGGGGCTTGAACCATGGTGAAAGCAGCAGCAGAACGGGGCAGACAGTTTGAAGTTATTTTAGATGTAGCTAACAGGACTCATTGATGGATTCATGTGGGGAGGAGGGAATGAAATTGATAATCCTGTTTTTTGACTTGTTGAGCTAATGCATGGGAGATGCCAATTATGGTAAAAGTAAGGTAGAAAAGATTTAGGGCGGGAAGAAGTGTCTATTTGGGCACATTGTAGGTTTCAGATACTTCCCAAGATATCTATATCTTTCTATCTCCTGTGATTCTTTCAGTTTTTCAATGATTTTGGTAAGTTAGACAACTCCTTATGTCTACAGCACTTTCTACATCTTTCTTCTACCTGTGCTGTGTACATGATGTTCCCTCTCTTTGAAACACCGTCTCTCATTCTTATCTGATTATATTCTGCACCACATCTATACACATGGCTTTATACTTCAGCCAAAACAAATTGAAAAAATACATTTTATATCATGACCAGAGCATATACTTACATATATTTCAAGCTAGAATTTAAGAAGCAGTACTTACGCTTACCACCTGTAATGCCTTCTGATGTTTCATTTCTATTCAATTTGATTTACTTCTTTACAATACTTTACATATCTGATAAATTATCTCCCTGTTATTAATGGATCAGGACCTACACTTTGAAATTCACTTCCTTAAGACTGTCAAACACAGCCTTGCACTGCTCCTCCAAGCTCCTCCCTGAGGAACTACATGCAGGAGTGGGGAACCTGGGGCACACGTGGCCTTCTGCATCCTTGAGCATGGCATTTTTACTGAGTCCACATTTTATAGAACAAATCCTTTTAATAATGCTGTTCATTTACTTTTCTTATCCATCTGCTTCACTGTAAGTTCTGTTTTGGTAAATGAAATGATTATTTTCCATATTGCATCTTGGTTTTCAAATATGCATGGAATTGAATTGAAGCAGACGATGGATTTTAGAGCACTGAGGGGAGCACCGCATCACCCCAACACCAAGGTGTTTTATTCTTTAGAGAGCAGAGCTAACAGTCATGGTGGACTTACATTCAACTAGCAGTAAGAAGGACAATGTCTCTAATCTATAGAACCTCTGAATTTTAGGACCATTAAAAAAAGGCAATAAAAAATAATTGAAAAGGGCACAATAGTTTTTAGCTCCTGACTAATGGTTTGCTTAGACCGCTGTTGCAGTAGGGTGATTCATTTGAGAAAGCTGTGTCCCAGTGCCTGGCCATTCCCCAGGTGGCCCTTCATCCTTAAAATCTCTGCATTCCAAGAGCAGAGATAAATTCTTTCTGTGCACTTGCTGGCAGAAAAGGAAAATTTCAGGGTAGACAAGTGTCTAGAAGAAAATCTCTAAAGAGGCTTTTGTGAAGCCCCTAGGCTTATGTAAGTGATTAAGCTGAGCTTGTCTGAATGCAGAGGTTTGGTGCGGGGAGCGGGGAGAAAGTGACATGTGGCCCTGGAGCCCCCATAACTGGGAAGGAGGATTAGGCATTTTCCAATGTCATGGAACATTGTAGGCCCAAGCATAGCTCCTTGGAGGGGGTGAATTCTGGAAGGGGGTGAATTCTGGAAGGAGGGGTCTGCTTCGTGGCCTGCGAATTCTGGACACTGAGCTCTGCAGCCTTGGTCAGGAGCCTATATTCAAACTTCGCCCAGTGGAAGAAACCTAGCCGTGCTGTTGCTTGCATTGGCAGGACCACATGGGTCCTAAAAGGGTCCCAACAATGGCAGCCCAAACCTGTCCTATTTCTCAGAATATTTTATAATGTGATGCAGGTCCTAGGACTGAAAGAAAGAGTTTTGAGAACTGATTAATACTGAAAATTCCACCAATCTTGGTGTTTAGTACCTTCAGCAACACTTAAAAAAATTAACGTTATTTATAGTGCCTGTGCCACGGAGCAATCCTTTTCTGTTATACGAGAGTTTCCAGGGGATTGATTCAATCAGAACATTCTCAGCGCTCTAGAGCTATGTGGTTCAGTATATTCATTTTCAGTTCATAATAAAGTAAAGCAGACCAAACAAATTGTCCACTCATCAATGTTAAGCTCCTTTTCCCTTATATGGTGGCAAACCAATAATGCCTAGTAGAATGCAAGGCATCTGGCTCATGCGGTATCAGTGAGCTTTCCAGCATTCGAACTGAATATCAGATTAGTGCTTCGCTTATCCAGATCACATAAAACCAAACAAGAGAAATCTTCTCTGCAGTTGGTCTGTGCTCAGGGGCTGCAGCAGAATACATATACAGCTAGCTATTATTTCTCTTGTTAACAACAACCTTATCTTCCTTCTCTCGACTACATTCTTCTCTTTTTCCCTTCCCTTTGTCCAAAAACTACTCAAAAGGATTGTCTACAATCTGTGTCTCTACCAAACTCTCCTGCCCACATCTCTGTACCTAAATTCCTCCTATGTAAGGGGGTGAACTTCCTTTCTTGCTAGTGTAAATTCCCCAGTTCCCTGTTCCTGTCTTTCTTGACCATCACCAGCATGTGACTGGACAGCCTCTCCCTGTACTGGACACGCTGTTCTCACATTATTCCAGACCCCACCCTTGCATGGTTTTGTTCCTGCTGCTCAGCCTCCGTTGCTGTTCTTTTCACAGCCTGACCTATAAATGTTGGGAGCCCAGGTCTCAGTTCTGGATCCTTTTCTTATTTCTACCTGCACTCGCTTCCTTGGTAATCTCATGCACTCTCACGGTTTTAAATACCATCAAAATGGACTTGACTCCCAATTTTATCTTCCGCCTGGGTCTCTCCCCTGAACTTGAGGCCTGAGATCCAACTGCCTCCTCAACACCTTTACTGAGATGCCTATTAAGAATCACAAACAAAGGCTCAGCACCCGTAGCACAGTGGTTACGGCGCCAGCCACAAACACTGAGGGTGGCAGGTTTGAACCCAGCCCGGACCAACTAAACAACTGCAACCAAAAAAATAGTCAGGCATTGTGGCAGGCACCTGTAGTCCCAGCTACTTGGGAGGTTGAGGCAAGAGAATTGCTTAAGCCCAAGAGTTTGAGGTTGCTGTGAGCTGTGATGCCACACCATGGCACTCTACTGAGGGCAACATAGTGAGATGGTCTCAAAAAAAAGAAAAATCACAAATAAATATGTATTGACTGAAGAAGAAATGCAGACTCAGCTTAAGTCCTCCAAGTAAGGAAGAACTAAGGGAGGGGTGAGGAATTTATTTATTTATAGAGAAAATGTGAACCAGGCTCTGTTCTAGGCATGGAAGATATAGCAGATCATAAACTAGACAACATTCCTATTCTCGTAAAACTTGCATTGTGTGTTTGGAGAAGGATGGGTAATAAACAAAGCAAATAAATACGCAACAGCAAATGATGAAAAAGGCTTTGGAGAACCAACCATTCAAGGAATGGAGAATAGTGTGATGGGTCATGTATTTTTTCTTTCTACATAATGATAGTCAGGGATAGCTTGTGTGGAGAAATGAGATTTTAACAAAGACTTAGAGAGGAGGAGGGAAAGAGCGATAACTACTCCTAGGGGAAGAGTTTTCTAGGCAAATAGTAGGGCAAAGCCCCCATCGATGCTAAATGTTTCCGTAAAGCACAGCACCTGCCATCCAGTGTTCAATATTACTATTGGGCTTTATTTTTTCCCCTCTCCTCCCCTCCACCCAAGTGTACTAAAATAGAGAGATCTTTGCAAAAAGTATCCAGCATGGCTATGAAATTATAGGATTTTAGTTTAAAGATGATTATGTCATTTACATACTATATTCTTTTTGTTTTTCTGCATCAAAAGAAATCAAGGGTTTATCTCGGTAAGAACGGGAACATGAAATGAAAGCCCAAGTCATCTTAGTGGGAGCAGCAATCCCCACGCAGTATGAGATTGTCTCTGGATAAACAATGCTGTAAATGAGCATGGACCCAAACACACAGGCTCACTTCTATTTCTGGGAAAAGCTCTGCACAAGATGTTTTCTCGAAGGTAGAACATTTGTCATCCTGTGTTTATGACCGCAAATACGGCATCTCGCTGTGAATTTGGCAGGTTCTTGTTTTTCTTTCTCCTCTCAAGAACAATTTAAATTAACCTAAATCAGAATATTTCAGTATGTTTTCCCCTCTGTGACACGCACAAAAATATTCTACTTTGATGTCATTCGAGTTGCATTCTCTGGCAAGTTTAAGCGTTTAAGTCTCACTGCACGGTGATGCACTATTTGTTGGCTGCTCTGGAGTGTGTGGAGATTATGGTTGGAGAAAAACGATTGTCTCTATTATGTTGCTGTAAAGAAAAGCTGTATTCATTCTTCTGGGAAACTCATTTTCTCAGACAAAGCATGCTGCAGAAGGGAGAAGGGACAAAATTCCTTGCCAGGCGGTTGAGGTTGGCCAAATGACACAGAGCAATCAGTGAACTGAAACATGAGTCAGCAAAATCATCCAGTTTCCTATATTCGTAAAAAAAATTTAGAGCGATTTTCTGTCCTGGAGAACGTAGGTTAATTGACACGAAGGATTTGAACCAGTTGTGCGCATACAACTGACTTACATTCCTCACTTGACTGTTGCCAACAGCCTTGCTAAGTTATTTTGAGTTCTTCATTTCTTGCTTCGTTCTTGTACCTAAACAATCTGTACATTCTTTCTTTGTTTGTTTGTAGTTTTTGGCCAGGGCCGGGTTTAAACCTACCACCTCTGGTATATGGGGCCGGCACCCTACTCCTTGAGCCACAGGCCCTGCCCCACATTCTTTCTTCTCAGTATTTTATGCTGCGGAATTTAAAAAAAAAAATGAAGTACATCGTTACTAAAATTCTCTTTGTATATCATTCTTTGAGTTAAGTTAAAACAGCTCTCAACCCTGCAGTGAAAATTATTAAAGTCTTCCCCATTTTAGAAGTTAAAAAGTGATAATTAAGACTCTCTAGTAGACTCCTAAATGATAAATAGCATTTTACATCAAATAGGGGTATATATATTAAATGTTAGAGAGTTAACATTGAGCGTATTAAGTTTAACTACACAGACCCTCCGGGCCACATTTTATAATAAACTTCCACTTTCAAGTAAGAATAAACATGTTTTCCTTCTGTGTATGTCTTTTTATGGCCAAATCAATGGTTTCAAATGCAACTGCTTCTACTTGATTGTTATAGTTGATTTCATTCTAATAAAAAGGTTCTGAAAACAGGGGATTGTGCAGGGCATTGTGGGAAGGTTTAAGGTTCATAACTTGCAGTTAGTTTATACACTTACCCACCAAGAGTACTCAGCTTGCTCAGGTCAACTACAGCATTTTACTTCCAATCCAACACTGGTGAAGTGTCATAGAAATTACAGAGCAAATGTCCCTTCTATTTCCTGTGAAAGTTCAGGGAAATGATTGACAATAGATTAATAGAAGAAAAGGCATGCAGATTTATTAATGTGTGTAATAGGTGCAGAAACCCTGAAATATGAGACTCAAGGAAGAGCTAGATGGTTGAGGCTTTATATACACACACATATCTTCTTTATAGACAGAGAGAAATGGGGGAAAGTTGGCAAGTTGGGGGCGTTATGAAAAATTTTTAGGGAAATCGAATGAGCTCAAAGAACACATATTTGGCAGGGACAAAGTTCCTCTGAGTGGTGTGGGAGGTGGCAGCAAATGGCAGGAAGGTGAGAGCAGAACTTCACTGCGAACAAAGGTTCTCTTATTATGCAGATAGTCTCCTAGGTAATCTCTAGAAGCTTCCCTCAGAAGAATAGATAAAAATTCTGTCTGGGCATGGTGAGGTTATGCTGGATCAAGGAATCTAAGCCAAGAAAGGTAGGAATTGAGGGCATTTCCCAATCCTGCCCTCAAGAAGTGTCATCTTTATATTGCTCCCACGTTCCCCCTAACTCCTCCAAATTCCATCTCACAAGAGTTTAAAAATCGGACAAAATTTTCCACAAGACAGAAAATAATAAGAAATAGTGCCAAGCAAAGCCAAAATGAGGAGAAAGGTTGGAATTGTCCATACCTTAGTAATTGCACCTATTGATTTGGTTTCTTTCTTCTTATTTAAGCTTTGTTGGGGCTCAGAAAATGATACTCAAAATATGGGTCTTGGCATACTGGTGGCTTCAAATTAAGGGAAATTTAGAGCCCTCAGAACTAAGGTCTTTCTCTGACTCCTCTTCCCCCAGACTCCCTCCATCCCCTAAAATCTTTCCATTGTTCTGATCCAGACAAACCCAATTCTAACTAATAATCTGTGTCAATATCTTCTAGCAGGTGGCTATAGTTGAAGAGGAAATAAAGTCATGTGTTATTATAAGTGTTTATGAAAAATCTCCAATTGGGCCTCCGCACCACCCTTCAATCATTTCCCTAGTCCGTGAACATTTCCGCTCCCAGACCCTCTCCTCTTCTTTAAGCTTATTTGAAAAGAGAAGCAATCAGGAAAGAACGCGCTTCCTCTATCACACCTGCCTACTTGCATCTGGCCCCTTACAATCTATCTTTCCTTGGATTGTAAGAATGAACTGTCCTGCCTCCATCTCCACGAATCCCTCCATTTATATACAGAATACCATTTATTATTTTCCACTCAAAGTCTTCATTCCTTCCAGAATTCTCTTTCTCTCTCACTCTTCCCTCTTCTTTTTCTCATACTTCATACCCCTGAAATATCCCCCACCCTGGATCAATCAAATCAAAACGAGATGGACCATCTTTCATCTTAAAACAAAACTAAACCAAGCATCTGCCCAAATCTTACATTTTCTAGTAGCTGCTGCTGTTTTTCATTGCTCCTTCTTACAGGAACATCTTCAGAAAGCATTAGCTCTATTTGCTGTCTCTACACGTCCCTTTCCATTCTCTCTAGAAACTTCTTCAATGAGATCTTGTCCACACCAGGCTGAAATTACTTCTGCCAAGGTCATTAAAAACCTCCATCTTTGTTCGTGATACTCAACTTTCTATAGCACTTGATGTAGTCTCTCTCTCTCTCTCCCTCTCTCTCTCTCTCTTTCCCCCCTTTAAATGCTTTCTTTATCTGGCTCCAGGGATACTATACTTTTCAGGCTTTGCTCCTACCCTTCTGGATTCTTCTAATACCATGAAGGATTCTAATAGTCCCTTTCACCTGAGCTTCCTCTGTTCTTGACTTTTAAATACTGATATGTCCAGAGTCTGTTCTTCTACCTGATATCTTTAGGTAACCTCCTCAAATTTTACAACTCCTTAACATGTAATGTTACACCAATGACTCCCAAACTGATGCCGTTCGAGCTCCAGACTAAAAACTCAAACCACTTATTTAATATCTTTACTATGATGTTCAAGAGATAGTTTAAATTTGATGTGCCTAAACTAGAACTCATGATTTCTCCCGCCTTCCCCTGGAAATCATGGCTTTCAAAAATCTTTGACCTACTTCACCATGCTTAACTCTAAGGTTTTGGGGAAGCAGTTTAGTATTTTTAACTCTAGGATATTACCAAAATTTTCTATGGAGTACATTTTTTTCTGTAATGACTTTTTATTCAGAAATACATTATCCTTTTGCACTTCGACATGATTTAAAGACTCTTTTGATGGTGGGATACAACACAATGATACTAAGAAGAAAGGCAGAACTCTGTTACCTTTCATCTTCAGATGAGGCAGTGCCACTGCACAAGGTCACACAGGGGCCTCCTCTGGAGCAGTCGGGGGAAGTTCATTCAGTGGCAGGCGGGATTCAGTTACCTGGGTTTCCCTATCCCTGGAACAGACTAATTTGAATATTGTCTAGGGCTCTGGGGCATAGGGATTCTCATTAGGTGTCTAGTAACTAACTCGGGAACATAGAACAGGTGCGTAGTGGCCCAAAGTGTGAGAGCCAGACGAGGGAAGAAATTGGGGTGTGGATGTAATCAACTTGTCAATAAGGGAAAAGACCAGCCTCTTCAGGATCTAAAACATAGGTCAAGACAGTATTAAAGAGAAGAATTTTTTTTTAATTTATTTTTTTTTTTTATTAAATCATAGCTTTGTACATTAATGCAATCATGGGGTACAATGTGCTGGTTTTATATACAATTTGGAATATTTTCATCAAACTGGTTAACATAGCCTTCATGGCATTTTCTTAGTTATTATATATATATACACCTGGAATTGTAGGATTGGATGGCACGTCTATTTTTAGATCTGTAAGTGTTCTCCAAAAGAGAACACGTGTGGTATGTGGTATGTACTCACATAAATTGGTACATGCATGTGTGTGCACACACACACAAATATATGTACATCTATATAGACATGTGAAGATTTATTAATTAATCTCCACTGGCCTTTTTTGTTTTTTTCTTTTCTTTTCTGAGAACTTTAGGCTTCTTTCTGGTTTGTTAAGACACCGCTATCTTTTCTTGAAGAGAGAGAACCGGATGAGAATTTCTCTTATATTCTTCCTTAACCTTGAAATGAAATAAAAGCTGGATTCTTGAACCGCACCATTTCCCTTCCAGTGGTTGGTGGCTATTACTTCACTGTCTCCTGCCTTCCACTGTTGCAAGTGAGGAGTCTGACTTTTCTTTCCTTTCTTTTTTCTCCCCTAAACCTTGGAACATTTTTTCTCCCTCTCTTAGAGTTCTTAGAGTTCTCAGAGTTCAGGAACTTCACAGGATGTCTAAGATGTCTGCGTCATTTCTTGTCAATCTGGTCTGGATCCTACAGAAACTAATTTGTGGTGTCAGGTTTTTAGTTGAGAAAATTATTTTCCTTTTTTTAGTGAAATTGATCTTTTTTCTCTTGCTGAAATTCCTTTTACTGTCATACTGACTCTACTGTGATATCCTCCAGATACTGTTTTCTTTTCTCTCATCGTTTGGATTTTTTTCTAATTCTTTTCTCTGTACTTTAGAATAATTCTTGTACTTGATCTTCTAGGACACACATGTGAGTAGGAAAAGTCTTCTCCTTCAACACACCTACTGAATTGTTTGGTTGTTAATCTCCAAATATTCTTTCTCCAGGTATGTGCTATAATTATTATTTTTCAATGAATTGTCATTTTTATATATGTCCCTCAGCAGCTTTACATCTCTGGATATGCATTCTGATTGTTCTGGTCACTCTTTCTTTGAATGTTGGTATCTGTTAGGCAGGCCGCTGTTTTCTGTTTTGGAAGGTTGAAGTTCAGGCTACAAATGGCTCAGTCTCATGAGCAGGGAAAGTCAAAGCCATCTCTGCCCTACAGACGGACAGTTTAGGAAAAGACATGCAAACGCCTTCCTGGGCTAAGTCACCAGGAGTTGGGGTTCCTCATTACCCTCCCTTGCCAGCTTTAGGAGCAATCTGCTAAGCAATTCATCCCCCCAGCTCATTCTTGGCATTTTTAAGGCCAGGGAGATCAGTTTTCCACAAAAGACAGAGACTAGTTCTCTTTCTCCAGAAGTGTCAGATCTCTCTTGGCCCCAGTACCTTCAGGTCCCTGAAAACTTAGACTCACTATTGGTCTCTGAACCTTTATCTGGCTTTATTTTTATCAGATCATCTATTTACATGTATATTATCTTACCCTCTCACCAGAATAAAAGCTTCCTGAGGGCCAAGGCTCTCTTTGGTTCACAGTTCTTTTCTCTAGCGCTTGCCATACAGGTAATATTGGCCCCATCCATATTTTGGAGTTGAAGAAGGTGAAGAGCAGCTTTGGGAGAGGGAGGGAAATGGACGGAAGCGTAAAGAGTGATCAAAGAATGTTGTTGTGGGAGATTTGTGTTGAAGAAATGTCAAAAAAGTATGCAAATGGTGTTGAGATTTCTTGATGTCATTTGTCTCTTTCTTTTTGTAACATTCCTTTGTAGACTATGGTTTTAGCAGGACTTTGGCTATGACTAAAGTGATTGACTTGTGTACAATTTTTAAGCGTAAAAGTCAAAAGAATACATTGTATTTATATGTACAAATGCTTACTATTAAGGAGAAACTTCTACGTGATATAGTATTCAATCACAGATTTGATTTTCAATTTTAATCACGTGGGAGTAGGCAGAAAAAATCTCAGAGAATAATTGATTTAGCAAGATACCTGTACGCACTTAACTTACGCCCACTGTGGTGTTTGAAGGAGAGGAACATGCTTCTAGAGATTGGGTGTCATGTGCATAGTGACAAAAGAAAACTGAGAGCAGAAAGTCCAGAATAAAAATCTTGAAAGAGGGTCTGAGAATGGTGGTTCATGCCTGTAATCCCAACACTCTGGGAGGCTGAGGCCAGAGGATTGCCTGAGCTCACAGGTTTGAGACCAGCCTGAGCCATAGTGAGACCTCATCTGTAAATATAGCTGGGTATTGTGGCTGTAGTCCCAGCTACTTGGGAGGCTGAGGCAAGAGAATCACTTGAGTCCAAGTGTTTGAGGTTCCTATGAGATACGATGCCACAGCACTCTACCAAGATGACAAAGTGAGACCTTTTCAAAAATAAATAAATAAATATCATGAAAGAGGTGCACAAAACCATGTCGTGTCTGTCTTTGATCAGAAAGCACAACTTACTAGGCATACCAGAAGACTATTAGTTAATAAAATTATAAATAAAATAATTAAATATCATTAAAACACCCTAGAATAGATATTCAATTTTTATCTGCCTTTGATGAAATTAGTTTGTAAGGCCTTGAAGAGATAAAAAAAAATAGCAGGAAACATTTACTTTTCTGAATCATTTGCATTAAATCTAAAATTTATTTCATCATGAATTTATTTAACTTTTACTTATGTATAGCTGGAGGAAAAAAGTAGAAAAAAGAAAAGTAGGCTTGGCACCCCTAGCACAGTGGTTAAAGCCCCAGCCACATACACTGAGGCTGGAGGGTTCAAACCTGGCCGGAGCCAGCTAAACAACCGTGACAACTGCAACAAAAAATAGCCGGGCATTTGTGGCAGAAGCCTGTAGTTCCAGCTACTTGGGAGGCTGAGGCAAGAGAATTGCTTGAGCCCAAGAGTTTGAGGTTACTTTGAGCTGTGACAACATGACACTCTACCAAGTGTGACATAGTAAGACTCTGTCTCAAAAAAAAGAAAAAGAAAGAAAGAAAAAGAAACATATAAGATCATACTAATTCAGTAGGTGAATATACCATGTTAGAAATAACTAGGAAAGATCTGAGTGAATGCATTAATTAGCTAAGTTTGTAGATATTTATTCTTTACGTATCTTTGTATTTATTTATTATATATAATAGTTAGCAACCATGTAGGCATCCTTTCATAAATGAAACATTTTGAGTCAGATTTATTCCCATGAAAAAACTAAAATTTGCACATTCTTGAAAAATTCAGGCATATTTTATTGTTAGGTAGAATGAGAATAAAGCAAAAAGAGTAAATAGTAGGTGTAAGTATATAGATATGTCAGTTTTAGCCATGATTTATCTACAGTCTGGTTTCTTAACACTTTTGGGTCTCAGATTTCCTTTTACTAGAATGTGGGTGCTTAACTGTATGATCTTCTTACTATCCAATTATAGAATTTTCATGACTAGAATGAATTTTGGCTTAAAAAATTCCTATTACATTTAGCTCTAATTGCAGAATTTGTGTGTACAAGGTTGGACGATCAAGTTGGTGAACTCATCTTAGATGAGTGGACCAGGCACTGGCATCAGGGCATAGTGTCTCACAAGGAGCACTTTAAAGGTGACCTTAGTGATAGTCAGCAGTGAGGTGTGTGGCACTTTTTCTAGGATGAGTTTGTGAACTTGTCTAAGCTCATATGTGGTGTGGGGTGGCGGTTTGTGCACATATCTGCATATACATATGTACACGTATGCATGCAGAGACACACAAATGTACATATTTGTTGGTGTTTACTAAAAGAAAGTCTTCAGATAATGATGTTAAATGTGACTGACAACAGTTGATTCCATATGTATGAAGTCATCTGTTATTTTAAGCAGCTGAGGGACCAAACGAGAACCTACTCTTTTGACAGCAAGAACTTGTGGTTTCAATATGGGAATGCTGAAGGGTTTTTGGCAAATTTCATCAATAAGTTCTGTAGCACCCTCTGGCTTTTCATGTGAAGTAGGCAAGCGATGAGCTATACTGGTGAACTTCACCAAATAAAATGGGTCACGTTTATTATATATTAACTTTGTCAGGGATGCTCAAAAACATGGTTTTCTTTTTTAAGTATTGTCTTTTCCAAGAATTTATATTCCTATGTATATTAGGCAAGCAAATAGGCATATTGCCTTGAAGGTAAGTGTAAATCATGCTCAGTCTTGTCAATTTAAACTTTGTCATAGACTTAGATAGTTGTTAGTGTTGACATTGGTAGATATAGACAGCCTTGGTAATTTGCTCTCTAAAGATACAAGATATTTTTCCCCATAGATCTTTTTTGCTTATAAATTGACACTGAATCCATTGTGTGTTTCCATTCTTGTATCAAATAGAACTTGATGATTATATTTTAATGAGGGCTGTGCTTTCAATATGTGTACAAAGTAATTGCTCAGAAACCTTGCAGTCTTATTCAAATCACACTAACTATCTGAATACTATACTAGAAAAATAAGAGGACAATTTTCAACCATTCTTAGTCGCTGAACAAATAGAAAACAAAATTGCTCTTATCACACCTTGTAATTATGTCTCTCCTGCTGAGGTGTTCCAAAAGGTGCAATTAAAAGATAACTATACAAAAAACAATGGCTTAATTTAATGTTTAAATAGAAATACAATGATTTTGAGTGTCCAGAAAAGTAGATCTGTTCCACAGTTTTTTCTCCTGATTATCTGTCCTGTGAGTAAGCCCTTTTTTGAAGTAAGTCATGGTTAATGAGAGATACCTCTCAGAGGGAACGGGGCAGTCTCTGGCTGCAGGCAGATTCAGAGCACCTCAGGCTTCGTATTACAGGCAGGAGAGAAATCCTACCTTTTTTTCCTCCTTTTCCTTGGAATAAATGCTTTCCACCTTTGAAAGTATTAGGATGAGATGTCAGTATTATGCTTGATTTATCAGTTTTCCATGGACGCTGTGACAAATTGCCCCAAATTTAGTGCTTTGAAATAACACGCATTTGTTATCTTACAGGTTTATATGCAGACTTTTCAGATCTTCTTGTGCTAAAGGTGTGGACAGGGCTGTATTTCTTTTGGAGGTTCTAGAAGAAAAATCTTTTCCTTCTCTTTCTTCTTTCAGAGGCCTCCCTCATTCTCTGGCTACTCCTCTCCCCCTAAACCTTTCAAAATCAGCAACCATGGGTTGAGCCATTCCTTTACCTGGCACCATTATCAATCCAATGTTCGCTTTTTAATCTTATTTATGACGTTTCCAACATGCAGATATTTTATATCAGTATAGTCAGATACACTGACCTCAAAAAATATATATTTTTTGTATGCCTATAAATTATAAGCACATATTAGCTAAATATTTACTGCTATTTTCTGAAAAGTTTAATGGCTTCCTTTTTACATTTTAACTAAAATATGCATTTAACATGTTTATATACAAGGTAAGGGTTTAAATACAATACTTTTCAAATTATTTAATTTTCTTGATTTGTCTATGGGACATTTCGATCTGTCCACATTCCTTTTCTTTCTTTTTTTTTTTTTTTTTGTGACAGAGTCCCACATGGGCACCTTGGTAGAGTGCTGTGATGTCATCATAGCTCACAGCAACCTCAAACTTGTGGGCTCACACAATCCTCTTGCCTGGGTTTTTCTTTTCATTTTTAGTAGAGACGGGGTCTCACTCTTGCTCAGGCTGGTTTTGAACTCCTGAGTTCAGTTTTGATCTATCTGCGTTGGCCTCCCAGAATGTAAGGATTACAGGTGTGAGCCACTACACCGGCCAAATGAGCCTTTTTTTTTTTTTTAATCAGCAGAAGGCTCAGGAGTTGGATCTAACTAAGACCCCTGTTTACCAGGCCAGTGCTCTAACCTCTCTATGGCACCCAGCCTGGCCTCATTTTTTTGTAATTCTTGACTTGCCACATCTATATCAAGATATAAATGCTTAATTTTTTTTCAGGGTCATAAAGGCAGAATGTTATTACTTAAGATAATTAATCATACACAGTTAAACTTTTTAAGGAAGTGAAAATTTATCATTATTGTCATAAATTTTGATTAATAGTGAACAATAGGAAATAATTAATAAAAGTAACCTACATTGTAATAATTTACTTTTAATTTAATTCATCCTAATTAAATTTATATTTTGAAAAGTTAGCATTTTCTAAACTTATTTTAGCAGAATGTACCACAAATAAAGAGCTCTTAACTCAAGAAACTTTGAAAGCATTGGTTAAATTCATCAGGATTATTTACTGTAACTGCTAACAAGGTCTTTAGTATATTCATGTTTGGTGATTCTCCAAGAGAATGGAATATGAACCGGGAGTGTGGCTCACGCCTATAATCCTGGCACTCTGGGAGGCCGAGATTGGTGGATTGCTTAAGGTCACAGGTTCGAGACCCGCCTGAGCCAGAGTGAGACCCTGTCTCTAAAAGTAGCTGGGTATAGTGGCAGGCACCTGTCATCCCAGCTACTTGGGAGGCAAGAGAATCACTTGAGTCTAAGAGTGTGATGTTGCTGTGAGCTATGATGCCACAGCACTCTATCTAAGGCAACAAGTAAGACTCTGTCTAAAAATAAATAAATAAAACTGGTATAGGGCGGCGCCTGTGGCTCAAAGGACTAGGGAGCCGGCCCCATATGCCGCAGGTGGTGGGTTCAAACCCAGACCCTGGCCAAAAACTGAAAAAAGAAAAAACAAAAAACTGATATATGAGTTAATAATTCCACAATTTGGCTATACAATCCTTTCTCAAAAGTAGCTGTATGTCATGAGCCATACTTAGTGAACGGCAACACAAACTATTCATTATTCCTTACTTTGATTAGTGATAAAAAAAAATGTGAAAGTTTCTGAATTATTTGTCCTTTCTGTCTTGTCAAAACGCAAAGCATTTCTTTCTTTCTTTTTTTTTTTTTTTTTTTTTGTAGAGACAGAGTCTCACTGTACCGCCCTCGGGTAGAGTGCCGTGGCGTCACACGGCTCACAGCAACCTCTAACTCTTGGGCTTACGCGATTCTCTTGCCTCAGCCTCCCGAGCAGCTGGGACTACAGGCGCCCGCCACAACGCCCGGCTATTTTTTGGTTGCAGTTTGGCCGGGGCTGGGTTTGAACCTGCCACCCTCGGCATATGGGGCCGGCGCCCTACTCACTGAGCCCCAGGCGCCGCCCAAAGCATTTATTTCTTAAATTTTTGATAGATATCTGATATGCCTGGTCCCTCATTTCATCCCAGGCCTCTCCTCTTGTTAAGTAGATTGCATTGTTTTCCTGTGGTCAGCCTTAATCCTTTCTTATCCTTCAGGGCATAACACAGTTCCTCATACGTCATTTATACACAATAAATTAAAAAAAAAAAAAATAGGTAAGTTCCCACCCAAGGAGAACATTCCTCAGTATACGCAGACTCCAGCCTTACAATGTGGACTCTAACCTTGCAAGAGCAACTTATAAAACCTGATCACATATACCCTCATATTAACCTGAAATTAAAAAAAAAAATACGTGATGTACCTTTTTTGCCAGACATACAGTAAGGATCTGAAATCACTAGTCCTGTGACTTACATAGTGGTCCACTTTCATTCACTTACCCATCTAATTCTTTTTTATTTTATTTATTTATTTTGCGGTTTTTGGCCAAGGCTGGGTTTGAACCCTCCACCTCCGGCATATGGGGCCGGCAGCCTACTTCTTTGAGCCACAGGCACTGCCCTATTTTTTACATTTCTTTATACATGATACCAGGTTAGCTATTATGGGAATTCATTCTCTGAGTAGTTTTCTTCTTAGCAATTCTAGCAGCAGAGACAAGAGTTGGGCAGAATATGCTGTGCGGAATGAACCACCCACACGGCCTGCCTCAAAACTTCCATAGTGACCCACATAGTTTGCAAGCATTTCCCTTCATTTTGTAAGTTAGTAAGTACCTCAGCCTCTTGCAGAATCGTTCACCATCAAATACTTTTCAGGATTGAGGATCCAATAGCTGCTGGGCCCTGCCATTTGCTCTGTTGTTCACTTTTACTTCTCCCAGGTCACATGGGGTCTTGGAAGCATCTCTGCCCATTTTCCTTGACTCTCCTGGCCCAGAGCTGTTAAGAAGCCCACATCCTCCTGAGGGGCATCTCCACATTCTGCCATCACCACTGTCAGTGTCCAAGGGACACTGCTGCTGGTGCTTAGCTTCCTGCGAGACACCTCCACTGAGGCACTAGTGTTACCAGAATTTCTTCTTCTGTAGGATTCGAAGGATGAACCCACGGCCCCCAGATAGTGGTAAGATAGGATTTTATTAGACAGGAGGAAATATACAAGGAGTAAAAAGCACCGGAGCTTCTAAAGTGGGAAGTGGGAAAGACCCTGGTCGGAAGTTCCTGGCTCTCGGGTCCTTTGTCTCTAGGGCTATACATTGTCTAGAGAATGACTTTTTGGCTAGGATTTGGTAAGTGGAAAAATATCCTTTCCAACTTGAATGCAGTCCCTCCCCTGGGCAAAGTTATTAGCTCTTGGCAGTTTTTGTCTCAGGGAAGGGATTGGGTATGTGCTCCCTACTGAAGGTGGAACCACCCCCAAAACGTTTCAGGCTGCTTTGTTCCTGATCTTGTTAGAGCCCAGAGGGGGTGGCCTGGAAAAGGCAGCCTGCTTGGGGCTGGAAATGGGGATCTGATTTCTGAGCTCACCTGGGCCGACAGAATGGGGGGATCCCTGTCCAGTCTTGAGTGGGGGAATCATGTATCACTAGAGCTCTCAAGATGTTAAAGTTATAAAGCACAAAGAGGGGAAAAGGCCATTTTTGTTCCTGTATAATGCACTGTAATTAGGTGCCCAAACATATTCTTTATGCTCCAACTTCTTTCAAAGTTTCAGAAAGGAAACATCTTTCTGTTTTAACATACAACTTTTCCTCCAAACTTTTGTCATATATATCCCAAGCACAGACATATCCAATACCAAATTCAAGGAATATTCACCCCTTTAAAATAAAGCTTCATTATGTCCAGCATCCTTTTCCCTTAGAAGAAACTGTCCTTGGAGGCTATGGAGTCTGAGATTTAAGTAGTTGTCAAGCTTAATGGACTCAACAATTCCCCAACATATCCACATACCCTAAATGATACACTCAGGCGTAGCTTAGCTTACTGATAATTCCTTCTTTTGACCACGACAAACACAATGCAGAAAGTGTCAGAACATGCATGCAGTTCCTGTCTGAATCTGTCTGGAGAAGAGAGAGAAATATCATTTTGTTTGGGAGATTCAGTCAACTTCTTGGAAATGTTTGCATTCTGGCTGACCTAAAAGAATGATTATGATAATTCAGGGACAGAGTAAATGTTTTCTAGAATTGACACAATCCCTTAATATCTATCACAGGGACAAGAAATAATAGGGCAAGTGTGGGGAAAAGCTATTTCCCCAGAAAATGGAGATATGTCAGAAATAATGATAGTAATTTGGAAAAGCTAGGTAGTGGCCACAGCACAAAGGAAGACTTCGTAAATGGAATGTAACTTTTCTCCAAATGAAATGCTTCTGCTTGTCAGTCTTCCTTAAAAATTGGGAAGGTCATTTCAATGTGTTTCTTCTCTTTGTTCTACAGCTAGTGTTATCTGGATGAGAAACACAGATGTGCTGCTAAATGTTTAGCAAACTAATGTCTGCCAACTCTTGATCATATCCCTACGAGGCCAAATCTTTCATTTTGTTTGTAACAAATCTGAAACACAGACGCAGATCTACATTTTGGTTATAGTAAGAAGCAAAGTCTTAATAATTTAGATCTGGTAGTTTTTATTGTTCACTTTTTCTCATTGAAATGCTAAGTGCTTCTCACAGAGCGACTGAATATTAAAGACAAGATTATAAAATCGTGTCATGTACCGTGTGCTTCATATAGGAGGTGACCTAGTACATCAGCAGTCATAATTATTCCCATTTTTTGGATGAGAAAACTGAGGAGGAGGGAGGTTATACATGTCCATGGTTTACCCATTCAGCAACTGGTAGAAGGTGATGAGTCTGGGAAATTTTGAGTCTAAACCTGTATCACAGCAACATATATTTCCCAAGCAGTGCTAGAGCCCTTGGTATATAATATAAACTTCTTTTTCTTTTTTTCTTTCTTTTTTTTTTTGCTTCCTTTTTATTTTCCTCTTTCCCCCATGGTAAGTATTCATTTTGATGACATTTTGGCATCTGCTGAGAGATGGCTGAGAAAAATGTACTGTAAAGATTTCTTTGCCATTCTTATTCTTTTTAAATGAAAAGCAAAATTATCTTTTTTTTTTAATGTCCTAAAAACAGCTTTAATGTAAAAGTCCAACCATTATAGTAAATCTTAGCCAATACTAGTATTTTGCAGACAGAATCAACAGTGACAACTGCTTGGTGTCTAAATGAAGTTACCATATTTTCTTTGCACAGGCTTCCCAAGTGAACCAGGTGGATAAGCTGAGGCCAAGACCGCATGATATTGGTAGCTCAGCTGGGCTCAAGTTCAAAGTCCTGGTGAAACACTGCTGGAACTAAATAGGATGTCTTTCCATTACCCTAAATCACAATTTTGTTAATCTTCCTTTCTTCTACCTGGAAGTACGATCCAAAGTGATAACTGGCCTGCTCTAGGTGTGTGCACAAGGAAAAGAGTTAGTGGCAGGGTAGGTGGTGTTACAGTCTGAATGTTCATGTTTCCCCACAAGTTCATATTCTGAAACCTAAATGCCAAGGTGATGGTGCTAGAATGTGGGGCCTTTGGGAGGTGATTAGGCCATGAGATATTAGTGCCTGGGGGAAGTGTTACTTCCCTACCTCTCTACCACGTGTGGACACAGAAGGTACCATCTGTGAGAAAGAAAGCTCTTGCCAGACACTAAATCTGCCAGCACTTTGATCTTGGATTTCACAGCCTCTAGAAATTTCTATTGTTGATAAATTATTCACTCTGAGGCCTTTTGTTGTGGCCCAAACAAGGTAGGACAGTTGGACTTACTGATGTCTCCTGGAGGTAACGGAAAGACTGGGAGAGGTAACCCAGGTGTGTATTTCAGGTTGTAGTGCTCACTCATAAATATGGGTCAGCTGGGCATGGTGGCCCACACCAGTAACCCCGGCAGTTTGGGAGGCTGAGGCAGGAGGATTGCTTGAGAATAGTAGTTTGAAACCAGTCTGGGCAACATAGTAAGACCTACTTTATACAAGAGGTAAAAAAAATTAGCCAGGGCATTGTGGCACACCCCTGTAGCCCCTGGCTACTTGGAAGGTTGAGGTAGGAGCATTGATTGAGCCGGAGAGTTGGAGTTTGCAATAAATTGTGATAACACTGCTGCACTCCACCTTGGGCAACAGAGTGAGCCCCTACCTCAAAAAAGTAAAAATAAATAAAATAAAAATAAATGAATAAATAAATATGGGTCACTAATCAATGATGTGGAATCTGATAAGGAACAGAGTGATAGAAATAAGGAACTGAGAGCATCTCACTCTACAAAAAATCAATCATTTAAAACAGCTTAAAACAATTCAATGTTAATTGGCAGGAAGAAAACATACTAGCATGGATCATGTTTAAAACTATGGGAAATTTTGTAAATAAATTTCCTCTTTAGATATCTGAAAGAATAATTCCCTAATTATGAGACCATATTCACTGGAGCTATTATATAGGCTAGCACAGCAGATGGTATTCTCAGATAATAAACTCATTTGGAGTTATATTGAGATTGGTGGTAAAGACTTTTTATTTATTTAATTTTATCTTACATCTCAGATTTTTTTTCCGTGCAGTATGTTAAAAATGCACATATTGACACATAGACACACACACATCAACACACAGGAAGTATGAATCCGGAATGACAAAGACTACGTTCCTACATATGTAAGGAAAAAAATTTCTTACTCAAGAACGATTTCTATCTCTAGCTCTCAGATAAATTTATTATACCTAATAAGTAACGTAACAGACTCAGCCTTTATTTTTATGTTCAGAGTAAATGGAACAATATAATTCATGTGTCTTCAACCATATTCACATTTTCATATCTCTAACACAATATTTAGTTCTCTGAGACTTGAAAATGAGCAAAGGATTTCAGCGAGTATCGTCTAAGAATCTCTCCCAGGGATGGTCTCACTCTCTATGGGGATACATGTTTAGTTGATTTTCTATTTTTAGGTTATTTGATAATGTTGTGAATTAGAAATTAATTTGTAGAGAACTGTTAGCCTGTAAATAGTATTTGTCCATAGCGATGGACATAAATTATGGCCAATGTAAATATAAGTAATTCCTACCATGTAAACAAGATAACCACAAATATGGCCCTAGGGCAGTGGTTCTCAAACTGTGGGCCGCGACCCCTGAGCCCATGGGAAAACAAATCCTGCATATCAGATATTTACATTATGATTCATCACAGTAGCAAAATTACAGTTATGAAGTAGCAACGAACATAATTTTATGGTTGGGGGTCAGCACAACATGAGGAACTGTATTAAAGGGTTGCGGCATTAGGAAGGTTGAGAACCACTGCCTAGGGGATGTTAACTAGGTTAGTATCAAGTGATATATTTGTTTTAGCATCCATGCATGTGTATGGGTTATACATATACACTCTCACATGTCAATACTTGTTCTCCAGATTATCTTCAGAATCAGTCTTTACATCTTACCAGTTTACTTACTGATTCCTGAGTTGAATAAAATGACTGGAGTGTTTGTTTTGTATTTGTGTGAGATTCATAGCTTTATTTTTCAAAAATCATGTCACCACACACACATATCAATAAATATCATATTTGATTTAAATGGATACATATTAATAATTAATGTTACTGGAAAACGATACAGAATGATTGTATAGCTATTAGGTTTCTTTACTGCCAATGCAATGAAAACATTTTTCTCCTCTCATGAAGAACATAGAACTTTCTGCCAGGACCCTAACTTTGACCACACAGCCTGTA
The DNA here is from genome assembly GCF_027406575.1 of Nycticebus coucang. Classification (NCBI taxonomy): domain Eukaryota; kingdom Metazoa; phylum Chordata; class Mammalia; order Primates; family Lorisidae; genus Nycticebus; species Nycticebus coucang. Next base: position 17,634,891 of record NC_069803.1, read on the forward strand.
TACTATAGAGGACTTCCATTCACATGGAATTGGGTAACAGTATGATAGTTCTGTTAGAGTGAAAAAATAATATTTAATGAACACTTATTATGTTCAAGGTGTTGTTTTAAATGCTTCTATACTTTGGGGGGGGGGGTGTTGATTTAAAAGAAAGCAATAATAAAGACAGCTTAGTAGTGCAGGGAGATGTAGGCTGACATTAATTACATTATGAACCTAAGCAGGAAGTATGAGGTGGTGGTGGTAGAAACACTTTCAGAAGACAACAATTTGGACAAACAGGAAAAGTATTTGTTCTTCCCAATTACTAATACAATAGTTCATTTCAATCATTATAATTGTCTCTTCTTTTTCCTTCTTCTTTTTTGTTGTCTTTTCCCCAAAATTATAATTGTAGGAAAGAATTAAAAAAATAAATCCCAGAATAGTAAGTGGGAACTGTAGCCAAAAAAGGGAAGATTTGCTTCTTTAAAGCACTCTTTCCAATTGATTAAAGCTTCACGAGAACACTGAGGCAATCTAAAATAATTTTGACAGGTTATTGTACTATTCGAGTCAATCCATTAATTATTAATCTACGCTAAGTTGACTTCAAGTCACCTGTCTACATTTTAAATTAATTTTAGTATTCTTGAAAGAATGGTGAGGTAGGCCCTTTTTGCATATATGGCGATGGGATTCAGGTCAAAGTACCATATTCAACAACACTTGAGGCTTTAGATTGAGTTGAGCATCATTTTATTAACATAACAACAGAATTTTGACATTCCAAGGAGCTAGAGATCATCTTATATATTCACCTTTATCATGTTTGAATATTAGCAAGAAGATATTCTTCAAGCATGCCCAAACTCTGCTCAAACCTTTGAAGCCCTAAAAACAAAACCTTCAATACTTCCTTGGACTATTTAGAGTATCTTCAGAAATACCTAATTTTTAATTGGCTCTTCCTGTAGTTGAGGAAAAACCATCCTCAGGTACTACCCAATGATCAGAAAAAGAAGATTGAGTATAAGTCTAATTTGAGTTCCAGAAAGGGATAATAGAGGTGGGTAATCTTCAGAATTCGTAGGAGAAATGAATGCCCAAATTCAATACCACCACTACATCTCAGTGAGTATAAATAAATCAAATTTACACCTAGGCACATTGTAGAGAAATTGCAGAACATCACAGACAATTTTAGCACCCACCAGCAAATAATTTACTTCAAAAAAGAGAATTAGACTGCAAGCTAACTCCTTACTACAAAATGAAAGCTAGAAAACATGTGGTCTTTTCAAAGTACTGAGAAATTATAGCTGTCAGCACTGTGTTGTCACACAGGGAATACATTTGAAGCATGAAGGTGAATCAAAGACATTTGTAGATAAAGGCTGAGTTGGTTTCCTACCAATATTTAACTATACTGACTGGAGACTCAGAATGACCATATTTGTATGGCAGCCACCCTGGTCTTCTGCTGCCAGGGGTCATAGTTGATGGTCAGTCCCACTGCAGCAATCTGAATACCACTGTGTTTGCCTCGAGTCAATCCCAGCGAATGACCAAGCATGGCGGGCCTACTAGTACAGTCCATTCCTCTAACTTCTCATTGCCGGGAAGAAATTTCCATCAGCCTGGAGGGAACTTTCTCACAGATGCAACATAGTTACAGATTCTGGCTATCAAATCCTTCTTTCTTTCCTCTCTCTATAATCCTTTCCAGTTTACTAACGTCGCTTTATCAGTATCTTCATGCAAAACCTGGTTTCCACACTCGGTGCGTCTTAGGGGAACTATTAGTTGGCAATCTCTACACAGATAGGTGGTTTACAAAGAGGGCAGGTGCACTGGTGGGATTTCTTAAGGAATAGGTCTTCTGGGTAGGTCCATGACGCAGTGGCCACTGCACAGGCAAAATAATTGGGAGAAGGCAGACCCAGACAGGTGGGGACTGGTGGAGAAGAGCTGTTTAATTCTGTGGTTCAGGGTGGTGCCTGTGACTCAAGGAGTAGGGCACCAGCCCCATATACTGGAGGTGGCAGGTTCAAATCCGGCCCCAGTCAAAAACTGCAAAAAAAAAAATGCTTTAATTCTGTGGTTCATTATTAAAAAGAGTGCTTACCAGAAACATAAGACTACATTCAGCAAGATGAACTTTATCAGTAATTAAGCTGGTATTTTGATTTCTATCTGCTTTTCTGAGTTTTTTTTCCCCTCATATCTTAATTATTTTAGATCTGAAATGAGGAGATGAATTGTACTGTACTACTAGAGCTATCTTGAATGTGTTAACACCCAGCATGATGTTGGTGCATAGTATATATCAAAATAAAATGAACATGTAAGTGAATCTGCCATTCCCATATAGGCTGACAATTGCATAAAATGCACTGGACAATTTTACATCTTCTAATACCCCAGATTTAATCTGCAGTAACACAACCTTTTTTTTTTTTTTTTTCCAAGCAGAAGATTGTTCCATTAGTTTTCTTTTCTCCAATTATTCACAGGAAAGGGGAACATTTTTCCAGTTGCCACTTTTTAAAATTCTCATTTAGCTAAGCGCCTTGGGGAAATACTACGTTTATTTCCTGAAAGTACTTTGACTTTTACAGTAAAATAAAATCTGCGATAAAAATCTATTTTCCTAATTAGGGAACATCTGCTATAAAAAGGAAACCATAAAAAGGTAATATTGTGCACTCCGGAAGACCTTGACAAAGATACATCTCCTGCAAGGATGCTGATACCAGTAATATGGACAGTCGAGCAGGCCTGGATGTGTCTAAAAAATTGCAGGAAATCTTCCTTTTTCAGTCCAGTCAGCACAAATTTTTCAGTCCTATTTTCTAATCACTTCCTTACTAACATTCTCCCCATAGAGAAAGTTCTTAAAAGGTCTAAGGGGTTGTAATCTATACCATGTTTATAACACACAGCTTCCCTCTGTGGGGCTCTCAGCCCTGATGGTGCACCCTGCACTTTATTTCCGTGATGTTAGCATTTGATTGAGTTCCCACTCTTTGGCTGTAAATAAAATCTGCTATTCTCTTTAGAGGAAGCGAATCTTCTTTCTAGCCTCCCTTTACATTTCATTCCTCTTCAAATCTCCACTTTCCACTGAGGAGAGAAAGCCTGACTTTCAAGTGGAGCTTGGGGATTTACTACTCAGTGTGATAACTCTCTCTTGTAAAAAAAGGGTTTGCAGGGTGGTGTCTCCAGCTCAAGTGACTAAGGCGTCAGCCACATACACCAGAGCTGGCGGGTTCGAATCCAGCCCGGGCCTGCCAAACAATGACGACTACAACCAAAAAATATCTGGGCATTGTGACAGGCGCCTGTGGTCCCAGCTACTTGGGAGGCTGAGGCAAGAGAATCTCTTAAGCCCAGGATTTTGAGGTTGCTGTGAGCTGTGACACCACAGCACCCTACCCAGGGCTATAGCTGGAGGCTCCGTCTCAAAAAAGAGAAAGAAAGAAAAAATGGGTTTGCTGTTCTTTTAATTTTCTCCTCTGTTTTCAGCTCAAGCCAATCCTGTGTTGACATCTGGATAAAACAACCTGGTCTTTGAACACTGGTATGAAATACAGGCAGTCCCTAAGTTACAAATATCCAACTTACGTACATCCTGCACTTATGAACAGAGATTATTCCGGTAATTCCTGAGTTACAAGCATCTGTCTGACAAATAACTCACCTTTATGAATGGAGGCTATTACAGGTAATAGGCAAAGGCATCTGTTCCAATTTACAAACAAATTCAATTTAAGAACAAACTGATAGAACCTTTCTCATTCATAACCCTGGGGACCATCTGTAGTTAGATTTATTGAGACTTCCAAGGCACTGATACAATCATATGGAAGGATTTTCTCATGTAATCCAGAATAATTATGAACTATGTTGTTTGTAACATGGTAAATCAATGGTCTTAAATATAAAACACGATTCTGATTGAGCTTGGAGATTGGGAAAGGTGACCAGGGATGGCCACAGAGTCGGAGTTTCCATAGACTCACTATCGCCTATGCAGACTTCAGATGGTTGTTCAATAAGCAAATGAAAGCTAAACTATAACTAAGCTGTGATTGATTTTCAATTTTTAATTATATATCTGGTATATACAATGTGATTCTTTTTCAATTTTTAATTGTATATCTGCTCTAGTTATAAATGTATGGTTTGGAAATAATGTGATTAGAGATAAATACTCCTAGTTACTAAAAGGAAAACTTTTATGTAACGAATCTATAAAGATGAAATGTGAGAAAAAATTAGAATTATCCATGTGATTGCACAACTCTAACGTTTTGGTAGCAGTGAAGTTAGACTGACCTCAGTAAATGACCCAGAGCAACTCCATTTAGTAGATCAGATGACTCACACTGAAACAGAATAAGTATCTAGGAGGCATATATATTTAGAAAATTCTAGCAGGCATGGGATAAGAGCCAGGCCTCTTGTCGCTCAGGGTAGGAAATTTGATCATACACTTTCCTGATTATTTACTTTATTGTATAAAGTTGGAAAAGAAATACAAGTATCTTATTGGAGCTACGTACCTCATTTAATCCTTATAAGAATCTTGAAAAATAGAAATTATTATCCTCATTTTATAAATTAGGAACCTAAAGTTCTAGATTAAATAACTAAGCCAGTGTTACATGTTTATTAAGACGGTTACAACCTAACCGTCTTCAGAAAGGCATCCAGGTCATCTTGGAGATCAAAAAGGTGGAATTTTAATTTCACCAAAATATATTTCTCATGTTTCATCCACTAAAGCAGAAACTGAGTTTATTTACAATTTGCTGTTGCAGAGAAAATTTTGACAACTGAAAGAAATTATGGTGCTAAGAAAAATGCTTCTCTGTCTCATTTTAAAAAATGTAATTCCAAGAAAACAATTATTGAATAACTATAAAGGCCTTTTATTAATTATATTGACAATTCCTATACCGTGGCATTAATTCTAATTCAGGTTTAAAATTTTATTTTTTATCACTGAATAAAATAAGAATAAATTTTAATCACCCTTGTTTCTGCCCCTACAGATGCACACACACGGGTAATCATGCACATATCATATGATTTTGTTTCCAGACTTTTACTATTAGCAGATATTTTCTTGTAGCAGTCACAATTGCTATTTTAAATGTCTGCACATGTCATCATTACTAAAATTTAGGTTAGCTATTGCTTTTTATTATTTTTAAAATGCTGTAGACATCTTTGGATACATACGTTTTTCCATTTAGATCATTTTTCTAGGACAAGTGGCCTGAAGAGGGATGACATCAAAATTTTCAACAGTTTTTTCTGCGATTAATAGATGTTACCAAATATCTTTCTACTTTCCAAAAAGGTTTGTACCCCTGAAAAGTTCAGTCTCCACCAGTTTCACCACCCTTTGGCCAACATCGGGGAGTGCTCACAAAATGAACTAATTAATTTGACCCAAACAAAGCCACGAGGCAGTCTTTTCTTTTGGTTTACGAGTGTTAAAATATGCCCTTATTTTACTGTCAAATTCTACTGGCCTTCTGTACATTTTATTTTCATTTCTTTTTTTATTTACACATTTTCCACTTAACAATGTTTCTGTCTCTTTATAGACATCTGTCTATAGAATACGATAAAATTGTTCACCCTTCTTTTGTCCACAACAGCTCTTTTATATGCAAAAGTTCTAGATTTTTTTCGGTACTAATTCCCACCCCAAAATTCAGATATTATGCGAACATGGAAATTCATTTTCTGATTTTCTTTGGGGAGTTAGCGTAATCATTTTCTAATTCTATAAAGTTTCCCTTTCAAATTAAGTGCATATTTTTTTCTCAAAAAGAAAAGCTTGCCTTCATTTTCTTTCCTTTAGTTTATAAGTCTCACAGGCCAGTTTGCAAGGGAATCGGTGTGCACACACAGGCCATAAAGTGGATTAGGCCAGAGACATGGTGGGTATCTCATCTAAATCTGTTTTGCTATCACGACATAATTCTGATTAGCTTAATTTTTTCTAGAAGGTGATGACTTTTTTTTTCTCAGTAAATAAGAGCTAAAGAAACAAAAACCTTATTCTTCTTTGAGTCCTAGATGGAAAATGGCTGATGTTCAGTTCAATGTTCCCACCAGCAATATGCCCAGCAGGAGAGATACGTTCTAAACCATGGAAGAGACGGCAGACAGAGAAAACAGAAATTGCAAAGCTGACAAAAATCAATAGCATGTTACAGTCTGTGGGAAAAGCAGTAGAAACTACTTTTAGGCAAACTATTGGAGATCTGTGTCTGAGAACAAATTGGTCTTCCTTTTAAGAGCTAAATCACGCTGAAGTATTCATTTAATACTTCTTTGTTTAGGTGGGGCCTAAGTGAGCAAAGTTTGGTGGAGAATTAGGGCTTGTCTTAACACCCATCCGTTATCCACAATGTCCTAGGCATCCACTTCTTTTCTCTCTTTCCAAAACACACTCACTGGGGAAATACTTAAAGAAGTTTTTACTGTTTAAACCCATTTGGCCATAATAAATTCTTGCCAGGAAGACCTTATCCTCACACACCAATGTGCACGTGCTTTATGTTTGTTATTGGACCATTATAATTATGTATGTATCTTCAAATACAGTAGAATGAAGATAATCATTAGTAACTGAGTCTTTACATTACAGTGATGAAATAGTCCAAATAACTCTCCCATAAACCATTCTGGCAGTCTTGGCGTTGAATTGTAGGGATCATAACTTTGACTCTCCTGTTTATTTTTCTATACCTTTGTGACTATGGATTTTGTTTTAAATCAAATAGATTGAGAGAAAAACAATAATTTTTTTGGGGGGGGGCAGGGGAAGAAATACTATATGGTTCATACTTTGAAAAGATCCTCAGGCTCCCAGGGAGGGAGCAGCTGGTTACTCTTCCGTGGCCCAGGCTGGGAAATATGACCATTAGCTTCTGTCCATGTGTGAGCCTAGACAAGTCACTCCCCCGGAAATGAGGGAGGAGCTTCTCCTTCCCCATCTGTCATCTGTCAAGTGGATGAGTGTGACAGATTGTATTTTCCAAAAATAGATACAACCATGTTTCTGTTCGCACATGCTCTTCATGAACCCTGCCCATCTCCAACAGGAGAAGTCTTTTTTCCCCCCATGCCCCAGAGACTGGGGAGGACTCTGACTGTCCTGATAAATAGAATGCAGCAGAGGTGACTGTGTGACTTCCCAGGCTGGGTAGAAAAGATGTTGCAGCTTCTCCTTGGCTCTTTGTCTTGGGACACTCACTGTGGGAATGCTCAGTTGCCATATTGTGAGGAATCAAAGGCCCCACAGAGAATCCAGATATGGATGTTCCAGCAAACAACCCAGCTGAGGTCCCAGCCAGCGGTGAGCATCAACCAGCAGACCTGTGGGAGGATGAGCCAGCAGACCAGGCCAGTCCCAGATGCCAAGTCTTCCAGCTGAGGTCCCAAACACCACGGAGCAGAGACAAATCTACCCACTGATTTTAGATTCCTGTCCCATGTAGTACCCCAGCAAATGGTCATTTGACACCACTGGGCTCTGGAGCTGATTTGTGATACAGCAATAGTCACCCAAGACACTGCGTCAGACTCTGCCTCTGTGACTCGCTTCAGGGGCTGAACATCTGCTGCATTTCCCCACAGACTTCAAATTTCCAGATAATTCTCTTTGACAATCTGGACTTAGTCATGGGGTGGGACCTCTTTCAGAGATCTTCCAAAGACAAGGATGCAGCAGGCCCTCTGGAGAACAAACTCCCCGGCTCAAGAACCTTTGTGACTTGCATGTTTCCCCTCACATCCAATCTCAGCTCCACTACTGGGCTTCCCAGACCCTTCATAATTTCCTCCATCCTTATGTCTCCCCTACAGAAAAACGATAATTTGTTAAGAGGAGTATCATTCTTCTAAAGCTTACCAAATGTGTTTTAATGTAATGTTTATTGTTGAGAGAATAATTGAAAGCAAAACTTTGAAATCTGGCAATATTAAAGGATACACAATTTGATTCTCTTTCTCTTTTAGGGAAAAACATAATAAGAAAGCACTGAAATCACACTAAAAACAACAAAATAATATTTCTTTAAATTATAGTACCATCCAGAGTTGACTATGAGTAAGCATAGAAGCTCTGGTTCCAATTTCTTCTGGAACATTTAATATTATTTTTAATTTTGGAGGAATATGGCATAAAAAAAGAAATAACTATTCCACCATTAGTGTTGCTAAATATGAAATCTGTCCTTTTTCTACATTTTCTATATAGTATTTAACATGGCTTATAATAACAGGTACAAGTAATAACATAATAGCAATAGAAAATCAGAACCAAAGATGAAGACACCGGTGCCAGCCATGATATTCAAGGCTATTTTAAAATTTGGCTCTGAGCGCCCTCAAAATTATTACCAAAAGGGAAACTTGATTGGCTATAGTGGTCTCAATTTTGGAAGAGAAACAGGTAATCCAATCTTTAGAGGAATATGAAATTTCACTAGAATTAAATTATTGTTAAGTTATCTTTGCCCCAGTGAAAATGAAATATTTTAAAACTTTAACATATAGTCTTTATTATCTTTTTTTTTTGTTTGTTTTTTGTTTTTTGTAGAGACGGAGTCTCACTTTATGGCCTTCGGTAGAGTGCCGTGGCCTTACACAGCTCACAGCAACCTCCAACTCCTGGGCTTAAGTGACTCTCCCGCCTCAGCCTCCCAAATAGCTGGGACTACAGGCGCCTGCCACAACGCCCAGCTATTTTTTGGTTGCAGTTTGGCCGGGGTGGGGCCTGAACCCGCCACCCTCGGTATATGGGGCTGGCGCCCTACCGACTGAGCCACAGGCGCCGCCCCTTTATTATCTTTTTTAATACAAAAAAGTAAAGTATTTTAGGGCACACAAACATTACATTATATGATATTATCTCCCGACTTCAAAGAAAGTAGCTCTTTCTATGTCAGTGATAGCAAGATGATTCATTATATATGTACATTAATAATTGCATGTGTTTATCTATGCATAATTTTTCCTACAATAACACGTACGTGTGTTAACCTCCACAAAAACTAAAGGAAGATTACTGAAGTAACCGGTACTTATTCTTCAGCGGCCTTATACAGGTGTTTGGGGGTTGTGTGTTTGTCCCCAAAGACACAGATCATGGATGGTTTATTTCTTCAATGCTTAGATTCTCCAAGGTTGCAATGCTTACTAAAAAGGGGAACTCCCTGGTGATTGTAGCATTGGAAAGATCACTTTCCCTGGAACGTTCTATTAGACCAGAAAAGAATTGCTTCTAGAAATCTGATTTCCTATTCTATTAAAACAAGTATCACAGAATTCTGCCGCTCACTTGCAGTGAGTATCTATAGATGGTTTATCTGTCATGCTTCAAATAAAACTTGCCAGTGAGTCCATCATGTTATCTGATATTTTGCTCTGTTTAAAAACAACCCAAAAAGGCTGTGACAATCCCTTCAAAAAAAAGAGTTCCTTAAAAATACATAGGTAGGCTTGGCACCCATAGTACAGTGGCTACAGTGTCAGCCATATACACAGAGGCTGGTGGGTTCAAACCCAGCCTGGGCCAGTTAAGCAATAATGACAACTGCAACAGAAAAAAAATAGCCGGGCATTGTGGCGGGTGCCTGTAGTCCCAGCTACTCGGGAGGCTGAGGCAAGAGAATCACTTAAGCCCAAGAGTTTGAGGTTGCTGTGAGCTGTGATGCCATAGCATTCTACCCAGGGTGACATAGTGAGACTCTGTCTCAAAAAAAAAAAAAAAAAAAAATATATATATATATAGGCCTTCCCTTAGTCCACGTTAAAAACACTCAATTTGTGGGCAGTGCCTGTGGCTCAGTCGGTAAGGCGCCAGCCCCATATACCGAGGGTGGAGGGTTCAAACCCCGCCCCATATACTGAGGGTGGTGGGTTCAAACCCGGCCACGGCTGAACTGCAACCAAAAAATAGCCGGGGCCGGGTGTTGTGGCGGGCGCCTGTAGTCCCAGCTACTCGGGAGGCTGAGGCAAGAGAATCACTTAAGCCCAGGAGTTGGAGGTTGCTGTGAGCTGTGTGATGCCACGGCACTCTACCGAGGGCCATAAAGTGAGACTCTGTCTCTATGAGGAAAAAAAAAAAAAACACTCAATTTGTAAACATTTTTTCTTATCTAATTTTTTAATTGTCCTTTTATATAGTGGACCAAATGCACTGATTTTTTACTTAAATCAGAAAGAGAATCATCAACATGTCTTTCTATAATTATGAAATAATTATTTTGCATAGCTTTGCTTGTAACAACACAAATTACAAAAAACCTAAATGCTAATTGTGGAATGTTGGTTAAATAAATTAACAAGCACTGTTCAAGGGAAGCCTACGTACTTGTTCGCACTCATTTACGTAAAACTATCCAAAGGTACGATGTTTAATGATTAAAAAGAAGGAAACATTTTGTAATTCCTAATGTGATGCCATTTATGTGTGAAAAGATAAATTTTTCATAAAGCCTCAAATTAGATTTGCCAAAAAGTGAATGTTGGGCAGATTTTGATTAATAGTTATCTACTTCATTGTGCCTTTTTATAGATAATAGATGTATTTTCAACCCATAATAAGAGTTTGTTTCTTTTTTTTAATTAAGGAGAAAATTGAGTTTGGAAAATGCTGTTTAGAATATTTGCTGAACATCGATGTCCATATGAGAGAGAAAAACTACTAGGCTTGAGACAATGAGACACATTTGTTTGCTTTGTTGAGAAGAGGAAGGTTATAAAAGGAATAGAGGAAGGGAATTCCAATAAATTCAGGAAACTGAACATGCTGAATTAGGTACATGAACCTCTCATGACCTCTCCCAAGTTTAAACTTGTCATGTTGGTAAAATCCTTGGTGAGTTTTTACTTACATTGAAACTGGTGAAGAGCATTCGATTTTGTATCTGGACTTTCACTGGATGAAGCTGAGGAAACATACAGGTTCAGGACCCAAGAGTACAGGAAACCCATAAGAACACAAAGATGAAGCAGAATTCCAGAGAGAATTAGAGTTTCCACCCCCTGGAGTTAGTAAATGAAACTACTCTCTTCTGATCACAAGATTGGAAGCGCCTCAGCCATCAGCAAATATATTTTGAGAGCTCTTCCAGGAAATAAGAACCAGAAATACACTTCCCTTCTTTGTGTGAGATGAAACCCATGCACAAACCCCGCAGAAGTACAATGTCAATGTGACTTGAAACTAGTGGATACGTGGAATTAAGGGGATACAGAATAGCTCTGCCTGTGTCATTGTAATTCTGGGAATACTACTATAAAAGGCAGCTACTGGTAACGGACATAGCTTTTAGTAGCTTGTTATAATGGTCAGTATTATACAAGCTTACAAGACTGACAAGTTTCCCCATGAAGAAGCAGGCTAATGGAAAGAACCGTGCATCAAGAGATACATAATTATGTCTTTTGAAAGTGAGTTTTCAGGAGGGAGGGGGATGGGGGGTCATGGTGTATGGCACCTCTTGGGGGTGGTACATAATTACAGGAGGGACTCATCTAACAAATGTAATCAGTGTAACCTAATTCTTCGTACCCTCAATGAATCCCAAACAATAAAATATACATAAAAAGTAAAATAATAAATAAAAATGAGGTTTTCATGAGTGAAGAAAAGAGGTCTATGGCTGATTTATCTAAAATTCCCGGGGGCGGCGCCTGTGGCTCAGTGAATAGGAACCCAGCCCCATATGCTGGAGGTGGCGGGTTCAAACCCAGCCCCGGCCAGAAACTGCAAAAAAAAAATAAAAAAAAAATAAAATTCCCAAATGGTCATGGCCCTGTACATGAGAAATAATCCTCTGGAAAGTGGATAGCTACCGTAGTTCTGTTCATGCAGCATTCCTTAGGGCATGTCTCTGTGAGAAACCAGAGACAGTCATGGTAGTGCTATAGCTGGAATTTCTCTCTACCGAGTCCTTGCTCTTGGAGGTTTGAGAATGAATCCATGGACCATGTGAGTAAGCAAAAGAACAGGTTTTATTGATAGATAAAGATGGTCAAAGTGCAGGCAAGCCAAAGGGGGGTTCCCAAGCGGGTAGCCCCGGTGGGGCCTTCTTGTCTAGGGCTGTCGCGAAAATTTTTAAAGATCACTAATTAAATTATTTTCAAAAGAAGTTGAAAGCACAATAAATATATTCTTCTTTTTGCTCATTGTTTGATCAATATAATTCAAGTATGCCCAGGAAGTTTAACTATAGGTTCAAGTATGTCGGGAGATAAAAAAGGGTCGAAAAACCCTGGTCTAGGGGCTTATATGCTGCTTTTTCTATCCTGTGGGCAGGGGAGTTTGAGGCAGATGGAATGTCGCAACCATCTGGCACCAGGGGCTTAGGGGCAGAAGTTAATTTTAAAACTGTCCTTGTGCAGGAATGCGGTGTGTTTAGGTGTGTCCTCAGCTCTGGGAGAGGCACCTTAGGCAGAAAACTGGAAAGGTTGGTTTTTATGAGCCTGTTTGTGCCTAGAGATGGGGCCTGTGATGAGGCTGATTTCTGAGCTCACCCAGGCCTAGAAAATTGGGAGGGGGGTGTCTCTGTCTTGCCTTGAGCAGAGGAACCCTGTATCAATCCTCCCTTTCTGAATAGAAGCTCTAAGTGCTGTTAGGGAAAAGGGGTGCTGACTACTCCAACTGCTTCCTGCTGAATATGGAGAAAGACAAAAGGGGAGCAGTCAGGGGTTCCTCGGAGGATAATCCAGGGGTACATGGTAAATGGAAGTCTGGATTGATTATGGTTCTGAGCAATCTTCTGATACCTAGGAGGATGAGCATGTTGTGGTAAGGGACATAAAACAAAGGGCACATCGGATGCAACAACATATAAACCACCCTAAAGCAAGAATAATGCCTGCATCAATAAATAAGTCTCTTCACCAACCCAAATTAGGTAACCAAGAAAGCAACTGACTAAGATCAAACCTGAAAAAGCCTTCTCTTTGGGTGATATCATGAAGACTATTCTGTGCTTGTTGTCTCCGGTACTCTATTAATTGGGAATTATGTGATAAGTTCAAACAGCACATTCTTTTAAACTCTGCACACCCATGATTATGGGTAAATGATCAATAGTTGATCAATAGTTGAGCACAGTAAATGATCAATAGTTGCTCAGTTTTCTAAGACAGCTTCCCAGACTTTTCCAAGTTCTATGCTTAGGGAGCTGATAGCTTGTGAGGTCAAGGCTTTTGCCAGGGCATAAACCAGCAGACCCATCTCAACATTTAATTCAATTACCATAGTGGCATCACAAGTAAAGACAAGGAGCTGGGCTGAAGAGATGGACATCACTCTGTCAGTCTTCTGGGAGATTAAGACCTTGGGCCTGCAGGTCCTTCTGGTTCAGGTGTTACTCAGGTCCCACGTCCTGGCAGGAAAGGTCCTGATCTCCCTAGAGAACGGGGTCCTCCAATGACATTAGCTGGAACAGAAAATAAAGCCTGTTGCCCATGCAGCAAAAACCATCCCTTATGGATTTATTATGTGTATTGGCATAAGATGTGGTAGTTGTCTTATGAAGGTGTAGCAAGCTATTAGTTACACTGACACAGGAGGTGGGCATCTTCTCCAGGTGTCGCTGTTTTGAGGTGGATATAAAACATACCCTGTTCTTGGTTCATCTCCCTGGTCCCCACCCATGTAAACCCTGACAGGTGAGATTCTTTTGGCTGTGGTGGAATGCGGTGAAGTTTCTGAGCACTTTTAATGGGAATTTTCATTACCCTTTTCCTACTTAAATCTAAAAGCTTTTCTGTTTGAACCAAATACTTAAATATATATATACATCTCTTGGCTGACATCTTGGCTGCTGCAGGGGGAAGGGGACCTGCTTGCTGGTTGTGAATGTGGGAGAGGACCACTGTGGATAATGAACACCCCCAAAGAAGAAGGGAGCAAACCACAGGGATAATTGGGGCAACAATACCCTTCTGGGGCATTAAAGAAGAATCCTGCCTAATTCCAGGTTAGAGAGAAAAGACTGAGTCTGAGCCAAAGGAATGGGCCTGTTTGCCACAGTATTTTTCTTTTACTCACCATAAAGTTCAAGGGGAGAATTAATAAACTAAATTTACAAAGAGCTATAACTATTTTGCTCACAGGAGAATGTAATGAGGGAGAAAATTGAGTTCTCATAGCTGTTAGGAAAAAGCAACGTAGGGATCAAGCTTCCTGTGTTTGGAAAACGTCTTGATTAGACCACTTGGGAAAATAACTCTCCGTGGGCATGGACATGACCTGATATCAGGGTGTTAGACATGAGACGATTCAGAACAGGAGCAGCATGAGGAAAAGAATCAGCTCCTGTGTCACCCCTGGCCTCTCCCCTAAATCCGTTGTAAAAGTTATTAAGTTTGAAAAATGCTAGGTGTTGGGGTATGTGGGTGGGTAACGGCGTGTGAGGTGTGTGTGTTAACAAACGAGAATAATCTTTGCATAGGGTCAGTCAGTATATAAAAATAGAAAGTGTATACAGTATGTAAAAAATAGAAGAGAAGTGGAAGGAAACCATAGCAACATATACTTTGGTAAATTAGCAGAGTTTTTGTATGTACCCTGTTTTCCCGAAAATAAGACAGTGTCTTATTTTAAGGTGTGCTCCCAAAGATGCGCTAGGTCTTATTTTCAGGGGATGTCTTATCTTTCCTGTAAGTAGGTCTTATTTTCAGAGGATGTCTTATTTTAAGGGAAACAGGGTATTTGTAGAGCCAGGATTTAATGCTTTGCCATACTGAGAAATTAGAAATTTGAGGCAGTCCTACCCAGACTGAATAAATAGAGAAAATTCCATATTGCATGTGGGTTAAAACTGTGTATCATCAATATAATATATACTTTTTAAAAGTATAGAAAAATATTCTTTTAAAAATGTGATGAATTTGAATATGCTTGTTTTCTTTTTTTTTTTTTTTTTTCGTGGGTTTTGGCCAGGGCTGGGTTTGAACCTGCCACCTTCGGCATATGGGACCGGCGCCCTACCACTTTGAGCCACAGGCACCGCCCTGAATATGCCTGTTTTCTCAAAAAAGTCTATTGGTTTATACATTTTTTTCAACAAATATTTATTGAGCTTCTACTATGTGCCAGTACTGTCCCAGGTGCTAGAGATATAGCTAAGGATTCAGACAATGGAATTGAAAGCAGTTTGAAAGTCATACATGTTTCTATTTTACCAGATACAAAGTTCTTTGCTCACCCTGTTCTGTACCCCAGGAATACTGAAGAAAGGAAATTTCAGACTGTTGCACATTTTATACTGAATTCTGATGTAAATTCTTTGATATCAACTAGTGTTGTATAATCTAATTCCATTCTCACACTAACTACCAGAATTAGGGAAGAAAGCACAAGCCAAGACCGTATCTATTTCGATGCCAGCCAAAGTGGAGTCCACAGGAATTAATCTGCTGCGGTTGCATTAACAAAATGCCATTTAGTGTGCATTCCCACCAGCAGTGTAGAAGTGTTCCCTTTTCTCCACATCCACGCCAACATCTTTTGGGATTTTGGGATGTGGGCTAATCTTACTGGAGTTAGATGATATCTCAAAGTAGTTTTGATTTGCATTTCTCTGATGACTAAGGATGATGAGCATTTTTTCATATGTCTGTAGGCCGTGCGCCTGTCTTCTTTAGAGAAGTTTCTCTTCAAGTCCCTTGCCCAACCTGAGATGGGATCACTTGTTCTTTTCTTGCTAATATGTCTGAGTTCTCTGTGGATTCTGGTTATTAAACCTTTGTTGGAGACATAACCTGCAAATATCTTCTTCTATTCTGAGGGCTGTCTGCTTGCTTTACTTACTGTGTTCTTGGCTGTGCAGAGCTTTTTAGTTTGATCAGGTCCCAGTAATGTATTTTTGGTGTTGCTTCTATTGCCCAGGATTGGCGGGGGGGGGGGGGGTCCTCTTCATAAAATATTCACCCAGGGTGATTTCTTCAAGAGTTTTCCCTGCACTTTCTTCTAGTATTTTTATAGTTTCATGTCTTAAGTTTAAATCTTTAATCCAGTGGAGCTGGAACATATTCTTCTTAGCAAAGTATCTCAAGAATGGAAGAAAAAGAATCCAATGTACTCAGCCCTATTATGAAAGGCCAAGAATATAAGGAAAGGGGAGAGGAAGGGGAGGGGAGAGGGGAGGATGAGTGGAGGGAGGGTAATTGGTGGGACCACACCTACGGTGCATCTTACAAGGGTACGTGTGAAATTTATTAAATGTAGAATACAAATGTCTTAACACGATAACTAAGAAAATGCCATGAAGGCTATGTTAACCAGTTTGATGAAAATATTTCAAATTGTATATAAAACCAGCACATTATACCCCCTGATTGCATTAATGTACACAGCTATGATTTAATAAAAAAAAAAATCCATTTAGACTGAATGGTTTAAACGTCAAAAATGTGTTTTCTCACAGTTCTAGAGGCTGGGAAATCTAAGACCAAGGTGTTGGCCTGTTCAGTTGCTGATGAGGCCTTTTTTCTTAGCTTGTAGATGGTCGTCACCTTGCAGTGTGCTTACCTGATGGGGAGAGAGAGGGAGATAGGGAGAGAGAGACGGAGAGAATGACCAAAAGAACGTGCAAGTTCTCTGGTGTCTCTCCTAATTGGGGCACTAATCCCATCATGACAGCCCTCAAGACCTAATCTAAACCTAATTACCTACAAAAGGCCCCCATCTCCAAACACTATCACATTGGGGGTTAGGGCTTAAACACTATGAATTTTAGGAGAGGGGATACAATTTAGTCAATTGTACGTGGTTACTTGCCCTTCTGTCTGAGTTGGCTAAAAATTTGGGTACTCCCAGCACCCCCTACTTTGAGATTTGATAATTGGCTAGAAACCTCTCAAACATGACTGACAGAACTTAGGATGAAAATTTTATTATAAAGGAACCAACTCAAGAATAGAAAAATGAAAGAACCACATAGGACAAGGTCTGCAGTGGAAGGAACATGCAAAACTTACGTGTGTCCTCCTCCTGGGGTCCAAGCAGGTCACTCTCTCAACATAGCAATGTGTTCACCAGTCTGGAAGCTCTACGGAGCCTCAGTGTCCATGGTTTTTACATGGAACCTTAGTATGCAGACTGATTAAGTAGCTGATTAAGTTGACCACTGGTGAATAAGCACAATCTTCACCCCCTCTCCCTTCCCTGGAGGTGTGGCGGTAGAGCTGAAACTTTCAATTCTCAAATCATGTAGTTTGTTTTTCTGGTGAATACCTCCCCTTATAAGATATCTAGGGACTCACCCTCAGTCACCTTATCAGTATAAACTCTGATATAGTAAAAAAGGCCTAATTAGGGTTTATAAAAGACACTTCAACTTAGGAAATTATAAGTGTTTCTGAAATGATGTGCCAGGAACTCGGGGCAAAGACCAAATATTTTATATCACAGATAAAATGCTAAAATTAATCGCCTACCAGACCACAGCCTACCAGCTGGAGGTGAGGTGGTCTAGTATGGTCTCAGTTGGACAGCCCTTCTGTCACAGCCCACTGCTGCCACCGCTTGTCAGGGCCTGGGACTGGCCAGGTCTCAGGCCCGGCTTCTCTAGATTTGGGACACAGACCACTATGCTATTATCTCACTCAGGAACAATCGCTCTTAGGTGCCTTAGGGCTATTTACTTTAGTAGAAGAGAGAGAGAAAGTCTTTGAGAGTAAAGCAGTCTTAGAATACATCTTAGTCTTTAGCAGAACTTAGTAAGCTCTAGCAGAGACACACCGTGCTGGTGTTCTGCAGACAGGAGAAGCGACAGAGTGAGAGTAAGCGAGTCCGTGATAGAATGCGCATGCCCGGACTGCCTTCTCCTCCAGCCTAATACAAGGCTGATCTCCTGCCTCTCAACACCACAGGTGTAGAGACTGACAATTCACTAATGCTCTTGTCTCACGAGCTCTCATGCTTGCTAGGAGAGCTAAATCCCTCCCCATTCCCTTTTCTCCAAGGTGTTCCATTATTGAGCTATAAAGATGTTACTTATAACTTTCACCCCTCCTAGCCATAGGCTATAAGGGCTGCTACACCCTGCCCCTGGGGAGACAGGTAAGAAGGACCACTCATACTGCCCTGCCTTTCCTGCCGAGGCTACTCACCCTTCCCAGGTACGCACCGTGAGGGTGGCTGTCTCGGTGCTCCCATCTTCCCCCAGTCTTTCTTGCAAGTACCATACTGGGTCCATGGAGAAGAGAGTGCGAATGGGTATGATGTCCCCTTGTTTCTGAGGTTGATCCTCCCTTGGTCTTCTCAGAGGATCTATATTTCCTTAGACCTGTTCTGCAATCTCAGGTCTCTTAACAGATTCACAAAAAGATAGATATGTTTATACTGATTATCCATTTGTGGCTAATCTTTCAATTTGTGGTTTACAGAAACTTTTTACACCTTTCATTTGATTCCCAATCATGATGGGACTTATTAGTACAGAGTTGTCCTCATTAATCTAAATCTAGTGCTCCTTCCAGTATATCATATATTTCTCAAACATCCTAAACGGATCATGTGTGTTGTTGTCCCTCGTGTCAAGTTCCTTAAGGCCTAGTGTTCATTAGTGAAAGATGAAAGAGCCACTCAAAAAATTACAAAGAGCTAAGAAAGTGCCTACAAGATGTTTTTTTGCCCGCCAAATAAGGTATCTTACTTTTCTCTACCCCCAATACTGGAAATTGTCCCATTTAAGTTAGTATATATTTTTCCACATTTGATGCTAAGACAGAAATCTTCCAACTTCAAGATATTCAAGAAATACCTGAAGAGCTATTAAAAATGATAACTGTAAGGGGTTCCCCACTTGGATTTCCCCCCTCTGCTGCTGGAGGTTCTGTCCCCCCTCTCTTGTTCCCTCTCTTTCACCTATTATGCTTATCAATCTTTCTTTCTGTCAATAAACACTGTCCTGTCACTTAAAAAAAAAAAAAAGAAAATTCTAGGAACCATTTCTGATTTTATGAATCATTGGGAGGAGGAAAAACTATGAGCTAGTTAAGAAATGTTTCCATGGAAGTGGTAACTGTGGTGAGGCCTGAAAGATAACAACAAAGGGAGTGATATAAGAAAGAAATACCCTGGAAGAAAAAGCATGTTCTAAGGCTCCATGATGAGATGAAGAAGTGGTTTAAGAAAGTGACAAGTTTGTTTTGACGACAACGTAGTGAGAAGAGGGAAAAGAATTGTATCACAAGAGATTAATAAAAGAATTAGATGGTATTAGGCATAGTCTTTTAATATAACAGTACAATCTTTAATAAGACCCCAAGATATTATTGAAATATTTAAGAAGGGAAGCAACATGATCATAGACTCATTTTTGAAAGTTCACACTTCTGAATTCCAAAATAGTTCATGCTGTTAATTTGAAAATTTAAATACAAGGGATGAAATTCCTCAAAAAATTATAAGTTACCATAGTTGAAAAGGGAAGTAGGAAATATGAATAGTTCTTTGTCTATTCAAGAAATTGAATATATTATGTAAAATACTATCCACAAAGAAAAACCCAGGCCTAAGTGCATTACTGGCGAATTCTTCCAAACACTTAAGAAAGTAGTAAGAGCAACATTACAGTGTCTTTTTAAGAAAAGCAAAGATAGGGCGGCACCTGTGGCTCAGTGAGTCGGGCGCCGGCCCCATATGCCGAGGGTGGTGGGTTCGGACCCAGCCCCGGCCAAACTGCAACAGAAAAATAGCAGGGCGTTGTGGCGGGCACCTGTAGTCCCAGCTGCTCGGGAGGCTGAGGCAAGAGAATCGCGTAAGCCCAAGAGTTAGAGGTTGCTGTGAGCCGTGTGACGCCACGGCACTCTACTGAGGGCGGTAGAGTGAGACTCTGTCTCTACAAAAAAAAAAAAGAAAAGAAAAGATCATAAATAATTTAAGATTACTTCATGTGAGACCAGCATAACACTAATACAAGAAACAAAGTTATCCTTCTTAACAAAGACAAATTATTGACCAATCTATCTCATTAAATCCTTAACAGATTATTAGTCAACTAAATCTAGTAATATCAAAAGAATAATGATTAGGACCAAGTGTGGTTGAAGTATGGACCATTAAAGATTAGAAAATCAAACAATATAATTAATCAAATTTATACAATAAGAGGAAAATTTGAGTATTTAGATTGATTTAGAAAACATGTCACAAAATTCACTTATGATAAAATTTTCATATACTTGAAACAGAAATGAACTTCCTAAATTTAATAGAACTATCCATAAAGAACTATCTACAAAGAAATCTTTAGTGAACAATATAGTCAGTTATAAAGTATTGAAAATTTTCTACTGAGATAAAAAGTGAGAATAAATGCTCACTATTGCAACTTCTATTTCATATTATACTAGGAATCTTAGTAAAGTATGGGAAGAAAATTGAATTACAGAATTAGAATTGGGAAAGAAGAAATAAAACAATAACCATTCATGGATGAAATAATAGAGGACATAACAAACACAGAAGAATTTACAGACCCAATTGAGAATAAATGAAATTAACAAGATAATAGAGTATAAATTAATATACAAATAAATCAATTGTATTTTCAAATGCTAGCACAAAGGGAAATGGAAGCTATGAAATGAAAGCATTAATGATAGCATAAACTACCCATATATTTAGGAATAAATTTTACAAATGATGTTTCAGACATTTTTACTTAACATTGCAAAACATCACTGAGAAATTGTAGGCTGAAATGAATTGGAAAGTATATCATGTTCCAATAATAGTCAATATTAACTTCCCCAAAAGTACTTGATTCATACAGTCCCAATCAAAATTCCAGCTTTTTATCCTAAGGAAATTGATGATCTGATTCTGAAATTTATACAGCAATGCAAAAGACCAAAAATAGTCCAGGAAATCTTGAAATAGGATTAGTAGGTGTTTGACTTGTAATACCAGGTATCAAGAATCAGACCTATTACAAAGTATAACAATTAAGACAATATAATATTAGATCAAAGACAAATAAACTGACAGAAAAGAAACAGACCCATACCTACATGGTAATCTGATTTATAATAAATGTATCACCACAGCCCACACTGAGGGAAAGATTGTCTTTTCTTTAAATATAGTGGAATAATTTTGTATCCATATAGAAAGCAAATTTATCTTGATCCCTACCCTATACCAAAAATAAAAAGCAATTCTAGAAAACTTATAGACACGTAAGAGAAAAAACAATAAAGCACTTAGAAAAAGTGTGATTGTAGAGTAGACCAGTATTCTTTTAAAGGACAAATAAAACAATAATACAAGAGAGAGAAAAAAGTAGTACATTAAACTATAGTGAAATTCAGAAATTCTGTTCCCAAAACATCATCAGTAAGACAGTGAAAAGGCAACGAAAGGAATGGGAGAAGGTATTTGTAATATGTAGAAAGAACTCATATTTTTAATATATAAATAACTTCTCCAAATAAGCCAATGGACCCAACAGAAAAATGGGAACTTCACAAAAGATATCCAAATACCCAATAAATATGAAAATGTGTTCAACTTCTTCGTTTATCAGGGATATGCAAATTGAAACCATAATGAGATGAAACCATACATCTGAAGGCTGACATTCCATAGGCCTGGCCCTAAGCGCCCCCCACCCCTACCCCCCGGAATGGTGGTGAGGTGGGTCAGAATGTTGGGCCTGCATAGACAGAAAACTCATTTGGGGACATTTGAGTAAAATTCAGCAGCTTAGTGGAGACAGGGTATCAGCAGAGTTAGAAGAAGATTAAAAATCACCCCTGAGAGGGCGGCGCCTGTGGCTCAGCGAGTAGGGCGCCGGCCCCATATGCCGAGGGTGGCGGGTTCAAACCCAGCCCCAGCCAAACTGCAACAACAACAAAAAATAGCCGGGCGTTGTGGCGGGTGCCTGTAGTCCCAGCTACTCAGGAGGCTGAGGCAAGAGAATCATGTAAGCCCAAGAGCTGGAGGTTGCTGTGAGCGGTGTGACGCCACGGCACTCTACGGAGGGCAATAAAGTGAGACTCTGTCTCTACAAAAAAAAAAAAAAAAAAAAGTTAAAAAAAAATTAAAAAACAATAAAAAAAATCACCCCTGTGCTGAGGCAATATAGCCTGAAGGCTATGACCATAATATTCCTCTCCCACCCACTAAAGCAACTTTATTCCCTACTTAGTTCTACCCTTGAGAAGTGTTGTATGATTTTAGTTCCTCCACACTGATGACCCTTTTCATAATCAAAAGACCATCCTCATGTTTAAGTCATGAACCTACTAAGTCTTTATTTCTTCATTCTGGAAACACACAGCCTAAAATCTTGAATAAAAGCCTTCTGAGATTTCGAATAAGGGAGCACCTATCTGCCTCTATACAAGCTGATATGGGTCCTCTCCAGTTTTCAGCAGACTTTTTCACAAAAAACTCTGCGTTTTAATTTCTCCTCACTGTTTCTCCCTCACCTCTGGACTCTGTTCTTCCAGCACTGCCACATACATCCTTAAGAATGCTTCAAAGAAAAAAACTAGACTGGCTTTATCAAGTGCTAACAAGTAATTTGAAGCAACTGCCGCTTTCATTTATAGTTATAAATAAAATTGTAATTTCATGCTGCTGTTAATGTAAATTGACAGTAAAGTTTAGTAAACTGAAATTATATAATAAACAGAATAATGCATTATCTAGCATACTTTTAAGTGCATATGCAACAGCAGGACACACATACACACATATGCTCACAAAAGTTATCAACAGAAATGCTGAAGGCAGCACTATTGCATGATAGACTTAAATTGTAAACTAACCCAATGCCTACTATATAAATGGGCATTCAAGAGTGGATAATATATGTATTAGTATATATGTGCAATAATATATCTAGTAGTACATAATAAATATATAGGTAGATTCATATATAATAAAATACTATCTAACTATGTATAATGACATGGATTAATTTTATAATCATAATTCACAGCAAAATATCAGGTCAACAAAGATAATATTTTCTATTAATCCGTTCATATAAACCATAAAAACAGGCAAAACTATACATTCTACATGCCAGCGATATTTTGTTGCTTGACTGACAATGGTTTCTTTTTCTTTCTTTCTTTCTTTTTTTTTTTTTTTTTTGTTGAATTGGCTGGGGCTAGGTTTGAACCTGCCACCCTCAGTATACTCACTGAGCCACAGGCACCACCCAACAGACAATGAAAATTTATGAAGTGGCACATTTATGATATTTGGATTTTTGTGCATAGATGTTATACTTTAATAAAAAGATAAAGAAAAAATGAAGCTCACTCTAGCCATTCATGAATAGTTTCTTTGGGAGGAGCAAGAATAAAATTGAGGAAATTATGTAAGAGGCTTTAGTGCTGCAAGAGGTCGGAGCTCAGGCTAACAAGTTGGAAGAAATTATACAAAGTTTTCCAGGTGTCATAACTGGGAACATGAAAGTGAATCATCTAAAGAAATAAATTCATAGGAAGCCATTTTAAGATCCAGTAATTGTACATTTAAGATAGTTTCCATTAATTTTGTACCCTTTTATCCAATTCTATTTAGCTATCCAGGTACTAGCAACACAAATGCATACATAGTAGATGGTGTAAATAAAGGGAATGAGCCTCAACGGACCTTAGAATTTTGTCAATAATGCACTCATACTTGTTAATAAAAATTTGATTTCTTGGCAGTGATGGGGGTGATGGCTCCACCAGAAACTCTGTTTTACTGTTCATTTTCTCCAAACAGGTTTACCCCTAGATGCATGGGTTATTGGTGATTTTTTTTTTCCCTGATATTCCAAATGGCCCTAAACTTTGAAGTTATCCTAACTCGGCTTTTTTTGTTCATTTTCCATTTCTAATTCATTATCATGGATTAACATTTTGAATTTCTCTCTATTTGCTCTTCTGAGAGATAAAATACAATTGCTAAATAATTAATTGTGTTTGAAAGCCCAGGATTTTAACAATACTCCCTTGCCCTCTTCAAAAACTGAATTTAGGACATTCATTTTCTGAGCCCAACATGTGGCATTATGTTTTAGATTTAAAAAAGAAAAACAGACTATAGCTCTATTGCAGTGAAAGATTTTTACATTAGATTGTTAGCTTTGGGCTTTTAAAACCAATGAAGTGGAGATAAATAAGGTGTAATATTCATTGAAATATTTGACTCAGAAACTACATGATAAAGAGGGAATATCCTTCTCATATGGAAAATAAACTGGATGGCATGAATTTCCATACCCCTTGTCCTTGTGTAAAAGAAATCCTCCTGAAGTTCAGTTATGTTGAAAATGCTTGTTAAAATCAAATAACTCTTATGATGCACCTTCTAAGCTCAAAGCACTTAGGCAAATATTTTGAAAAATTCAATAATCAATCGTGTATGGTGTGGAGAATAAAGCAACTCCATCCTGGA
The DNA here is from genome assembly GCF_027406575.1 of Nycticebus coucang. Taxonomy (NCBI): domain Eukaryota; kingdom Metazoa; phylum Chordata; class Mammalia; order Primates; family Lorisidae; genus Nycticebus; species Nycticebus coucang. Next base: position 17,659,339 of record NC_069803.1, read on the forward strand.
TGTTAATCCACCATGTTGACTTCTGATTAAACCCTGTTCTGAGAATGCCTCTTAGATTTCTAATTTATTTACTTTACTGTAAAGCCTGCCTTTAGGTGAAAACAACCTTGACCATAAATCCCGCCCTTTGGCAGAGTCACTCAGGATTATTTTTGTTACCTGAAGGCTGGACTTCAATTGTCCTGTCCACTCCATCCTTTGGGTCTAGAAGATAATGGTGCAAGGATCTCCCATCTCCACTCAAGATGTGGATGCTGTTCGTTTGTCCCTATTAAATGTTTCTTACTGAGAAAATGGATGTATCAGCCTTTTTCTTTGGCCTCTCAGCTTCCTTGGACTTTGAGGACAGGTTTGCCTAGACCTGCTCACCATGGAACACATGGTCTCAATTTTTCAAAAGCCCATGTATTTGATTTATAAAATAGTTATGCAATAAAGACCTACATTTTTTTCAAAAATAACTTCTGTCATCATTCCAGATAGATGCCGTGAAGCTGACTGCAAACTTTTCAATATGCATTAATTAAGAAGGGTGTCTACTTCAGGACTAGAGAGTGAATGAATAATGAATAGCTGCAATGAATAGCTGCAAACCCAGCCCTTCATATGACCCTGAACATAGCTCCAAACAAGAGGATGTTTGATTTATCATAGAACCTAATATTTCAAACAGAAGAAACTGCTGATTTGCTAGATGGTGATGGTGTCCTAATAAGTTCAGGAAATGACAATCTGGGTAGAAAGGAAGGTGTGCCAAACAGAGCCCCTTGGGAGCCATTCTGACTGTGTCCTGTTTGGATCATTTATTATCTCAGCTCTATTTTGAAGCATAATTAACAAAACAAAACATCAGTAGTAGTAGTTCGGTGGTGACTGAACTCACGGAGGTAGCATCAGGAAGATGCACTGCTAGTGAGTAACTTATAAAAGTTCTGCCTTCGGTTGATAGGCTGGCCACTGTGGATTCCTTTCACATCTGGATGAACGTACTCAGGGCACTTCTTTGAAAAGAATATTACGAGATTCCCTGAAATACAAGGTTGGTTGATGAGAGGTGCCTTTGTGTGTTGCTATGAGGGAATACCTGGAATACCTGAGGCTGGGAAATTTATTACCAAAGTGGTTTATTTACCTCACAGTTCTGCAGGCTGTGCAAGAAGCATGGCACCAGCATCTGCTTCTGGTGAGGTCCTCAGGGGAAGGAGATGAAAGGGAGCCAGCATGTGCAGTGATCACATAGTGAGAGAGGAAGATCTGGGAGTGGGGGAAGGAGAAGCACTAGGCTCTGTTTAACAACCAGCTCTCTCAGGAACCAATAGTGAGAGCTCACTCACCCCTGAGGGAAGGCATTAATCTATTCATGAGGCATCTGCCCCCTCTCACAATATCAGTTCCAGGGCAAGGCTCAAAAGCTATTATACTTATCAAGGCATCACCTAAGATTTGGAGTCCATTTAACGTTGGGGTTCAAAGATCAGAAGGGAATAAAATGCTGGAATCAAAATTCTGAAAAATCAGTGCATCAGGCAATTTCTAACAGAGCTATTTACGAATTATAGGCAGGTGAGGAAGTGGCAAGGCCAGCTTTGTCAGCGCCTTAATATGGTTCCACTGAGGACTAAACCAGTCCACTGTGGCTGGAAGGCTTCCTCAAGTTAAATGAAAGGATATGCAGAGAAGAATATATGTGTGTGTGTGTGTGTGTGTGTGTATAGAGAGAATATATATATACATATATATATACACACTTTGAAAGCAGGGGGAAAGTACACGATTTTTTTTTTCCATTTGAATGCAGATAGGTTTAAAAGTGTTTTCTTATCTATTCTTTTATATGAAGGTCAGAATGACTGGGTTATATAGCCAGAACTTTTATTTCTGTTATCATAGAAACATGTATCTGGGAACATAGCATATTAAACATTGAACATAGCATGTTAAAATCGTTATTTTCTTGCTTGCTAGTTTGTTTCTATCATAGATATCATAGAAATGATATATTTCTATCATATATAGATAGATGAGAAAACCAACATTCAAGTAAGTGAAATGGCACATACATGTTCATAAAACTAGTATGGGTTGCACAGGATTGAGTACAATTCCTATTCCTGCTCACTGACTCAGTCATTAATTAATTCACTTCCCACTCATTATTGAGTACCTAATAAGTCAGGCACTAGGCAAACAAGAATTATAAGAAGTAATTTCTCCCTTTGGGCAGCTCAGCCATTGAGTGCTGATCCAAAAGATCAGCCAAGGCCGTATCCAAAAGAAATTCTCTTCTTGCCCTCAGCTGTGCCACTGGCAAGACAAAACAAGCAATAAAAGCATGAAGTTCAACTGCAGGGGTTTTTAAGACCTGAGTGGGAGGTCAGAAAGCCCATTTATTCAGGGGCTAATTATGTTTTTTTTGGTTTGATAGGCCTTCTCCTCCTCCCCCTCCCCCTAACCAGCAAAGCATTCCTTCGACCATTTCACTGAATATTAGCAACATCATTAGGAGACAGAGAGGGAAATTTTAACATTTAAAATTCAAGCCCACTGATGATTCTATTTATTAATAACTTTTCAATGAGAAGGGTAATGAGGCAGCTTAAGACTATTCACAAAATGGCGATTATTTGAGGATATTAATTATTCAGACTAACCCCAACCCCCCTCACCATGGATAATAAAATTGAAGCTTAATCACAGGCATACTGTGATTTACCTTGTATCTTTTGTTGTTCTTTTATGTTAAAAATTATAATGACAAAAAAATTTAAAATATTTATAAATGCCTTCTCAAATACACTGAATTGTTTGCATGTTAAAATCATTATTTTCTTGCTTGCTTGTTTGTTTGTTTTGCTTTAGGTTAATAGTAACCTGTATTTTTGTTTTATAATTGGAAAGAAATAGAGAAAATGTTATTTGGATTGAAAGAACATATTTTTAAAAATTATAAATCAAAGAAGGGCTCAAGCTAATGCTATTTCAAGTGTACATTGCATTCTACCAGCTTCCAGGGAAGGAGTGTAAGTTCATTCTAAGCTGTAACTTTTATACTAAGCTTGTTGCTAAAATAATCAATTCCCAAGGAGATCTTGCAGTATGGAACAGGTTCTTCATATTAATTTTTTTTCCCCAGAAATGTTTGGGAACATTTCTGTCACAATGAATAGAAAACTGAATTGAGACACATCCACACAAGCTATATGAAAAGTATTTCAGGTAATGCTCTGTTTGTTCTCTGGGAATTGTCTGAAACGTGCCATTAATACTCCCCTAACAGTGATTCCAGTGACGGTCATCAGCTACTACAGTTTCTAGAACCAGTGGCTAATAATTACTGGTTTCTTTCAAGAAGGAGACAGCTGTTTGAAATGTTAGAAAGAAAATGTAGTTCCTTTAACATGCCTCTTAAAATTTGTGTTGGCAAGAAATTACAGCAAGATGTTTTAGAAGTAATTCCCTCCTATAATTTTGATTATTTCCTTCCTTTTTCCACCTTGCTCCATCTTCCCTGTGCTCAACTTCACTACTGAAAGTCTGAAGGAAGAGAGGAACAATGGAAAGAAAATAGATGCATAATTGGGCGGTGCCTGTGGCCCAAAGGAGTAGGGTGCCAGCCCCATATACCAGAGGTGGCAGGTTCAAACCTGGCCCCTGCCAAAAACAGAAAAGAAAAAGAAAATAGGTGCATAATTCCTTTTTCTTTCTTATTTATTTATTTATTATTAAATCATAGCTGCGTACATTAATGCAATCATGGGGCACCATACACTGGTTTTATATACCATTTGACATATTTTCATCACACTGGTTAACACAGCCTTCCTGGCATTTTCTTAGTTATTGTGTTAAGACATTTATATTCTGCATTTACTAAGTTTCACATGTATCCTTGTAAGATGCACTGTAGGTGTGGTCCCACCAATCATCTTCCCTCCACCCATCCTCCCCCCTCCCCATAACTTCTTTTTCATTATTCTCCTTTCTCAGGTAGGACCAAAGTTTAGCAAAATGTCATTACACTTTGATGTCATAGGCAAATATGACCAAACCTATCACAGTAGGCTGAACGAAGATACTCCATTAAACACAGACAGAAAGTTAAATAGAGATGTGCATATACTGGATAATCAAGTTCGATGAACTTGATATATTAGACAAATACTGAGAGAAAATCAACAGGTTAGTGAGGGATGAAAAGGAATAGGAAAAGTAAAGCCAATTTAACAAATTAATCCAGAAGTAACCATTATGGATGACAGAAATAGATTTCTTCTATTGATATTAATCTGATATAATAAAGTTCTGAGCTCAGGGCAATGGAAATAAAAGCTACTAACTGGAATACAAAAGAAACCCAGGACCTACCACAGCAACTCCAATTGTTTGCATCTCACCAGATGAGTCATAATTGACGTATTTTTTTTTTCCTGATCTGGGTCAATATAGGTTTGATATATAAAGTATTTTAAGTAGACAAAGGGTAAAGAATTTTTGCTTTTCCGTTTTCCTCACTCTTTTTAATTCCCTATTATTATTATCATCATTCTACTTTTGTCATTAAATTCTAAAAGACAACTAGTTTGTAATAAATGTCTTTTAGTCCTTACATAATGATCAGAGATACAAGTTGTTAAGATGTTTTTCAATCATGTTCCTTTCAGAATCACGAACCAACGTTATTGTCTTCACATCTAGTTGATGACTTCTGCTTTTTATTTTTGATTCCAATATAAGTAGATCAATGTTGATGAAAGTTTAATTTTAGTCCCCGTGACTGCAAGATGCTAGAATAAAGCTTCATAGAGTCACTTTGACACTTGCTGGCTGGTATTACTATGGTGACATTTATTATAGGTATTGAAGAAATAAAATGAAGTTCAGAATTTGGAAAAGAGAACTTAATTTCTCATAAAGGGTCGCACCTTCAAGTGGCCATTCCAGCAGGCTACAAAGCAGAGTCCACAGCCACAAGCCAGGAACGAGTGCTTCCAAGCAGAGACAATGGGACTTTATACTGAGTGGGGCAGCGATAGGAAGAATCATGAATATTTATGAACAGAGAAACACGCGCCTGTGTGGTCATGCTTTGTAACCATTTATGGGGTCTGTTCCAGGGAGGAAGGCTTAGGGTTTTATTTTTAGTTAGTGGTATTTACAAAATACACCCTGATTACTGTACTTCCTCAAATAGCACATTTAATTTTGATTTTTTCATTTTTGATGAACATTGGCATTTTAATTTTACTCAGATGGTTATACACATTTATTTTCTAATTATGCAGCTCTTCCTCTCTTCTCTTCCTGTCTCTCATTCCCTTCTTTCCTCCTTGATTTATTTCTCTATTTCTTCTTTCTCCCCTTCCCATCTCCCCCAGCCTCCTTCCTTTCTTGGCAATTTCTTTCTATGACCATGTACTTGATGAGTTTCTATCCCGTGCTGGTCATGATACTTAGATCCAGCAATACAAGCACAATTGCTGCCCCCAGGGAGATCTAAGTAAGACAGTGTTTATATGATAAGGGGACAATAATGTACGATCCTGTTGGAATTGTCAGAGCAAGAAAAGGGCAGTTTCTTGGCAGGGTCAAGGTTGGAATGGAAGAATTGGGGAAGTGTTCATTTCTTAATTATTGAGGAATAATAATGAGAAAAGAGAACATTTTAGGCAGAGAGAAAAATAAAGGAAGTGTACAGAGTTATAGACATGGACGGAGTGTTGATAGAGTCATGAGTAGCCAGTTTTAGTTCAATGCAGAAGTGGTGGTATTCAAGGCAGGAAAAACAGTAAGGGTGGGGAATCTTTTTTTAGTGACAGAGTCTTGCTGTGGCCTAGACTAGAGTGTAGGGGCCTAATCGCAGTTCCCTGCAGCCTTAAATTTCTGGGTTTAAGCAAACTTTGGGCCTCAACCCTCCCAAGCAGCAGAGACTACAGGTGGCTTCACCACTCTGGGGCCAGGGGGACAATTTAAAGGACTTCCCGTTCCATGGTAGGCACTATTTATTTTATCTTCTAGGCAACGCTCTCCTTCAAGGATTTTCAAAAGTACTAGAGTGACTCTGATTAAAAAATAATTTCTAATATAACTTAATTCAAGAAATTCCAAGGAAATTGATAAATAAACATACTGAACCCCTTTATGATTCCCTCCCAAATAATTTTCTAAGCAAATGGCCTTACACTGCGTTCTCAGGAACAGCTCCCAGCAAAGCAACACATTACTTGCTCCGAACCTCAGGAGTGGGGCAGTGTGAGCCCAGCACAGCCCAATGGGGACGTGCAGATTCACTCCCAGCTGTTTCTGAGCCTCTGAAGGACTTTCTCAAAGCTCAAGTCCATTCTTCCCTGGGCATATTTGAGTGCATCCAATCTGTGTTGGAACGTTCTAAAATGGCCAGAGAGAGGGGATCTGAAATAATATCAGAATAAACGGTATCTATTCCGAGCATTCTTCCTTTCACCCCCAAATGCCTGACAGCAGCACTTTGCTTCTTGAGAAAGATTTCAGTTATTTGTTGTGATTGTGATCCATTTTCAAGGGGATGTGGGGGCAGCTCAAAATATTGGCCACTGAATTTTAATCAATGGAAGAATGGTGAAACATCTCATACAAAATTGCGGTGATCTTTGTTGATAGCTTCAGCAGAAAAAGTGGAAAATTGCAGAAGATTGTTTTTAAAAAATGCGGTTAAAATGGTTTACAGTTATTGCCGACCTGTCTCTCAGCCCTGCTATTTTATCATTTATTTAATGTAATCCATGATTTTAGCGACTAGCTTAAATTTCACTTTTGATTTTCCTCCTTGTAGTACGACAGACCCTTGCATCTAGCATCCTGGCAGAAGCATTTACTCATTCTGGTTACTAAGCATGGGGTCCGTTACACATTCAGGTCTCCATCCCTACATGGTGGCAAACATTTATTAAAGACTGCCATTTTCTGCACAAATTATTTTGTCTTCACTTAAATTGCAAACATTTCAAGCTTTCTGTGGCAGATACTTCAAACTCCCTTTTCAATGAGCCCTACGTATTTCGTTTCTCATCAGTAAGCTATTGGCTTCACAAATTATATACAAAAATTAAAATGTAGAGAAAGGTCTGTATTATTTATTAGTAGAGAGGTATTTTTAAATAATAATGCAATAGGATTGAGGCACTGATCTTAATATGAAACTTCTTTCTCCTCTTTGAAAACTTGAATTTGGAGTTGTGATGGTTTATCTCATTGATTTGCCATCTAACCATATAGAACAGCAGTTCTCAACCTGTGGGTGGCAACCCCTTTGTAACAATGAAAATACATCTTGCATATCAGGTATTTACATTACGATTCATAACAGTAGCAAAATTATAGTTATGAAGTAGCAACAAAAATACTTTTATGGTTGGGGGGGTCATCACATCATGAGGAACTGTATTAAAGGGTTGAGGCATCAGGAAGGTTGAGAACCACTGATACAGAATGTTGTGTTGCTTCTTATTTTTTTGTGCAATTATTGGTGTTTTAGATTTCTCACCACAAGTAAACTGTAAACTCTCAGGAAATAGGAAGTGCAGCCCATTTTTTTCAAGCTCTCATCCCCACTACAGAACTATATATGCTGCTTGGCATATTTGATATTAAAAATATCCCTTTGGAATTAAATATTGTGATAAGAACTTTGCTTCCTCCATTTCTTTAAGATGGTTAACATACAACTCAGGAAAGCAGATTTTCCCAACATGGCTTAAAATCTTATCTGTTTATCTTATTTTATTTATTTCTTTTGAAGTTCATATTCTCACTTGCTATGAGCTTTACTCTCTCATTATTCCAAATTGTCACAGATCTTCACTCACGTGTGGAACTCCAGAATTCTTTCTTTTTTTTTTTTTTTATTATGTTATTTATTTATTTATTTATTTATTTTGTAGAGACAGAGTCTCACTTTACCACCCTCGGTAGAGTGCCATGACGTCACAGGACTCACAGCAACCTCCAGCTCTTGGGCTTCAGCGATTCTCCTGCCTCAGTCTTCCGAGCAGCTGGGACTACAGGCGCCCGAAACAACACCCGGCTATTTTTTGGTTGCAGTTCAGCAGGGGCTGGGTTTGAACCCGCCACCCTCGGTATATGGGGACAGCGCCCTACTCACTGAGCCACAGGCTCAGAATGGTGCTGCCTTGTAGAAATTTGATAGAGCAGGAGCTAAAGGGCTTCCTCCAAGGATGGAAAGGCAAGTTGGGAGAGAAATTACATTTTCAAATACATATGTAATGATCTGACCCACAGAGGTGTCTACAACAGATACTGTATTTTACATAATCCTTGTAATGCAGCGTAGGAAAACAGGGAGAAAAACAGCTAAAGGAGGAGGTTATAAATGCTAGTATGAAATCTGAGCAGCAGAGCCTAGAAAGAAACAGAAGGGAAGAGACATAAAAGGATATAATTCATTCTGGCAAGAAATTTGAAAAGATCAGAAATTGACTTTATAAAAAAAAAGGAGTAAATTTAGAAACAAATTATAGGAAATATAAAAGTGAATAGAAGACAATCAAAATGTTCTTCCTAAAGGAACTCATCCTAGCAAGAGAAAAATCACCTCCTGAACCCTGGAACGGAAAAGCTACAATGTATAAGTTATAAATAAATCTTATAAATCAGTCAAGGATACTAGCAGAAATGGGAAACCAAACTTATGCACTAGAAAACAGACAAATAAAAAGTATATATTTTGAAAAGGAGCTGGCAGAACTCCTGACTGAAAAATCTTTTAAAAAGATAATTCTAAAGGATGGCAACAGTTTTCAATTTATATGAAGGAAGCAAACATGTTTTCTAAAACATAAAAGGTGGAGGAAGGTGATTCAATGCCGCTTAAACCAGTCAGATTAACTTTAGCTTTTTCAACAGCCCTTTGGAGAAAAAGGTAGTGTTCTCAAACTTCATAAAATTTGCAGCTCATACCTACATATATCCACTTGTATCAATTTAACTTGTTCATAACATCATGAATCCAAGCTAATAGTATATCTGTATAAGTTCGTAAGAGCAAGTTTCCTCACCCAATGTTTGAAATCTAAGTCTAAATTTCTTGATAATCAGGGCTTATGGAGAGGTTTATAGTCAAACAACTACGTGACATGTGGAAGATGATTTGCATATTAATGATCAATTATTCTGTCTTTCCTCCATTTTAAATTATTATGGAAAATAAGTGGGAAAGATACGGCCTTCCTTATTCCAATCTCTGAGAAGGTTTTACAGAGTCTTTTAGGCTGTTTCCCCTTTATTTTGAATGTTCATGCATTCTCAAGATGTGAGTTCCTCTCATTTTTGTGAGCAACTCAGGATTTTCCTTCTCAAAGTTAAAATATCTGACATCATTGTGAATACCATTATAAAAAGCAGATAAAAGTATCAACAAGCACCAATATGTCTTTGAAAAACGTGGCTGCAAACAAGCTGTTGAAAGTCATCCCAGGGAGAGCAAGGCGGGAAGTGAGCAAAGTCATTGATGAAAACTCACTCTAAAAGATACAATTTTGAAGTTCTATGTATATTTTGGAAGATCTCAACATGTGGAAGGATCTTTTGATGGTGCTTCCTTTTACAACTGGGTACTTTTAGTACTTTTAGTTCTGAACTGGAATGAATCGGGAAAACCTTATTTTGCGGTATCAAAAACTCTCCCAAACAAACAAAAGTACCATAAATAGAAATATGTTTTTGCCTTGCAAAAAAGTTTACAGAAGAAAGGGACAATCATTTTGAAAATAGTTTAGCTAAAATATTTATACATTTTAATACAAAACAGAATTTAAAAATATATAAAATATATTCTATCTAGCATATTTTTTACCTGCAAATAGAATCACTTAAACATACAATCGATAGAGAAGAATCCACTGAAAATACCAACAATTTAAACAAGTTTTTCGCCATAAATTGCGTCTTGGAGGAAAACAGCAAACGTGGCAGCCTCAAATAGCTGTTTCTGCACCTTCTGTTACACAGCAGTTGCTCCCCGCCCTCTGAAACAGAGATCTCTTAGCACCCTTTAGCAAGTCATCGCAGTCCCACTCTATCATGCAGAGTCAGCAAAGATTAGAGTCCTCAGGTAAACACCCCTGCAGAAGCCACCCCACTCACTTTTCTTCCTGAGGCTTATGACAACCCAGGAGGCAATCTAAGGGAGCACAACCAGTCTACTTGTGAGATAGACTCTGCAGAGAAGGACCCTTCCTCACCATGGGTCCTACTCCAAGCTTCCAATAGTGCCTGATGGAGGCTTTGTTCCATGTCTTTCTTTTAATCTAAACTGAAACTCTCTTGCTTCTGGGGGGGGGGGGATTGACATTTAAGTTTGATTTCTGAGTCATCTATCACATGTTCTGTCAAAAATAGGCAATTTTGTGTTAATTTTGTGTACATTTCCTTCGGAATGATCCTAAAACAAAGGAAGAAGCCTTTGGCAAAGGTATAATATCATTCTCCCTCCTTTTCTATTTTCCCACCAATTTTGACCTGGAGAAGCAAAGGTTCTGGAAAAGGGTGGAGAAAGAAAGAAAGAAAGAAAGAAAGAAAAGGCTTTTTAATTGCTCAGAATGTCTCCCTCTATGTGAATTGCAAGCTGGGGCCAAGCATTTTCGCAGCTGCAGGAAGTACCTAAGATGAAAGTGATCTAAAAGGCTGATTTATTTCAGATGTTCTGATTAAAGTACTAGCCATGCATTTGACAGAAGCTGTAACAAATGAAATGATGGCTGGACACCCGGTCTATCAGTCCCAGCTGTCAGACCATCCCCGCTTCCAAGTCTCCTGCAGGAGTACCCACTTACCTCAGCACTCTGGCTCCCACGCCGTGACAAATGGTTCTAACATATTCTTAAATATAATTGTCTCTTGTCACTGCTTCAGCCCTGATCTAATCTGTAATCATTGTACTTCATTCTTTTCTTTACCATCATTTCAGACATTTTACCCTATATACAGGGTATGAGTATAATAACTGTATATATTTAACCTTTTACTTTATAGTTTTTACTTGTAAAAATCTGCACAGATTTCTTGACATAGAATAAGGTTATCTCCCTATAAACCCATGACATATTGAAAAGATCACAATTTGAAAATGCGTTTAATACACCTGAACTACCAAACATCCTAGCTTAACCTAGCCTACCACTTTTCTCCAATAATTTTCTATTTATTCATGTCAATGTGGCCTTTTTTTTTTTTTACAAAAAAGAGAACCATTCTGCATATACTGTTTACTTTTTGATTTAGTAAAAAATGATGAACATCCTTTACAACTTTAATAAATGTACATCCACAACATCATTTTTTGAACTTGGTAGCAGGAAAATAATTCAAGACTCAGATCAATGATTATCAACTCACAGCCAATTCAATGATTATCAACTCACAGCCAATCTTGTTTCATTTTTACATCATCCTCTTTCCCATTATTTCAAAGCATTATATCATTTTATCCATAAATATTTAAATAACTATTTAGAGACCATAAGGACCCTTTACAACGATGATGACTATGACCATAATGGAATTATTTTTTTTCTTTCTTTTTTTTTTTTTATTGTTGGGGATTCATTGAGGGTACAATAAGCCAGGTTACACTGATTGCATTTGTTAGGTAAAATCCCTCTTGCAATCATGTCTTGCCCCCAGAAGGTGTGGCACACACCAAGGCCCCACCCCCCTCCCTCCTTCCCTCTCTCTGCTTTTCCTTCCCCCCCATAACCTTAATTGTCATTAATTGTCCTCATATCAGAATTGAGTACATAGGATTCATGCTTCTCCATTCTTGTGATGCACTTACCTTTATGACAGCGTCCTCCATGAATGCTGAAACATGGGTGTCCTCTCGAACCCTCATGGAGAGGCTAAATCCAACCAGGTCTCCCCAAAACATTCCCTCTGGGGTCTGGAATGGAGAGAACCAGAAAAACTAGACTACTTCCACAAGCACTAAGCCTAACAAAGACATTTTCCCTCAGGTCTGGAATGGAGGGAATGGGAACTGGAGAGAAAGAAAGGAAGGGTTGAAGAGTAATGAAGTGCCTGAGATCTCCGTCCTAAAAGAGAGATATTCTGGATCCAGGGGAGCCTACCGGAGTTTTCCCCAGTGAGGTCAGAAAGACCAACTGAGCTGTCAATGGGCTCCTGAAGATGTCGGCATTGACTCCCCTCACGCTGAGGGTAGCTCTGGGATCCCTTAGAAGTCACTATCTGTGGAGGAAGGGAGGAAGGGACAGAGGAAGCAAGGGAAGGAAGGAAGGAAGGAGGGAAGGAAAAACTAACAAGGTTTGTACTTGGGGAAAAGGAAAGCTTTGCTGCTCATAAAGGTAGCAACCAGTTTGGTGGCCATTCCAAGAGGTTGAGAAGCAAAGCCTCAGCCAGAAGCCAGGCACACATGCTTCAAAGAAGAGCCAAGGGGAATAGGATTTTATGCTGAGCAGAGTGGTGAACAAGTTAGAGGAGGATTCTTGAGTATTTTTGAAGGGAAATCGGGTGCACATAATTGTGTTTTCTCTCTTTCATCCCATCGTGGCTAGGAACTCAGTTTTAATGAGTTTCTGGGGCCCTCTAGGCTGAGATTTATATTTTTAATTCACAACTATAAAAATTATTTGTTTTTAATTTTAGATTCAAATTTAACTGACCATCCTGTGTTGTTATTTGCTAAGTCTGGCAACCCTATGAACAGATTATTGACAATATCTCATTTTGATTACTACTATTAAATTCGTATCACCCATCTTTACGTTTTAGCACGATGACGTGCTTCTCCATTCATTTGAGATCATTTATTTCTGACTTTACTTGGTCTACAGAATTTCCCAGACGTTGTTGCCACAGGATTAACATTTTTGTAAGCATTTAGTTAAATACTTGAGCTTGGCTGCCTCAAGAAGACAGCACATAGTTGTACAATGTGTTATGCACAGATAATGCGTTTTTAATTGTGAATGTATTTATTGAAGGCAAAGGAGGTATTAAATGAGTTCTCATGGGTCAGTAATTGCAAATTGAGGAAGGCTGCTCCTAATCCTCCCTTCTCATGCTGTTCTATTTCTGTTTCTCTTTTGTCTCTACCTGATTCCTGGATCTATCTCCCCCCACCTCTGATTTTCCTACTACCCCCTTAAACTGAGACAGTAATTGGAAACTGTCCCTCAGCTCCCAAGCCCAGTCCATTCTTAGGTAAATCTAAAAGTACTCAGACCATAGACCCTTTCTGGCTGCCTCACATATGCAAAGCCCCCAAGGTCTCTAAAAATACACAGAGCATAACTACAAGCACCTGCTTTGTCCTCAGGATTTCTCAGTAGTCACACTGATTACAGATCTGTTGATAAACCTCTTAAGGCTAGGTATGCTTTAAAATGTGCTCAGACCTCCCAAGAGGCCAGGCAAGGCGTAGTGGCCATGCCTGTAATCCCAGCACTCCAGGAGGCTGAGGTAGATGGATCGCTTAAACTAACAAGTTCAAGACCAGCTTGAGCAAGAGCAAGACCTGGTCTCTAAAAATAGTGGTGCATTGTGCCAGGCAACTGTAGTCCCAGCTACTCGGGAGGCAGAGGCAAGAGGATTGCTTTAGCCCAAGAGTTCGAGGTTGGTGTGAGCTATGATGCCATGGTACTCTACCAAGGGTGTCAAAGTGAGACTCTGTCTCAATTTTAAAAATAAAATTAATTAATAATTAATTAATTAAAATGTGCCCAGGCCAATTTACAACACAATTCAATTGGAGTAAATATATCTTTCATGTTTGAAGTCCTTGTCTCTATCTCACAATTTTCGATCTCTTTTCAACCTCCATTTCTACCAGGCCACCAAGCCAAGGAGAATATTCTAGGTCCTTCCTTCCAAAGGACGCCTTTTACTTCTTACATTTGAACTTTCTGCAGCATGTGACACTATTACTATTCCTTCTTTCTGGAAACAACCACTTACACATATTATACCTTTACAATACTTTTTCCTTTAAACATGTTAATGAAATAATAAAATTACAACAAGGTTTGAATAGTAATAGGATACACACCCATACACCCACAGGCCACCTCCTATCTTGAGAGCTAAAACATTACAAATACTGTTGAATGCTAGATTTCCAGTACCCGTCTCTTTACTACTCAAAATATTGGCCTCGGTTTTTGCATTTTGTCATGGTGAGACAGATCCTGTACATTACATGTCTAAGATTTTGAAGATGGTGCTTCAGTGCTACCCAGATGCCTTCGTGAGAAACCACTGCAGGGTAACAAAATCCTAATAATTAATCCCTAAATGACAAACACCATTTTCTAAGGACTTTGTAGAGAAGTTTTAAATGAATATATTCATAGATCTATGAGGGAAGGCAAGAGTGAATAATTTCTTCTTCTTATAGACAAAAGAGCCTTTGGTTTAAGCACTAATCTAACTGTGAGGGAAGACGTTCTGGAACAACCATCAAGGAACAGAACGGAGCAATGTCTCAGACTCAGCTGCTGCCTTTGTTGCATTAAATTGGGACAGGGTAGTAGTGCACCCCCTCAGCCCCTGCATGAACAGTGCTCATGTCCTCCTGGGGAGCTCAGCAGGTTGTTGTATCTTGAATGGCCAATGCTAGGACCCAGATTCCTCATCCTCCTTGGATTGTGCCTCAATTCTGCACGCTCCCAGGGGACCTAGAGTCATCTGTTTTCATTCCATTTTTTAACACTAGTCTGAGTTATCGACAGACTCTGTCCTCTTGCTGGTCTCTTTCTTGCCTCCTCATTGGTCCAGAAGTGTCACCCTATTGTCCATGAACAGATATCTCTAATCTGATCCCTGGGGGTGATCATCACAGGACCGAATTAGAACACAGCGAATAACATTTAGTAAGGGTTCTACTGAACAGGTCTTCGGACACTGAGCTTCTCTGTGGTAACTATTATTACATTCATGTTATAGATAAGGCCAGTGAGTCTAAGAAAGCTTAAATAAAGTGCCTAAGGTTCTACACCTCGTAGAGTAGCAAAATACAAAGTCTAGATTTGGACTCAGGCATCCTAGGCTTCGGACTGTGTCCTTTTCATTGTATTTTTTCATCATAGTATGCAATTAAATTCCCCAATTCTATGCTCAACCCTCTGATTGGATAATCTAACTCAGGCATCCTCAAACTTTTTAAACAGGGGGCCAATTCACTGTCCCTCAGGAGGGCTAGACTATAGTTTAAAAAAAACAAACAAACTATGAACAAATTCCTATGCACACTGCACATATCTTATTTTGAAGTAAAAAACAAAACGGGAACAAATACAATTCACACTGCCTCATGTGGCCCGCGGGCCGCAGTTTGAGGACCCCTGATCTAACTGCATCACATCACTTCTTCAATGCATAGAATGCAACTAACTTTGCAAATCTCTCTATGCCTCACCCCCCACCACAATGTCTCATTCTGCTCTGGCTTGGGGGAGATGGGGTGCTGTCCTCCATCCCCTTTATTACCCTGACTCATTGGTGAATCCCCAGATATCACAAGGGCTGAGAAACCAAGAGTCCATTCATTCTACAACCTTCCCTATTTCTAGTCCCTTCTGCCTATTTCCATTGTGCTGATTCTGAGATTGCCCTTTCACGTGAGAGACTACTGAGCTATAGAAGAAGTTTTAAAAACATTCAATTATATATTCAACTTGTAAATGGTTTTGCATTAGCTTTAATTTATTAAAATGTCCTTTGAGAACTCAGGAAATGTTCAGGGAGCCCTTTTAATAGGCCCTGGTACCGACACTCAGGGAGGGTTATGCCTCCCGAGTGAAGCAGATGCTTGAATCATTTCAAAGCTTATTCGAAAGTTCAACAATGAAATTATTACTGCACAAGGACATCAATACAGGGCTTAGATAAAGGGTACGGTAGGAAAGCAATGGGTGATACTTTATATGAACAAATACCTTTTCACGATCTATTAACAATTCTGTGCTTAAACGAGGAGTTACGTTTATCTTCTTTTTTTTTTTTTTTTTATTGTTGGGGATTCATTGAGGGTACAATAAGCCAGTTACACTGATTGCAATTGTTAGGTAAAGTCCCTCTTGCAATCATGTCTTGCCCTCATAAAGTGTGACACACACTAAGGCCCCACCCTCAGAAGCATCAGACTATAAAGTGTTACATTACCAGTAGAATGAAGTGATAAAAAGTGATAAAAGAGTTAAACTATTTTGAACTGATGACTGGAGAGATACTACAGAATCAATGAGTTTGGCGCAAAAGATGGATAGGAAGGGGCGTAAGTGAGCTCTCCCTCTTCCGAATGTTGAAAGAGATGTACCAAGAAGATTGATACTCTAGATGGGTCCAAATAATAAGTAACAACACCACAGATAGGGCTAGAGGGAATTGCAGTTTTCATTTTTTCTCTATATATGAGTAGGGATACAATTAGCGTTTACTGGACCAGAGGACCCAGCTAAACCAAAAGGGAGAAGGTGCTGGAATGGAACAACTGGGACCATAAGATGTCATCAAGCTAAGCAGGGTCCCCAGAGTTCCTTCAGGCTAGCAGAAATCCCCTAAAACAACCAGGCATCGAGGCCAACATCCATTAATAACTTGGGCAACTGACATGACCGGGGGACTTAGGAGGCAGGTTTTTGAGGCACCAGGATGATCACGACGCTCTGGAAATAGAATAGATACCAGGACTATAGACGTTTAGTGATGTGAGATTGCACCTGTCGGGACTGGCATTGGGCTTCTAACATGTTTTCAGTCTTATTTCAAGAACTGGCCAGATGGAGTCGTTAAGTACCAGAGCCTATTTATTTCCTAAAGCCTTCTGCTAAATCTGTATAATAAACTCATTACAACTAAAACTTTGGTGACTCTGCCTGTTCACCTCTTACTTACCAGCCCATCTTACTGCCCGCAGGCTGCATGCTGATTATGTGAGGAGTCTCTTGCTCACCTGTGGTGTTGGATATCATGAAATTATGCACAGACCTTTTTTTTTCTGCTTATCAGCTTTTGTAGTGTTTATGTATTTAACGCATAGCCCAAGACAAGTCTTTTTCTTCCAGTGTGCAACAGAGAAGAAAATAAGGCTGAAAATCCCTGGTAGATAAATCCTTACCTGTTTTTAGTTTATAGTAAATATATGATGATCTTTCCCTATAGGATTGGGGATATTATTGTTTTAGCCACTCAAAATAGATCTCTTGGTTGCCTACTGTGTTAGTTAAGTTTGTGGCTAGAGTTATAAGAGGAAAGAAAGACTAGTAAAAGACACAGTTAAAAAAATAAAATGAAGATCTTTAATGCACAAACAATTCATAGGCATTTGGGGGCTAGATTATAGCCCGAAATGAAAGAGAAAGAGCTGAGGAAGGAGACATCTGGGAAATGACAGAGACCAGCGTTGTGGCGGGCGCCTGTAGTCCCAGCTACTCGGGAGGCTGAGGCAGGAGAATCACTTAAGCCCAGGAGTTGGAGGTTGCTGTGAGCTGTGTGAGGCCACGGCACTCTACTGAGGGCCATAAAGTGAGACTCTGTCTCTACAAAAAAAAAAGGACAGGGATGCTTAATACGTGGTTTTGAGTTGTTTATGTTATTGGAAACTTAGCTGTTTCTCTGCATCCATGAATTTTATCTTTGTTATATTTTAATCAAAATGGAAGAAGAATAGTGTCCACACAGATAATGCAGGGAAATAAATGTACTGTTGGAATAGCAATTTAAGAAGCAACAGGACTGGGAATCCTGCTTGACCGTTCACACCAGTGAAATGCCCAAGAGGATGGAAGGTCTGGGGAGGGAAATCAGTTTAACATCAAATGATGTGATAATTTTTCAAGACATCCCAGCTCCAGCCCATCAGAGCAGAGAGAAATCCTCTATACATATTTTCTTCCCACTCTGTAATTCATTACAGATCCATCATTTAAAATAAATAAATAAATAAATTCGGGAGGCTGAGGCAGGAGAATCACTGAAGCCCAGGAGTTGGAGGTTGCTGTGAGCTGTGTGAGGCCACGGCACTCTACCGAGGGCTATAAAGTGAGACTCTGTCTCTACAAAAAAAAAAAAAGAAAAAGAAAAAGAAAAAGCTAGACTTTAAGGAACTTCTGATCACTATAAAAATACATTTATAATCATTTCAAAATGATGAATTTTGATAATTAGCCACCCACATCCTGAAAGTTCACCTTTAAAGACTCCAGGGAGATAGACTTGCAACCCCTTAGAATTAAAAAAATATACAGAATTCTGTCCATTCTCCTTGTTACTAAATCTTTTTTAATAAAATGCCCATCAGCATTGTCTTTCAAATTTGAGAAACTCCTTTTCTTAGATAATTTCTCATAGGATGCCAATTTTTTAAATATGTTTTTATTTTTTTATTTTTTATTTTTACATATACATGTATGTATTAGGTTTCCATTTTTTTGCCATCACAGAATTAAAAAGGCTTAATATTTAATAACCATAACAATGTTTAAGATAAGGACTAGAAACAAAAATCTCGTAAAGAACAAACGAACATAAATACAATCAGAAAAGTCATCAGACAAGTGCTACATTGAAATATTAAGCAACAATAAAAATAACAATGATGCAAAAAAGGAAGATTCACGTTGTCAAATAAGAGTATGTCTGTGATAGAATGCTTAAACCCTGAGATTCAGTATGGAGTCATCAGTTAACTTCTTATTTTTTTTTATAAGTCTAAAAAAATAGGCAACCAATATTTACAAATAAAAGTAAAAAATAATTGCTAAATTAGAATGCTTATTTTTAGATTGCTTTTAATTGCTCTCACAGTATGTTTTTGATTTTCAACAACAAAAACGTTAATTTTTTAGTGTCCCCATACACACATATGAGAAGATTGGTGCTCATCAATTGACAATTCTGGAGTTTCACTTTTATGTGGTGGAAACAGGAACAACCTCACATCTTCTAGCCATGAGACTGAATGAACAGGAATAGTGAAGGATGAATCATGGCCCAAAATCCTTTTCCCCAAAACTTTCCCCAGGACACTGCGCCTTTTTTGTGTCAAGGCAGACCTTGCTTGAGCCATACAGTAAAGGGCGGCGCCTGTGGCTCAGTCAGTAGGGCGCCGGCCCCATATGCTGAGGGTGGCGGGTTCAAACCCGGCCCCGGCCAAACTGCAACCAAAAAATAGCCGGGTGTTGTGGCGGGCACCTGTAGTCCCAGCTACTCGGGAGGCTGAGGCAAGAGAATCGCTTAAGCCCAGGAGTTGGAGGTTGCTGTGAGCTGTGTGAGGCCACGGCACTCTACCGAGGGCCATAAAGTGAGACTCTGTCTCTACAAAAAAAAAAAAAAGAAAAAGAAAAAATACAGGAAAGCTCAGCTTTACTGCAGAACTTCTGAAACTAACAATGCCATTACCTGCCAATGGGATGACATGAATTATAAAATAAAGCAAGGTAATTAGGCCAAGATGATTCATCAGATCCACAAAGAAATGTATAATATTATCATGTATTAAAACTTTGCCCTATATTGAGGTATCATTCTGAGTAGAGAATTACATGAAGCCAGACTCAACTCTTTAAGTGCAAAGCAGAAACAAGTTTCCTCTGCCTCTCTCTGGCCATCTCTTTCTAGACAGCAATAAGAGTAAAGCTGATTGAAATGTTACCAGATTGAACAGCTTATGCAGATTTTTCACATCAGCATCTCATTACCACAGTGACACTGGGAGGTAAAGTTGACCTTGGAATACCTTATGTGAAAGATGGAAAAATGCTAAGCAGAGAGAGCGTCCTCATGGGGGCACTGTGGAGGCTCAATCCAGATTTTTATGGCCCTTTCTGAGTCGCTGTGGAGCACTGCTAAGGAGCAGCACTCTCAGCTGAACCGAGCCCCCTTATCAAGAGGGCGTTAGGTCTCACCAATCTCTCAAGCCAGCAGATAACCTGCTTTTCTTCTTGTTGCGGTCATCATTAGATAGCACTTCCCTTTCCACGATTTAGGAGTTTTCAGATGCCTCTTAAACCCAACTAAAAACCGAGTTGAAGTTTCCCTTTTTCTAGCAACTGTTTTCTTTTCAGCTTTAAGTGTTCCATGCTGATTGTTAAAGTTTCATCCCGTCACGGCACTGCTTTTAAAAAATCTCCCCCATGCCAGACTACATTCTTCTCCTTCCCACCAGAAGGGAGTCCTAGGAGGATGGGTCCAAGTTTGTCCCTCCTCTGACTCGGACGATGCTGTGCTGTGTCAGATGCTGGCAGACCGACCCAGGGAGTAAGCGGTTGGATGAAGACCTTGGCAGGCATTTTGCAGCACTGGCCAGATTTAGCTTAACAACTATTCAATTCAACCCCAGGCCTTTCTAGAGTAAGAAGAGAAAGTAAAAACAGGGTGAAGATAGGAGAGAACTGAGGAAAAGAGAGAGAACTAAACGGGCCCGGATCTGGGAAGCAGGAGGAAGTAGATTGATCTAGGCAGAGTTATTTTTTGTTTGTTTTTATTGTTGGGGATTCATTGAGGGTACGGAAAACCAGGTTACACAGATTGCAATTGTTAGGTAAAGTCCCTCTCATAATTGTGTCCCACCTCCAAGAGGTGTGTCACACACTGTGACCCCCACCTGTCCCTCCTTCCTTCTGTCCACTCTCTCCCCTTCTCCCACCCCCCATCATGCACTTGGTCATCAATTGTCCTCATACCAGAATTGAGTACATTGAATTCTTCTTTCTCCATTCTTGTGATGCTTTTCTAAGAAGAATGTGTTCCACCTCCATCCAGATTAATTCAAAAGATGTAAAGTCTCCATCTTTTTAAATGGCTGAATAGTATTCCATAGTGTACATATACCACAGCTTGTTAATCCATTCCTGGGTTGGTGGGCATTTAGGCTGTTTCCCCAGTTTGGCAATTGTAAATAGAGCTATAACAGACAGTCTAGTGCAAATGTCCTTATGATAAAAGGATTTTTTTTTTTTCCTTTTGGGTAGATGCCTGGATTGCAGGATCAAATGAAATGTCTAGCTTGAGTTCTTTGAGGATTTTTTAAAATTGTTTTTCAGTTTATAAGACACTTCCTTCACTAAATTAGACTAAGCTGATTCATGCAGCAGTTTTCCCTCCTTAGAGATCTGGGGAAATTAACAGTTCTAGCGACATGATAAACGTTCTATTTTAATTTATGAAGCACTAGCACATTTGAAACCTAATAAAACTATGACATGTGGGGTCTCAGAGTCATGTCACAATGAAAAGGACATGGTCTGGAAAACAAAAGCCAGTTTGTAGTAATTCAATTTCTTTACTGTCATTAATACCTTCAAATGTGGGAGGCTGGTAGATATTATGGGCACTTGAAAATTATTTTTTGTCTTGTCGGTAATACACATTCACCTTTGGTCTTCACAGTCACATCCTGAATTAGGCAGGTCACACGGAATCATTCCTACTTTACCCGCGAGAGGCTGAGGATTAGAAGTTCAGTGACTCCCTAATGAAAGTGTTGTCAGCAAGAAGCACAAGTGGTCAGCACAGAAAAATAGGTCTTCCCTTTCCTGCCTGGGACGCTGACCACATCGCAAATGCCAGCCAGCCTCTCTCAGAAGACACTGCTTTCCTTGTTCATGGAGGAGGCATTTGGCAAACAGCAGTGAACTGTTTAAGACTTTATTTTCTGTAGAATTGCATTATCCAGAAATAGAGAATATTGCGCATTTGGGCTTTATCTCAATGTGGTATGATTTCACTCAATGTGGATGACCAAAAGGTAATAACTAATTGTATCATGTTAGTTTAAAATGAAAAATTTAACAAATGGTGCTCTTAGCCTAAGGAATGGCTGTTATGTTGTTCATATGTGAACACAAGTCAAGTTTGGGGGTAGAAATCTCCAAACTTTTGTCTGAATACACAGAAACTGGTGGGAATTTTTTGTGATAAATTTGTTTCCCTGAGATTTCTTGGCTTCCTAAGTACGGACAATGTGGAATGAGACTGTTTTTAAGTAGGAAGTGAAGTGGGGGATTTTAATATTAAGATAGAAATAATTGTCTAATATTACTATAGGCCCAAGGGTCTTTTCTTTCAATTAATTTGTTATCCCAGTTCTTCAGTGTAAGATGTTTAAAAATATCACAAACCAACCTGCCTTCTAATTCACCATTTTTGGCATATAATGAAGAAATTATTAATACATTTTCTATTCCTTGGAGCTCCCCTTTATTTCTTTCCTTCCTTCTTTTTTCCCTCACTCATTCCTTTCTTCTTGAATTTCAATATATTCCATTAGAAAATTATACTTTACAACCTATGGAAGTTGAAATGGTTTAAATGTAGATATATAGTAAGACGACGTTCAATATATTTATCCAGTAATTTAAAAAAATTCTTATTCTTTGAAAAATATTCTTAATCTTTTAAATACACATTAAACTGATTTTATTGAAAATAAAGTAATAAAAATATTTTGGGAGGGCCTGGCACCCGTAAATCAGTTGGTAGGGTGCTGGCTAATACACCCAGGCTGGTGGGTTCGAACCCAACCCGGGCTAGCTAAACAACAATGACAACTGCAACCTAAAAATAGCCAGGCGTTGTGGTGGGCGCCTGTAGTCCCAGCTACTCGGGAGGCTGAGGCAAGAGAAACTCTTAAGCCCAAGAGTTGGAGGTTGCTGTGAGCTGTGATGCCACAGCACTCTGCCAAGAGTGACATAATAAGACTCTGTCTCAAAAATAATAATAATAATGTTTTGAACAGTGATTTTTTTAAGAGTGAATGAAAATACGATGCGTTATGAAGTGCAAGTGACTCCAGCATCTTCAGCGTGTGAGCAGACTCTCACACCCCATTGCCTGATTTTACATTCTTCGATGGATGATTCTCTCCCAAAACAAAATACTTCATTCAGCCATATTGGACCAGTACCTGCAATAATCAGATACAAGGACATTAGGAAGCATAGTTTAGTGTTTGTGTGGGATAAAGGCATTAATTCCTCACTAATTAAACAAAAAAGTGTTGATCGTTATTGACAGGCAAGCCCTGTGTTCTCTGTTAGGATTCAAAAATGAATTCCCTGTCTCAGGAAACTTTACTAACATCTAATTACTAAAATACAAAGTCACAAGAGCATGGGGCCGTGCCTGTGGCTCAGTGGGTAGGGCACTGGTCCCATATGCTGGAGGTGGCGGGTTCAAACCCAGCCCTGGCACAAAAGAAAAAAAAAAAAACAAACAATATCAAAGTCACAAGAGCGGTAACAAAAGCACATACACAATTTTATGAAAGCACAGATTAAAGAATGATTTTTTTTTTGGAAGGACTTAAATTAGTGTTATTATTAATCTAAAATTAAGGAAGGAAATAAGCTTTCATGATCAAGGATGTATGAAATAATCTGATGATCTACGTGTGTCTGCATCTCAAAGGGTCTTAGGTCATACTGGAATGGACATAAGCTACATTAGAGAAGGGAGGATTCGATGGTAGCATCTTCCTCCTCTTCTTAGATTCCAGTGTATTTCAATGTATGTGTGAATGTTTTACCAAATATGTTATCTATTTTTAATTAAGCTGACACTAATCCAATCAGCAAAGGGTTTACAAACTACCTTGGTAAGGAAACCATGGATTAAGAACCACAAGCACAGTCAAACAATAAGAACACGACAGACTTAATGCTGCTTCTCCTTGATCTCATCTCAAATACGGTATAAGGAGAAACAATGGCTTCCACCAGAGGCTACCCTTGCAGATACTTAATTAACTAAATAAATGAACAAGTTTAGCCACCATTTGTTTGATAAGAACACTACTTTATCAATGAATAAGGAAACAGCTGTGTTCTGAAAGAAATCCATGCTATGAAAAGATAGTTTTAAAAATAAATAATTGGGGTGGCGCCTGTGGCTCAAGGGGTAGGGCGCCGGTCCCATATGCCGGAGGTGGCGGGTTCAAACCCAGCCCCAGCCAAAAAAAAAAAACAAAAACAAAAAAATATATAAATAAATAAATAAAAAATAAAAATAAAAGAAAAATAAATAAATAATTGGAAATTTCTTTCTGACATTCACCAGTGTTCCGTCCTTTTATACTTCAGGTATCTGGAAACAGACTCTCTGAAACACTTCTAAATGAATTGTTTTGTCACGTTCTATTAAATACATAAAATTGTAAACCCCCTGGTGAGCTTTCAAGAACATTTCATGCCATCAAGAAACTAATGATTTATTAAATTTCAACAAACACCTTTGCAAAATTGATGGATGATAAATAAACATCTGAATAGTGTGAACATAATGTATTTCTTAAATTTTGATCAATATAATATCTAATGCTTCTCTTTCAGTCTCGAGAGATATAGAAAACATATTTAGGAATAACTTCAGTAGCTGGGCATGAGATCACTTGAGTCAAGGGGTTTGAGACCAACCCGTGCCACATAGTTATACCCCATCGTAAAAATAAAATATTTCAACTTAGAGATAGACCTCTGATTTTAGCTACATGATATGTAGTACAGTGTTAAATGAAGCCATGTTTTTTCAGAGGCTTCTGAACATAATAATATTCTGTGAGCTCAATAAATATAACAATACATACATGGTTAATATTATGAAAATTGTATAGTAGTATATGCAAATATAAATAAACAGATACAGGAGATTTTGTAAGTTACAGTTTGGATAACA
Organism: Nycticebus coucang; assembly: GCF_027406575.1. Classification (NCBI taxonomy): domain Eukaryota; kingdom Metazoa; phylum Chordata; class Mammalia; order Primates; family Lorisidae; genus Nycticebus; species Nycticebus coucang. The sequence goes on from NC_069803.1 coordinate 17,684,017, forward strand.
TTGAGCTAACCTTAAAAAATCAATAGAGGCTTTTCATATGTATAAAAAGGTCATTCCATATATAGGAACAGCATGAAAATACTCGATGTTTTATAATAGTCGACAGTCTTTTGGCATCTAAAACTCAAAATATATTAATGAAAGGAGGAAGACTCATTGGGAAGGTTAGGTAGAAAGCTGGGGCCATATTATAAAAGTACTTGAATTTCACATTGTGAGTCATCAAAATAAATGACATCATCAGATCTACAATTTAGAATTGCATGTCTGGCAGCAACGTGGAAACTGGGTTAAAGAGGAAAGAATCTGTTGATAAGCACAGTTCATGGGTGTCTACACAGACATTTCTTGCAGATTACATCTGCAAAGGGAAAGAAATCCTCATGACTTCTTATCACGTCTCTGATAAGAATATAGCACTTTGGGAGGATAGCTGGTTAGGGGGAAACAGGCCACAAACCAAGCTGCATCATGACCACAGCAGACCACCCCTCCCACTCCTAAATGTTTCAAGGCCGGTGTTCCTGGGAAACACAGAACAGTAACTTTCCACCCTGGCTCCAGCTGGTGGGCAATGAAGGGAGTAACTCCAAGACTAGCTCCTGGTGCAAAGATCAGTCCTTCTGCAAAAGAGGATGACTCCCCCAACTACCCCCTCCCCACATTGCAACTACACTGTAAGGTTAATAAAAGCCTCTTGGAATGGTGCGAGAGCTGAGTTGACTTCTAGTCCAACTCCTCTCTGCTCTTCCTCCTAATAAAACTTCTCCACGATCCCTGGGACCAGCGTCCTCTCCTTCCTGAGTTTGTCCCAACTCTACCCTTGAACCCCTCTGAAGACTCATGTTTTTATTTGATTTTAGAATTAGATAGAACATTTTGATTTTCACATGTAAAATAGATTGGTGTATTCATTTAACTTTTGAGTAATTTGTGCCTTCAATAGAAAGATTCAAACATGAGACAAATTACATGTTGGTTTGCGTTAGCAAGTTAATTACGAAAAATACATTCTTCATTTTCTATTAAGCAAATTATTAGAATTCAAACAATCTTTTTTTTTTTTCTTTTTGGCTGGGGCTGGGTTTGAACCCACCACCTCTGGTATATGGGGCCTACTCCTTTGAGCCACAGGCGCCACCTTCAAACAATCTTCTGTTACAAAAAATGCAAATGTTTTCCTGGGCTGATGATTATAAGAATAGTAATAGTAAGTTGGATAGCTCAAGTATTTTATGAGATATTTATAACAGTATTGGGGCTTTTCAACTTGAAACTTTAATGCAAACAAAAAGGAAAGAATAAGGGAATATAATCTCAAAATCAAAAACCTTTCCAAGAACACTTTTTTGGCCCCCAAATTATTCTTGCTAAGTCTGGGACATTCCCTTTGGGGTTTATAAGTGTTTATATGTGTAGGTGTGTTTGTATTTCCTGTTAAGAATCTAAAATCTATAAAAGCTTTCTGAAAGCTCCTAAGGGCTACTCAAAAAATATAGGTAAATAAAATCAATTGCACAAATAGTAAATCTATGCCCATGTCAACAGAGAAGGGAGCCAAAGCAGAGGGGAAATTTATATGTTGTATTTCTTACATTTATTGACATTTTTGAATTATTTAAATAAACAGAAGTTAAACTTTTGGTGAAAGCCATAGCGTCACAATTTGGGGAGTATAAGAAGAGGGTGGCTTCATGGCTTCTGGAGCCAGAGTACTGGGATGCTCTTGCTCTGTATTTTATAGATTTGAGACTGAATTTACATCTCTGCAGGGCAGAATTTTTACCACTCAAGCAAAAAGAATTAAGAGTTAGGCTGCTGCACCAGGAAAACCATCCAAACAGGGGAGGAACAGCAAAGAAATTATTTAGTCAATGAATGCGGTGACAAGTGAGCACACATTTTTAAAAACCACAATAAAGAAATTCTTAAATATTAGAATATCAAGGCTACAGTAAAAATAATGAAAATTTAAACTCTCCCTTTTAAGAATTTACTTTGCAGCAGGAAACGTTCAAAGTACTTTTTATATATGAACCCGCCAAATGCCCAAAGAACCTTAAAATATTAAGTACCATTATTGTGCCATTCACGGTCAAGGAAACAAAATCAGAGAGAATAAAGAACTCTCCTAGATTACACGGGATTCTCACCCTGTGTCTGCCCTGAGCCAGTACCTTATTAAATCAATGGTTTGGTCGGGCGCAGTGGCTCACACCTATAATCCTAGCGCTCTGGGAGGCCAAGGCGGGTGAACATAAGTTCAACACAAGCCTGAGAAGAGAGAGACCTTGACTTTAAAAATAGCGGGCATTGTGGCGGATGCCCATAGTGCCAGCTACTTGGGAGGCTGAGGCAAGAGAATCCCTTAAGCCCAAGAGTTTGAGATTGCTGTGAGCTGTGATGTCACAGCACTCTACCCAGGGCAACAAAGTGAGACTCTGTCTCAAAAAAACCAAAACCAAAAACAAAACTTGAAACTAAAACAAAATTAAATCAACGGTATACAGCAATCCTCTGCATGATTAGATTTAGTCAATCATCAAACCTGCTTTGAGTACCGAAGAGTGAAGAAAACTCAAATCCTTCTCTCCTGGACTAATCTCTTAGTGAGGGATTATGTTCTGGGTAGATAAAACAAGTGAAGGTGGTGGTGCCTGTGGCTCAAAGGAGTAGGGCGCCGACCCCATATGCGAGCGGTGGCGGGTTCAAACCCAGCCCTGGCCAAAAACAAACAAAAACCCCCCCAAAAACAAACAAACAAAACAAAAACAAGTGAAGTCACATATGCGATTACTGGCAGAAATGATCCTTGCTTCTAGAACCTCTAATTATTATCCCAGTTCTTTTTCCACCAAGGACACACGAATGTGATAAATATAGGGTGCCCCCAAAGTTCGTGTACAATTTACTATGTTAAACGACTTTAAATTGCACATGAATTTTATAGACCCCTTGTATATCTAGCTATTTGATTAACTCTGTCTTTTCCTACCTAGAAAAGATTCAGGCACAATGAACATGTTTTTACTTTCTGTGCATAAAATAATACGCTAGGCTTTCATAGCCTTAAATTTACTTCTTATAATAACCTTGTAAAATAAGGGCAATTAATTTCATTTTATAGATAAATCAACTGAGACTCAGAAAGAGAGTATGGCTTTCTCAAAATAATAGAGAACCGAGCAGAGCAGCAGCAGACGGTGACACTTAAAACTTACTGACATCCATTGGCTACAGAGATGCTCAAATAGAGTTATAGAAACAATTTGCAAAGATTTGTTGTTTGATTTTTACATTAATATATTCAGGACTATTGAGCCTAAGGGACAAATTTATTTAATCCGTATTTCCCATCTCATTCCAAATTGCTTTCTGCATTAAAAAATTAATGCAAAGATAGCATAAAATTCATAAAAGGTTCTCCTCGTGTAAACCCAAAAGATAAAAAAGCAAATTTGTGTTTATTTCTTGAGACCATACAACAACTTTTTTTTACTCAACAACTTTTGCTGTTGCTGCTGTCACTGTTGGCTTTTTATTTATTTAGCCTCTGAACTGTTTTTTCTACTCAGTAGAAAGCAATGCGAAATTGATGTGTGTGTGTCTTAGATAATGATTTTACTGTCTCTCACTTGTCTGTCTCCCAATGCATCTATACATCTACAATGTCTTTTATAATTTAAGGGCAATAGAGAGGAAAAAATTGATTGATTTGGTGTTGTTAAAAGCAGACAACAATAAAGGTGGTGTCTGTTGCTTCTGGGCTTTTATGGTCTCAGTTTACGATGCTTGAGAGTATACTTCACAGCGCACACGATTTTCTCTTAACCTCTTTATAAAAAAAGACAGGTATTGATATTTCTTTGCGGAGTTTGAGCATCTTTAATCTTATCACCATATTTATGGAACAGAAAGTAATCAGTTTTCATACATTACCCAGATAAAAAGTGATGAGATTTGAGATTAGCTGTTGAATAGGTAAGTGGGGAAGCAAAAATCACTAATGGTTGGAAGTGTCCGAATGTATTTTAATTATACCAGGTCATGGCTGGGCAACGTGAATGAGTATTTCTTTTGAGTCTTGGGAAGTAGTTTGTGAACAGTGTCTTCTTTATAAAAATCAAAGGAGTTTTTGGATTAAAGTTGAACATGTCATGGAATCCGAACAGATAACAGGTAAACATCAATTATCATTTAGATTCTGGTTTTGTGATTCTGGAGAAAGCACTAGGTTTCTCAAGATTTTATCATATGCAGAAGAAAAGGGTGGGGCTCAAATAGGTCTAAGATTTTATTTACCTTTAAGAGTCTATGATTGTGGGTGGCTCCTGTGGCTCAAAGAGGTAGGGCACCGGCCCCATATGCCAGAGGTGGCGGGTTCAAACCCAGCCCCGGCCTGAAACTGAAAAAAAAAAAAAAAAAAGGGCAGTGCCTGTGCTCAGTGGGTAGGGTGTTGGCCCCATATACCCAGGGTGGCGGGTTCAAACCCCATCTCAGCCAAACTGCAACAAAAAAATAGCCAAAAAACAAAAAAGAGTCTATGATGCTAAGATTCTGGAGAAGCAATATTTTGAAAAATGAACTTCTTAAGGATAGAGAAATCAGCAGGATACTTTGTCTAGTGGAAAGGGTGAGGGATGAAAGTCAGGGAGGGCATGAGTCTTAACATTCCTCTTTTGCTACCCCCATCACCACCATAATGGCTACGAAACTGTGGGCAAATTTGGTGACTTCTGCTAGCAATAGTTATTTTCTGTATGAAAAACTGGGACTGTAATATCTATTTCTCCCGACCACTGTAAATACCAAATGAGATCAGATAGTAAACGCTGGACAAATAATACTTTTTTATATTCAGTATTATTTATGTTACTTAACAAAAAGTTTTCAGTATTATTTAAGTTACTTAACAAAAAGTTTTAAATTCTATGGGGTCTGTGTTACTTTCCATAATACCCATTATCCAAACATTTCTTGTCTTTTTTTTTTTTTTATTAAATCATGACTGTGTACATTAATGCATTTATGGGGTACAGCGTGCTGAATTGATAAACAACGTGGAACGCTTACCTCAAACTGATTAATGTAACCAGTTTATTTGTTGTTTTATTGTTGCTTGTTTATTTGTTGTGGCAAGACATTTCAAAACTATTAAGAATAGAGTATAAATATCTGCCTTTACATCTTAAAACTTTAAATTATAGGAAAACTTTCAATTATAGGCAGGGTGCAATGGCTCAATCCTGTAATACCGGAGACTGAGTAAATACTGGGAGACCGAGGCAGGCAGATTGCCTGAGTTCACAAGTTCAAGACCAGCCTGAGTGAGAGTGAGACCCCATCTCTAAAAATAGCTGGGTATTTTACAAGGGTACATGTTAAATTTACTAAGTGTAGAGTCTAAATGTCTTAACACAATAACTAAGAAAATGTGGTGAAGGCTATGTTAACCAGTTTGATGAAAATATTTCAAATGGTATATAAAACCAGCACATTGTGCCCCATAATTGCATTAATGTATACAGCTATGATTTAATTTAAAAAAAAAGAAACAATTTTCTTATTTTGTTTGACGTGATGATATTGTAACTATATAGAGAAATGCTTATATCTTCTTAGAGATCTATACTGAAGAACTAAGGGGTAAAATGTCATTTTATTTAATACACTTGAAAACACTTAAGCAAAAAATAAATGCTATAAATATAGCAAAATATTCCAATCTAGTCTATCAATGGATGTCATTAATCTCATCTTTCTACTTTTCTCAAAGTTTGCAGATTTCATAATTTTATAATAATATTTTTTACCACCTTAAGTTAAAGAAAATAAATAGCCAGGCATTGTGGCAGGTGCCTGTAGTCCCAACTACTTGGGAGGCTGAGGCAAGAGAATTGCTTAAGCCCAAGAGTTTGAGGTTGCTGTGAGCTGTGATGCCATCACTCTACTGAGAGTGACAAAGTGAGAAAACAAAACAAAGCAAAACAAAACAAAAACCTTTCAATTGTATACTGCAGAGAACAGGTATCTAAGAATTAGAGTTCTGACCCACTGATGTATTTTATCACTGAGATTATTTTTACTCCCATTCACTAAACAATAGTTGAGAGGTGAAGACTTCTATTCTTTGACTGTCTTACATTTACTCATGCATTGTTTGAGAATTCCACTTTGAAAATAATAATCATAGGATGTAAAAGTGGTAATAACAAAAGCAAATAGGCAGCTAGCAATGATTTGAAAATGGCATTTATGTTTGGAATTTTCTTTTGTTCCTGTTTTTAGGTTTGGTGCTTCAGCACCAGAGGAGAAGATGAAATAGCTACCTTCGATCCGCCTCTGACTTCCTTCCTCAGCATCCCTATGGGCTCAGCTATACCTGGAACAAATTCCCAGAGGAGCCATCATTATCGGACAAAGCTTACCCACGTTTGCTACAGGGTAACCACTGGGACAAGAGGTCAGAAAGCCTGGAAAGGGAGTGAAAAGTGACTCACTCCCCTCCTTGCCCTGTGTAATGATGACAACCAGAGACCTCTCAATGCTTCTTTAATTTAACTTGTTTTGTCTACTCAGGAAAAAGAAGGAACATTCCTCTGTATGCAAAAGGTACATCCAAATGAAAGAGTCTATTTAAAGGAGCATGCTTTAAGCTTTATTCCCATAAATCACTTTGCTCGCAGCTGCAAAGCCAATTGTTCTTAAAACTAACAAGGTTTCTATCTGGTAAGCCAGGTTGGCTGTTTCCAAGTCAGAAAAAAATCGTGGTGGTGGAGAGGAGGTGCTATGTCTAGAAAATTATATTCTTTCTATAATGAGGGAATTGAACAGGGGATACATTTAATTCTTTCTCGTTTTTGTTTCAATTTTGTAATGATACACCACGTCATTCTGATTCTTCTTACTTTCGGGAGAGAATGACAAATAATTAAAACTTTAATATGTGTCTCTTTTTCACTGCCCTACCCATCCACTCATATTTCTAATTTTTCTTTCCTGTCTCTATTCTGCATTCGAAATTACTTTCTCTTTTCCTTCTGAGTGAAATTGTAAATTTATGGTGGAGGAGTCAACAAAAATAGAAAGAGTTTAATTAAACAGCTTTGCATGAAGAGGTTGTTTGCCATCTTTAATCCTCAATCAAGGTAAGCCTGTCTCTTAAAAAACAACATCCAGTAAAGCAGATCATAAAATTTATTTTTCAAATTTTTCTTCTTTCAAAACAATAATCTTAGTCATTTCTTTTTTTCTCTTTTTCCCAGCTCATCTGCTTTATTTGTGTTCAACTTATCATAATCATTCTTCTGTTGTTTGGTACTGAACTCTAGGCAGGGAGCTGAAACAAGACTTTGGCCAATACTGAGTAGAGTGGGGAGATTATGAGGTCACTGGAGGTGACATTGACCTTTCTGACCCTTGGAACATCACTTATGTTACTGTACAAGATCGGTCTGACTCTTTCAAAGAAACTGTAATTATGCAATTTGTGTTACCGCTGGCAGTGATCTCTGCCAGTGTGGAGTAACACAATGAGTCATGTTTTGTAGGGGAAAGTTTCCATGTGCTATTTCATTTCAGATTCAAAACAAATCTGCTGGGTTGGTGGCGTTATTTTCATTTTATTAGAAAGGAAACTGAAACTCTGAGACATAAGTACTAGAGCTAAGGTTTCGACTTGTACCCTCTTAGTTATAAAATTTGCTTCACTGGATGCTATAAAATGGAAAAGGAAAACCAAAACCCTCACGTACTTTATTAGAACAATGTATAGAATCACCAGCTGCTGTAAATACACAGAATGATTATGATAGGCTACCAAACAACAGAAGAATTATTTTGATAAGTTGAAAATAAATAAAGCAAGATGAGCTGGGAGAAAGAGGAAAAAAAAAAACAGAACTAAGGTTATTGGTTTGAAAGAAGAAAAATTTGAAAAATAAATTTTACGATCTACTTCACTGGGTGTTGTATTTTAAGAGACAGGCTTACCTTGTGAACTGATTGAGAATTAGGCCTGGCAAACAACCTTTTCAGACAAAGGTTGTATTAGACAGGTAATCAGTTATGTTAAGAGAACTTGAGACGCTTCTCTCCACATAGCGAGTAAAAAATTTCACTAGGCTAAACTTCATTGTTTTATTCCTTATTTAAACAGCAAACAATTTGCTTTGGGCCAGTATTCTTTCTTTCTTATCAGGGCTTTCGACCATAAATCCCTAGTGATATAAGCAAGAAGAAATAAAAACTTGGAAGAAAAGAATATTTTACTTGCGAGACTAGGCCTTACAGTTAATGTAATCTTAAGACCAGAGCCCCCAGGTAGGTGTTTCTTGCCTATGTTTGGAACACCAGTGGAAAAATATCTTGGAAGTCCATGGCAAAGCTTCGCATTCAGATAGCAACTAAAACTGGGGTGATGTTCTGTTCGCTTCCACACCATAGATGCATTTTGGCAAAGCTTATTAGTTTTTGCTGAATACAAGTATGTCCACTACCATTGTTGTTCTGAATTTGGTTTTCTCTTCGTAATAGAGGAAGGTTTATGTCAAGACTTAAGAGACTATTAAACTGTACAGTTTTTTCAAGACACAAGCTAAATGCAGCATTGTCAACTCTCCAGATAACATAAGCGACTGAAGAATTTACCCTGATTAAAGGTATTTTAGAATTTCTTTTTCTTTTCTTAAGCGAGCTAATCTAGGCTGATTGAATGACCTGAGAAACTGGCAAACTCTGTATTTCATTTTGCCAATCTGTGCACATGCTGAGACTCAATAGCTGTTATTTCTATAACTGAAAAATGTTCAGCCATTTCCCAAGTGGGTAAGACACCATGGCTGAGAATTATATGTCCTCTGTCAGGCCTGCAACTCTCCCCTTCAGAGATGCTAGCAGTCATTTGAAATGTTGTATATAAGTACGTGTTTAAAATAAATAGCTTTCATTCTGTGAACACTAGTTACCACAGAAATGGATTCTGCTCTCAGACAACATGTGGACACTCAAACTGGCGGCTCAGTCTTGCCACTGCTTGCGTCATTTGATTCTCGAGTGACCAATTGTTGGGGATTTTTTTTTTTTTCTTTTTCCTCTTCTATAAAAAAACAAAAAAACATGGCCAGGCGTGGTGGCTCACGTCCATAATCTTAGCACTCTGGAAGGCCAAGGCAGATGGATTACATGAGCTCAGGAGTTCTAGACCAGCCTGAGCCAGAGTGAGACCCTGTCTCTAAAAATAGCCAGGTGTTGTGGCAGGTGCCTGTAGTCCCAGCTACTCAGGAGGCTGAGGCAGGAGAAGCACTTGAACCCAAGAGTTTGAGGTTGCTGCAAACTATGACACCCCGGTACTCTACTGAGGGTGACAAAGTGAGACTTTGTCTCAAACAAACAAACAAAGATTGACTTTGAAAACATTTAGGAGATAAATTTTACAGGGACAAGAATGATTTCGGTTACACACTTTTCATCCTGGGAAGAAAGCTCTGAAGATGGGCTATAGATGGGAAATGTGAGGTCCCTTACACCTATTGGAAGATTCTTTCCTTTCTTTCTTCTATTCAAACTTCTAAGGCACAAGTTATAAACTGGTGACCAGGGAGTGAACATGAATACAGAAAATCTGCATATTACCACTCTCTATCCAATAATGCCTAGTCTCTTCATCAAATTCAATTATCCTTCTGGCCTCTGAAGACTTAAGGACAGCGGTCACGACCCCTTTGGGGGCCCTTTCACAGGACTAAGACCATCCTGCATATCAGATATTTACCTTACGATTCATCACAGTAGCAAAATTATAGTTATGAAGTAGCAACAAAAATAATTTTATGGTTGGGGGTCACCACAACATGAGGAACTGTATTAAAGGGTCGTGGCATTAAAACCCACTGCTTTAGGATCTGGGACCCTGGTTTAAATTCACCTCTTAATAATGGGCATTAATTTCGGCAGAGGAATAAAGGAAATAATTGTGACCTTATTAACAACACTATTCAGGTTTGTTTAGCACCCTGCCTGGTATATAGTTACTACTCAATTAACCATAGCATAATCTCACCTAACAATATCTTGTAGGCCTTTGAGAATTCCATTTTGTTGCAGTCAACTGATATGATGATTTGGCATATTCTCCTATTTTATCACCATAGATTAGATTATCTGGAAATGCTGCTATTTTAATCTGTAATTTTACATATAGCTTCCTCTCCATTTTGCCAGCTTGCCCGTATGTAACTAGAAGAATAACTTCATTTATGAAATCAAATAACTTCATTTATGAAATCAAAACAGTAAATCTTATTTTTTGTCAGTATTAGTGTTAGAGATGCCAATTATTTATCAGGTTTGGATAGTAGAATAAATAAATAAGAAATACTGACTTGATTAAAACCTTGGACAAGAGTGTATGTGCCTCTGTACAGAAGTGTACACGTATAACTGTCATCTCTTTGTCATTCAGAGTTGAAGCATTTATATGTTTAATTATGCATAAAACTTGCTGTAAGATGCGAGTTTAGAAAAACAATCAGACAGTGAAATTTTCATAAGTATATGTTCAAGTATTTTTGAGCCCTACACATTCTCTTCCCAGCCCTTTCAATATAGTCATAGTACAGGTTACTGAGTCATCCACGTGAAAATATACAAATATATATGCAGCAAAAGAATTAGTCAATGTTTTTCTTCAAATTCAAATGGAGGGTAAAGTAATCTTTCTCTTTCTTTATTTCCTATCATGTTTTTTTCTTTTTCTTTTCAGACAGAGCCTCAAGCTGTCACCCTGGGTAGAGTGCCATGGCATTGCAGCTCACAGCAACCTCCAACTCCTGGGTTCAAGCTATTCTCCTGTCTCCCAAGTAGCTTGGACTACAGGCACCTGCCACATAGCCCGGCTATTTTTTGTTGCAGCAAAAATAGCTGCAACTACTGCAAAAATTGGTAGGCCCAGGCTGGATTCGAACCCGCCAGCTTAGGTGTATGTGGCTGGTGCCTTAGCTGCTTGAGCCACAGGCACCAAGCCTCCTATCATGTTCTTTAAGGGAGGATAAGCCAGAAACAGTGGGTGTAGAAAGCCTATGCAATTGCTCCATTCACTTTCATGAGTTTTCACTCACTGTGCTTTGGGAATACACGTTCTCCTTGAGGGGCGAATAATGCATCTCATGCTGCGGGACCTCACAGGGAGGTTAAAAGTAGGGGATGGTACTCCCACACAGCAGTGCCCCAGAAGAGGAGGGATCACGCCTTGTCCCTCTTGCTCTTGGTCTACCCTTCCAACTCCTCTGGTTTCCATGTCAGATTCTCCAACTAGCCATGAGAGTCTACATGAAAATTTTTGAGTCTACATGAAAATTGAAATAGCAGAGGTTGTCTTAGAGCATGTCATCTGTTTTTAATATCACATTTTAATTTTTTTTTATTGTCTAAGAAAGGCCATTTAAAAAATTCTACTCTGATTTTTTTTCATCTTATCCTGTATGTTCTTGTCTCTACTTGGTTTTATGTTGTTAAAGAATGCTCAAGTTTCTTTTTTTTTTTTTCCACATAAATTTTTTTTTGGCCAGGCGCCATGGCTCACGCCTATAATCTCAGCACTCTGGGAGGCCAAGGCAGGTGGATCGCATGAGCTTAGGAGTTCGAGACCAGCCTGAGCTAGAGTGAGACCCCGTCTCTAAAATAGCTGGGAATTGTGGTGGGCGCCTGTAGTCCCAGCTACTTGGAGACTGAGGCAAGAGAATGGCTTGTGCCCAAGAGTTTGAGGTTGCTGTGAGCTATGAAGCTACCAAGGGCGACAAGATGAGACTCTGTCTTAAAAATAAATAAATATATAAATAATTAATTTTCTTGAAGTTACCTTGTCCAAAATGAGCTCCCTTGTGCACGCTTTGAACGCCTTGGTAGCCCAGACTTCTACAGACGACCTGTCCCACCCGTAGTTCCCAGCGATCATCACAGATGGTACCCCACTGGCCATTGTGGAGTATCTCCACTCTACCCTCATGAGGGCCACGGCCACCAACCAGTCGGATCGTCCTAGATAACACTAAAAACAGAGAGGGTTAATTATGCAGACATTGTTTTATAACACTTTTTTTAAAAAAAGCATTCTTTAAAAAAGCATGTTTTTTCTCATTAAATTCACAGTTGGAATAAATTTTAAACTTTCTAGCACCACCTATTGGCAAAGAGTTTAACTGCAAACACTCCATTGTAAAAGCTAAAGAGCAAAATCTAGTCTACTTTAACATTTATGCAGGATATATACATGTCAACCTTTATAGTCCAATGACTTTAACATCTGCCATCTGTTAAGTTCATAAATGCCATAGATTTTTCATACTATTCACAGAAATTTATAACAAAGTGGTTGTTTTCTTGCCACTCTGGAACATACATTAGAATGCACAGTTCAGAGGATTTAAATAATATAGGAGGCTGAGCAGCAGATATTTTAAAATAAAATAAACAGAAAAACAGCTGAGAAAACCTCATGTCTTTTACTAAAAGAAGCCAGGTAACTATAGTGACAACATTCATTTGAAAATAGTTAGGATATTTCTTATTATGAGACACCTGGATTTTGTCCCACATTTTTTTCTGTGGTGGTTTTGGGGGAAAAAATTGATAAGATTTTTAAAAAGATGATTTTTGTGTATTTTGAGAAATGAGTAAAATAATAAATACAAAGAAAAAACCTTTGTTTACAGTTAGCAAAACTATTTTTTTTCCTGCAATGCCTAGTTAATCAAAATGACCACATGAGCAAAGATTTACACAAATATGCAATGGGTTTTATACTTTTAAAAACCAATATATCGATTTTGAACCTAGGACCAGATAAAACAAAAGTGTGCAACTGATTTTATAAGAGCAATTTGCTTGGAGTATCAAAATTCTTTCAACAACTTGAACTCTTCAGTAAGAATTGAATTTATTTTAAAATATCATTTATCTGAAGAATTGAGGGAAGGGTAGAGACAGAAAAAAATTTCAAAAATGAACTGGTGTTAATTAAAAATAACAATAGTCATAAAACCAAAGAATAAATGCAGATCTATTTAAATATATGTTTTCAAATATAAGTTTGATGAATATTACATTATAGAATAGCAAGATATAATTGCCACAATAAGCATGTCTCTCTCATGTAAAGATGGAGTTTTAGGGTAAGTCTCAAAGTACAATTGATTGAAGAAATATTCAATAACATTCTTCCCCTAATTGAAGTAAATTTTGTTGAAATAATAATCCAATAACATTTTTAAAAAATCAACAATTTATATAATAAAAATCTGAGCATGTTAATATATACTATGACTATAATTATTTTCTTGATTCTTCCAAAATAGAATTCAGTGCTAAATACTGAATCCTAACCATGCCCAAATGCCCAGCAGTTCCTTACCTAATAAGCATACATTAAAATATTTTTTTAAATGAATATTGTTTTCATTGCAATATTTAAACTTTCAATTATGTAGTAAGTTACCTGGGTGACCCAATCATTCCACATAATTAAGAAAATAAGAAAGTATGACCCAACAATGGATTGTGTAAAGTCTTTAACGTATTAGAGTCGTGTTGTAGTAACTTGTGTCATGGCCAAATGTTTATTATTACACAAGTCAGATACATCCACGCCTAATACATTTATCATGAGTGCTATGAAAAAAATAGACATATTCAAACATTTGTTTCCTGAGCCTGGTTATCTTACTGCCCAAACGAGTATATGTAAGCCTTCTCACTGTGCAGTCTTTATCCTTTACTCCTCCCAAAATGTTATTAATGCGCCGAGCTTGTCCTGGGACAGTCATTCTCAAACTTGCCTAGGCAGCAGAATCGCAGCTTTCTGACCCTACGCCTAGAGTTTCTGACTTAGTAGGCCTTCCGTGGGGCCTAATAATTTGCATTTTTAACAATTTCCCAGGCATTACTGACACTATTGGTCCAGGGACCATATATAAAGATCCACTAACCTAGAAATTTGCATTATATTTTTAAAAGAGAAATATGTTATATGAGAAACAGATAGGGATATTTATATAATTCTTGGTCTCATTTATTGCACAGAATGGCTGAAAATTTCTTACAAATATACTATGCTAATGAGATTCTGAGAGACAGTAAGTCCCTCTATTCACATTCTTTAGGACCACTTATATTTGGGTGGTCCCACTTATAGAGGGACTTACTGTCTCTCAGAATCTAAAGTGTCCTAAAGACCACTTATATTTGGCCTAAAATTCCATCTTTACATCAGAGAGATATGCTTATTGTGACAATTATATTTTGCTCTTCTATAATATAATATTCATCAATAGTCTGTGCCTATTACCTAGAATATTTTTCATTTGTAATCAACTATAGACAGGCTTCCCTGATCTAATTTAGAGGAAAGGTCTCTAGAGAGGTCCACAGAGAGTCCATATGAGAGTTGGCTTCACACACCACTCAACCGTTCTATTTTAGCCCTGGAGAAAAGTTCCTTTTGTCACCAGCCTCGATCATAGCCTTTCACACCATTCAATCACATTTTCTCTTCAAGACCGCAGGTAAGAATTTTCTCTGAGTCTAGTTAAAGCATCATCATATGAATGTCAACAACGTCTAGGGTTCCTCTGGCATCAAGCTAACATATTTAATCGGACGGATTTGTTCTTTGTTAATTTGGAAAATTTTGTCTTGTATCTAAAGATGTCAGAAGAGACTCACTTTTCTATATTGTTTTCTGCACAGCTGCCTTAATTTTCCTTTTATCTTTATTAGTGTAGACTTTTTCCAGATTCAAAACAAATAAACAAAGATAAGCATTGACCATGTACTTGCTGAATGGTTCTCTGTATTAATTATTGCTTTTTAATTGGCTACCTCCCTCCCCCAGAAACAGAAACCAACGTAACTTAAATCAAAATGGAAATAATAATATATTTTAAGAATCATGAGGTTTTTGCATGGAACCCAGGGACAAGATGGTAGTTAAATATCTGGAACAGCTGAACCAAGACTCGAATCAGCTCAGGACTTCGACTTCCATCCAGGCTCTCCCTACAAGTTGCTTTGTGATTGTTTTTTGTTGCAAGCTGGTTATCTTTGCTCACCCATCACACCATAGAATATGTCTGCTAACAGTTCCTAAGCTTATATTTTACATTCTTTTTCTCAGCGACAGACTGACAGTTCTAATAGTCATCTAAGTTTATATTTTACAGTCTCTTTCTCAGAGACAGCATCTAAAATATCCAGGGAAGTCCTTCAATAGCCTGGTTTGAGTCAGATGCCCATCTGTGAACGAAAAAGTGTATGTGAACACAGCGTTTTTGCAAAGACATTTCTTGGTGGAAGAAGAGATTTGAACAGACAAAAATCTCAAGTTCATTCCAAAAAAATATTTTAATTAACTTGTATTTGTATAACATCAATTTTGCTATGTTCTTTTTATATCTGTGACTCTAGAGTACAACTGAAATTAAAAATGTAGGAGTCAGATAATCTAGATTTTAGTTCTGCCTCTGAAACGTTCTGATGCTGTTAATCTCTGTGAGACCATACTTTTCAACTGTTAAAGGAGAAATTAATATGTGCTTTAAGTTAAATAAATTCAAACACAACTGTGTGCCTGGCCCTTTCCTGGTTTCTAGGAATAATTTAGCTAAACATATATCCTCCCTCCATGTTTCATGAGGCATTAGAAGAAATAATGTATTCTTTAAAATCCTGTACAAATATAAAAGTTTTTACTTTTATAAGTTTTGAAAATTTTAAGTTTTCTGTTTTGTGATATAATTACCTTTCTACATATGCACACACAGGAATTTACTAATTCTCATTTAATGGTCTCCTTATCAAAGAGGAATTATTAGCCTATGATAATGAGCTTCTGCAGATAGATAAGACCTACTCTGGATTGCAGATATGATGTGAGTCTAGTTTGCCTTTATTATTTCTAAACATATTTTTCTATTTTTTTTTGAGGTGGGGGGGTCTTCTAGACCCATCGTAAGCAAACTAGGACCTGTGGACCAATTCCAGGCTGCTGTCTATTTATAAATAAAGTTTTATTGAATGCAGTCATGTTCACTGGTTTATGTATTATGTATGGCCGCATTCAAGCTGTGACAGGAAAGTTGAATAGTTGTGAAAAAGAACAAATGGCAAGCAGACCAAGTATTTATTATTATCTGGTCCTTTACACAAATCTTTGGCATTGCCTGGTAGAGTTACAAACACAATGGACTAGAATGATAGGGGATTTCAGCGGGGATACTCCTGGCAAATGACTCCTGGAAGGAGGTCATGATTTATCTCTGCTCACCTTTCCAATCCAGCCCTTTGAGAAATTGTCTGCCCATGCATTCTTTTCCCTTTTTCTTCCAGTTATATAACTACTCTCATTTTTTGAATAAGTCTCATTCTTTTTTATTTCCATGGCTTCGGTCTCTGTCTGGAATGCTTCCTTCTTCCTTCCCTCTTCCCCTCCCATTTTTCCACAGGGAATCCCCATATTTGGACTGGTTGCCCCTTTCAAGCTCCCTGAGCACTATTATAAATGCTATAATAAACTCTATTCTTGGTTCATTTGCCCCAGACTGAAACCCTTACGGTATTTTCACAGTCCTTGATAGAACATAGGTTGTTACTTAGGGGCCCCTTGGTGAAGAGTTAAGGTCTGAGTGAGGGAAGGAAAGCATGGGGAGCCCCTCTTGATATGTGGAATGCATTATCTAGTGAGATTAAATTGGCACATGCTTAATATGCCAACTAATAGAAGAAATAGAATACAAGTCTTTAGAAGAAGGAATATAGTTTCTATGTGCAGTAGCAGTAAGAAAAATCTTGAAAGAGAGATGAATTTAACTGGCACAAAACATGAGTTCTGGTGTGGGAAAAATCTACGTGGCTGGTCCTGACAGCCTCCCAAGGTAGGAGAACTTGGCAGGCTCTGATCAGAAGCCTTAGACATTATGAAACCTGATTGTATCAGCTCATAGAAAAGATTGCTCTCTCTCTCAGCAGCTGACTAATGTTGGACAGAATCTCGGGACTAAACGTTAATTCAGTTTACAATGAGAAATGTAATTGCCTCAAAAACGGGGAATGTTTGAATCTACTTGACAAGGCCATTCTCTTCCCATGGGTAATCCACATGGGAAACCAAATTCTAACCACTGAATTATTAGTTTCACTAATTTATTAATTTACAATGAGACACAGCTGTGGGACTTTGTCTCTGGGCCTGCCCAATGCTCTTTGAGCAGTACATTTTTCTTTATACATATTAATACATTCAACCAGCTTAGACAATTTGACATATCTCTGCTCTGTTCCATGGTATATTCATTCCAAAGTTCGACTTTCTACAGGAAGTTCCCTGATTCTTATTTCCTATAATACATATTTCTAGAGGGCAGAGTATACCGATGAGTTCTTTATATTTTCTAATGTCTCTATGTAAAATTAAAAATGTATATTGAAGTTATTATACAGATAAGCTAATTCATATCTATATGATCAGAAGACATAGACATATTTCTATGATCAGAAAAAAAGTAATAGAGAAGATACTTTCCAAAAGAAGGAACAGTTTTATAATATAATACAAGAAAATAACTCCAAATAGACTAAAAGTTAACAATTTCAGTGATTATTTTTGTATTGTTTATTGAAGGCTTATTTTTAAAGGTGGATGTAAAACAGATATATATTAAATATCTCAGAATTGAGAAAGTTCAAGCAATTATAGGATATAAATTTGAAGGATAGTTTTACAAACATTAAACTGTCAAAATGACCATGTGGAAAATAGGTGAGAAAAGATGATAATGTAACATTAAGCAACTATATTAAAATGTAAAACTTGATTATAATTATACACCCAAAATGTGTTATGTAATAAGACTGGAAGGATGTCCCAAGCATATTGAAAGTAATTTTGTTTGTGAGACTAAATTTTTTTTTTATTAAATCATAGCTGTGTACATTAATGCGATCATGGGGCACTATACACTGGTTTTATAGACTGCTTGACATATTTTCATCACACTGGTTAGCATAGCCTTCCTGGCATTTTCTTAGTTATTGTGTTAAGACATTTATATTCTACATTTACTAAGTTTCGCATGTACCCTCGTAAGATGCACCGCAGGTGTAATCCCACCAATCACCTCCCTCCGCCCATCCTCCCCACTCTCTCCACTTCCTCTTCCCCTTCCCCATATTCTTAGGTTATAACTGGGTTATAGCTTTCATATGAAAGCCATAAATTAGTTTCATAGTAGGGCTGAGTACATTGGATACTTTTTCTTCCATTCTTGAGATACTTTACTAAGAAAAATATGTTCCAGCTCCATCCATGTAAACATGAAAGAGGTAAAGTCTCCATCTTTCTTTAAGGCTGCATAATCCACGGTGTACATATACCACAATTTATTAATCCATTCGTGTATTGATGGGCACTTGGGCTTTTTCCATAACTTAGCAATTATGAATTGGGCTGCAATAAACATTCTGGTACAAATATCTTTGTTATGATGTGATTTTTGTTCTTCTGGGTATATACCTAATAGAGGAATTATAGGATTGAATGGCAGATCTATTTTTAGATCTCTAAGTGTTCTCCAAACATCTTTCCAAAAGGAATGTATTGATTTGCATTCCCACCAGCAGTGTAGAAGTGTTCCCTTTTCTCCACACCCACGCCAACATCTCTGGTCTTGGGATTTTGTGATACGGGCTAATCTTACTGGAGTTAAATGATATCTCAAAGTAGTTTTGATTTGCATTTCTCTGATGATTAAGGATGATGAGCATTTTTTCATATGTCCATAGGCCATGTGTCTTTTCTTCAGAGAAGTTTCTCTTCAAGTCCCTTGCCCAGCCTGTGATGGGATCACTTGTTCCTTTCTTGCTTATACATTTTGCGTTCTCTGTGGATTCTGGTTATTAAACCTTTGTCGAAAACATAACCTGCAAACATCTTCTCCCATTCTGAGGGCTTTTTGCCATAACAGTTATCATGAACCATGTGGTTTACAAAAGAAACTAATTTTCTCCAAGTTCCAGAGCCCAGAAGTCAGAAATCAAGATGTCAACAAGGTCGTGCACCCTCTGAAGGCTCTGGGGAAGATTCCTTCCTTGCCTTTTTCTAGCTTCTGGTGGCTCACAGCAGTTCTTGGCATCACTGGACTTACACCCACATGACTCATCTCTGCCTCTGTCGTAGGTGGTTTCCTTTCTTCTGTCTGACTGCTTTTCTCTTCTTACAGGTATTAGGGCATGCCGTAATCCAGTGTAATGTCATTTTACCTTAATGACATCTGCAACAACCTTACTTCCAAATTAGGCCCCCTTCTGAGGTTCCGGGTGGATGTCAATCTTGGGAAACACCGTTAAACCAGAGAGGTGATCAAGAATTGAGTAAGATATAGGAGAATGTAATTGTTTTCTACTTTCCTTAATGTGTTGTACTTAGGAGGTACCAGAATGGCCTGAGAACATCCGGTTAGTGCTCAATTTTATTTCCATGTTAAAGAACCAAATGACCCCCTAAATTGGAAGACTGCAGAATAGTAGGGTGGTAGCTATTTTGGTTATGCTGAAAATTGGTTAGTGAGCATGATCATACTGAACACTTACAGTTCAAGTACTGAACAACTAAAATAAAGATTACAAATTTGTTGCTTCAAATAAACAATACTAAGTCAGATGATAATGTGTAAGTCTAACCTAATTATGAGTAAATGTTAATTACTTCAATGCATGAAAATTAAAAAGTAGAAGATGGTCATTATTTCTTGTATTTCATTGGTCGGTTTGGAATTGAATCATTAGATAGGACTTCAAGATAATCTTGTTAAAAGAAATGGTAAATATATAAGATGAAAGAAGAACTTTGAGTTTGAAATGAATAATACTCCCTTGTTGTATAGATCTCTAGAGGGAAGTGATTGCTAAGAATAAGTCTCTGTGGGAGAAAAAAAAAATAAAGTCGAAGGAGACAAAAGCAGAGCGTGTCAGCACACAGTTCCCTTCAGAGTATCATGAGCTACAGTGCTGGGCCCACCTCTGGATTTCCAAATTGCCAATTAAAGAAAAACATTTGCATTTCAAGGAGCATACTGTTGCCTTCGATGAGAGTGTTCCTCTATTAGGATATTTGCTGTCCCTTTAGAGCCATTTTTTGTTATTATTTAATATTTTATTACTTTATAAAATTACTCAAGTTCTAGATTTACTTAGAAAGAACTTTTAAAACTTTATAAAGGAGAATTTTACTTGTGTAGCAGTATTTACAATTTGGTTTTCCACTTAAAACCCTGGGATGCAAAAATAATCAAATTATCCATTAAGATACTGAACAGAGCTCATTTAGAAAGCTTCCATCATGAAATAGCATAAATTCTTTTGCTGTTCTTTCTGATTTCTGGAAATGTAGGCCTTTGCCAGACCTTGTAAAAGTCCTAGCATCCCTCCTCAGGAGCTGTCGAGACAGTGATAAATGATCTAATCTCTTTGCTCCCTCATTTGTTCATTTATAAAATAAATATAACACCTCCCTCCTGGGACTGAGGTTTCAAATGTGACAATATGTGAAAAAATGTATTTTAAACTGTGAAGTATTCTACAAACAGTAATAATAGAATTATTAATTATAATTTATTTTGAAAGTTATTCTGGGAGCTTGTGAAATTATATAGATGGTAGGGGATTCGAGATGTGGCTCTTACAGAGAAAAATGTCCTAAATTTGACCCATTAAAGTTTAATCTGCCCAGTTATTGGCAGGGCAAAGAACTCAGTACAGAATTCTCTGACTCTTTATGAAAAGAATATAATTTTCCAAGATAACTGAGTGCTTGAACCTTGACTTGAAGTTGGAGGTAATCGAAAGTCAACATTCATTCTCCATGACATTGTGTGCTATATTTTGCTTGTGCTCATAACTGTGCAGGTCTCTGCAGCTGCGACCACACTGACTTACTGCGATTGGTAGAAGACAATAGAGTCTACAGTCTTCATTACATCTGCACCTGACAGGAGAGATCGTAATTCATGTCCAATAGCAGTGCCTAGAAGTATTTCGGGACAGATCACTTGAAGACTCAAAAATCCAGCAAATCTAACTCTCTCTTCCACAAAACATTGGTTCTATTTGCTTAGCTTAAACCCTGATGATTTTATTGTACTCAAAGTAGATAATCTTTTTAGGAACAAGAAAAGAATACAGAATGACATACTTTGTTTGAGTAAGGACAGAGAAAAAGAAACAGGAAAAAACTGTTAAAAATGATATTACCAACATCTGTAGTTTTGGGATTTTGTTATGTAGGGTAATCTTACAAAAAAAATACCCGACAGTACTCAATACTATTATGAAATCAATATAACATCACCCACGCTTTCATATGAAAGATAAAACAAAATTATAGCCCAGAAAGGAGAGAAGAAGAGGCCAAAGTGGGGGTAGTGGAACGGGTGGAGGGAGGGTAATCAGTGGAACTTCACCTACTGTGCATATTGCAAGTGTATATGTCAAATATATTAATAGTAGAGTATAAATGTCTAAACCCAACAATTAAATAAGCAAGGTGAATGATATGTTAACCAGTTTGATGTAAACATTCCAAATTGTATATAAAATCAGCACATCATACCCCATAAATGCAGTAAAGTACACAGTTATGATCTAATAAAAATAAGTAAAAATGATCTAATACTTATGATCTAATAAGTAAAAATGGTATTACCTCAACACATAGGCCTTTAGTTAGGTTGAGGCACAAATGCCTTCTGGCAAGGGAGGTCCCAGTTCTTACTCATCAGAGAAGGGGCAGGAATTAATGTCATAAAACAAGCTATGTCTCTAGACTAGAAGCCAGGAGACCAAAGCACTAGTCTCAGCTGTGCTACAAAAATGGTTTATGACTTTGATCACGCTATTCTCCCTGTTTTCACTTTAATTTCTTGCTTTGTTATAGCACCTTTTGTAATTCTCTGATAGGAATGTGGCAAGGGTTAGTTTATTTCACAAATGTACTTTAATTGGTTTGAGGGGGCAAGTCGGGGTAAGATGCAATATTTTATCCCTAACTGTTGGAATTTAAAATCAGATAAACCAAGATTGAAACTCTGGACCTACCACATATAAACAAATTGTGTGATTTTACAAAGTTTACTTAACTGCTCTACATCCTCAGGGTGAGGGTTAGGCTGTGAGTATGAGTAGAGACGGGGACTATATGGACATGTGCTAACCACGAGCTCCATAACTGATTGAAATCTCTGTTGGAAATTACAAGGCATATGGCACCCGGTATCCAGCACATCTGTCAGTGCCATTTTTCCAACATTTGTGATCACTTTGAATCCCTGCCTCGTATTTTGGAAATTCTCACAGCATTTCCGACTTTTTCATTATCATACAAACAGATTTCAAAGAGTTTGGGGAAAAATTAAAAATAAAATTTTATTTCTCAACATAAGCTCCAACAAGGTTAACACACTTTTTGTTAATGGGATGATATCCATCCTTCAGTTCATATCCAAAGTCCTGGGCATTTCACTGAGTCAATGCTACCTTTGTTTTACATTATTTACTGAAGAAAAATGGGAGCTTTAAAGATTTTTTTAAGAATAGGAAACAAAATGAGGTCAGAAGAAACTAAATTAGGACTGGCAGGTGGATCATAATTTCCCATTAATACTCTCACAACATTGCCCTTGTGTGATGTGAGAAATGAGCAGGAACATTGGCTGAAAAAACGCTCTGATGACGCTTTCACAGGTGTTTTTCTGCTAAAGATTTGCGGGCTTTTCCTACCTTTCTCAAAACACTCTCCATAATAAGTAGATGTTATCATTGTTTGGCTCTCCAGAAAGCCAACAGGCAAAATACCTTGAGCATTCAAAAACAGTCACCATGACTTTTGTTCTCGACAGGACTCCTTTTGCTTTGACTGGACCATGTCCCCCTCTTGGTAGTCATGCCTTTATTATGTTTTGTCTTCAGGATAGTACAAGTAAAGCTATGTTTTATCTCTGGTCACAATTCTTCAAAGAAATGCTTTCGGTTCTTGATCCCAGTTATTTAAAATTTCCATTGAAAGCTCTGCTTTGGCCTCCAGCTAATCTGGATACAATGATTTTGGCACTCACCAAGAGGAAAATTTGCTCAACTTTTTCCATCAGAATTGTGTAAGCTGAACCACTTGAGATGTCTATGATGTCGGCTATGGTTTTTGCTATTAATTTTTGGTCCTCTTCAATTAGAGCACAAACAAGATGAATTTTTTCTTGACAAGTTGATGTGGATAATCTGTTGCTGTTGACTTCATCTTTAACATCACTTTATCCTTCCTTAAAATGAGTTATCTATCTGTAAACTGCTAATTTTGGTCATTGTCCACATAAGCTTTTCATAAAGCATTGATGATTTTACCATTCTTCCAGCAAGCTTCATCATAAATTTGGTGTTTGTTCTTCTTTAATTTTAGCAGAATTCATGTTGCTCTGATAAGGACTCTTTAGTGCCTCAAACTATATCCTGTTCAGATATATTATAACATGTTAGTACAAGTTTACATTAGTGCAAAAAATTTTTCAAATCCATGCATAGTTGTTTCATACATGTAATACTCATTTTCCATGAACTTTTTGAAGACCAAATAACACCATTTGTTATGTTGATCAGTGATCTTTGATATTCCTATTGAAATTGTCTCGGGGACCAAAAACCATGTCAATAAATTTTGTAAAATTTATGGATATGGTTTTATGGACAGCAAAGTTATTTGATTAATGTTGTGTGCATTCTGACTGCTCCACCATCTGGCCATTTCCCCATCTGTCTCTCTCCCTCTCCTCATGGCCTCCCTATTCTTTGAGACACAATAATATTGAAATTAGATTAATTTTTAACCCTACAAGGGCTCCTAAGTGTTCAAGTGGAAGGAAAAGTCACATGCCCCTCACTTTACATTAAAAGCTAGAAATTACTTAAGCTCAGTGAAGACAGCACATGAAAAGCAAACATAGGCTGAAAGATAGGCCTCTTGTGTGAAACTTTTAGTGAAGTTGTAAATGCAAGTAAAAGTTTTGAAGGCAATTAAAAGTGATACTCTGGTTAATAAACAATTGATAACAAAACAAACAGCCTTGTTGCTGATATGGAGAAAGTTTTAGTTAGTGGTCCGGATAGATGATCAACCAACCACTCACAACGTTTCCTTAAGCCAAGGTTAATCTAGACCAAGACCCTACCCCTCTTCAATTATCTGAAGTATAAGAGAGGTGAGGAAACTGCAAGAGAAAAGGTGGAAGCTAGCAGAGGTTGATTCATGAGATTTAAAGAAAGAAGCCATCTTGGGTGGTGCCTGTAGCTCAAGGAGTAGGGTATGGGCCCCATATACTGGAGGTGGCAGGTTCAAACCTGGTCTTGGCCAAAAAACAAAAAAAAGGAAAGAAGCCATCTCCATAATATAGAAATGCAAGCTGAAGGAACACATAGTAATGTAGAAGCTGAAGCAAGTTAACCAGATGATCTAGCTATGGCAACTGATGTAAATGGCTACATTAAAGAATAGATTTCAATGCTTATGAAACAGCCCTCTACTGGAAAAAGATTCTATCAAAGACTTTCACAGCTTGAAGTCAATGCCTGACTTCAAAGCTTTTATGAATAGGTTGACTCTTTTGTTAGGGGTAATGCAGATGATGACTTCATGTTGAAGCAAATACTCATTTGTCATTCTGGAAACCCTAGGGCCCTTAAGAATGGTACTAAATCCACTCTGCCTATGTTCCATAAATGAAACAAAAAAGCCTGTATAAAAGCTTATGTCTTCACAGCATAGTTCAGTGAATATTTTGATCCCATGATCAAGGCCTACTGCTTAGAAAAAAAGATTTCTTTCAAAATATGACTCCTCACTGAAAATGTACCTGGTAACTAAAGAACTCTGATGGGACTACGAAGGGATATGAATATTGCTGTCACACCTATTAACACACCATTGATCAAGGAGTAATTTCAACTTTTTTATTACATTTGAAATTTATTTTGTAAGGCTAAAACTGCCATAGATATAGTGATTCCTCTGATGGATCTGGGAAAAGTCAATTGAGAACCTTCTGGAAATGATTCACCATTTTAGTAGTCATTATGAGGATTTATGACTCATGGGGAAAGGTAAAAATATCGACATTAACTAGAATTTGAAATAAGTTTATACCAGCCCTTTGAGATGACTTTGAGGGGTGCAAGATTTTAGTGGAAGAAGTCACTGCAGGTATAGTAGAAATAGCAAAAGAACTAGAATTAGAAGTGGAGCCTCAAGATATGTGAATAACCAAATTACTGCACTCTCATTACTAAACTTGAATGGATGAGGAGTTGTTTCTTATGCATGAGCAAAGAAAGTGGTTTCTTGAGATGGAAACCACTCCTGGTATACATGCTGTGAACATTGTTGAAGTGACAACAAAGGATTTCTAATATTCCATGAACTTAGATGATAAAGCAGCAGCAGGTCTGGAGAGAATTGATTCCAATTTTGAAAGAAGATCTATCTATGAAACGGAATATCCTACTACACAGAAATCTTTTGTGAATGGAAGAGCCAATCACTGTGGCAAACTTTGTCTTATTTTGGAAACTGCCACAGTCACCCCAATCTTCAGAAACCACAGTGATAATCAGTCAGCAGCCATCAACCTCAAGCTCCACCAGCAAGAATATCATAGCTCTGTGAAAGCTCATGTGATTGTGAACATATTTAGCAATAAACTCTTACAATACTAAGGTAGATACATTACTTCTTTTAAAAAATGCCATACTATTTCACACTTAATAGACTACACTTTGTATGCACTGAGAAATCAAACATTTTGTGTGACTTGCTTAATTGTGACGTTCTCTTGATTGCCATGGTCTGGAACCCTACCCACAATATTTCTGAAGTATGCCTGTGTTAGTTACATACGCTATTAATCAATTGTGTTAATGGAACGTGGAATGCTTGCAAACAACAATTTGTGGAATCACAGAAAGCTTTGAACACCACGTAACTATCGAGAATGTGCACTATTGATCTAAGTTACCTAAGAGCCATCACTGCTTAGGTGTTTTCAGCTCTGCTAACTCCTAACTAGAGCTACTGAGAAAGTACATTGTTGAGTTAAAAAAAGAGATAAGATTAAAAAAATGAAGCTGATCCAGTTACCAAAATAAAGATTGAACGTTAACAGGTAGCTCTTCCCCAGGTGCTCATAAGTAACTGCTCATTAGTGATAATGGAAGCTCTGTGAGTATTCCAGGAAGTCTATGTTTCTGAGTAATGTGCTTCAGGGAGAGCTTGGAGGCAGTTGCTGGAGTAGTTATGAAGGTGGAAGTATAAGCAAATACTGATTAATTGAGAATGCTTATTTGGAATTTGGTCTGCTGTAAGAATGTTCTATCTTCTTATCAAGTCTTCAAATTATTAGGTCCATTGTAGAAAGCCTACTTATTCTGTTCATTACAAATCTCTCTTTTTCTCCTTCCTACCTTTCTCTCTCTTTCTCTCCTGCCCTCCTTCCACCCCCTTCACACTACACATTACTACATGTTTGTGGTATTTTATAAATATGTAAAAGTAGCACAGGAATATGGGGAATATTGAATGGAGTTATAGGGACTTTGGTGAGTGATAGACCTGGCTTTGAGTCTCTGTTCTTTCACTAATTAGCAGTAAGCCTCAGTTTCTAATCCATAAAATGGGGATAATGATAGTGCTTCCCCCAGAGTCTCTTCTGAAGATTAGGTGGAATAATGCATCAAAAGCACCTGTCATGCAACAAGATTCTCTAAATGTTTATTATCAGAATTATTTGGTGATTAGAGAAGGAGGTTTGACTGTGATCAATGGAATACTTTGGGGAAAACCAATTTTCATTTAAGATTGAGTTGAGTCCTCAGTAGAAATCAAATGAAATAAAAATCGATTTTTAAAATTCATTATATGAGGTTCAAAATAAGATGATAATTCAAAATTCACATTTTAGTTATAGTCTCACTGGACATGAGCAAATCTTGGCAAGAAATACTACCAGACCACACATTGGCAACTAGGATATTTAGGACAGATTCTCACACAAGTGTTTAACTGAATGGTAGGAATTCTGCTTGAGTGAAACACACTCTTTCGAGTTTGGGTGAGAACACAGTAGACGGTCTGTTGAACACCCTTGAAGCTTGGTGCAGACCTCTCTCCGTTATTCATTATTATTATTATTATTTTATGGAGACAGAGTCTCACTTTGTTGCCCTTGGTAGAGGGCCATGACATCATAGCTCATAGCAACCTTAAACTCTTGGGCTCAAGCGATTCTCTTGCCTCAGCCTCCCAGATACTGGCGCCCACCACAACAATCCTCTATTTTTAGAGACGAGGTCTCTGGCTCAGGTTGCTCTCCAGCCCATGAGCTCAGGCTATCCACTACCTCAGCCTCTCAAGTGCTAGGATTATAAGTGTGAGCCACCAGCCTGGCCACCATTATTCATTATTAAAGTTGCTGTAATTGGTGCGATTGACCTGGGCTTTCACCGTCTATTTTTGCCAATAGAGAGTAAAGAATCCTTTCTCCCCTAAATTGGAAAGTTTGGATTAGTATTTCACACTGAGCAATCTAGGGAGCTAAATCCACTGGAATTACCTCCCAGAATCTCTGGGATCAGGGTTTTTCTGTGGCCAATGTGAACAAAAGTCTGCTGAATAGTTTCCCCTGGGTCTACCTGGTCTCCAGTGCAGAGTGAAACAGGAAGTCACATCAAATTAAATCCTTGGCAAAGGATTCAACTTATCTCTAGATGTTTGCATTAACTACCTATTCAAAGTTGTTAGCTTCCTAATATTCAAGACTATCTAAAAGACTGGCTAATTCCTCCTTCCCTTTTTTTGCCTCCCTGGAGATTTTAGTGTCGTGTAGACATAAACCCAGAGTACCTCTGACAATTTTAATTTGTTTCAACCCTTCTTGGAACTTTCTCATCAGCAGTGTCTTGGGCTCGTGCTATGTCCTTCGGAGACTGCACTCGTGTTTTATTAGTGTGACATTTTGTTCTGACCTCTGTTGACAGCTTCTGGCCTCTGGTATGCACTCTGTTCAGTGGCTTCTTTTATTTATAACTAAAGCTCTTGTGCTCAGCTCTGACAAACTCACTGATTTGTGCTCTGGTCACACTTGCATGGCTCTGTCTAATATAAAGTCTTCTCTTTTCTTCCAGCATCTCTCTTTTTGTCCAGGACATTTATTTGGCTTCTTGCATTTTCATTTTGCTCTCACTCGTGTTCTGATTACAGATTTACAATATCTGTATTCTACCAGCAAGGAGCAGAGGTTCCAGTTTGGGAAGACCACTGGCAACCATCCCTTACATCCTTACAGTATTTTATAGTTTAACAGAGCGGCTTCACACACAGTGTCTCATTTCATCCTCACAGCACCCCTGTCAGGTGGGAGTTAACATGTCTATTTTACAGGGGAGGAAGGGGGAATGGTGAGACGCCCACAGGCGCCCTACTCAGAATTCTACTAGAAATTTAATGGTGCAAAGTTAAAGGAGAGAAGAATTGCAAAAACAGTCTTTTAATCAGTAAATAAAAACTCAGAATAACACAGAACCCCACATTCTTCCTTTTCCTTTTCTGTCTGTCTTTTCTTATTTTTCTCTTTGCTCATTTCCTTCTCTTTCTTCACCTACATAAAATATCTGTAGTTCTGATACAGGATTCCACCACTCAGGGCTAGACAGGGAGCCCCCCAATCTCTAGGCCCAGGTGAGCTCAGAGGTCAGACCCCCTTTCCAGGCACAAGCAGACTGCCTTTTTCAGGACACACCCTCTGGGCTCTGATAAGATCATGAACAAAGCAGCCTGTGATGGTTTTTTGGGTAGGAGCACACACCCTAATCCTTTCTCAGGGACAAAGACTGTAAAGGACCAACTACTAGCCAGAGATCCTCAAACTTTTTAAACAGGAGGCCAGTTCACTGTCCCTCCGACCGTTGGAGGGCTGGACTATAGTTTAAAAAAAAAACTATGAACAAATTCCTATGCACACTGCACATATCTTATTTTGAAGTAAAAAAACAAAATGGGAACAAATAAAATCACACCACCTCATGTGGCCCACGGGCCGCAGTTTGAGGACCCCTGGCAAGACCCCTAGATAAAAGAGCCTATGTGGAGACTCCCAAGGGAGTTCTTCAGGTCTTTCCCCCTTCTAGAAGCCCTGGTGCTTTTTACTTCTTCTGTATTCCTTTCTAACTTCTAATAAAAGTCCTTTCTTACCACTGATCTGTGGTTCTTGGGTTCATTCTTTGAATCCCCAAGACCAAGGACCTACTGAAGAGCAAAATTCCAGCATCAGTTCTACTGAAGTATTTCTTTTTCTTTGGGGTATATATAGATTCTTAAAGCATCACATGCAAAGAGCTTTTTGGAATCAAAAGAAATCAGCGTTATGTTTTAAGCGCTCAAGATGTTTTTGTTTGAAATAGCCAAGTAATATAAGAAAACAAGTTTTGTGTTTGGTTTCAATGTTTTAAATATACCGTTCAAGCTCTACTTTACCTCTTTTGGAAATTAAAAAAGAAAATATGCTGTAATTTAGAGAATAAGAGGAAAAGGTAAGCTCCAAAATTTGGAGAATAACATGAAAAAGTAAACTAAGTAAATAAATCAAAATTAATTTTAAAAAATATTCTAAGAAATTCAAAAATCTTCATCTCCTCTGACTATCTATCCAGTCATGTTCTTCCCACCATATAACTTTGATATATTATAATTGCCTTTTTTATTTATTATTTTATTTTATCCTTATAGGTTTCTCAGGGACAATCACTTTGTAAGGTCAGGGACAGAATTTATCTTATTAGCTGTTATATCTATCTCATGGTGTTAACAAAATGAACATGCTAAATGAATGAGTGAAGAAATGATTGAATGAGTGTATTTTCTTCTATGTCTTTCCTATCCCTGGTTGTGAACAATGTTTTGAATATAAAGAACCCACATCTCATAAGTGCCCATGAGATTTATCCTAGAACCCAATGGATTAAACTGGGTTCAGCAAGAGTCTAGGTGGGAGGGTAGAAGAGAGCTCCTGCTTGGTATCTGAGGACGGGTTAGAGCAGCAGATGGTGCTAGGGGATCAGGGTGAAGGTGGGGTAACTGGAGTAAAGAGAGGTCTAAATAGTACCAAGGACCAGGAGAGGAAGTTCATGTGGAAGTCGGGGATGTCATAGGAACCAAGGTCATTTGGAGGAGCCACAAAAGGATCTTGAAAGTCAGTTGTGCTGGTGACTTGTACAACCTGAAGGGCCTTTTAATGAGAAAATACCAGAAGGTGTCTTGCCCAACCCCACTGACCTTAAAAGGGCCCAGGGAGCTGCCCTGGTCCTGACACATATGTAAAAGAGGCAATTGATGATTATTGGTATTATATATAAATCATGCCTGAAAAACATTTTAAAATCTATTAAAATAAATCAATAACAATTTCATATATCAAAATTAATTTAAAAATGTGGGAAATTGGCCATATAGTTGGTACAGCCTTTGTTAGAGCCATTTATGAGAATTCATCAATTTGTCAAATGTATATAACCTTTGAACTATTGATTCTACTTGCAGCAAATTCTCTATTAAATAAAGTATTCCCACAAGATCACACATGGGAATGATGAATGTAGCCTTGTTTATTAAAGCCAAACCAAAGTAAACAAAAATCATTAAGTGTTTAGGACTAGAGGATTGAATGACTATATTATGGTAATCTTGGTACAGCTGTGTAATGGAATAATAATGCATAATTATTGAAGAAAAAGAATTAGAGGCCTATGTAATGATGTGGACCGATGACTGGAATACTAACTAAAGCAAAAAATACAACATACTGTAGTGGATGTTTATGTACAGGATTTTTTTTTTTTTTTTTTTGTAGAGACAGATTCTCACTTTACCACCCTCGGTAGAGTGCCATGGTGTCACAGGACTCACAGCAACCTCCAACCTCTTGGGCTTCCGCGATTCTCCTGCCTCAGCCTCCCGAGCAGCTGGGACTACAGGCGCCCTCCACAATGCCCAGCTATTTTTTGGTTGCAGTTCAGCCGGGGCTGGGTTTGAACCCGCCACCCTCGGTATATGGGGCTGGAGCCCTACTCACTGAGCCACAGGTGCCACCCTGTGTATAGGATTCTTTTTTAAACATGGAGTTGTTTTATACTTTACACAGAGAGGGCATTAAGGGGAATTTTATACTTTACATGGAGAAGGCATGAAGGGGAATTCAGAGACTAAATATGCTTTTACACAGAAACATCTCTCTTACTAATATGGGGAATAAAAAAGAAATTGGCTCATAAATACCAAAATAGCCATGAAAAAATCTAACCAAAAACATTTTGAACATATCCGAAAAAATAGATTCAAAGCATTTGATAACCTCTGGTAACAGAAGACAGTGTGGGTGTTCTGTTTACAGACTAAAAATAGAGAAGTTTTCTTCTTGCCACATTTGACTATAGACAGTGTGTAGAAGCTCAGAGGAAGCCTCAGGAAAAGGAGATAAAGAAAACAAAAGATAAGAATAAGGGTAGCGATAAAGATACCCCTAAAGATAGGGAAGAAAAACTTACAAGAGGATCTTAACCAAAAATAGAGTGAAAAGGAGAAAAAAGGGAAATAAGTGGCAAAAAAAGTTTACAGCAGACAAAAGTGACCACGTTAAACAATAAAATGACACAAATGAGAAAAGACACACACATGTTTCTATTATCTGAATATCATGAGAACAACAGTGTTAGCCATTAACTAACTACAGCCCTCAGGAGACACACAGTATAATACCCTGTGTTAGAGGGAGGGAGGGGAATGGAGGGGTCACGGTGTGTAACACACCTTTTGGGGGTGGGGCACAATTATAAGAGGGCCTTTACCTAACAATGCAATCAAGGTAACCTGGTTCTTTGTACCCTCGATGAATCCCCAACAATAATAATAAAAAAAGAATTCTAAGGGGATAATTATGTTTCAACTGCATAATGTGCTATCTTTCATAGCTATGTATAAACAAAAGGAATGCGTATTCCATGCCTAGATTGGCTACTTTTTGAAATGAACAAAGCTGAAACATAAAGCTTAAACACCAAAACTGACAAGGATACAGCTGCTGATTAAAACAAAATTGTAAAATATCAATATAAGCAAGGTACTCAAATCTTCCACTGGTCTGGTTTCCACAAGGAATTCATCATGAAAAGTCTTCCTCTTACACGTATATTTCTACTTCCCATGTAACTTTACTGCGAATTTATTTTGGAAGCATTTATCTAATATGTCTTTTCTCTAGGTAGTCATTGAAAGTGAAGTTATTAAAAGTCATGATTACCTTATTTGTTTTACTTAATTGAACCTGTTATAGACATATTAAATATTTTTGGTAGAAAAAAATCAAAATACGACTGTACGCCCTCCAATATTTGTTGAATTACAGTGTTGTTGATATAAATTCTAATAATCATTAAAAAAAGAAAGTATCATGGCTATTCTAATGGTTACTTTAATGGCTGGTATCCTCAACCATACCCCAAGTCGTCAAAATGTGACATCCATACACAGTATTGGGTTAAAATAATTATTTTTACTCAGGAAGAGAAATCGGTACTGTCCATTTTTAGATAATGACTACAACTAGAAACTGATAGATTTTGGTACATAAAGGGATTCGTCCTAATGAGTGAAGATAATGACCCCTCTGTGTGTGTCAGTATTCCCGTAGACACACATAGCGTATAGACAGATGATTGGAGTAGTAACTAAAGCTAAAAGCACAACATACGATAGTGGATGTTTATGTATATGATTCTTTTTTAAACATGGAGTTGTCTTATGCTTTATATCATGTAGCTCCTACTGGGAATATAGGAGGAGAAGCCTGTATTTGATACTACCCTGTTTCCCTGAAAATAAGACAGTGTCTTAGTTTAAGGTGTGCTCCCAAAGATGCACTAGGTCTTATTTTCAGGGGACGTCTTATCTTTCCTGTAAGTAGGTCTTATTTTTGGAGGATGTCTTATTTTCAGGGAAACAGGATAAGAAGCCAAGCTGGTATTCTTCATTCCTCTTTATAACCATTCCATTTGATTGTTATACAATCAGGCAAGGCACACCAATTACTCATGGCATGACAAATTGAAGACATCTAATATTTAGCTGCTACTACCATCCAATTTAAAGATTCTTCTTCTTCTTCTTCTTTTCTTTTTTTTTTTTTTTTGTTTAGCAGGCCCAGGCCAGGTTTGAATCTGCCAGCCCCAGCGCACGGGGCCAGTGCTCTAACCATTTAGCCACAGGTGCCCAGCCCACTTTAAAGATTTTTTTCATTGCAACATGAGGTCAGCCTTCTACTGATAAAGATTCCTAATGTCGAATTCGGTTGCAGGTTTAAAGATCTAAGGCATGGGGCAGCACTTTCCAAAGTTTTTAATAAAATAAAACCAAAAATCCCAGCCACAGCAGAGTTAATCTTTCAAAATTCTTAAGTTGTCCAAATTCTTACATGTGAGGTTTCAGTTAGCTCGGTAAGTAAGGAGGCTGTAATTGTTTTTATTCATAAGCTTGATTTTCCCTCAGTGAATAGAGATTGACTTGAAAATTGAACAATTTTCTGTGTGGAATTTTTAGCAAATAGTGCTCATCACAAAAACAAAACACAAATGGATAATGAGATCGAAAGAGTTGCATAATATGATCTATTTGTTTTACTCCAATTAGCATGCTTTGTTTGTAGAAAACAGTGGTTGGTTTTCATAGAATCTCCATGGATCAATACTGAAGTTCTCGAAATTTATCTCAAGCTCAGATAACTAACATTGCAAGCTTATATATTATAAAAAATGCACAGAGGAAATAAAAAACTATGAACTTACTTGAGGTGCTTCCACTCCCCTTTTCCCCCTTCTGGCCTTTTTGTCCAGAATTTCCTTGAAAAAAAGCAAAAAAAAAAAATGTTTTTAACCAGGGCAATTCACAATGTTGGTTTAAATGGAGATAGAACGGAACAAGGTAATCTAAAACATCAATGCTTTACAGCCTACAGGTATTTAACTGTAACAATAATGTCAATGTTAACAATAATAATATTCATAGATTAATAGATATTACTTTTGAAACCCTGTCATGTGCTATTTCAAATTACTTGTGAGGACACCAAACCTCCAGTTTTCCTAAAAGAGGCAATGCTGAAAAGTAAGGAGCTTGTATTCTATTTATTTGTCCCCTCCTCTTTCTGTGACTGTTTTCTGTGACTGTTTTCCTCCCATCCCCAGAAGCCTAGCGCCTTCCATCACATCCCACACCTAGTTATTTTCCATTTGCTTTACAATTTGTTTATCTTACTTTGCATTTCTTGAAAGTAGAGCATCCCAAGGACCTGATTATCAATGAACTGAATTTCTGGGAATGCTGAGATTCTGACGACCTCAGTCATGGGGAAGGTCGGAAGAACCTTGCAGCATCCAAACCTCAGGCTGGGCACTTTTGGTTTTGAGAAATCTCTTGCATTTGCACAGGGGTGTGGGAGAACTGGTAGCATTTCATACAAGGGTCAGGGCTTCAAAAGTCTGTGGCAACATTGCTGGACCTTGTGCTAATGAAGGGCAACTTCACCCATAGTTCCATTTGAAAAGAGTTCTGCAGGAGAGCGTTCTTCAGTACCAACAAGAGATATTAATAGTGGCAATTTCATCTCATGAAAAGGTGCTGTTCTTGCCTCTTGATTCTTCTTCCAACAGTCACGAGACACCTTGCAAGTCATTACCATCTTGCCCTAAATGCAGGGCTGAACCTAGTGTTGTCAGCCTCTAAATCAAAGGCTTGGTTTTGAGTCTCTCCAACGAGTCAAAGACTTCCATCTTCGCATCCAAGAGTTCAGAGGATGCCATTTAAAAATCATGAACTTTGAAATAATAACAATTTAAAAAATCCTTGTTTTGAATTATTTTATTCTGCCATGTGCTAGGGTATGTGGCTCAGGACAAGTCTTTAAACCTTGTAGCCCAAAGTTTATTCTTCTATGAAAGGAAAAAATAATATCTTCCATCACTGCCAAGTTGCCTTGAAAATTAGCGACAATGGTCTTAAAGCACCTTGTCCATCCGCAATGCACGTGAGAGATGGCAGCTCCAATTATTTCTGCTCTTCATCTCCCAAAACTTAGCTAGAATCTGTTCTCTCTGTGATTTTATTCTCAGTAAATGAGAGAAAAGGACTTTTTTTTATCTCAGATCACTGTTATAGTACAAACGTTTTTAATTTTACTATTAATATGTATTTACTTATTTTTTGGTTTCTCTAGTTTATTTTGTTTTATTTTGAAGATATATCTTTATGCAGCTTCTAGAGAAGTATTCTGGTCCCTAATTTAGGAAATTAAATAATGTAATGTGTAATGAGTAGCATAAGGCTCGAGGCACTTAAAAGGTATAAATTATTCCCAATTGAAATTTTACTTTCAAGATTTAATGAAATGCCAACCATTCCGTATTCAAGTACAATGAAGAGCACTTTTAATTCTCTGATTGTTTTTGCATAATGCTATTATACTTTATATCACTAAATTCACTTCTTAATTATGATTGAGTCCTTTTTGGGACTATTGAATTGGCAAAAATCAATTTTAGCACAAAGTACCCCAAACCTTTCCAAATTTTCAGATTGTTCAAGAGGAAAAAATCTAAAGATGTTTTTAAAAATTGGTTGAGGGGGATTAAAAACGGTGTAACTGATTAGTTCTAATTTTAACAAGTTCAATTCAAAATTAAAGAAAACGAAATGAGGCCTTATTCTTGGAAGCCTTTTAATTCAGCCATTTGCCTTGGATACTTGAGAACAGAAATACTTGGATAATTCAGAAACAGCTGAACACAGATCCCCTTAATATTCTTTTAGCTGTAGGAGTCTATGCTGAATAGAAAATCCATTTTATTTTTTGTTTTGCTTTTTTTTCATACACCATGACTTTTTCTGTTAGAGGTGGTAAATAAAATGTCTTATCTCCTTATAAATAAATATACATGAATATTTGTATCATTTTAACATTATTCACTTGTAACATTAATAGGATGATAGTCCCTCTTTAGTCTTTCTACTTATCTCTGGCCTCTGCTCTGAATTCCAGACTCATATATTTAAAAAAATCTATGGCTATCTCCATGAATGATATGGAGAAATTTTTCAGCAAATGTTTATTGAACAAATGAATTATGTATGGTTTTAGACACTCCTAAAAATGACCATAACGCTCCTTTCTGGGAATCGTCAGACTTTGGATACCCTTCAGAGGTTGACTGGATGGAATTTTGATGTTTACATGCTGGAAGCTCCAATTGGCTGTTAAGCAAAGTTCTCTAGGGATTTTGAAGACGTGTGAGGTTATACTTCCATTAAATCCTCCAAACTTTCTGAAGTAAATATGCCAGATCTTCTAAGTGCTCCACTGTCCAGCTCTGCTGTGCCCGGAGAAATGCTGAAGTCTTTCTCTTACCATGTTTTCCTGTCTTATTAACTATAGACGGCCTCACTCACCTTTCATTTCCCTGTATTGTATTTCCCTGCATTGTATCCCCTATAGATCACGTGCACTTAATACATGTAGAAGGGAGGGAGAACAGGAGACAAAATAGCAGACGAATAACAGGAAGTGCTCTGTTTTGAATGTCAAAATCTGGTAACGTTTTGAAGTCCTTCGCAGCGTAGGTTGTCATCAGCTACGCTGTGGCAATTATCGGATTTACTTCTAGCTTTACCACCTTCTGTAGACTCTCCCAGAGGAGGGAGTTGTATCATTCCTTCTGTTCATCTGCAATATCACTAAAGTCGCACCAGGCAAGGCACTGCTGCTCACATTTTTACCAAATTTGACTCTTTTAAAAAGAAAATAATATTCTAAGGATAGCTCTTGAAATTAACTTCTTACCTTGCTTTTCTTATTAGAAAGTTTCTCCTTCTCCACCCGTTTTCTCCAGCTAAAGATGTGGTTCTGAAATGTGGTCTCTGGGTCAGCAGCAACACTCCCAACTGGGAAGGAAGCCAGCCCCATCCCAGACCTATCACATCAGGAACTCTGGGGCAGAGTTCACCAAGCTGTTTTATAAGGACCTCCAAGAGATCCTGTTATCTGCTAAAGCTCGAGAAATCCAAACCTAAAGAAACTCTAAACATCCTTCAGACCAACACTAACACTACTTCCTCTGTAATACATTTTCTTGCAGTATAGAATGAATCACTCTAAACTCTCTACTCCCCTAGCATTTTGCCCAACTTCACAGATGTGGCTTCTTCACCACATTACATTATAGCTAATTGCTTACACATAGTTCTGCCCCTGCTCCTTGAGGGCAGCAGCTGCGCTGTGTTTATCTGCAGCACACAGTGAAACTGCATTAAACCGTGCTGGCTGCGAGAATCAACCAAAGAATGCTCTCCCAAGTAAATTAACCAGTGAGTGTTTGCTGAACTCCAGGAGTCTGAGAGCACAAACAGACCTAGAGCTTGTGCAGACCAACATATATAGAAACCATGCTAGGTGACAGGACATTTTTGAGGCAATTTAAGACATCTATTAATTTCTTTAATTTTTACAGAATGTCTAAAATGTCAGTTCTTTTATATGCATCAGCCTTGTTTTGTATATAAGCAAACCGAGGCAGAAAGAGACTGAATAGGAAAGCGGAATTTCAATCTAGGATTCAAATATGTACCATCCTCTGTTATGTCGCTCCCTAAGGGGGGAAAGAAAATAATGGAAGTGGAATAACTACGTGTTACCACGGATTTCAAGTTTAAAACACCTTGACAAATGTCTAATTGCCAAAAATGAATGATTTTTCATTCATTGGGGGCAATTATATGTGACCAAAGATTATATACTTCGCATAGACATTACGAAATTATCCTTTTCATTGAACTTTAGGAGAGAGGCCATTGTGAGACTATTTCTGGGAGATACTCTCCCTGTAGTCTCTCCAATCCTGAGCTCAAGTCATCTTCCCACCTCAGCCTCCTGAGTAGCTGCAATGACAACACAGCTATGCCGTTCATTTCTTAATGATAATTTACTTTGAAATTAGGAAACAACAAGTGTATCTGCTTCTAAAATTACTGTGCAGAGCTTGCTACTCAAGCTTGGGTTCCCCGCATAGCCACTAGAAATGATATTGTCATATGTGCACATTTTAAAGCATAAACAATGTTGATTATTAAGCACTAATAGCTAATAGCAGGCAGTATATTTTGTAAAGGCTTAGATTTCAGACTTCTCTATATTTTGCTAACTATAACGTTGCAGGCTTTGGCCAGTGGAGGTTAAAGAAGTATTCATATGGGCGGCGCCTGTGGCTCAAAGGAGTAGGCGCCGGCCCCATATACCAGAGGTGGTGGGTTCAAACCCAGCCCTGGCCAAACAGTGCAAAAAAAAAAAAGAAGTATTCATACTTTTCATTCATTTTTTTTTGCCAGCCTTTTCACTCTATTTTTTCTTAGATAGTGTTCTTTGTGATGATTTATGACAATATAGAGTTCATAAAGCCTGTGTTTTTTTTTTAACTATTTTCCTTTGGGCCATGGAAACTTTCCTTGGGTGGGCAGAAATCAGTTTCAGAATGATTTTTTATTTTTTTTTTTTGTAGAGACAAAGTCTTACTTTACCACCCTCGGTAGAGTGCCATGACGTCACAGGACTCACAGCAACCTCCAGCTCTTGGGCTTATGTGATTCTCCTGCCTCAGCCTCCCAAGCAGCTGGGACTACAGGCACCCGCCACAACGCCTAGCTATTTTTTTGTTGCAGTTTGGCCGGGGCTGGGTTTGAACCCACCACCCTCGGTATATGGGGCCGGCGCCTTATTCACTGAGCCACAGGCGCCGCCCAGTTTCAGAATGTTTTAACCCACAATATAAACTACATGTGAATGCTACTATACATATAATAAGGACCATTATTTGTTATCTAAGAACTAAAAAATATATACATGTACATACACATACACGTACAGGGTAGAACATCCATAGTAGACCGCCTCTCTACATTGACCACCTCCTTAAGTTGACCTGATTTTCATAGACTGGACATGTACCACAAGTACGTATCAGTACAGGAGGCCCAGTTCCTTATGTTGACCACCGCCCTATGTTGATCAGTTTGTTACAGTCCCTTGGGTGGTCAACTTAGAGAGGTCCTACTGTATTTTTATGAGCTGGTGTTACTTTTGTGTGTTCTATAAAGAAAATACACATTATCTTAATACCTGGCCGGCCGGTTGATCCTGGGTACCCTCGACTTCCAGGAAAACCAATTGCTCCTCGATCACCTTTGAGACCTGGAGGACCTACGTGGTTAATTACAAAAAAAAGAGAGAAAAGAAAAGTGTATAACAGTTCATTTTTTTATACATATTTGAGCGTTTAATGAAACTATCTGGTTTTATAAATGAACATGAAGTAGGTGAGTCTTCCAGCAGAAGAATAGTATCATTTCTAAAATTTCGTATGTGACATTGGAAGATAATATAAGCAATAGGTATAAACATTCATGCATCCAGCATATTGTAGATAGTCAGTAAATAACATGGTTAGCAGCACTGAAAGTACAGGAAAAAATAAGACATGGAGTTTTAACCTGAGGCTTATATAGTCAACCAGAAAACATCAAATAGAAGGATTCTGCTGTAGCTGAAATGGTAACTTAAATGTGCATAAGCTGAGAATTGAATTCTTAAGCTGTACCATAGAAAAAAAAACCAGCCCAGACAATGAAAAGCATCAGGATGTTTATTAAAAAAATCGAGGTCCTAGCGCTGAAATGTATTACTTTCATGGACCTGATTTTACAAATTCTATTGTAATCCCAAACATTACACACACACACACACACACACACACGCACATACACCCCACTGATTTACTTATGAGTATATGTTACATACTTATAAAAATCCAAGGAATGCTTACATGAAAACTGAGAATGACCATTCTATACTCCATATTTCCATGGTGATCAC
Organism: Nycticebus coucang; assembly: GCF_027406575.1. Taxonomy (NCBI): domain Eukaryota; kingdom Metazoa; phylum Chordata; class Mammalia; order Primates; family Lorisidae; genus Nycticebus; species Nycticebus coucang. Next base: position 17,724,114 of record NC_069803.1, read on the forward strand.
AAAATAACTGCATATAAAAGCAAATATTATATTCCTATAGTATAAAATATTTTATTCTGGAGTTCAGTGGTGTGAGCTACACTCTGTGAAATAGTTTGTGTTTTAAGTGTCTTTATCAATGTACAAAGATCTCATTAATCGAAATTTTTATTGACTCTTTGGGAAGGCCCATTATGAGTCATCGATTATACTTCTTTTCTCAGTATCAGCCTTCTAGAGTGTTGCCTTCAGTTTGCAAATTCCAGGAGGTAGGTCTTATCCACATTTCACTCATTAGAGATCCTTTCTTGAAGCTCATTCATATAGATCCTGGGCAAACTATCCTCTAAGAAACCCTCATTTAAAGAAGTATATTATTCTAAAGAGTTAAGAAATATATTCAACTCAGTATAAAACTTTGATTTCAACAGAAATTAAGCAGATATCCAAAGGAAAAAAATGATAAATTATGTTTAGAAATATTAGTAAAGTCAGAACATTTCAACTCTATTTATACTTTGTAGTATATATTAGCTGGATTTCACAGCCTAAAAATGACCTAACATCTGTTCTCAGGACAAGCTGATCTATTACCCTAGTATTTAGACCTTCCTTTATTATATAAACAAAGTGGCCATATCTCTATTCATGTAGTTATTGAGATCTGTGGCTAAAATTTACAAATAGTTTTTATTTGATACTAAATCCTGTCATTAAAAAAAAAATGAATATATTCTCCCATCTTTTTCAGAGTTTTTATAGAATTCTACTCACAAATAACTCCCCATTTTACTATTTTCTCCATTCATTCAACAAATATATATTGAGCACACATATTTTGCCAGTCTTTATACATTTCCTGGAATTAAAAATGTCCTTATCCAGGCCTTTGCACTAGAGTGTTTAATGCTGCTCAATTTACAATCCCCAAGATGTGGAAACAACCTAAGCGCCCATCAACCCAAGAATGGATTAATAAACTGTGGTATATGGATACCATGGAATACTATTCAGCTATTAAAAATAGATGGAGACAAAAAAAAAAAGATGGAGACTTTACATCTCCATCTGCATGTATGAACCTGGACGGAGTTAAAAATGCATTCTTCTTAGTAAAGTATCACAAGAATGGAAAAGCAAGGATCCAGGGTACTCAATACTAATATGAAGCCAGCAGACAAACTAATACACTCCCATACGAAAGAAAAACACAATTCAGTTCAAGTTGGGGGAGGAGGAGGGAGAGTAGGAGGAAGAGGGATGGGTAAAGAAATAAAGAAAATATCCTTATTCAAACAGATCTCCCAGTGTGGATAAACAAGAGAGAGACGTGGCATGAAGGGTAACAGATAAATTAAGAAGATAATTTTGCAGCTTCTAAATTTAGAAAAACTGGGAAATAAAGGAGATAGTGTCTTAAGCTACGCTTGAGACAGGTGGACCAGAAAAGGCCTCTCAGATGGCTTGTTGGGTATGTCACAGTGACACTCAGAATATCGTTGTTTGACTATGAATTATGTATATTTTCAATTAGGCGAGCAAATAAACCCATAAAAAAAGCACATGGGATACTTTCATAGAAATAGTTGATCATTAGCCCTCTATTCTAAATGTTTAAGCAGACTTTATACGGCCTATAGAGATAGGTAACTTGCATGTTCAATGATGTTTGAAAGTGTGGCTTCTAAATACAAGCGTTAAGTTTTATTTCAGTAGGCTAGATTTTCTGAGTTTTTCAGGTGGAAATTAGCTAATTCTCTACAGTCATATGTGACATGTTGAAGGGATCTGGCATCTTTGCTAACTCATAGGCAATATGGGTACAATCACACAGAATCCCAGCCTTGGGAGCTTAGAGTTTCAAGAGACCTTACCTTATCCATTCCAAATCCATCATTTTATAGAGGCAGGGCCATAAACCTAGACAGATCAAATCACTTGTGTCTAGTCTGGTCTGACAAATATTTACACAGCCTGGGTTCCTACCCTTTTGTTCAATTCTCTTTCTGTGGTCTAGTAGACTGGTTAAACGCACTGACCCTGCAGTCATACCCATCTGGGTTGAAAAACCAGCCTTGCCACTTACCAGCTGATGATTGACCATTTAACCTCCCTGTGCACCTGTAAAATGTGTGTAATACTTATTTCTACATCATCAGTTTGATGTGATGATTAAAAGATGATTAATAAAAATGTAAAATACTTAGAAAAGTACCTGATGTGTAATGAACAGTTTTATATTAGCTTCCCTCCCTCATCCTCCCCAGTACTATAATCACTATTTTCAGCAGCTTTTTGTGACAACGTCTATATTTGGTATTATTTAATGATATGTATACAGTCAGCATTGACATTTTTGGATTTATTAGCACAACTTGTTACCGCCAGAAGAAACCCATTTTCAATACTAAGGCACAGAGCAGCAGCCTGCAGCTGGCAGAGTTTCTTGCTGACATGTGTATTTAGGGATTCTGTTCTTGTTGAAGCCGAAGGGAGAGCCCTTGCTGGGCCACAGACTGCAGAAAACAGTGGGATAGAATATAAACACATATGGATATAGAGATTAATAAAATATGGTTCCTGTTTTCCGATATCCACATTTGAGATGGGCTTTATTTTCTCCTTTAGAAGCCTTATCCCAATGCTGGAAATTTCAGGCTATGTAGAAAAAATAAGAGGCACTGGTTGATGGTGAAAATTTTGAAGTCAGAGAAAGCTTCAGTTCTCTGTCAAGGCACAGTGTCTTATTTTAAGGTGCGCTCCCAAAGATGCGCTAGGTCTTATTTTCAGGGGACGTCTTATCTTTCCTGTAAGTAGGTCTTATTTTCGGAGGATGTCTTATTTTCGGGGAAACGGGGTAGGTGGCCCCTCCCAGGCCTATAGGTCAGGCAATCTTGTCATTGATCCTACTGGGCATAAACACCGCATTATGTGGCCTATGAAAAGGTTCCTTTAGGAAATGAAGGAAGTGTTCCTTTTCAAAGCATTGTTGTCACGGGGAAATAACTCTAACATTGGCCCCCAAAAGGGTCTCAAGTGAAATCAAGATTCCTTGGTCATGATGTCCATCTCCCTTGTATAATTACTTATCATACTGGAAGCTCTGCCAAGGCAGAAGCCTTATCTGTTTACACATCCTCCAGATCTGCTTTCTACAGTGTCCCGTGGACTGGTGCTCAGTGTGTGTTTTTGGAGTGAAAGGTGATAGGTCATTCTCCCTGGGGTGCTTCCAAGGGAATAACACTCTAAAATGAATTCATTAGGTATTTTGATGTCAAGCATATTTAACATAATTTTCGCCCTCGTATGTGAATAATAATCGTAATATATTTAATGCATCAGTTTTATTTAAGAGCACTGGTTTAACCCCTTACATTTCTCAGATAATTCCAATCATCAGTTGTGAGTCTATGTGGGTCTGACTTGTCAAGCTGAGTTTTGTAGGCTCAAATGGACCTACCGATGGGGGCTTAATGAAGGTGCTCAAATCAGAAAGAATTATTACGACTGTCCATCATGTACTCTTTACTTCCTGAGTTCAGTATCAAATATGAAGCAATCTGGCAAAGAGCTAACAAAATGTAGCAATTAAATAGGGAAGAAGGCATGAGGACAGATACCTGGTAGTTTGAATACTTTTGCAGAAATGAACTAAACAAAGTGGTAATCTGGAAAACTACAAAGAGTCGATTTATTCAATCAACAACCATATCCAACTCTCTTTTATGAAGCACTGGATAGCACTTGTTTAAGTAAGCAGTAACAAGAACAGCACCTTATAACATCACTTTGTGCCCATTAAATGCAAACGATTATACATTTTCAATTTACAATACAAAAGCTTGAAAAAGGAAAATGAATCTTCACAATGGAATCTGTTCTGACATTAACAAAAGCTGAAACTTTTCAATCCTTTTTATTTTTGAATATCGTAATTCAGAAACAACTGCAAAAGAAACTCCCAAGATGAAGTTTTGTACAGCAAGTTGCAGCCCAGACTGAACTTTTATGGCTGAGTTATAAAGCCTTGGCAATTGCCATTTGTAAGGCAGGAGCTGACACCCCTGACAATAGTAATTTTGGCAGCTGATTTAATACTAGTAATTTTCTGTGCTTATGACATTAATACACCATCATCAGTATCTACTCATGCTAGTCAAGTAGAAAGACTTTACTGAATAAAAATTCTTACTTGATCGTACTTTCAAAGAACACCAATACCAGCTGTGCACCATATATATACATATATATTTTTAAATTTTTTTTTTTTTTTTTTTTCTGGCCAGGGCTGGGTTTGAACCCGCCACCTCTGGCATATGGGACCGGCGCCCTACTCCTTGAGCCACAGGCGCCACCCTATTTTTAAATATTTTAAAATCTTTTTTTTTTTTTTCTGAGACAGAGTCTCACTCTGTTGCCCTGAATAGAGTGCTCCATAGCTATAGGACACATCATAGCTCATAGTAAGCTCAAACTCTTGGGCTCAAGCAATTCTCCTGCCTCAGTTTCCCAAGTAGCTGGGGCTACAGATGCCCACTATAATGCCTTGCTAGTTCTTCTATTTTTGGTAGACACAGGGGTCTCACTCTTGTTCAGGCTGGTCCTGAACTCCTGAGCTCAAGCAATACACCCACCTCAGCCTCCCAAAGTGCTAGAATTACAGGCATAAGCCACATACCCAGCTCCAAAAGAAAAATCTTTTTAATGTAAACTTTATATATTGTTTTTTAAGCATAAGAATGTAGAGGTCAGGCAGATACCAAATTTGTGCTTTTAATTTTTAAAAATTGTTTTTCTCCTGGGCAGCATTTGTGGCTCAGTAAGTAGGGCACCGGCCCTATATACTGAGGGTGGCGGGTTCAGCCCCAGCCAAACTGCAACAAAATATAGCCAGGCGGTGTGGTGGGCATCTGTAGTCCCAGCTACTCGGGAGGCTGAGGCAAGAGAATTGCCTAAGCCCAAGAGCTGGAGGTTGCTGTAAGCTGTGACACCATGGCACTCTACCTAGGGTGACAAAGTGAGACTATCTCTAAAAAAAATTGTTTTTCTGATGTAACCTGGGCTAGTCAATACATTGATCAGAAAGAATATTTTATATACTCAAAAGGCAGAAAAATAAGATGAAGAATGTGATATTTTTGGCAGCACAAACCATTCTAGTTATAATTAGACTGTGTGACATAGTTCCAATTTTCAAACAGTATGCAGAATATTTGATTTCCAGCCAAAAGTGAGATGACAATCATGTTATTGTCTTTTTAATTTTTTTTAAGAGCAAAGAAAGTTTCTGCTCTCTCTTCTTTTCTGTATCTTCTTTCAAAATATTGCTTTTAAGATTAAACACAGAGCAAAATAATTTGAAATATTTTTGGCTCTAAGTAGAATACAGAGTGGCTGACAGCAAAGGTCGTCTATAGCCAGTATTTACATTCTGATTTCATGAGTTTAAGCAGATATATTCCACTCAATGACTATGTAGGAAATATAATCCAATTTGCTTTTGACTCTTAACTCACTAATACACATTTTTTACATCTTAAAACCAAGATAACTTATAATTTTTCAATGCAAAGGTGATTTTCCCATTTTCCTTCATATGTGATCTAAAGTTAGGTCTGCTATATACTGTTCATGGTCTATGATACAGATGGCACTCTCTAGACTTAAGGCAACTTCATGTGGTGAGTCTGGATAATGAAGCCTTTGCTTTTCTTCAAAAATTATGTCAGTGCTTTCTATTCAGTATATTATATGATTAGGCTACCAGAACACTTAATGTGTCTCTGACCCACACAGACACACACACACACACACACACACTCCACAGGAGACAAATAACTCTTCTCCCCTATACACATACATGGATGTATATCACCTAGCTTCATCGAATATTATAAAATAGTTATAGTTAACATACCTCTTGCACCTGGAACGCCTTGTGGACCAGTTTCTCCAGGAGGACCTTTATCTCCTTTTTCACCTGGAGGTCCAGGAGGACCTTTAAAAAAATTACAGTTACTGACCATGGTTGTAAAGTATAGGTAGAATGCATTTGTCCCCTATTAAGGTAGTTACATAAGGAAATTCAAAGTCTTTGATTTGTTGTGTAGTAACACAGAATGATAAAGACTGACTTTCCTGAAGGCAGAAATACTCTACTATTGAATAAAGCAATGATAAAGAAGCCATAACCCCTATTATGTTTACATATAATTATATATTCATACATAATTCGTAATTGTATCATTTTAAGTTAATACCATTAACATTTCTTTTATGAGTGAGTGTCATGTATTTTTTGGCTGCAATTTTATTTACATCATCTTCATGCAAACCATACTACCAGGCATTATGCAATTAACTAGAGAATTCTAAGCTATGGATTAATTGTTGGAAGACATATTTAGGTATTGCCCCAAGAAATGTCATGGGAATCTACATACAATATTCTATGCAGAAGAATGTAGTTCTTCCCAAGAAAGGGAGGGGACCTTCCGCAATCATGAACACAACTGTGTCCACTCATCACTTGACAGCAGAGGATGAGGAGACTAGCAGAGCAGCCAGCCTGAATTCACAGCCTGAATTTTGAAGACAAGCAAACCACCAGTACTCAAGGATGGCGTTTTGGAAAAAAAGTGTGCAAGCAGAGACTCTGATTTACTAAGTCAAGTTCTAAAGCAAGGCTTAAACATTCCAGGAAAAACTAAGATGTGTGAGAAAGAAATAGGAATGCATGGACTGGATCTAAGCTCTTAGCCTCTGAGATTGAATTTTCACTATTTCTTTGGTAAGCAATGGAACTCTTTCCTGATTACTAACTAGCCTTTCATTTGTTTTACCTATAATATAGGATCTACATATGGCTCTCATTTGGGAGTTTTTGTGCAGTCACAACAAATCTATCTGCTATTTTTATTTTATTTTATTTCATTTTATTTTTGAGACAGAGTCTCAAGCTGTTGCACTGGGTAGAGTCCCGTGGCATCATAGCTCACAGCAACCTCTAACTCTTAGGCTCAAGAAATCCTCTTGCCTCAGTTTTTCTATTTTTAGTAGACATGGGGTTTTGCTTGTGTTCAGACTGGTCTCGAACTCGTGAGCTCAAGCAATCCAGCTGCCTCGGCCTCCCAGAGTGCTGGGATTACAGGCATGAGCCACTGCACCCAGCCTAAGTCTATCCATTTATAAAATGTGGAGTTAAAGAAACCTCTCTGTGTATTTTTGTGCAAAAAATAACTGATACCTGGTATCCAAATCCAGGAATAGGAAAACCAGGGACAGGCTTTTCTTGAATAGTTCTAACGAGTCGTGTTAAACATGGCATTTTATTGTTATTCTATTTTTCATATAACACCAATCTCATCATGTTTCACTTTTCCATGTATTGTTAGATCTCTTTCACTGCCTCCAATAATGTGTGGGGAGAATTTCAAAAAATGACTTAAACATCTTTTAGATACTTTGGGGAACTGGAATTAAACAAATTACATCCCACTTTACTCTTGGTTTCTGGTGCAGGACTTCTGAGAATATTAGCGTCACAGTGCTATCCTGCTACTTTCCCAAACTGCGCCCCTCTCTATCCCTGGGGTGGCTCACATCTAATCATCCTGCAGCTCGTCTATTGCTGAAGCATTTTATCTGGTCTGAAAGTATTTTGTCTTCATCACCCTCCCATTTCCTTCAATACTGATACTTTCTTTTCTTTTCTTTTTCTTTTTTTAGAGACAGAGTCTCACTTTGTCACCCTCAGTAGAGTTCTGTTGCATCACAGCTCACAGCAACCTCCAACTCTTGGGCTTAGGAGATTCTTTTGCCTCAACCTCCTCAGTAGCTGGGACTACAGGCGCCCGCCACAACACCTGGCTATTTTTGTTTGCAGTTTGGCCGGGGCCAGGTTCGAACCCGCCACCTTTGGTATATGGGGCCAGCGCCCTACCCACTGAGCCACAGGTGCCACCCCAATACTGATACTTTCTAAATAATAATCTATTTTATAATGTCTCCATTAACTATAAAGACATATAGTAATCTATGCTGCTATGTTATGAAAAAAATGAATGAAGAATTGATTCAGGAGACAAAGAGTCTATTGTAATCATTTTTACTGCTCTTAGTTACTATTTAGCCTCTTCAAAATTATGTTTCAGAATCATATCGATAACTGCTCAGTTTATCAATAAGGGGACACAGTGCTACCTGTCAGGTTTTTTCTGCTATGTATCAAAGGAAACTAGATTAATATTGACCAGAGTGTATGATTGGCCCTTATTCAAGAACCCATTGATGCTATTTTTCTTCATCCTTAATATTTTCTAATTATGAAGCTACTGGAATAATTCATAAATGCTATAGTAATAATCTGCCATGAACAATGGTCTCTAAAAAACACATGCACAAAATCTATTTAGCTTCCCTCATGATTATAAACAAAAACCACTAAGATTCCTACATAATCACAAGGAATGTACTTTCTTATAATAGTAATTGATATATACATTATATATCAAAATTGCTCAGTAACTGAAAAAGTAAATTCTGGCATATCATATCATTTAAATTCCTCAGATGATTAACAGCATTAACAATATCTGCCTATATTTCCAAAGCTATGCTGCTCCATTTCCAATTCATAATGATCATTAATTTTCTACTGTCTTTGACCTTGACTCATTTCAGATCATCAGAAAAAATCTCCCAGATCTTCTAGGATTCTGCTGCTTAAACCTGTCTCCTTTTTTTTTCCTTTCCAGTTGTCAATGAACAAATCATCAGTACAAAAACACAGATTAGTAAAACTGCAGGTATTAAAGACAAAGGGAATGACTAGCAGATGGGTAGCAGTCATTTTAAAAACAAAAAGGAAATCTGGAAGCCAGGAAATAATTTCTTCCAAACACTGATAGAAGCAATATTCAAAGTAACTGTCAATCTAAGAAGTGTGGATGCAGGCAGTATTAAAGATCAAAACAAAATAAAGGAAATGAAACCAACATCTTTCACCACCCATGGACTGTCATGGACTGAATTTCCAAAAGATACACTTTCATCATAAGGATAGTTTAAGTCACAATACTCCCAGAAAGAATACTAACATGCATTCAGAAGGGAGAATAATTGGTAAATTCATGGGAAAATCAAAATAATTGCTCAATTCTTGGCAAAAATGCATAAAATATAAATGAATTGTAATAAAAAATAGCAAGAAGCTAGGAGAGAGGAATGCAGAGTGTTTTAGATTCCTTGTTTATTTTAAGATGAAGGTTAAGATACTGATCAACTTTAGATTCACAGATAAACAAGGGCAACCATCAATAAAATAGAAAACATACTATGAAGTTTCCAAAATCTTTTTGGTAACTTTGGAGAAAACATTTTACAAAAGAAAAATCTCCATCAGTCCAAAAACGTCAAGAAAGGAAAACAAGAGAAGTAAACAAACTGGGGAAAAACAGAGCACATAATAATATGGTGAAAATAAATACAGTGAAAGAATGTCAGATTATAGTAGAAAAATAGGGAGGTGTTCATTATAACAGACAATCCTAAAACAGAAGAAAAAGATCAAATGGCAAATGGCTGAAAGCAAAACACAGAAAAATATCTACAGTGCAAAAATAACTAAAAGCTAGCATAAAAATCATGCCTTTATAGGAAATATATTTAATATATTAATCACAAAATAAGATTCAATGCACCCTGTTTTGCTAATAGGAACTAAGCAAAAATTGACAAAACTATTATTTCTGAGAGTTCAAAAGACTGTTTAAATTAATAATACAGTTAAGTGAGAAGTAAGAAAGACTGTTCTGGAAGCTTTGAAAAACAATATTAACAAGCACAATTTACGGTCATGTAGAGAACTTAGTATTTACAGAAAGTTTATGTTTGTCTTCAATATTTAAGAGAGATTTTTAACAATGAGAAACTCATTAGATCTTAAGAGACATTGTATCTGTTTATCGCTTTCCGTTTAAAGGATGCCAGGCTCCCGGCTGCCTTAACCCTGTCTTGCTCTGATTTTAATATTTCTTCCTCTGGGTAACTGTAGTAAATGTCTGCTCAAAAACTACTTATCTCTGCTTCTGTCAGTACATGTTAATATATATCATTTTCTGGACGAACGACAAGACGTTTTACCTTGAATGAAAGTGATATTTTTCAATGTCTGTGAATGTTCCCAATCTTTCAGTCTGAGGTCATTCGTGATGTTATTCAATACGGTCACTTCCCCTTTTATCTCCTTCTCCAAATGCCCTTGTTCTTCCTTCATTGATGTAATTTCTGCTGATGCATTGTACACACGCTCCTCTAATTTGCCGATTTCCTGTGAAACATAAATGTGTACCCACAACCTTTTGTACGTACGTATCAAATATATAAGCTCAAGAAGACATGGGAGTTCATGTTTTAAAAAAAACAAAAAACATTTCCAAAACTCCATATGAGTTTTATGCAATAAGAATATGAAAGTTAGAAAACTGTTTTAAAATAATAATTCTTTTTAATCAGTTCAATAAATACAAGAAATGCTTCTATTCCTAAACATATAGATGTCAACATACTGAAAATTAAATGCAATTGAAGAGTTATTCTTTTCATGAAAATTTAGGTTTTTAATTGATCAGAAGCTAGCCGGGCGTTGTGGTGGGCGCCTGTAGTCCCAGCTACTCGGGAGGCTGAGGCAGGGGAATCGCCTAAGCCCAGGAGTTGGAGGTTGCTGTGAGCTGTGATGCCACAGCACTCTACGGAGGGCCATAAAGTGAGACTCTGTCTCTACAAAAAAAAAAAATTTATCAGAAGCACAATTTCCTTCTACCATGCGCAGAGTGCCAACATATTCCACGTCTGTGATTCTCATTTCCCTCTGTACATGGAAATACGTGATGGTATATTGTGCCTCGAGGGAGGGGTGAAGAGAAAATGACACTCTTAGGACTGGCCTGAACTAGACTACTGGGGAGGAGAGGATTAAGACCGTTAAGACACAAGACTTTTGAAAATAGATGAACATGAAAGAGGTAAATGGTGCCCCATGATTGCATTAATGTACACAGCTATGATTTAATAATAAATAAATAAATAATTAAAAAAAAAAGAAAGAAAATAGATGACCATGGATCCAGAATTGCCCCTTCAGTGGTGACACTCTATTGAAGCAGAGAAGCTTACCAGTTTCACTGCTGTGTGCTTTCTGTCCTCCACAACCTTGTTCTAGAACAACTTTCTGTTGTTACAGAAAGTTTACGTTTGAAGCTTGTTCTGGAACAACCTTGTTCTACCTCTTCCTTTCCTAACTATTTAGCATTTTCCATACAATAGAATTACAGTAAAGGTATAATAATGAGCATAGATATTTATAGGACATGGCACCATGATCAATAGGCTTGACTTTATTTATTAGCAGGTGGCTACAAATTGCTGCCTGATCGGGTTGTTCCAGATAGCCAGGAGGCAGAATTTAGGGAGCTGGCAAGTAACTTAGCTACTTGGAAACCAGGAATCACCCACAACCTAAGGCTGAAGATGCCTTTTTATTCCCTTCTTTGAAAACCATGCTCACGTTTCTCAAATTTCATTTGGAATTATTCTTACTGGGAGGAGGGAAAGTACATTTGACTTAAAAAAAAAAAAAAGGGGGGGCCCTGTTGGAAACAGCCATTTAATTTTTCAATCATACAGTTCTTTCTATGAACAATGGAAATAGTAAATGTCTCCCCTATCTCCATCTACTGCAAATGTCCATCCTTTCTGTTCAAATGAATACTCGGCATGTTTTTGACAAGTAATATGCAATGGTGTAACTTAAAAGCCTTTTCCTCAAGCAGCATTTATGAATTCAGGCATCCATTTTATTGTTTCCGCGTTGGGCTAAAGATTCAAAGATCGATAAACTTGTTTAAGCAATGGGGATGAGAGTCACAATATTGTTTTTCAGTGCTCACCTGTCTGCACACAAAAAAACATACCTACTCTGGCACTGACCCAATTTCTAAATTGCTCCAGGTGACTACTATCTTGAACAAGCTGAATCATAGTTGAAAAGTCCCACCATTTCCTTGTGTCTCCTTTTCAAATGCTGGAATTTCCTTCAAAACCTAAGTGCAATAGGTTCAAACCCAAACAGCCAGATTTTGATTATTTCCATTAAGTATCACTTCAAACAGTTTCAAAATTGCACTGGCTTTCAAACGGTTTCCAGTTTGGCTTCAATTCCTCATTTGCACGGGTGGCTCAAAGGCATTCCATTGTCTCTGGCATGTGAGTGGCACCTAAGTGTCCACTTATTCTCCTGTCCCCCATAGTCTCTCTCCTTTCCCCATCTCCTTGCTCCGCTGACTCTGTTTCCGCATAGAGTTTCTTTTCCCTTCTTCTTTCCCTCCAACTTAACCCATGTTTACCTCTATAACTGACATTTTAACTTCCTGTCTGCCATATTCTTCAATCAAAGGGATAATTTCTCCTTCATGTAATTCCCCCAATCCCCTCATAGCCCCAAGTTCTTGATATCCCAATACCATTTATTATGCTTAGGCACTTAATTAACAATGTGGGAAAGACCGACCGTCAAATTTTGGAAGAATTAAAGTGGAATAGGAACAGCATATCAAGGTTGGTTTTGAGACGAAGTGCACTGTTGGAAACCACATATTTAAATCGCAACACCTTTGTCTTCTAAGACCTTTGTCCCTTTAAGATGAGGATCATGTAAAAATGTAAAAGTTTGGAGTTATTGAACTTGACAAAATAACAAACATGTAGCAAATTCTTTCTTAACCTGTTTATTCTTTAGTCGATAGTTGGTTTTCCTCTGATGTTTATGACTTTGCTGTATAGGAACATTCACTTTTAAAAGTCACTCCTGGTTTCATAATAGTATACGAATGATAAAACACAAATATATAGGGGAGAAGAGAGAGAGAGGAAGGGAGGAGGGAGAGTGAGTGAAGGCAGGGTATTCAGTGGGATCTCACCTAATGTGTACCATCAAGGGTACATTTTGAAACATCTAAGATTATATTATAAATGTCTTACTACAAGAAATAAATGGGGTGATGATTATGTTAATTAGTTTGATTTAAGCATTCCACGTTATATATCAAATCATCACTTTGTACCCCATAAATGTATAATTATAACTTTATGATTTAATAAAATTTAAGTAAAAAAAATAAAAATCACTACTGAGTAATGTTGTATCTATACAGGAAACAACCTCGATAAGAATGAGTCTATTTAAGTAAAATTTATTTAAAGATTCCAGCTTGCTTACATAATGATGGGAATCTTATAAGCTTCATGCTAATTATAATCTTGGGTCTTTTAGAAGGTATTTTATAATATAAAGCTTTTTTTCTTTAATTTCAGATGAGTAGTGACTCTTTAGTCCAATATTTATTTTGCATGGAAAAAAACAGATATACTCATTTAACAAAAAGAGATAATGTAATTTTGAAACAAGTTATTTGCTTCTTGTTTTCTCATCAATCCAAAGTAATCTAGACATTCATCAGGGTTGGCCACAGAATAGTCTACAGCAGAGATGAGAAAATTGTGGTCCACAGGCCAAATTCAACCTACCATCTGTTTTTGTAAATAAATATTTATTAGATCATAGCTTTGCTTACCTTGTCTACATAATTGCTATACCCGCTTACGTGCTACAATGGCCATATTGATTAGTAACAACAGACTGAGTGTGTGGCCCCCAATTCTAAAATGTTTCCATTTCACCCTTTACAATGAAACTTTGCCGAAAAATGGTCTAGAGCAGTATCAGGGGATATCTGATGATTCTTCAGCCTAATTAGGATAGTTCATTTCTTGTTGCTATCTTTCTCAATGCTTAACGGGTATCACAGCTTGCACAGAAGTAGAAAACTTCATGTGTTTTTGATCTTGTGATGACAATCAGTATCCTTTATTATTCTCTGATGATCTTATGTGATAATGTATGTTTTTATTTATAGTATTTATACATTAAGATCTTACGTGTAAAAAAATCTCAGAAGTGGAAAAATGAATTAAGATTAATGCACTATCTTACATTATTAATACATTAGGATTTTATGTATAAAAATTCTTGGAAGTGGAAAAATAAAAACTTAAACTTTATATTTTGCAGACTATCCATGTGAATAAGGTATTTATTTATGTATTTATTTATTTATTTATTTTTGAGACAGAACCTCAAGCTGTTGCCCTGGATAGAGTGCTATCGTATCACAGCTCACAGCAACCTCCAACTCCTGGACTCAAGTGATTCTCCTGCCTCCGCCTCCCAAGTAGATGGGACTACAGGCACCTGCCACAATGCCCAGCTATTTTTTGGTTGCAGCCGTCATTGTTGTTTGGCGGGCCCGGGCTGGGTTCGAACCTGCCAGCTCAGGTGTATGTGGTTGGCACCTTAGCCGCTTGAGCTACAGGCGCCGAGCCGGTTTTAATTTTTTTGATAATGAAGAAATATCAAATCTATTGTAAAATTTATAACAGTGTTAACCTCTTCAAATCTGTTAAGATAATCTAAAAATTAAAATTATTTTAGATAAGACACTTCAATAGTGCTTATAAAATAAAAATACCTTCAGAGAGTTAATATCCAATGGATAAAAAGTACCATTTTTCTGGGGGTCTGGAGAAGACACCAGCTAAATCCATTTGAAACCTTTTGGTAAGATTGCCAGAGAAATCCTGGTAAGCAGATGGTGTTGAAATAGGGTTTGAAACTTATGTTTTCCTTGGCTGCCTGGGGAGGTGGGATCTGGATGTTCCAGCGTGTGACTTTCCAGAACAAAATCTCTTACCTCTTGTTGTTTAATCATGTTCTCTTGGATTTTGTCATTCAGCTTTTCCATCCTGAGCTGCACACCCAGCAGTGTGATGTTCAGGGCCGTCAGGGACTGGGAGAGATCATCCAGCGCATTCCCATGTTCCCGGACAGACGAAACCAAGCCTCCGAGCTGGAGAAGAACATCACTCAATCTTTGATCAGTTGTCACACTAAAATTTGGGAACTGCTCTGAATCTATGGGATTGGCTTCTGCATCTTGAAAACTTATCACTTCTTCACTGTTATTTCCTCTTCCTGGGAGACTGTGAGATATGCCATTTTCATTCACTGAACCCACCATGCAGGTCTTCGTTTCCCACTTCAGAAGTTGAGCTGCGTAATTAAATAAAAATAAAGCAAGTCATGGCTTGTATCCTTAAACGCATGTGTGATTCTACACTTATCATTCCATTCCATTCCATCCAACACTTTGAATGCTAGGCTAAGTCAAGTTTTTATATTTCATTTCATTTCATTTCATTTTTGCAGTTTTGGGCCAGGGCTGGGTTTGAACCCGCCACCTCCAGCATATGGGGCCGGCGCCCTACTCCTTTGAGCCATAGGCACCGCCCAAGTATTTATTTTAAATATATAATGTGTGACTCACACTAGGGATATTGCTGAAGTTACTCTGGCATTGTTAAATGTTAACATGAAGATCCCCTTTCCTGTTTCACGTTAACATTTATTCCAGGATTAATCGCGCTGTCTGAACGGCTGCTATTAAAATCTCGTTGACCGTTGGATTTGGTTTTGCTGGTTAAGGAAAATTCTATGAACTGTGAAAGGCATTGTATCTTACTTCACAGGACTGCTGTTAGAATAAAATGAGCTCATGCTTATTAATACAGTTTCTGAAATATACATGTCGAATCTGTTGGTTATAATGATGATGGCAAAAACAATACGTAGTGAGATGGTGGTGTCACCCATGGGATGGAGACACTGTTGGTTTATCTTCTTCATCCTGGCACATAAGCTGCCAGAGAATTACCACATTCTGTTCACACAAGCCTAATACACAGTTGTGAGATCAGGAAATTGGGCAAATAACTATTTTCCATTTTAAAAGCATATTGGTTTTATACGTCTCTTTCTTCCCTATTATAAAACATATATTCATAGCAGAAAACTCAGAAACCATCAATTCATAGTCTATCATTTTAGAGTTATATCTTGCCTACATTTATAATTTTTATGTTAAGTGAAGGTATATACATTGTGCTTTAATTTCTTATTGAAAATATTCTGATCTATAACTTAATTAAAATTGTAAATGGTTTGTCAGTTGTTTATCATTAAGGCATAATAGACATAGTGAAGGCTGTTCCAAATTCTGGTCATTGTGGTGAACTTACAAGATCAGAACAGTTTTAGCTTCTTGTCAATCTTTACAGGTACCTATTGTAGTTTCAGTAAACGAATTACTTCAGATCAATCATTGTCAACTCTAGAACAACTGTATTGACTTCCTATTTTTTGATAGCCCAGAGATTTTGAACTTGATGAGAACTTTAGATTCTTTTCAGCTTTCTGTCTGCATTCCACCTGCACCTGTCAGAAACTACACTCCCCAGGGTGGGAGCCACAGGCTGTGGTTTCGATAAAATGATGAAATATCCTTAGGTTCTTTTTTTCTTAAGATTTAAATTGTTTTTATTTCAGTAACAATAATAGTTAAATTTATAAATGGTAATTCAAAAACGTTTTAAGATAAGGAAGCATCATAAATGGGTTGGAAAGACAGAGACAGTCACTTGCCGTTTGGAAAAAAATTATTTAGCTTTTCACCTTGTACAAATACAGAAAAACAAATTCAGACAAAGTCATAAAGAACTATCAAACCATACAGATTTTACATTACATAAAGTCTGTATCAAACTATACAGATTTTACATTACAAATAATTATTTGTGTGATCTTGGAATAGGGTAGGATTTTCTTTTCTTTTTTCTTTTTCCCCCTGTTATTCTGTCCCTGGGTAGAACACCCATGTGGCCCAATTGGACACTGGTGCACTGTTCTATCATTCTTTACTGAAACAGACAGCTCTGCCTTTTACATTTTACATTTTCCTTTTACATTTTCCAAGCATTATTGTGTTGCAACATCAAAAGAATCCAAATCTTTTTGGGGGGAGGGATTCATTGAGGGTACAAAGAATTAGGTTACACTGATTGCATTTGTTAGGTAAAGTCCCTCTTAGAATTGTGTCATGCCTCCAAGAGATGTGTCATACACTGTGACTCCCCTCCCCTGCTCCTCCTGTTCAGTCATTCCCTACCCCCACCCCCACCTTGCATTGGATCATCTCCTGCCTTCACATTACAGTTGAGTACATTGGGTTCTTGCTTCCCCAGTCTCGTGATGCTATGGAAACACTGTAAATGCCCACCATCCTGGAGTGGGTAACAAGCTGTGATATATGTAGACCATGGAAGACTGGAGGATGAGTGGAGGGAGGGTAATTGGTGGGACACCAAAACTTGCTACTGGGGGAATATTTACATATTTGCTTATGGGACATATAAGCCATTCACCATTGTGGAAACCCTCAAATCTGTCCCCAGTTCATTTTGAACTCAATTAAGGTGGACTATTATTTTTTCTTTAGAGGATGCTATCCAGTTATCTTTAGAGACATTTTAATTAATAGCCCAATGAAACATGTGATCGTATATACTGCAAGGATTTTACTAAGGTGTAGGCCATTCTTTTCCAAGGTCTCCTCTCTTTAGAGACTGCCAGGAGTATCTTTTTTCTCATCTCAGTACCAGGAATAGAAGGATTTCTCCTGAACAACAGGCTTCTTTTGTACTCTGGGCATTGTTAATGTAAGCGATGGCGCTACATTACATCTTTAGAATTGGTGGTGAGAATGTTTCTCCTGAAATTTGTGGCTCACGCTACAAGTCTAGAGGAAATTAGAAAATATTATATAATATTTTCCATCTTACTTTCATTTTCTAATTTAACTTAATTTTATTTTGTTTATGAAATAGCATCTCACTTTGTCACTTGAGATAGAATACAGTGGAGTCAGAATAGCTTAGTACAACTTTTAATACCTAAGTTTGGCTGATCTTCCTGCCTTAGCCTTGCAAGTAGCTGGAACCCGGGCACATGCCACTATGCCTGGCTAGTTTTTCTTTTTTTTTTTTTTTTGTAGAGATAGGATCTTACTCTTGGTTAGGCTGGTCTTGACCTCCTGGCCTCAAGAAACCCTCCCACTTTGGCCTCCCAAAATGCTAGGATTACAAACATGAGCCATAGTACCCAGGCTACTTTTTTTTTATATATCTATGTTTCTATCT
Organism: Nycticebus coucang; assembly: GCF_027406575.1. Lineage (NCBI taxonomy): Eukaryota > Metazoa > Chordata > Mammalia > Primates > Lorisidae > Nycticebus > Nycticebus coucang. The sequence continues at coordinate 17,742,240 of NC_069803.1, forward strand.
GACTGTTCTTTTTTCCATTGTACTATATTTCATTTTAATTAAAAAAACTAGTTTCCACTTAAATCTGTAGAATCTATTTTTTTATTTAATAAATTTGTATCACAATTTGTAATTGAAATTTTTCTTCCTGAATCCGCTATATGCCAAAGATGGAAAATTTCCTTTTTGCTTTTGCAAATAAATAATTCATGGCACGCATTGTTAAGTTTCAAAACTCTAAAATACTTTACCTGCCACTATTCCAATAATAGGTATGAGAACTGCAAACACAAGGAGGTAAAGGGCAATCAATGCAGCTTTGAAGAACTTCAATTTCTCCTGAATGGTAGGGCCATTTTTAGGATCTAAAAAAGCAAAACCCAGCATGCTATTAGAAAACTTTTCTTTTTAATTAACGTTTTTGTAATCTCCAATTATACTGTTACCTTTTTGAATAAAAATAATGCCAAAAAATAGGTCCTCATTTATCCAGTAGGAAGCAAAGGGACATTTGCAGGAAAAAATAATACAGGTATAACTATGGACATTTGATTTACTTAGTCATTCACTAAACATCCACAAGAAAGTTACTGTCCTATAGAAATTGTGCTTGTTCCCTTTTGGGGGACTCATGGGTAATTTTAATATTGCTACTCACATATGCAAACACAATTTTTTTTTTTGAGGCAGAGTCTCACTTTGTCACCCTCGGTAGAGTGCCATGGTGTCACAGCTCACAGCAACCTCAAACTCCTGGGCATAAGCGATTCTCTGGCCTCAGCCTCCCAAGTAGCTGGCACTACAGGCACCCACCACAACACCCAGCTATTTATTTTGGTTGCAGTTGTCATTGTTCTTTTACCTGGCCTGGGCCGAATTTGAACCTGCCAGCCTCCGTGTTTGTGGCCGGTGCCCTACGCACTGAACCAAAGGTGCCGCTGCAAACATAAATTTTATTTATCTATGTACTTTACATGAGAATATATTACAAGTGAAAGTAAAATTTCTCAACTGTGTAATTTTCATTTAAATCACATAAGAAATATTCATTTTTCAATAATTATCATGCAAACATATTTTTCTTTTCCAACCGTATCTCAATAATTTTGCATCTAGATATTATGATTTGAGCACAATGTAAAAGAACACACCAGAAGAGTGAATTGCATTTTGATTACACTTTCTTTCTTTTTTTTTTTTTTTGAAGTTTTTGGCTGGGGCTGGGTTTGAACCCACCACCTCCAGCATATGGGGCCGGCGTCCTACTCCTTTGAGCCACAGGCGCCGCCCTGCTTACACTTTCTTTTTTTTTTTTTTGTAGAGACAGAGTCTCACTTTATGGCCCTCGGTAGAGTGCCGTGGCCTCACACAGCTCACAGCAACCTCCAACTCCTGGGCTTAAGCGATTCTCTTGCCTCAGCCTCCCGAGTAGCTGGGACCACAGGCGCCCGCCACAACGCCCGGCTATTTTTTGGTTGCAGTTTGGCCGGGGCTGGGTTTGAACCCGCCACCCTCGGTATATGGGGCCAGCGCCCTACCGACTGAGCCACAGGCGCCGCCCCCTGCTTACACTTTCTAAGTGAAGCTCACCCTATGGATGTTTCAAAACATATTATGAATAATAACCATAACCTTTTAGACTTATGCAGTTATATAGAACAATGAGATGCTAATCACAGCAAAGATAAATCAATGTCAGGAGGAAGCATAGTAGATAATAAAAAGGGCTCTCCCTGACTATGGGAATGAAACTTTAAAACTGAAAAGTCCATTAAAAATTTCTTTTCTGTGTCCATGGCTTATTGTTCAATAAAAAAAGAAGGAAATTTTGCTTTCAGACTGTCAACTCCTAAAACAAATGCAAAATTTAGACCATTTTCACTAATATTCTATGACTGACTGAGTAAAAAAGGAGAAAATGCTTAAAAATTAAAGAGGAAAGGAAAAGAAAGAAAAAGAAAGGAAAGAGAGAAGGAAGAAGAAAAATAACACAGCAATACAAGAAAGATAGGAAACTCCATCCGCCAGAGTAAAAGACTAAAAGACTAAAAACTCTGAGTTGTCTTCTGCCTCAGCTCTAACTTAGAATGAATTTTCAGTATCCCATCTTTTAAATAGATTTTAAAAGTTCTCTGTGTTTTCAAATATTTCTGTTTCCTTTTCTCTGGTCCCAAGGCCTTAGTCCTCCCTCCTCCGTCTCTCATTATTTCTATTTCGCTTTTCACTATCCTCACTTTTACACATATCTTACTGACGTCACAGCCTCCCATCAGCCTTTGTACAGTCCCGGAGATCCACATGCCTTGGGGTTGAGATCTATACCCCAGGTCTGCCTATAAACTCTGTGTATGCTAACTGTTGTTCTAACTGAAATGTCTTTGACTCCTTCCTCTCCATCCAGCCCCTTGGTGATTCGTATTTATACTTCAAGGTTTAACAGAATTGCAAGCATTTCTGTCCTGCTGCCTTGAATGAGCCTGTTCAGATACAGCTGAGTATTGTTTCATTTGAGCTTTTGTTGTACCCTGTAACATTTGTTTCAGCACTATTTGGGGTTGAGTTATGTGCCCTAAAAAGATAGAGTGAAACGTTAACTCAAGGAACCTGTGTAGGGGACCTTAATTGGAAATAGAGTCTTTGCAGATATAATCCAGTTAAAAAGAGGTTCCAGCAACTGCAAAGAACACATAGACACCCAGAGAGGACAACCAGATAAAGAAGTCAGGCCAAGAAACACCAAGATTGCCAGGACTTACTACCCTGTTTTCCCCAAAATAAGACATCCTCTGAAAATAAGACCTACTTATAGGAAAAATAAGATGTCCCCTGAAAATAAGACCTAGCGCATCTTTGGGAGCACACCTTAAAATAAGACACTGTCTTATTTTTGGGGAAACAGGGTAGAAGCTGGGATTCTTTTCTACAGCCCTCCAAAGGGGCATATGTCTCTCTTGAAGCCTTGTCTTCAGACTGCAAGACTTCAGCACCGCTAGAAAATAAATTCCTGTTGTTTTAAGCTACCCAATTTGTGAGAATTTGTTATAACACTCCTAGAAAACTAACAGAGGTACCTGCTACCCATGATTTCCAATTATTAGTTCCTAGTGCTAAGATCACAGTTACCTCCAAGGCCTACGGCTGGGAAATCAGAGGACTCAATCAATCCTGCAGACTAATTTAATTTCATACTATGTTTCCTGTCTTCAATTCGAGCTTATTTTCTGTCTCAAGAGAGAAGCAGATCTATTTACCAAACAAGTTTTATTTTAACATCCAGACACACTTAAGGTAAGTCTCAAGAGTATAATTTTATATATTGTCAATAACTTTAGGAACATGTCCATGGGCAGCCTTCCACCCCCACCCCCACCCCCTTCTACTTACTCAGAGGAAGCAAGGCTGTCATTGAACGTGCATCAAATTTCACAGATTCCGAGCAGCTATCGCTGTCTTCCTGTTGATCAGGAAAGGGTTCCCCCTGTTCCATTCTTCTATCAAGCACATAAAAAATATATTAACTTCACCTGGAATGGCTGATGCCCTTTGACATAATGTTTCAAAACGAAATTTACAGATGAAATTTATTTTTTATAATGAAATTTAATTTAAAAAAGAAGCAAGTATAATTAAACTTACATACCTGTCATCCATAGCAATGTATTAAACTTACCCATACGTTTTGCATTATAATATAAAAAGACAAATTTACGTTGAATCTACTCATGGATCTTTCTAGATACAAATGCCTATCTGTGTTTATCGATGTGTAGTTTTGAGTGTGGGAAGAGAGGTAGCTTTTCTTTCTTAGCTAAAGGGGAAAATACATAATTCTCCAACGGACAGAAAATAACTATTTAGCCGAAAAGAAAAAAGTAATTTCCTTAGAACAAATATTTTTGGACATTTGAAATAAATATTTCCCATGATCTTTTATCTTGGTTCTGGACTGAATATTTTAAGCATAGTCAGTTTTTCCTTCCCAAGTCATCTGTTGTTCACTTTAGAAAGATAAAACAAAGTCTATTACTAGATTAGGAAGGACAGGGAAAAATTCTGTCTCTCTTCCCCTCTCCCCATTCTATCTCACTTTCTAGGGAACGCAAACCTATTCTTATACATTTTCAAGCACAACTTATATGACCCAATTTTTGCCTTTGTCTCTTTAACATGTATCAGAATCATCGAAGTCTTAATTAAAAAAAAAAAAAAAGGGTGATGGCCCTCACACACAGAGTTTCTGATATTTGGGGTGGAGGTCAAGAATTAGAAAATGCTATGAAAGCTATGCTAACTAGTGTGATGAAAATGTGTCAAACGATCTATGAACCAAGTGTATGGTGCCCCATGATCATATTAATGTACACAGCTATGATTTAATAAAAAAAAAAAAAAACACATCATAACAAAAAAAAAAGAATTTGCAATTCCAAAAAGTTCTCAAGAGATGTTGCAGCTGGCTTAAGGGTCACATTTGAAGAATTATTTTCCACAAAAAGAATTTTTTTTTTTGTTTAGTCAGACTCAGTTCAGTTTGTTTGCTTGATAAATGTAGCATGAAGCCAACATCTTCTGATCCTTTCTTTTTTTTTCTTTCTTTCTTTCTTTTTTTTTTTTTTTTGCAGTTTTTGGCCAGGGCTGGGTTTGAACTTGCCACCGCCAGCATATGGGGCCGGTGCCCTACGCCTTTGAGCCACAGGTGCCACCCCCATTTCTTATTTTTTCTAATGCTGAGTTGTGCATTTAGCAGGGCATAGTTTTAACCGAGTATACCAGCAGCTCCAGGGCACCACACACAAATTCAGACCAGGAAACCAAGGGCAATCACTCATACGCACACATGCGCATTCTGCTTTGGGGAGAGGCAATGACATCTAAGGCTATGACTCGCTTTGTGTCAATACATTTTTTTAAATATTACTAAAGGGATTCTTTTTATTGGCTGTTTGCATTGACAATTGGGATCTGCATCATTTCTGAGAATTGGTTTCCATGAATCCTACATTGATCTGTCCAAGGACTGTGTCCTTTAAAGCATTAGACCCTTGTGGAGGAAGGGAATGAAGGGAAGTAGTCCTAAATCTGCTGTTCTCTCAGGCAGAGGCAAAGTGGAAAAAAAAATAAACAATAATCTGGGAAAATTGACTGATGTAAAAAACGAAATCAGATCATTCAGACTCCCCTCTCACTCCTTTCCTTTTAATTTTCTCTATCAGATTTGTATGACAGTTTGTACAACCAAGCGAAAAACTAAAAAAAAAAAAACCAAAAAAACAAACTCGAACATTTTCAATACTGAGATGACAATAAAACCCAGATAAATTCACTTTAAAATTATAGTTTAAAGCAATTGGGACTATGTAGTAAAGCTTTGTCACTTTAAATTCATTGTGTAAAGGATGAGCCCATGAAGAAAGTGTTCATAAATATCGGTTATGTACACTTATGTGTCCCTTAAGCACAAGGACACATTCCAATAAATGCATCATTTTATTATTGTGTAAATGTCGTAGACTGTACTTACACAAACAATGCAACAAAACTTAAGCATTTTATTATTTTCTAGAGAAGAGAAAATGACAGTATCAGAATGGTCATCTAATGATCTAATCTTTGCCTCCATCAAGTAACATAAACATTTTTATTCACACAATCCTTCTACTTACTCTAGTCAACAAGTTCTTTTATTGAGTTATTAAATCAAGCACCATGCAAGTTACCAGAATGTCAAGATCAATGTGTAGAGGTCATTCTCAACCCCAAACCACCAAAGATCTTATCCATTTAATACAGAAAACTGAAATATTTATAAATAACTGCCTGACAATGTGACATATATACAGAAAATCTGCAGGCCTAGTACAAAAGAGAGTGTTTAACTCTTTGGGAAGCAGAAGGAGGCTTGAGCCTAGGAGTTGGAAACTAGCCTAGGCAACATAGCAAGACAGAGTCAAAAAAAAAAAAAAAATCAGATATTTTGTGTAAGAGATTAGTCCAAGATGGAAAATATTATGGTTTTTTTTTTGTTTTTTGGGTTTTTTTTTTTTTTGAGACAGAATCTCACTATGGAGGGCTGTGACATCACAGCTCACAGCAACCTCAAACTCTTGGGCTTAAGTGATTCTCTTGTCTCAGCCTTCCAAGTAGCTGGGACTATAGGCAACCACCACAATGCCTGGCTATTTTTTGTTGCAGTTGTTATTGTGGTTTAGCTGGCCCGGGTCAGGTTCGAACCCGCCAGCTTTGGTGTATGTGGCTGGCGCCATAACCACTGTGCTACCGGCACCATGCCAGAAATGCAGAAAATATTGTGTTAAAAGGCATGAACCAAAGAAGTTGAGTGGACCAGCATCTGGGAAGCAGGATTTCTGGCATAGGACCCAGCAGAGGAGGCTAGTGTGGCATATAGCTGGTAGCATGGTCCTCATCAATTTCTTCATCCATTTTTTGGATTGCACAAGTCTGATCTGCCTTTCACAACACACTCAGAATATAATACTGAACTCTATATAAAACAGAAAAGAATTATCCTTTGTTTTGGTGTTAGCAACCTGGATTAATATTAATAGTGGCACAATCCATGTATATGTGGTTTATTAAACATTTTGCTTTTATCTCTTTCACCTTGAAATAGAAATTAAGCTCAATTTTGCTTTTCTTTAAGCCTCTAAACTTTGATCTATCTTAATTTAGCTTAAAAAGGTGATGATAAATATTTTGTGTTTTACTGTATTTTTAACTCTTGTTTATTTGGGCAAATTTATTTTATTTTATTTTTTTTGTAGAGACAGAGTCTCCCTTTATGGCCCTTGGTAGAGTGCCGTGACATCACACAGCTCACAGCAACCTCCAACTCCTGGGCTTAAGCGATTCTCTTGCCTCAGCCTCCCGAGTAGCTGGGACTACAGGTGCCCACCACAACGCCCGGCTATTTTTTTTTTTGGTTGCAGTTTGGCCGGGGCCGGGTTTGAACCCGCCACCCTCGTTATATGAGGCTGGCGCCTTACCGACTGAGCCACAGGCACTGCCCTGGGCAAATTTATTTAAACTTTGATTGTAGATATCTGTAAGTGGCTCAGGCTAATTAACCATATTTGGGCTATTTAACACCCCCGACAGTTGTAGGGGACTTGAAGAGAGATAAACATAAAATACACTGAATAGAATGATGAATGAAAAAATATCGCCCTCTAGCTATGCTGGTACACCAGAGGAAGTTCTGTTAGTTTTCTGGGGCACTGTACATTAGGGGTTAGTTAATCATAAACTGCGTAAAATATTAGTATATTATTTTTTTCCAGGAACAAAACAGATTTGTTTAACCATAATAGAGATGTCATATGATCGCTGGCATTTTCTGTTGTTATTCTCTTTTTTCTTAGTTTCTCTATCTCTCTAGGAATTCCATCCACTTCCATGGCTTGAACTACCTGTAGGTTGACCAAGTTTATCTATCCCTTTCATATCTCAAAATTGCTTCAGTTTTTCAGTAATACAACTAGCCCCAATGATACCTTTTCTACATAGGCATAATTGTTCCATTTCTAGGATCTTCCATGTTGGCATATCATCAATTTATTCTTATAACTATTTATTTGTTATCATCCTCTACTTATTGTATTGGAAAATACAAAATATAATTATGGAAATGTTACCAAGACACAGTCATTCAAACCAGAAGCCAGGCCTTTATTCTAGCGTTTTTATTTATTTATTTATTTATTATTATTATTATTTTGCATTTTTGGCCGGGGCTGGATTTGAACCGACCACCTCCAGTATATGGGGCCAGCGCCCTACTCTTTTGAGGCACAGGTGCCACCCCAGGCTTTTATTCTTAAACCACACTCACCTGTAAGATCTATATCCAATTGAAACACAAATCCTGGCTTTTTAAAATCCATTTCTTTCACTGTGTCCCAATTTTTCTATTTCAGCTCATTTTTATCTACCCCAGCCAGGCATCTTTAGCAGTACCAAAGGGACAAGCAATTAAGGGGTAAATAAATACAAGGGCATCAAGAAAGAGGAGGATGGACAAACATCAAAACATAGCCTATTAACAAAGACTAGGGGAGAAAACCAAACACTAGAAAATATTTGGTCAAGAAAAAAAAGAAAAGAAAAAAGACGTAAGGTCTCCTTTCTAGACTATCAGATTTCAACTTAGACCTTCCCCTGGGGCTTCCTCTTCCCTTTTCCTGACTCAGTATTTTTCCCCTCAAAACATATCACTAACACAAAATACGTGTTTCTTATTATTTTATGCACTGTCTACTCTCCTCTAAGATAGATCCACCCTACTGAGTTATAACCTCTTTGGTTCAGTGACCAGAAAGTTCCTGAACGTGATGATGATATACGTACTACAGAATTTAAAATCACATACATAAATCAAAGGCAAAATAATTTTCAAGATGACTGGGGTTTATATCTTGGGTTCTGCTTCAAGAAAAGTTTATATTTCACGAATGTGGGAATTTTTAAAATTCCGTTACGCATTAGCAACTAAAAGGTTTCTCTGTGAATTGCATGTAACTCACACACTGAAGCAAAAAATACTATTCTGAATATCTCCACGTTCCTTCAAAGGCATTTATTATTAGGATTTCTGAATTATTTCAGCTCTTTTACGGGTTACAATCACTGTCATTGTTTAGTAATGTCCGTGTCCATGTATAGGTAAGGCTTTGTTAGCAATGAGTGGACAATTTCCATCAGGTAAGTGCTCCTTTAAATATCATTTCCTAAGTTAGGAGAAAAGGTAACTTCACATGAAGTTACTTTTCCTTGCAAATGTCAATGTACTATTAAAGGATTGTGAAATCTTTTGTGTTTGTATAATCTATAAAAACACGTTCTCATGAGAAGTGAAACAGATTTCTGCTACATCAGCTTTGTAATAATGGGTGAAAAGTTTACAGAAACTACAACAGGAAAATCATGACAAAAGACTTTCAAGGTTAACTTGTTTGGAACCAGACTCTTTCTGTGTGTTTATTTCTATTATAAAAACATCATAACAAGATTAAAAATAATTTGTATAAAATTTCTGTCATCCCATCACCCTAACAGGAACAAATACCATATTTTTCCTATGAAGATTGAGTTTTTATACGTTATGTATTCATGTTACACTGTTGATGTCACCATGTGCATATCACTTGGTCTTAATGCGTTTCCCTTGAAATCATCTCAGTATTTTTTTACTTCAAATAATTTTTAATTTAAAATTATGAGCTCCATAGTAATTCATTAAGTATATATTTATAACGTAACAAGCCATTTTCCTAGAATAGGATTTTTGTCTTTTTAATGTTTCCTCTGGTTTTATGGAGGGCAATGTTTCACTAATGTAAGTAATGATGTTGCAAATATTTTCATAATTTAGCTTTATTCTTTTGATATGTTTCTTTAGGATAATTTACTGTATATTGAATTACCAGGTGAAAGGAACCATATTTTGAAGGTCTTGGTATCTATTGCCTTAGTGCTCATAAAAGATCATATACATTTATTAATATCCCAGTCATATATGAATAGGGAAGTTTTAAACCAAATTCACAACCACATGCATAATAAAGTTTACTTTAGAATCATTTAGATTTTTAACTTTTTTTTAATAAATCATAGCTGTGTACATTAGTGTAGTCACAGGGTACGATGTGTTGGTTTTATATATAATTTGAAATATTTTCATCAAACTGGTTAACAGATTTAAATGATACCTCATGATGGCTCTCATTTTCATTTTTTATTATTAATGCAGAAGAGATATTTCCATGTAATGTTTATCATTTGTTTTTCTTAGTGGGTTATAGTCTATCAATTTTTATTGCTTCTAGATACCCAGGGTGGTTTTCTTGTGTGTGTTTTTTGTATCTCTGTGTCAGATTCTTCATAGGTAATACATATTTATCATCTGTCTCTTCACAATAGTTCTGTGCTTAAGGAATCTGCCTAGAAGAAGGACTCAAGTAAAAAATAGAAACAACCATATTGTGTCTGATAGCACTGACCCTCAGCCTCGGTAGCAAAGAGGAAAGAATATCAGTTTTTGACTCTGAAATCTAGATTTGAGTACTAACTATGCCATTATCAAGAGCTGTGACCTTAGGCAAATATTTTAACGTTTGTGAATTGCAGTTTCTTTACATGTAAAATATGATTATGATGTGAATTTAAATAATTATTATGAGGATTTAAAATAATTTTTGTGTAATTCTCAATAGACAAGAAAATCATCAATAAATGTTTTTCACTTTAGGATGCCAACTTTTCAAAAAGGTATTTTTTTAAATTTTATCCTCATAGCAGCTCCACGAGGTATACAGTAGTATTTTCTCCATTTTACAGGTTGGGAAACCAAGACTTAAAATCTCTAAGTAACTGGTCAACATTACACAGCTTGAGAGCAGGGGAAAAGGGATTTGAACAGAGGCAGGTAGTGAACTTCCAGAATATTGGCTCCCAAGGACTGCATGAAACTCCTAATCTCTCCCTAAAACATCCACAGTCTCAGTCCTGACTATTCCATCACAATTTTGACAAGCTCCATGAGAATGCCGCCTGCCATTTTAAGCTGTGTAAATCCTCCCCATTCTTCAAGATCATCCTCACTTCTGGTATCTCCATAAAGATTTTTTTGGTCGTCTTTTCTCCCATTGAAGTAATTTTTGTCTTGATTATATTTCCAGAGTAGTTATCTACAGCACTTACATGCTACTGAAGACACTCATATTATGCCTATTTGGTATATATTTTAGATCATGAACTTCCTGAAGACAGTAAATATATCTTATTACTTGTATCCCTTTTCCTTATACAGTTCAATAAAGTGCACATAGTAGGTACCCAGCCAATATTTACAATATGAACAGGTAAAATAAAAGGCATTAGGTTAAAGCCAAAAATGTTACTGAAAAGAATAGCCAAAATCTGTTACATCATACTCTAAAGAAAGCAAATATTTTTAATAAAATATGCATAATTACATGACAAAAATTTCTTCCTAGTATAAAATACAAAGGAGATGGTATATTTCTTATGTCTTTATGAATACACAAAATATTTTTCACTCATGGAAAACTTAACAGAAATTCTTAATTTTTGTAACTGAGAACCACCAAACCAAATTATTGATGTTAGAATAAACTATTCTGCCAGAAATGATTATATATGTATACAAATATGTATCTCCCATGGCACACATACAGAGAGACAGAGAGAGAGGAAAAACGCACACACAATAAACAGAAACAATTTTGGAACAAAAACATTAAAAGTAACTTTTTTTACCTCTGCTCCTAAAGAAACAGCGCTGATTTATCCACTTCCCTCTCTTTACAATTGAAACCTAAAACCTTTATCTCATAGTATTTCAGCGTCTATTACATGAAGAAAGGAAATGACACATGTGTGTGTTGAAAATCTTTCTTAACGATGCGTTTCCATAGCATAGTCATCAGTGCACAGGTTAGCAAAATCTAAATTTGTTGTATAACTCATTCCCGGTCCCATCTAAGCCACTAAAAAAGAAAAAGAGAAGTGAAAAGGAAAAGAAACAAGGGTTGTTGAAACAAGGCACATAATTCATGGGAGATAGCACTTTCCTTGTTGGTGAGTTATGTACGCCTTGTATAACATTCATTAATTCCCATCATCTCTTCTATCGTATTATATAACATTGGGGGAAGACACCTTATTTCCCCTCAGGCTTTCCCCTTATTTCTTTATCTCTAGCAGCAAACACAAAACACATGAGGAAAAGTTGATGCCTGGTAAGTAAAAATCATCACCTAATCTTGCTCACTTCTGCTGACTCTCTACTGGTCTTACCATTAGTTACATTGTAAGCACCTAAGATGTGTATTTCCCTGGGACTATAGAGATGGAAGGGGTCTCAGGTGTGGGGTCAGTGGAACAATAACTCACACAAAAAAAATTCACCATCATATTAATGAGCTAACTTTGAGGACTGATACCTCTGGGAGAAGATGTTCAGTTTGCATTCCATAGCTGCTTCTTGGGGCTCTCAATAGGAGGGGTCATGCTTCCCACCAAAAGATGACCAAAATTGCCAAGTCCTCTGTGCCATCTCTCAGAAGACAATAATGCCCAGGAGGAAGAATGCAGGATGGTGCCTTGTGTTTGAGATACACAAAGCAACTAACCTTGTCTAACTGACACACAGCCCTTCCTAAGTCTACCACTAAAAGGCTAATAGCAATACAGCTGCCTGAGTCTCACCAAGGCAGCTTTAAACAAAGAGTCACAAGTTGATCCAGGCTGAAGGCCTTAGCCACATGGTTCAAGTGGTTTTGAACATCAGAACTTTTACTGAAGAGGAACTGGAGACTAAGAACAGAACTCACTCTATTTTCTTTATATAACAATTACTTGTATATACATGTCATTTAGAATATGGTCCTGGCCCAGCACGGTGGCTCACGCCTGTAATCCTAGCACTCTGGCAGGTGGGTGGATCACCTGAGCTTAGGATTCTAGACCAGCCTGAGCAAAGCCAGACCCACCTCTACTAAAAATAGAAATACTAGCCAGACGTTGTAGCAAGAGCTGTAGTCCCAGCAACTCAAGAGGCTGAGACAAAAGGATCACTTGAGCCCAAGAGTTTGAGGTTGCTGTGAGCTATGATGCCACAGCACTCTACCTCGGGTGACAGAGTGAGATTCTGTTTCAAAAAACAAAAAAAAGACGAATATGGGGTCCTTTTGAGGCTTTTACTAAATACGGCATTTCAGAACTCCTTTGTATATTGTCAAATTCGGATGGTCCTGTCGCACGTGATCATCAAAGTCAGGCTCTAGAAATAACAAGCTAAGACATCAACTTTCCAAAATTCTATCCTAATGAATTTTCTTTCTGCCAGTGAGCTTTAGTTCTGACATGTTTCTATAATATTGTTCTGTCCTTCCACTATGCTAAGCCACCTCCCTTCTTGATGACCTTCATTTTCTTTCAGCCAATCTTGTATATACCACACATTTATTTACATACAGTTTTATACTTTTACGTGTATAATAATGTATTGTACAATTACCTATTAGGTCTTCACTATAAAGCACCTTATCAGGAAACCACATGGAAAATGTTTCATCCAATCCAACGATTCACTGAAAGAATAGAAGGACTGTCTAAAGGGTTGGAACTTCACTTGGTTGTTTTGTTTAATCCACAGTGGCTTTGCCAGGTAATTTTCCTGATCAAGGAATTAAAGCTTAGAAATATTAAGTAAATTTCTCAAGATTATAGAGCTATGAGTCACCAGAGCTGGTATTTACATCCAGTCTGATTTCAAAATTTGGCAATATGTGTATTTTTTCTTAACCTGAGATAACTGTAGATATTATCAGGAATCTGTGAAATTTTCCATCAGAAAATTATGTATAAAACAAACAACAAACATGGGCACAATATCTAGATCACCTGAATAGGTGCCTTGCTAATAGTTAATGTAATTAGATTTCAATGACTTCATTTTTGTTGCTTGGGAGATGTGTCTTAAGTGAAGGCTCTATAAAGATTTAATATTTTACACTCATTAAGAGATATTTTTGTATGTCTAAAATGACAGTCATAACATATATGATATGATATATATGTAATATCATATTTTTACAAAGATAATATTTTTCATGTCTTAATTCAAAGCAATAATTAGATAATGATTTAAATACAGCTTTTACTAATGCTATAAAGGACATTGCATGTACATAATTATCATACATACTTCATAGAAATTGATACTGAAATTGCATCTTGGCAGAGGTTTTCTTTTTTTCTTTTTTTGTTTTTGTTTTTTTTTTTGGCAGTTTTTGGCCGGGGCCAGGTTTGAACTTGCCACCTCCGGTATATGGGGCTGGTGCCCTACTCCTTGAACCACAGGCACCGCCCTTTTTTCTTTTTCTTTTTTTTTGAGACTAGTCAAGTGCAGTAGTGAGGGGAGGGGGAAAGAGTAAAACAAGGAGTTCAATCTGTAACTGACTGTGAACAATCAGATAACTCACTACCTTCGGACCAGCTGAGCTTTTCTTTTTAAATATTGTAAGTAGAAAAGCCTCATGTTGGCAGCAACAGTGGTTACGGTCACAGTGGTTACGGTGCCAGCCACATACACCGAGGCTGGAGGGTTCAAACCCGGCCCAGGCCAGCTAAACAACAATGACAACTGCAACCAAAAAATAACCAGGCGTTGTGGCAGACACCTGTAGTCTCTACCGCTTGGGAGGCTGAGGCAAGAGAATCGCCTAAGCCCAAGAGCTGGAGGTTGCTGTGAGCTGTGACGCCATAGCACTCTTACCGAGGGCAGCAAAATGAGACTGTCTCTAAAAAAAAAAAAAAAGAAAGAAAGAAAGAAAGTAAAGCCTCATGTTATCAGTAATACTTTATACATTATGCAAACAGAAGTTTCCTACGTCTTATTAAAGTCAAAATACAAAAACAGATATAGTATTAAAACTAAACAATATCTTCCAAAACATAATATTTTGGATCAATCATACAACCTTAAATTTATATTAATTAAAATGTTAGTATTTTTGTGGAATTTTTAAATTTAATTAATGAATCCATTACATTTCAAATATTGATTAAGAACTGTAGACTTATGGAATTTAGGTTTACATGTGTGTTTCTACATTTTAACATATAACAGATAATATGTCAGTACTCAGTGGAGCGAAGAGACCAATATATTCATTTTCAAAACCTTACATGATATCGTATTTTTAGTTTTTAAAAGAAAAGTGCATGAATGGCTTCTAGCGCCTGCTCTGAGCTCTAAAGAGCCTGGGAACCATCACTCAGCCCCTGTACCAAGGAAAAGCTGGACAAGCTGAAAATCAACGACTCGGCTTGGGCCCCTCAGACAATTGAGGTCTTAGGGAAATCAGCCCCGTGAAGCTGAAGACATGGAGAATCCAGAGAATCCCAGTCGATAGAGGCTTACCTGCAACGGGAGCCACTGGGACCGCAAACGGGTAGGATTCCTCAGGTGGGAAGTCTAGCAAATTGCAAGAAGCTAAGTGTGGACTCTCAGGAGATCGGGAGCCTCCGTAGTTTTAGTGGAACCCCCAGACAATCATAGGCTGCCCCTACAGGACTCCCCCCAGGTTCTCACAGTGTAGAGGCAACAAAAATCACCAGATGCCTCTCGCAGAGAGAGGGAAACGTAACCACTCTTCAGAGCACCTAGCGGGAACCAAGGCCTACTCTCCAGCAAAAAGACCTGATCCTTTGTCTTACCCAGACAGTGGAAGGGAAATTACTCAATTCTTATTCCTTCTGCCTTCCAGTCCAACTTAATAGGGAAAAAGGAAAAGGAAAAAAACAATCCAAGAAATGCTGCGAAAGTCCCAACAGGGACATGGGCCCAATAAATGACTGAGATTTAATCATAAGACCCTAGAACCCTTCCCTTCCAGCAACCTTATCATACGTGCTCCTGTATGATATAGGAGGATTACAACTGAAAAGTTTTATTTTATTTTTTTAAAGGAGTGTTTCTAGGGAAACCCAAAGACTCCAGAAGAGAAAAAAAATCAAGGACACGGGAGAAAAGTTTAGCTTTTTGGAGCTACATAAACAGCAAACACAACCCAACTCTAGATGACTCATATAAAACCTCATGCTAACAGGCCAATAAGTCACACTGTTCTTAGACAGATAGGGAAGTAGAATAAATTAAATATACTCCAAATACTAGTGACTAATTTACTTGCAAGCTCAGCTGTCTCCCAGAAGCAACATTAAAAAATCTACACTTTCCTCGTGATCATGTCTTACTAAAAAAAAAAAAAAAAAAAAACACAAAAAATGCAATAAAAAAGTGAATGCGATCTCATTTTCTACATGCTATTTAAAAAAAATTAACTCACATTGCACTGAGTTTAGGGAAGTATGACCTCATAGTGATAGTGAAAGACTTATGCCGTTTACATAAGTTTAAATGTTGTAAAAGTGTCAATTATGTTACGCCTGAACAAAATACATTAAGCAAAATTTTACACAGACGTTTATAAAATCATTATGGAATTTCAGCATAAGAGCTCAAAAAAAGAAAAACTAGGTGGAACTTACACTGTAGCCAAGCAGACTGTTGGAAGGTGAATATCATTTCCTTTATAACAATTTCACATCCTCCACATTCTTTTATTTTCACAGCAAAGCTCTTTATTTTGCAACGAGACAATTCAAAGGCTCTTCAATAAATTATCTAGGGTCCCCGGGCCAGTGACACAGCATTAATTAGAAGGCGTGTTCGGTGTTGTTCTTGCCACTAAGCCACGTGGCTCACTTAGCCTCCAGAAACAAAGATAATCACTCATTTTCTACATCTCTGTCAGCTACTACCTGCTAATCTCCAGGAGAACCTCCGAACCTCAGATCTGTCGTTTGCTGTTTGATCTTCCTGGAATCAGATAAGAAATCTCCCTTTCTCTTTCCCCTGATCCTTTGAAAGCACCACACACTAACAGATTCTAACCAAGAGCGACATAAAGAAGACGAGAGGTGTAACAACCACAGATAGGACCCCTCCACGCAAACCCTAGGAGCCTTCGTGCAGTGTTTCCTGAGTCTCCACCCTGATCACTGATCCCTTTGGGAGGCCAGATACTCTTCATATGGCTTTTAGCATCAGCCTGCGGCCACAGTCCTGGGACCACTCATCTCCCTTTTCCGTTACTGTCTGGAAAAGCTCTGGACCATTGACAGAATTTAATGTTTCTTCTAGCCAATACCTGACACTGGGTCCTTGGCCTTCCTTTCTTAGATCATCTTTTAAAAAGGGCTTACAATTTCGAATTATTTCTCTGTCTTTTTGAGATGTCCAGGCTTTTCCTACAATGCAGTGGTGTCTTTCTCTAGGAAGTCTCTCACCCTGTCCCTCGTATCTGCAATGCAGGCCGTGACCTAGGCCCAGCCAAGGACTGCATTCTGCCTGAGTTTTGGGGTCTTGAAAAAAATAACACAAAGATGTTAGAAGCATCTTAAGTGATGTGTCTTAGAATTTTAAGAAGTAACTCATAGCAATTACCAGAATAGGAGTCCAGAAAAGACTCCTCCTATGAGAGGCTATATAACCTTCCAGAAAATTCCTTTGCTGCTTATATTAGCAAGAGTTCTTACTGCTATGACAGTGATGATGTTTAATGTAACTGAAGAGAAGCTGATATAGAGAAGATTGATGATATGAAGAATACCAATTTTTCTTTTCTAATTACCACTATCCAGGATTTTTCCTTCTTTCTTTGTTTCTCTATAATTCAGTCATTATAGTTCAATGTTAAGTACCCTATACTATTCCGATTGTAACTGTATAAATGCCATGCTGTCTCTACCAAACTATGGGTAGTCTAAGATGCTCACATGGAGATTTGTCATGTTCTGCTCCTCCTCGTTAGATATGTAGCATGGATATGAGATACGCTTTATGATCCTCAGTAATGACCCATTTTAAAGTAGTCAACTCAACCCAGAGAGACTTAGAAGTAAACACCCTCATGCACCAAATCGATGATAGAAAGAACAGGTGTTAATTAGGCTCAGGGGCCTGAGCAGATCTGATGGAGTCCCGCAGCTCTCTGCACCCAGCTACGGAGAACACTAAATACAGCAATGAGAATGAAAGGAACTGGCAACTTTTTATCATCAGCCAAAGAGCCGGATATCCCACAAAGGACAAAAAGGCAACACCATCTTTCGCTTAATAGTTTAAAAGGAAAGGATGTTTCAGAAAAATGAAGAAATGAAACCAATAGTAATATAAACTGCTCAATAGCATGTTTCTTCGTAAAATAAACGGTAATTGCCATGCTTAATCTTGAGCTTTCTATTATTTAGACATGAATATGAATTATATTAATAAGATTCCTTTGGAAGAAAAAAAGATTTTTTTAAATTTAAATGAATTCCTTGCCATTTGTCATAACGCTTATAGCAAAGCTACACATCACTCATGCAGCCTTGTCTTAACCAAAGGGAACAGTCTTCTGTGGCTTTGTGTTTATTTACTTATTTATTTGGTTTTTTTACTTTACTGTGGTTTGAGACAGGCATATCAAATATTCTAGCCTGTCTTTAAAACCTGTAACAAAGATACCATATTTTCTACATTTTAAAAGACCTATTAGTTAAGATAAATTAAAGACAAAGAGATATTTTGGAGAATATTATAAGATATAATTAAGAATAATTTATAAAATTCCAAATAAAATGAGTTATAAATAGATAAAATAGATCTCTTAGAAATGTTTTGAAATATTGTCAAAATGAAACCAACCTTAAGATAGTCATAGATCCTAAGAAGAAGAATGCTGTTTTATTCATAAATCTCATGCACTCAAATCATATTTCCTGTTATTTACTAAAACATAAGGAAAATTGTTGAAATTATTTTTTGTGCCTCTGTCAGGGGCTATAATAAAATAAGTAAATTACATTCTAAGAATACATTTAAGTTTCTCAAAACATTTGAATGAATCGGTCATGAAACCCAGTTTTCTTCTAGAAAAATTATGAAATGTGCCTTTCCATGAGCAATTTATGGAAGTAAATACCTGTTTTGTTAAACATCTATTGCTCTTAAGTTTGTTCTCTTATTTTAACTTTGTCAAATTAATAAATAAAATTTTTCTTAGCAATATGTTTTGTGCATTTATTTGATTGTAGACAAGATTAACTTCATTTTCTTAGTGCATTGGTCGTTTATATTTATTTCATGATCGCTTGCCCAAGTCATCTCTTTATTAGGTTTGTATTCCTTTATTCTCATTGACGTTATAAGAATTTGTACAGCAAAAACAATGACCTTTGTGTTTTAACTGGCTTTTTTTTTTTTGTAATTGTTGTTGTTCTTTTTAATTTTTTGAGACAGAGCCTCAAGCTGTCGCCCTGGGTAGAGTACTGTGACATCACAGCTCACAGCAACCTCAAACTCCTGGGCTCAAGCGATTCTCCTGCCTCTGCCTCCCAAGTAGCTGGGACCACAAGTGCCTGCCACAATGCGCAGCTATTTTTCAGTTATTTTTAGTTATTTGGTTATTTGGCTGGATTCGCACCCGCCAGCTCAGGTGTATGTGGCTGATGCCTTAGCCACTTGAGCCACAGGCACCGAGCCTGTTTTATCTGTTTTTAAAGGAATTTTCATTTTTTAAAATTTCCATTATGTTTATTGTATATTTTAGGAGGATTTAAATAAAAATCCTTTCAGTGAGATCTTTTATGTTTTTGTTCTTATTTCTCACCTTTTGTGGTGGTCCTGGTGGTGATGAAGGATCTTTCCAACCTCAATATCATATAAAGAAAGTTTTAGTAAGGACACTAAAAAAAAAAAAAAAAAGTCCAGGGTGAGAGAAAATAATGTTAACAAACCTAACATGAAAACGTCTGGCATCTAAACTAGATGGAAAATTTTTTTTTTTTTGCAGTTTTGGCCAGGGCTAGGTTTGAACCTGCCACCTCCAGTATATGGGGCCAGCACCCTATAGATGGAAATATTTCTTTAAAAATTACCTAGTAATAGAAGATATGGTAGAGTAGAAGACATGATGATTTAGTAATTGTGCTTCGAAGTAAATATGCACATAAAGGACCTTTGTGAACATAAATAGTACTCAAATCTGTATGTTTTTATTTTAACTACTTCTATGTAACTCATACCTATATGGTTATTGCCGGATTAGTTGACATAGGGAATGTTATGCAGAGTTCATTGATAATTTGGTCAGGGCAAAACATGACTCATTAGTGACCCTTCCGCAATAGGCAGAATTTCTATAATTGATGAGGATAGAATAAAAAAGTGGGAAAGTAAGGTTATAAAGTTAGCGAGCTAAAGAACATAGAAGTTAAAATTAAAGCAGTGAAAAAAATGCTATAATTAAATTTGATGCTGCTGCTGTGAAGAATCAGGAAAGAAATCATTGAAATACTCAGAGGAAAATAAAAGTTTTCAGAGACACAGTGCTTGCTGTGAAGATGTGCAGAATTGCGATTCTGTAGTGAACCAGGTAGTCATGATTCTGTGCTAGCCGCTAAAAACAGTTTCTAGACACATGAAAATGTCACTAGTTTCTTAAATATTTTATCACTGTAGAATCTATGTTTGAAAAAATATATTCTAAATGAAGAAAAGAATTGAATGAAGCACCTTGTTTAAAATCAGACTATTTAAAAATAAATTTTTATTAAATATTACTTGGTAATATTTTAATACTAAAATACGAAGCTGAGAATAAAATATTAACTGTAACTAGTAAGTCTTCCAGTTGAGAGAATTTCTTTTAAAAAATCAGGAGGTTAACAGAAATTACTATGGGGTAACATCTCAGGGTTGAAACTATTAAACTAATAATCTTTCTACGAAAAAGAATATTCTTACCATTTCAAGTTTCTGCTCAATATAATTAGTATATTTTAATATTCGCAAAGCTATTAGGTAAATAAATATTTTTGAACACTTTCCTATGATGACTACAAATAGAATCAAACCACAGTAAATTTTATGTTATTTCATAAGCCATGAGTACAGCTTAGATGTATGAGACTACATTTTGTATTATTGTTCAATTTTAACATCTAGAAATAGAATATATTTAAAAGTATTTTAACAGTTAATTTAATTTTTTCCTACAATGCATTTTTTTAACAATATTAATTCCTTCTATTTGTTCCCTGATTGATGTAGTAATCTCAAATCATACTCAGATGGATTATAAATCTAACAAACTGAAAAACTGCTGGCTTTGACCTTGGGAGTAATAAAGTGCCTGAACTAAATAGCTGTGTATTCTATAGTCAACATAATGGTGTGCACATCACTATCAGGCAAAAATATAAATTGTCTTAAGTCAGAATGTGAATAGCAACCAGATTTGGCATGCATACCAATCTAAGCATATACATGAACACTACCGAAGTATTCATATGTAAAATATCTACATCATACTGATAATAAACTATATAAATTTTCTTTTTACCAAAGTGGGACAAATAAATGTTTTACAATAATTCTAAATTTAGTAGCACGGCAAGCAGCATTGTTTAAGATATAAAAACTTCAATTTTGAAATAAAGAAAAAAGTGGGTAGTTTTTCAGAATTCAACATAAAATAAATGGTTCAATTAGTTATTGAACTGTACCTTCAACTACTCTTTAATACAAACAGTCCATCTGTCCTCTTACTGCAATTTCGAATTTCAAGTTTTCATTTCATTCTTAAAGTGTTGAAGACTTTAAATTGCTTCTTGCACATTTCACTTTCAAATATTTGGGACACCTAGGTGCAATGAAACCACATTTGCATAAGAATGAACTATTTGGTTGCAATTCTGATAAATAATTTTTGTGCTGTGATAAAATAAATGGCAATTCAGGTGCCCATAGTCTAGATATCAATGAGTAAGATTTTAAAATATAATTCTATAATATTTCAGAGGATTGAGCTTCATTTAAAAATATTTGATAGACAAACTTAGTATTGGGTAGTTTGAAATGAGAATGGACAATTTGTCCAAATGTACCCAAGATCAATCAAAATTCTTTGACCCTGTTGCAGCCCTTGGTCTTTTAATTTTCTCCAATTTATGAGTCTCTACCATTCCTGACCAGTTAGGAGACAAAGTTTAACAGTTAGAACTACTTGATCACTCACAATTTCAAGCAGCTTTGCTTTATCTTTTGAGTGTTCGCCTTTCCAAGCTCCAGTTTTATTCAAATCTGTGATGTAACTTCTGAGCTCCCACTCCTGGACTTCCAGGGCTAGTGAAGGAAACAAAAGATGTCACAGAGGATCGGGCTACAAATTCATTATTTCCGATTTGACTGAGCCCTCATCACATGCCAACCTTTCCACCTGCTGTCATTTTATCACCTAGGTGTCTAATCTAAGCTTTTTGTAGTCTCTTCAGGCTCCACTCAAATTTCACTTTCTTTTTTTTTTTTTTTTTATTAAATCATAGCTGTGTACATTAATGTGATCATGGGGCACCATACACTAGTTTCATAGACCGTTTGACACATTTTCATCACACTGGTTAACATAGCCTTCCTGGCATTTTCTTAGTTATTGTGCTAAGACATTTACATTCCACATTTACTTAGTTTCACATATACCCTTGTAAGATGCACCGCAGGTGTAATCCCACCAACCCCCCTCCCTCCCCTCCCTTTCTCCTTTCCCCCTATTCTTAGGTTGTAACTGGGTTATAGCTTTCATGTGAAAGCCATAAATTAGTTTCATAGTAAGGCTGAGTACATTGGATACTTTTTCTTCCATTCTTGGGATATTTTACTAAGAAGAATATGGACCCACACCTTTCACCATTAACTAAGATAGACTCTCACTGGATTAAAGATTTAAACTTAAGACGCTTTCTTTTTACATTCTGCCAAATATTTAATTTCGTGCCTCCCTGCATAAAAAGGAGATTAAAAATGAATGTCCTCCAGATACCAACTTCAGCGTGCACTGATCCAGATGTGTTTTCAGCCTCAGATGCTGTCTCCCTGCTGTTCACACAAATAGCTCCGCTTCTATCCTGAATGCGACCCCTTCCTCTAGACTCAGCATCCTCCCCATCAAGCTCCTCCCTTCTTTTCTGTTTTTTCTCCATGTTTTCTGTTCTTACAGCACCCTTTCCTCAGTTTATACACAATGTCTTAATGAAAGCAAACAAACAAAAATTTTATTTTATTTTATTTTGTTATATCATCACCGTGTACATGAATGCATTTATGGGGTACAATGTGCTGATTTCATCTACAATTTGGAATGCTTCCATCAAACTGGTTAATTTCTCTTTAGCTAACATCTTATCAACCAGTTACTCTATTTTCCTTTTTGTTCTTACTATCATTTGATTCCTCAACCAAAAGCACGTGCCTTCATCCACCTGTCATCAGAGAAACTGCTCTACAGTCAGCAGAAATAGATAAGTAAGCATCAGGACATACATTTCTCAAAATAATTAGGTGATGAAACATAATTTTCATAGATCGTGAAAATATTGCTTAAAACAATGATACTATAGAAGCCATTCTTTTGTTAATAAGTTTCTAAAATACATATTTACAGAGGATGATTCACTTTAGCCTATGGCCAGGGACTGAATTGTGACCACCTCCAAAGTTTTATAGCTCTAACCCAGTGTGATGTTGTTGTGGGATGGGACTTTGGGAGGTAATTAGGTTCAGGAGAGGTCATCCAGGTGGGGTCCTCACGATGGCATCAATGCCTTTGAAAGAAGAGAGATCAGACTTCAAGTACTCCCTTACTCTCTCTGCCATAGGAGGATACAATGAGAATTGTTGGCAAGCCAGGAAGAAACTTCTCAACAGAACCCAGCCAACCTGGTACCCTGACCTTGGAATTCCAGCCTTCAGAAATGTGAGAAATAAATTTCTATTGGTTAACCCACTGATGCTACGGTAATGTGTTATGGCACCCTGAGCAGAAGAGAAACTTATTTTCTTTATCTTTTATAAAAGTTATTTTTCTCCAAAATTTGTTCTTTGTTTTTAAAATTGTTTTTCGTATTTCACGTACTTTGCATTTCCATATACAATTTGGAACAAGCTTGCCAGTTTTATAAAATGGTTACTGGAATTTTTATTTACATTTTGGTAAGTCTATGGATTTATTTGAAGGAAACAGCATCTTACAATCAAGTCTCTTGTTCCAGGAGCATGATATATCTCACAAATTATTTAGGACTTTTAAAATGTCTCCCAGCAATGTTTTAGGGTTTCATACAGGCTTTGTTTAATTTTTCCTTCAGTAGTTCACAATTTTTCATGGTAAGTATCATAGAATTTTCACATCAGTTTCAAATTGTTTGTGACTAGTTGATAAGGTTTAGATGCTTGGCCCCTCCAAATCTCACATTGAAAGTCAATCCGTGTTGAAAGTGGGGCCTGGTGGGAGTGTTTGAGCCATGGGTTGGGGGATCCTTCATGAAGGCCTTGGTTCTCGCACTGTGATAATGAGTGAGTTCTCACTTTGTTAGTTCACTGGAGAGCTGGTTGTTCTAAAGAACTTGGCTCCAGCTCCTGCTCTTGCCATGTCACACAGCTGCTCCCCTTCCACCTTTTACTTTCATTGGAAGCTCCCCCAAAAGTCCTCACTGGAAGCAGATGTTGCTGCTGTGCTTCTTGTACAGCCTAAGCTAAAGGAACGTCTCTTCATCAACGGCGCAGCCTCAGATATTCCCTTACGGCAACGCAAAGCAGAGTAATACACTAACATACAGAAATGCAATCGATATATGTATATAAACATTGTATCCTGGTTCGGCGCCGATAGCATGGTGGTTGCAGAGTCAGCCACATACACGGAGGCTGGCAGGTTCGAACCCGCCCCAGGCCAGCTAAGCAACGATGACAACTGCAACAAAAAATAGCCGTACATTGTGGAGGGCGCCTGTAGTCCCAGCTACTTGGGAGGCTGAGGCAGGAGAATCCCTTAAACCCAAGAGTTTGAGGTTGCTGTGAGCTGTGACGCCACAGCACTCTATTGAGGGTGACATAGTGAGACTCTGTCTCAAAAACAAACGAACAAACAAACGTTGTATCCTGTAGCCTCTCTGACTTCATTTAACAGTTCCAGTGATTTGGGCATAGATGTCTTCAGTTTTTCTACAGGCAATTACATATTCTACAAATAAAGTTACATTTCCTTTCTAGTATCTATACATTTTGTTCTTTATTGTTATACATCAATATCACACTCTAGGCATGACCTTTGCTGTCATATTGAATAAAAGTGATGAGAACGAACAACTGAGATTTGCTACCAAATTTAAGGGTAAAGAATTTAGCATCAAATCTGCTATTAGCTATAGTTATTTTTTTTTTTTCTTTTTGCAAGTGCCTTTTATCGATTTAGGGAAATTGTTCCTTTGTATTCCAATTTTGCTTAGAATTTTTATCATCAAACTGTATTGAGTTTTATCAATAACTTTTCCTACATTGATCGAAATGTAAATGTTTTTTTTAATCTATTAATCTTACCACTTATGTTGTCTAATTTTTGAAATTGAAATAAAACCTTCATTCTTAAGTAAACTCCAACGAATCATATTACCTTATTTATGTGTGTAGTTTAAATTTGCTAATATTTTGTGGAGGATTTTTGTGATAAGGTTTCTGATACTATTAATGTGTGTAATGTCTTGTCTGGTTTTAGTGTTAGAGTAATGTTGACTTCATAGAATGAGAGGACGTGTGTCTTCACCATTAGTATTTTATCACAGAATTTGGGTAGGATTGCTATATTGCTTCCTAAAATGTTTGGTAGTAATTTAATGTTGTAGATACCCATAGAGGGTTTTCTTTGTGTGAAAGCTCTTAACCGCAAATTAAGAATCTTTAAAAGTTACAGAGCTTTTCAGATTATTTGGTTTTACTGATACTACATATATGAGGTTGTTACTTTGTGTCTTTCATGAAATCCATTCTTTTTTTAAGTTTTCAAGTACGTTGTCAGAATATCCTCCAATTATCTTTTAAAGTCTTTAGGATACTGAGTGATGTCTTCCCTTTCATTGGTAATTTGTTGGATTTTTTTTTTCTACACATTAGTCTGGCAAGGGTATTAGAACTGGCTTCTGTTTTGACTGATTTTCTCTTGCTGTGGTTTAAATGTGTGTTCCCCAAAGCTTCTGTGTTGAAAACCGTTCCCAGAGCAACTCTGTTGAGAGTTGGGAGTCTTAAAGAGGTTGTTAGAACACAAGGGCATAGATGAGTGATGTCCTTACTGTGGACAGTTTTGTTGTTTCAAGAGTGGGCTTGTTTAAAATGTGATTTTGGCCTTTTCCTGCCCTTTCTCACACATGCTCCTTGGCCCTTTTGCCGTCTGATGCAGCAGGAAGGCCCTCCCCAGATGTGGACCTTGATTTTGAACTTCTCGGACTTCATAACTGTGAGCCAGTCCATTGCTGTTCATTACAGATCACACAGTCTCGCTTCTCCGTCGGAGAAGCACCAAATGAACCAAATAGCCTCTATTGCTGTTTGTTTTCAATTTCGTTGATTTCTAGTCTTTTTTTTTTTCTTTTACAATTTTTGGGTTAAGTTTGCTGTTCTTTTCTAATGTGTAATGCTACAAATTTATCTCTGAGGACAATTTCCCTGCCATTCCACAGATTTCTGATGTTCCTGTTTCCATTTTCATCCAATTCAAAATATCTTCTTTATTTTCCATATGATATTCTCTTTGATCCACGAGTTGCTATTTAATTTCCCGACGTTTGGGAATTTTAATGATACCTTTCTTTTTCATTTGTTTTTTAATTCCATTGTTATTAGAAAACATATTTTCATGATTTCAATACTTTCAAATTTACTGAAACTTGTCTCATGGTCCCAAATATGATCTATCTTAGTACATAATCTGTGTGCATTAAAAAGTGTACTTTGTTATCAGTCGGTGAAGTTTTCTATAGATGTCAATTATGTCCAGCTGCTTATTAGTTTGATCATTCCTGCTAATTCTCTATTTCTTTTTTTATTAATCATTGAAAGGTGGACGTTGAAATTTCCATCTGGATTTGCCTATCTCTTCTTCCAGACATCTCAGGTTTGTCTCCTGTACATTTTATCTGTTTTTAGATTTTATATAATTTTATGTCCTGAATTTACCACATTATTAGGAAAATTCTCGCTTTCCTTATGGAAATCTACTTTTTCTGATATTAGCCAGCGTGCAGGTGGGCATATGTATATGTACTGATGTGGAAAATTGTTTTCCACTTTTAACTTTTAATCTAATCTTGTTCTTGTACAGGCAGCCTTCGCTTTGAATGATTCTGATATGAATAGCTTTCGGTTAACACACTTCAGTGGAATGTGTTGAAATTCCACTGGTGGTTCAAATTCCAGTTGCCATAGCATATTCACTGAGAGTAATTTCATACAGCACAGCTTGGATACTAGCCACAGATCACTACTTTAAATAACAGATGTGCCCTTTTCTTACAATCTTTCATTGATTGGTCACTGCACACCTGTTCTTAATTTCATGCACAGACCACAAAGCATGTAGTTACATTGGTTCCTTGTCTCCCCAGGAATACAATTGCACACGTTTTTGCAAACATAGATGTCAAAACAGTAACCTGTCCAAGACTGAAAGATCAAGAAGGGAAATTCAGTTATAGGAGAAACACCTAATGGTGGGAACATTGAAACTGCCCCCATTCAACAGACTGTAGATGGACAGCTAGAGAAAGATAGTGAACATAAACTCAACCCAAATTGGCAGAGTGGTTTGACAAAAAGAATTAAGGTATTCATAGTAGGGCTGAGTACATTGAATACTTTTCCTTCCATTCTTGGGATACTTTACTAAGAAAATTTATGGCTTTCACATGAAAGCTATAACCCAGTTACAACCTAAGAATAGGGGGGAAGGGGGAAAGGGAGCGGGAGGGGAGGGGGCAGAGGGAGGGGGATTGGTGGGATTACACCTGTGGTGCATCTTACAAGGGCATTTGTGAAACTTAGTAAATGTGGAATGTAAATGTCTTAGCACAATAACTAAGAAAATGCCAGGAAGGCTATGTTAACCAGTGTGATGAAAATGTGTCAAACGGTCTATGAAACCAGTGTATGGTGCCCCATGATCACATTAATGTACACAGCTATGATTTAATAAAAAAAGAAAAAGAAAAAGAAAGAATTAAGGTATTCTAGAAGAATTGATACTAGCAAAACCTTCACATGAAAGAATCTCTTGGGGATGTTTCCCAACTTGAAAGCAGAAGGGTAAAATGTGTATGGTAGGCTCACAAAACAGCAAGGCAAATTGCTAAGTCATGATGGAAAAAAGCATTTGCTCATTTATAAATTACATACGGAAAAGAAGGCAAGGGCTATTCAGACTACTTCGGATACTTTTCTGTTGCCGTTGTTCTAAATTCCTTTTTTTATTGTTTGTGATTCATTGAGGGTACAAAGAATGAGGTTATAATGATTATATGTGTTACAGTCCCTCTTAAAATTGTGCCCCATTCCCAAGAGGTGTGCCACACAATGATATTATTTTACAAATTAGTAAAACACAAATCCTCAATGTTTCTAATATTTTAAATTATATTAAACTACCATGGCTCATTTTTCTATACACATATAACTAACAGTAAAATAATTTTTAATGTTTGGACAAAATATTCTAAGTTTTTCTTTGACTGAGTTTGTGTATCACATTTTTAACTTGCATGCTTATTCGTATTTTTCCACACTACCAGGCTAAGTGAGGGCTGCCTATATTTAAAGTAGCTGATTCTACAAAAAAGTGAAATGCATTTTTATCCAATTGGCAGTCTGTATATACTGTGAACATATAACACTAGTTAAAATAACATAGTGACAATCTACAAGAGGAAAAATGTTATTTATAGATAATTTCCATGTAAAACATCAGATGACAAAAAGAAAATTCTATGTAAGCACATTTACCTGTTTGATTGAACTCTGCCAGCAAGATGGTATTGTTTTATAAGTTGTGACCTCAGCACAATCAAGAAATTAAAAAATCATCATTTTACAAAATCAAACACATTTTAATTAAATTTAAATGGTGCAGATTTAATGAGAATCTTAGGGAAAGGCATGACAAAAAGGGATTCACATGGGGAAGTTCCCCCAAATGATCATAATTGGAATTCTGTGACATAGTTTAAGTTGGTTTAGTCTGTTTTTACCTTCTGAGTCCCCTTTATCTATAGGCAGCATCAATATTGACAATTTCCCATGGTACTACTATAGCATTTGCTCAACAGTTTGCAGATGTGTGCACACAGATTAAAAGACAAAAGTCAGGTTTCAATTCCCTAGCTCTGCCCTCAGCTTCTCTTGATCAGTCTACCTTTATTGTTAAGCTCTGATTTGTGTTCAGAATTTTTCAGTATTTCTCTTATATTTCTCATTGAGGATTCCTAACACGTAGTGCCTACTGCTTTATAAAATCAGATCCCTTGCTATGTAAACATTTAAAGTGAACTCAGGAAGTTCACATCAACTATTTAAAATCTCTTTGATTTCCATTGCTTATTTTAAAACTCAAATATTGGTAAAAGTGCAACTAAAGAAATGGAGTCTGCTCCCCCCTCTTTTCTATCTTTCCAGATGCTACAACAAAATACCTTAGAGGGTGTAATCTATAAACAATGGGAAATTTCTTGCCCTCAATTCTAGAGGCTGGGAAGTCTAAGTTTAAGGTGTCACTAGATCCAGTGTCTTAGTGAGGCTTCTCTGCGCTTCACCAGACACAAACAGGGAACATGGCCTCAGGTCTGCTTTATAAGGGCTCTAATCCTGTTCCTCAGGGCTCCACCCTCATGATCTAATCACCTCCAAAGGTCCCACATCTCCCTACCATCACCTCGGGTGTTAAATTTTAACTTTACAAATTTGAGGTTGCACCAGCATCCAGAACTTTCGCCTTTTCACCTCCACAATTCTGGGAGTCTGAAAGTGATTGGAAGTGAGGAGTTTGGCCTAAGGAAGGAGGTTAAAAAGGGGAAAAGGTATGTCAGAAATGTTTTAGTTGTCCATTGTTGCTTCTCTTGATTTGGAAATTTTTAGATTGCATTTCTCTTATTTTTGTGGCAACTATTAATATATAATTTAATACTACAGCAGAACCTCTGTAAGTTGACCAACCAAGAGACTATCACACACTGGTCAACCTATGGAGATGGTCAACATAAGGAACTAGGCCTAGGCCATGTGTGTTGTACTGATAAACACATGTGGTGAATGGCTGGTCTATGAAAAGTAGGTCAACTTAAGGAGGTGGTCAATGTCGGGAAGTGGTCAGTATAGGGAGGTGGCCAAGGTAAGGAGGTGGTCAACTATGGAGGTTCTACTGTACAACGCATTTTTTGTTTTTTTTTTTTTGGCCGGGGCTGGGTTTGAACCCACCACCTCCGGCATATGGGACCAGCGCCCTACTCCTTGAGCCACAGGCGCCACCCGACAACGCATTTTTTGTATAAAATTTCATATTTTTAGTATCACTATCTTATTGCACCACAAAACAGATATTGTATTCTTTAATTACTTATTTACCATTCCCTTCTTATGACGTTTGTATAGAATTTGAAGTCAGGCAATTTTTAATGTAAAAAAGATAGAGTAAAATGTGCTTTACATGATTTATATTTTATTTGATCCATATTTATGTGATCTGATTTAGATTTAATGTATTATCATTCACACTTGTTTTTCCCATTTTATTTCTTCCCTCTAGATCAGCAGTTCTCAA
This sequence comes from Nycticebus coucang, assembly GCF_027406575.1. Lineage (NCBI taxonomy): Eukaryota > Metazoa > Chordata > Mammalia > Primates > Lorisidae > Nycticebus > Nycticebus coucang. The sequence continues at coordinate 17,772,503 of NC_069803.1, forward strand.
CCTTTGGGTCGCGCCCCACAGGAACCATATTAAAGGGCCACGGCATTAGGAAGGTTGAGAACCACTGCTCTAGATTTACTTTTCTTATTGCTAAAAGCATATACTTCAATGCTATGATAAAATATTTTCATCTTGAAGAATCTGTAAATGCCTTGCTCACTCCTTAATCCATGAATATAACATTACACACCTCCATTTGTTCCTTTAGGTTTTTTAGTTCCTATTTCCACCTTCCACCTCTAATAACATTTCAAAAATTATACTTGCTTTTTTAAAATTTAGATCTAATATGTTTTGAAAATATCAAATAAAGGCTCATTGGTTTCCTTCCACATTGCTTTATAATTTACAGCTGCATTTTTTTTTTACATGTATAGTTTTTGCAAATTATTTTACATTTAGTTCAATACACATTACTTTCCTTATAAGGAATAACTTAAACTTTATCCCTTATATTTTGTCACTTAAGTTTTATCACTTCTTTAACAAAGACGGAAATAAAGAAATATATCTTTTGATAATCATTCTGGTAGACATTTTCTTACAGAAGAATGTATGTTATTTAAGAGAAAGGGTATCCTAATGCTGGTTTTTACACATAGAAAATTCAGTGTAGATTTGTAACCATTGATTAGCCGGGCTTTCTTAGTTATGAAACAATAGAAGGATGGGACTCCTTTGATCGTTTCTCACATTCCAGACATTTGCGGGGTGTGTCTACTGGTAGTTATTTAGAAAAGCTTTAGCAATAACAAAGATATTTGTACCAGAATGTTTATTGCAGCCCAATTCATAATTGCTAAGTCATGGAAGAAGCCCAGGTGCCCATCGATCCACGAATGGATTAATAAATTGTGGTATAGGTACACCATGGAATATTATGCAGCCTTAAAGAAAGATGGAGACTTTACCTCTTTCATGTTTACATGGATGGAGCTGGAACATATTCTTCTTAGTAAAGTATCCCAAGAATGGAAGAAAAAGTACCCAATGTACACATCCCTACTATGAGACTCATTTAGGGTTTTCACATGAAAGCTATAACCCAGTTACAACCTAAGAATAGGGGGAAGGGGGAAAGGGAGGGGAGGGAGGGGGAAGGTGAGTAGAGGGAAGGAGATTGGTGGGATTACACCAGCGGTGCATCTTACAAGGGTATATGTGAAACTTGGTAAACGGTCTGTGAAGCTAGTGAATGATGCCCCATGATCATATCAATGTACACAGCTATGATTTATTAAAAAAAAAAGAAAAAAAATAGAAAAGCTTTAGCAAGATTCAGATATTCTGCTGTTTAACCCAGTTAGCTACCTAAGCTCCAGCTAACCCAGATATTCTGCTATATAACCTACCCAGTTAGCACCTAAGCTCCAGCTAACCCAGATATTCTGCTATATAACCTACCCAGTTAGCACCTAAGCTCCAGCTAACCCAGATATTCTGCTATATAACCTACCCAGTTAGCACCTAAGGTCCAGCTTTCCTTTCCTCCTGGAGTGACATGGCCATCATTCCCTGTAAAAGGACTGATGGCTCTGATTCCAAAGGCCATCTGATGTTGTTGCCCAAAAACTATCCTGGCAGGTGTTCCACAACATTCCAAGAAGTGAGAACTGGGATCCTTCTGTGTGGCTCATACGCTCATGCTATTTTCAAACAATGGATTTTAAATTTTTTGCTTCAAAATCAGTTCAGATAGACCTCAAAAATGAGTAAGAGTTTTATTCTTGAAAATGATAGTAACCATAAAATATTTTAGGGCATATAATTTAAAAATGGTAATTGTAGAAACATGAAATATTATTATTGCCAGGATAACAGGCTACAAATATTACAAGTAAAAAGTTTACTCAAAATATCTGAAAACTGTTGACACCGTGATTGTTGTATAAAAATTCTCTGTTTTTATGAGAGCAAATGAGATACATAATTCAGTTTGTGGCATTTTTTAATTTGAAGATTATCATGCAATTTTGTGTTCTGAAAGTGAAACATAAAAATAATTTGAAAATTTATAAATTAAAAATTAACTTGCTTTTACTTAGAAATACATTATATTAATATTTTGGAATATTTCCCATCCGACATTGTTTTTTAATGTACGCAATATTTATTAATTAATTATGATTATAATTTGTGTACACGTTTTATTGCTGTTTATGTTTATGCTATGAACATTTTTCCATGTCCTAAATAATGTCAGATAAAACATTTTGTTGGTTGCCTATTATGCCACTATTTTTATTGACTTACATAATGTTCCTCTATTTTTTTAATGTAAATCATTTTCAGTTGAAATACTACAACAAGCTGTTCAATAACAATTATTACATATAAATTTGTATGTATATCTTTAATTCCTTTTCTAGGACAGAATCCTAAAGGGAACTCTTGCTTAAAGCACTCAAACCTAGCACCAAAAAAAAAAAAATTGTGTTAATTTACATTTCAAACCAACAAGATAAGCTTTGCCTGTTTTCCCACAGCAGTTGTTAGCATAATCATTCATAACTAATATTGCCAGTTTTATAGGTGACCTAGAAAATCTATTTGTGTTTTAATTTCTATTTAATAATGAGATGCCTCATATTTCACTTATTTAATTTGAAATTTCACTACGTGAACTTTCAATACCTTGTTAGTGTTTTTCCATTTGTTTTCTTTCTTTTTCTTTTTCTTTTTTTGAGACTGAGTCTCACTTTGTTGCCCTTGGTAGAGTGCCAGGGCATCACAGCTCACAGCAACTCCAGCTCTTGGGCTTAGGCGATTCTCTTGCCTCAGCCTCCTGAGTAGCTCAGATTACAGGTGCCAGCCACAAGGCCCGGCTATTTTTTTGTTGCGGTTTGGCCAGGGCCGGGTTTGAACTCACCACCCTCAGTATATGGGGCCAATACCCTACTCACTGAGCCACAGGGGCTGCCCCCGTTTGTTTTCTTTTTATACTAGCTATAGTAACTCTTAACTGCATGGTGCTCCACAGATCACATTCCTTGCTACCATTTGCTATTTTTTAACATTCAAAAACTTAAGCAATTTTATGTTTACAAAATATTGACATCTTCTGTTGTCAATTCCACTGAGCTTACATGCAAAAGGACTCATCTCTTCCAAAATTAGTTGTGCATATTTCTGTGTTTTAAAAATAATGAATCCTCTTTTTACCTACATAGGTTCTATGTATTTGATTATTCGAGCTTCACATGTGTGAGAACAGTCGATGTTTATCTTTTTGTGCCTGGCTTTTTTCACGCAGCATAGTGTCCTCCATGTCCATTCATGGTGTCACAAATGATAAGTTAGACAGAAAGAATAAATGGTAAGTATTTGAGGGGGTGGATACTTTAATCGGCTTGATCCAATCTTTCTGCATTGTATACATATATATCACTTTGTATCCCATAAACATATACAATCACAATTGGTCAATATCAAATAAAAATAAATTAATCTTTAAAAGATTAGATTGGTATGCTGGCAACCTTTTAACTGGCTTTTGCAACAGGGGCTGATTGGTAACAAGCAGCTGCCGATTTTCTTGGGGGAGATGCTGCAATCATGACTGATTGCAAGCTGCTAATAAAACTAACTCATAAAATTCCTGAATATTTGGCTGTTGGCTTTTATAAGCCAGTAGGAGCAGCTCCTGAATACCACTGTGTTTAAATCTTTAAGCACTCTACACCTTATCTCAGAATACAGTCACAAGAAAAGTTCTAAACTGAATTTTTCTCCCATATAATTGAAATTTTTGCATAAGAAAATGTGTTTGACATATTTGAAATTAATTTTGTGTCGTAGCATGAATATTCTGTGTGAACTTTTTTTGTCCTGTACCACTTAACAAAAGCATTTTCAGCTGCTCCTGAGATTATTTTGTGGGTTTTCATTGGTTCTAGGAAGGTGATGTTCTGTATTAAATAGAATAATAACACTAAATTCAATAATAATAAAATTTCTTCCCCATTAATTTACTTACCAGTTCCTGGGTTGACACTAATTTTAATTATAGTTTTATATTATATTTTTAAGTTATTAAATTGTCTAGAAACTTCAGCACTTTCATTTGGTGTTACTCTACTCAATATTCAAATTCCTGGAAAAGTGGGTATCACTGATGGAGTTGGATATTATTAAATTATCTCCAAACTTGGCAGCTTAAAAAAAAAACCTTTTTTTTTTTTCCTAACAGTTTCTGTGGGTCAGGAAACTCAGATTGGCTTAGCTAGATGGTTTGGCTCAGGGTCTCTGCAAGGCTGCAGTCAAGATGCTACCTTGCTCTCCTGGCTGGCTCTGAGCAGGAGGCTTAATTTGCTTACCATGTGGGTGGCTTACCTCTCTCTTGTCTAGTGATCCAACAGTAAATAACAGCAAGCCAAAAGCCACAGTGAAAGTCAATCATACCCACTGGGCTGTCCTCGTTATGCCCAGGTAAAACAGAGTTAAGAGGCCAGAGGGAAAAACCACTCAGGGCATATAACAGCTGCAAGAGTAGAATTCTCTGCAGCTCAGCAGCTGAAACTGGTGCTGCAACTTGAAACCCAGTTTTATCTAAAGGTTACTAAGATGACCTGTTGTGACTGAAGACTCGTTTTACACAACACAGTTACTCATCAGTCAAAGCTTGCTAACTCCCTAAAACTTTCCCAGTGTCAACGAACTTTCTTGAAGAGCAAAATATAATACTTCTTTTTTGTTTGTTTGTTTGTTTTGTTTTTTTGCAGTTTTTGACCAGGGCTGGGTTTGAACCCACTGCCTTCGGTCTATGGGGCTGGTGCCCTACTCCTTTGAGCCACAAGCACCACCCAATATTCCTTCTTTTCATAAAACCTCCAACCTTCTCTTTGTTCTTCAGACATACTGAAGACTACCCAGTCAGCGTGTATAGCCTGAATCACAATTCTTTCTTCTCAATTTTTTATTTTATTTTTTATTTTTAGACAGAGTCTCAAGCTGTCGCCCTGGGTAGAGTGCTGTGGCGGCACAGCTCACAGCAACCTCAAACTCTTGGGCTTAAGCGATTCTCCTGTCTCTGCCTCCCAAATAGCTGTGACTATAGGTGTGTGCCACAATACCCAGCTTTTTTTTGGGCTGCAGTTGTCATTGTTGTTTAGCAGGCCTGGGCTGGGTTCAAACCCGCCACCCTCCGTGTACATGGCCAGCACCCTGACCACTGTGCTATGGACACTGCCTCAAGTGAAATATTTTAATTTCAGAGATACATTCCCTTTTTCACTTGACTTGGACGCTACGGGGCTTTTTACGTCCTAGGTTCCAATTTTCTAGAAAGAAAAAAATAAATGTTTTACTTCTTTTACTTTTCTAGTTTTTTAGAGGGTTGTGTTTAAGTTTTCGTTTTTAACATATTTTTCATTTCTTGTTTGGCGAATATGATTTTTAAATCTAATGAATCACAGAAAGGAAAGGAATTTCCATCATTTGGGCTACATATCCACAAATCATGTTATTAATGGTCTCTAATTCCATCCAAGTTGCTGCAAAGATATGATTGGGTTCCTTTATATGACTGGGTATTTTTCCACGGGGTGAAACATTCCAACATTTCTCCCATGTTTTCTTTATTCACTCATAAATTGAAGGACATTTAGGCCAATTCCAATTGTGAATTGTGCTGTGATAAACATTTGCGTATGTTAACATTTAAAGTCTTTGTGATTTCACATACCAATGAATTGAGAAAAAGAAGTAGAGCTTTCACACTTTCTTGTTTTGTTTAAGACGATTTGGAATATATACACACATGTGTTACCTGGCTCGAGATATATATATGGATAGATAGATAAATCTCTCTCTCTCTATATATATATATATGGATAGATAGATAAATTTAAATCACCTGTAATACTCCTAAAAGCATCCTGATGCAAATAACTCTGTAATGTATTTCAGGTATTTTTCATACACACAAATGCATCTATTTTAAGACACATTCAAGTGCCTCTGGATCATTTTTTCCCCTATGTTCTCTTTATATGTTTAATTTTTTTTTTTTTTTTTTTTTGAGACAGAGTCTCACTCTGTTACCCTTGGTAGAGTGCTGTGGTGTCACAGCTCACAGCAACCTCAAACTCTTGGGGTCAAGTGATCCTCTTGCCTCAGCCTCCCAAGTAGCTGGGATGACAGGTGCCTCTTTTTTAGGTGCCTGACTGATTAGTATTCTCATCTGCACACACTCTCCTCCCTTAAGTTTTTCTCCCCTCCTTCACATCTTTTCCTCTCCCAATTCCCCTTACACAGCAGGTGAAACACGAGACCGGGCTGAGGGAGTGCCTCCTCTCAGGCTGTTGTTTTCCATCAGCAACAATCCACAGCAAATGTCTTACTTGCAAGGATTAGCACCCAAGCCAAAACACAACTCAAAGTGTTTTCCTTTGTTTCGTGTTTTTGTGTTTCAAAAACGTACCAACTACAGGTGCTCTGCTCAAGAAACCAGAATGATAAGACTCCTAAACTTATTTCCTTATGGTTCTTCTATAGAAATCTGGGAATACCATTGCTGTCCAGTCCTTTCCCTGTTCCCTCCATGTTTGCATATAATCAGATTAAAGTAATGCAGGATAGGGGTTAGGGGTCAGATCTCTATTTTTGAAATCCATGTTACAGAAAATAACAGCATCCATTTTCTCCTCTCTTTTCTGCACAGAACTACATATTTCATTTTGGGGAAACCTGGACTACAAGTTTAAAATAAATTGGGGGCGGCGCCTGTGGCTCAATGAGTAGGGCGCCGGCCCCATATACCAGAGGTGGCGGGTTCAAACCTGGCCCTGGCCAAAAACGGCAAAAAAAAAAAGAAAAAGTCACATTATTAAAATAAGTTCTTCTGTTTCCCACATATTTATATTGTAATTAATAAATTTATGATGTTTTAAAAATTGTTTGTCTTAAAACATTTTGTTTCAAGCTCACATTTAGCAAAACATATTTTTCGATGTCAGCATGCTCTGACGTCCCTGTGTGGTTCTTAATTATAGCCATAGAGACCTCAAATCACTTACTTATTGAAAGACTCTCTTTGTTGTTTTTTTTGTTGTTGTTGTTGTTTTTGAGCACTGTGTCTTTTTTATTTTTTTTTATTAAATCAAACACATAGATCATGTGTACATTAATGCATTTATGGGGTACAATGTGCTGATTTCATATAGAATTAGGAACGCTTACATCACACTGGTTAATATGTACCTCTTCTCATTTACTTAATTATTGTGAGACATTTACACTCTATACTAATAGAGCTGACATGTACCCTTGCATTATGCACCATAGGGGTGATCCCGCCATTCACCCTCCCTCAATGTGACCTCCCCTCCTCCCATCCCCTCCTCCCTCCTTCATCCTGGGCCATAGTTGTGATCTATTCTTCATATGAAATGTGAGTGATTGTAAACTGGTTTCACAATAGTACTGAGTACATTGGATATTTTTTCTTCTATTCTTGAGATACTTTACTAAGTAGTATATGTTCCAGCTCCATCCATGTAAACAGAAAAGAGGTAAAGTCTCCATCTTTTTTTTTTTTTTTTTTACTTTTGGCCGGGGCTGAGTTTGAACCCACCACCTCCGGCATATGGGACCGGCGCCCTACTCCTTGAGCCACAGGCGCCGCCCAAGTCTCCATCTTTTTTTAAGGCTACATAATATTCTATGGTATACATATACCATAATTTCTTAATCCATTCATAGGTCGATAGGCACTTGGGCTTCTTCCATGACTTGGCTATTAAGAATTGAGCTGCAATGAACAATCTGGTGCAAATATCTTTGTTATAAAGTGATGTTTGGTCTTCTGGATATTTACCTAGTAGAGGAATTACAGGATCAAATAGCAGGTCTACCTTTAGATCCCTGAATATTCTCCATACTTCTTTCCAAAAGGGACGTATTAGCTTGCATTCCCACCAGCAGTGCAGAAGTGTTCCCTTTTCTCCACATCCACGCCAACATCTGTAGTTGTGGGATTTTGTTATGTGAGCCACTTTTATGGGAGTTAGATGATATCTCAAAGTGGTTTTGATTTGCATTTCTCTGATGATTAAAGATGATGACAAGTAATCCCATTTCATTGTGGGCAAGGGACTTGAACAGAAGCTTCTCTGAAGAGGATAGGCGCATGGCCTACAGACACATGAAAAAATGCTCTTTGTTATTTTGAACACCATATTCAGTAATATCACTAGCCTTTGATATCTAACCTCTGCTTCTTTTCAAAGAACATAGTGTACATTACAGAATTATGCCATAATTGAACAACAAAAACATGGAGTCTCAATAAGGGCTTGAAATTCTGTCCTTTTACAAGTTATTTTCATAACTCAGTACAAAATAGAACAAAAGTCCACATATATTTGAAGTATCTAAATAGTTGATGTAAACATGAGCTCTATTCGTTTTTTATGTGAGTGCAGATTTATCCTGAGGCTTCCAGGATTTTCAGTGTGACCTTGGGTTTGGACTTTTCCCTAGTTTATTTAGCACAATAGAATAAGCTAGGTAAGAGACATATCTACTTCTTTACCTGTTTCTGAAATAGCGAAGATACCATTTGTTTATTATTAGAGATAATGTTTATAAATGCTAATTCAACTCTTGGATTGAAGAGAACAGTAAAAAACCAAAAGGACAAAATGCTTTGAAAATAATGTTAGAATTCAAGGTTAAAAGTTTCTTTTTTTTTTTTAACCATGTATATTTGTATTGGTTCTCTTACTGAGCTTTACAGATTATATATTCATGACGTAATTAAAGTCATCCTAAGTATCTGCCTCAAAACAGATTTTTATGACTCATTTATATATTATTTTAAATTACCTATAGCATTTAATGATAAGAAAGTCTGAACATATTTACATACTCTTTATCTGTCTTTTTTTTTTTTTTATAAAGAATTTAGCAACTATTAGGGGAAAAAGATTCCATAATTGCAATCTTTAACACCATAGGTTTTGTTTATTTTTGAATATCTTATGCAAGAATGAATACAGTATATTTTGCGTGTAGATTTCTTTTCTCACAACATTATGTTTATTCATTATCGAGGCATTTTGTTACAGTTCATTCATTCCAATTGCTATACAATATGTCTTTGTATAAACATAAATGAATTAGGGCAATTTATTATAAGTGGACTCTTTTTCATAGAGGGTTCATTTAAAAGATGTCGTTAACATTTTTATATGTGCTTTGGTGTGTTTTTGCTATATAAAAATGCAAGTTAATGTTCACATTTTTTAGGAGAACATGAAAACGAATTTATGGATAATAGGGTATGTAGATTTTCAGGTTTCGTAGTAGATAATAATTAGTTCTCCACAATGTTTGTGCCAATTTACATTCATATTAGCTGGTAATGAAGTTTTTTAGGTATTCCTTATTCTTTTTAATTTAGTATTTTGAGTCTTTTTCTCTTTAGTCATTGTTATGTATGTGATTTTAATTTGCGATTCTCTAGTGACTAATGAATTTGAACCCAGTTTTATATGTTTATTGGATTTTAGATATGCTAATTTGTGAAATTCTATTAGATATTTTTATGCATTTTTCTACTGGGTTGACGCTTTGGCAAAGGAGGCTTTTCTATATTGTGTATGAGTTCTTTATCAAATATCTATAGCAATGTCTTCTTTCAAGACGGTAGCTGAATTTTCTCTTAACTTTTTAAGTTTATCCCTTTCTGAAGAAATCTGCCTATATATTATCAAGATCTTGAGAGTATTCTTTTATGTTTTCCTCCAAAAGCTTTACTTTTTATTTCAATATTAAATCTATAATACAGCTAGAATGACTTTTTTGTTTTGTCCAATAAAGGGTTGATTGGGTTTTTTCTATGTAGATATCTAATTAACTTAACCCCACTATCAAAAAGGACATGCCCTTCCCAACAACATTGAGATGTAAGCTGTGTCACAATTCAATTGACACTCTCTGGATGGATCTTTTTCTGTTTTATAGATGTTTTTTGTTGTATTTGTTAAATGCCTTACTCATTATGATGTTTTATGGTATTAGCTAATAGCTTAAACAAGGAATCCTTTACAATGCAACTCATTTTTCATAATGATAAATGCAAATTTATATTTCCAGATATTCAATAATTTACTTATTTTGAAATTTCTTATATTCAAATAGGTCATCAAGATGTTTTTGTTCGTTTGTTTGTTTGTTTGTTTTGCAGTTTTTGGCCGGGGCTGGGTTTGAACCTACCACCTCCGGCATATGGGGCTGGCACCCTACCCCCCTACCCCTTTGAGCCACAGATGCTACCGAGTCATCAAGGTTTTTATCCCATAATATGTCTGATGAAGAGTTCCTACTCTTTATAACTTAACAACTAAACATTTGTCTGGTTATTTTCTTGGTCTTAATTTCTTCAATATGTGGCTTATCTTGGTGAATTTTTTTGTTTGTTTTTTTTTTTTTTTTTTGCAGTTTTTGGCTGGGGCCGGGTTTGACCCCGCCGCCTCTGGTATATGGGGTCGGGTTTGAACCCAACTCCTTTGAGGGGCACCGCCCCTCTTGGTGAATTTTTTAGACACTTGACCATTTGGTGTAGTTAAAACTCAGGTAGTAGAAACTCCTGATCTCTTACCTAGAAATACTATGTTCATTTGGTGTGCTAAAAGGGAAATCATGCTATAGCCAAACCCCTCTGCATTAAGAAACGGAGACTTTTCATGCAAGAGAACTCTCCAAGCAGCCCATGATGCATGAAGCAGTTGAGACTACCAGTTTCAATCTGAATACAAAATACAAAATTAAATTACTTTTCCCGTTTTTAATAAGATTTAAAAAAAAAGAAAAGAAATAGAACTTCTGCTTCCAGTCATGAGAGAGTAACAGAGATTAGATTTACCCTCCCGCTTGAAACAACTACAGAACTAGCTAAAATACATGAAAATGGTTTTCAGGTATTTGATACAAAGTAGCACAAGACAGTGATTCCTCAGAGAGGAGAAACAATTCCATGAAGAGCCCCATGTCTTACTGGGTTTTTGTCTGAAGGATTTTCAGACTGAAGTGTGCGGAGAAGCATGAACGGTCTAACACTCTAACTGAAAGCACAGACTATTTTGCAACCGGTAAATGAGTCAGCAAAGAATAGGGGAAACTGGGGTGTGATGGGGGAAGACAGGAAGTTAGTTGGTGTTATTCTTTGTTCTGTATTCAGATATTATAGCTGATAGCTGATCTTTAATGCCAAGTTTTTGACTCACTAATAAAGCCCTCTTTGAAAATCTCCTTATCCCAGAATTGCACAATCCTGCCTTCAACTTTCATTGCGCACCTTTGGTGTGTGCTTTTACCGTTTTTGTAAAAGTTTCTCTAAAAAAAAAAAAATCTAGAAAATTTCACTAGAAATCCACAAATTTTACTGAACTATTATTAAAACAAAAGTATATCTGAACATAGTTACTATAGTGCCTATCGCCTGTTTGATTGATTCTGCATAAAAACCATTAGTGTAATGGTCTAAATACTAAAAATCAAATGAAAGTGAGTAATAGTGTAATTTTATTTTATGTTCAGAGAAAATGACAATCTTGTGTGGGATTACATACTTTAGACATTTCCTTCCCGTTATCATCAAGGACAAATATTCGGTTATCGAGAGAACTCGTCTGGAAGAATAAACCAAGCCACGAAGATAGAAAGATTTAGATTTATTCTTTAATACCTTTATTGAAATGGAAATTTGCAGCATAAATTTCCTCTGTATTATTTTTTCAATTGATTCAAAATTGGATATTCGGTTTTCAGCTTTAAGAAAATACAGTTTATGTTAAGAAGATGAGTGAATCAGGTACATTGATATGTTTCCTACCTGAAATGAGGCTAGGCGATCCATCCACATCTCCTGTCTATAGAATGCTGCATTCCAACAGACATTAAGTCAGGGTCAGGGATTATTTTAGGTTATATTAACATAGAAGAAATGGTAAAATAACTCTCAGTGCATTCAACAGAAGATACAGCAACATGTGATAGAATAAGGGCTATCTTTCGATGGTAACTGAAAACTTAACTAGTTTTCTAGCAAGTTTGATCTTAGTACTTGTGGTTGAATCTTACTCTGACCTCAGTGGCCCTTCAGGGCACATAAGAAATGCCATTCCTCTCTGAGTACGTGGCACCCCATGTTTTGATACTTGCCAGCCTATGAAATGGTCAAACAAAATTGAATAACGGAACAAGGTCATGGTAAGGGAGTCTGTGATTCCTAATCACTGGATTTGTCCCTATGGAATTTGGTACCTTGGGGAGAATAATCATCTTTTCACCTCACCGAATAGCATTTTCTGCTTGGCCTCATGTAACCATCTCTGACAAGGATGACAACACACACAGGCTGAATCTTACAGTTTTTCTAACGGACATTGACCAGGAGCAGAATATCTGGTCGTTGTCAGTATTAATTCTGGTTGAATTTCAGGGTCAAGGGTAGGCGTTAAGTTCAGACCACTTACCTCCCTTTTCGTCTACATTTTTAGCATTAAAGCAAAAAAGTATGTCCATCCTTTCCCTACATCCTAATAAAGCAAACTTTTATTAATCCCCCTCCAGGTTTGTTCACTGTAATCCAGATCTATTTGCTAGAACTGAAGCTGAAGAAAGACAAAGTCACTGTTAAGTTTATCGTATAAACCATTATTCTTTTATAATGACAATGTTATATATATTTAAAATACTTCATATCTTATGGAGTACTTCGAAGCACATTGTATTATAAAGTCTGCTTCTAACCTCCTGATGATCCTAAGGTTAAACTCTGGGTTTAACAATTTTAAAGTTCTATTTTGAAACAAAATAGAGACACTACTAACATTAGTTTCCTCATCTTTAAAAGATGAGGAAAGTTACATAATAAAAGTTACATAGGGTTTAAAAAAATTTTTTTTAATCTCATGCTTTAAGTAATTAATTAATTTATTTGCAGTTTTTGGCCAGGGCTGGGTTTGAACCCACCACTTCCAGATATGAGGCCAGCATCCTACTCCTTGAGCCACAGATTCTCTTACATAGGGTTTTTGAAAGAGTCCATTAGCCCCTTTCCTATAGAATTCTTAGCAGAGTTCCTGGGATATACGAAGTCTTTCCAAATGTCCAATCTTGAGGTTTGGAGCTGAGATCAGGAGAAAAATGCAGCATTCATAGATTCATGTGGATTCCTATCATAGGAAAACTGAGTTAATTTCATCCCAGTCTCAGGATTAGAGAGCAAGTTTTCCAGAATGCTGTCCTTGGAATAGTGAGGAGGAATATGATTCCCCTGCACATCCAGATACACGGGTGACCACTTAGCTTGGGACAACCGGAATGAATGTGTTGCAAAGGAAAAACGAGGGTCTCAGATCTGGGTCCGCAGGCAAGGAAAGGAAGTGTTCTTGAAACAGAGCTGACATATGGGTAGAAGTGAGCTTACAGGGGAATCCAGGGGAGTCTCAGACTTTAGGAATATTCCATGACAAGGTATTAAGAACCACAGCACTTGGGATCATAGGAGAAAAGAATCACAGCTCTAAAATGGAATTTTTGCAAGTGAAAGTCGAGCTGTGTCCCAGAATCCTGAATCCTGTATTTACTGAGGGAAGCAGCTGTGTCGTGGCTAGATTTCAGGGCAGGGAAATTCGTGCTGCAGCTCTCTCTCCACTCCTCCTGCCCCCCAACTGTAAGATAGAGGCCACGTATCCTGGCACAACTTAAAATGTGCATGTCCAGAAAAGCTTGCTTGCTAGAACATATTCCACATTAATTTGGGGCTCAACTTTAAGACTCAGGAAAAGAGTGAGTTATTATTCTTAATTTTCAGGTAAGGAAACTAATTCAGTAACTTCGTTTTTATTGATTAATACTAATCATCAAGACAAAAATAAATGAACAAAGAAAACTAAAAGACAAATGAGAGTAGGAGACAACATTAATTTCTTACTTGGAGAGAGGGCATGAAACTCTCATATTTTTCTTACTGGCCCAAATGTGACTAGTGACCAGGATATGCTTATAGCTCCTCACAGACATGATTGGCCGTGATCTCTTGGCATATCTGTGGCTTTGAGAGTCCAAGTTAGTAGAGTAAGACCAGGTCCAATCCAAACAGAACAATTGCTATAAGTGAAAAACTGAAGAACTGCAGTTCTAACCCAAACTGGGGCTACGCCTGGCTAACGGGTCCATTTACTGCAAGGATGTTACGTAAGACAAGAGGGTCTAAAATCTCACTGGGTTATTGACTTTTAAACCAGCTAATTGCTATAGTACTTTAGGATTGCCTAAAACCAGTCTAAATTTCTCTCTAACTCATTAATTCAAGGCCTAGCATTCTAAATCAAGCATCTTAATAAATGAACCTAATTGTGCCCATTCATTCTCATTTTAACTTTCTTAAAGAAGAGATACTTGGCAATATGCTTTAGAAAAATCAAAATGTATATTCTTGGAATGAGATAAAAGAGATGTAGCCGAGAGTCCAGAAAAGGAGTGGAAACTCAGCATTCTCTTTAAAGTAGGAACTTTGGAAATCTAGGGTTTTCTTTTTCCTCTTTAAAAACACAATGATTTTACCATGTACTAAATACTAGTTCATGTTTATTCCTTTGGGCATAATTATTTTCATATACTTTTGCATACCACATTTATTCAAGTTAAAAAGCAAAAGTAAAATGAATGTTGATGGTTATTGCTGTCTTATTTTAAAAAACTGAAATAAACCAATGATATGATCTGAGTAAGGAAGGAAAAGTAAATGACCTAATAGCAAAAATAAACAGTAAAAAACTTGTTTGTTGGGCGGCGCCTGTGGCTCAAGGAGTAGGGCGCCGGTCCCATATGCCGGAGGTGGCGGGTTCAAACCCAGCCCCGGCCAAAAAAAAAAATCACAAAAAAAAAAAAAAAAACTTGTTTGTTGTAACAGATTTTCTGGGGGTGGGGGACACAAAGACACAGTAAGGTGTCATAGTAAATATAAAATGTTGCCAGGCAGGGTGGCTCTTGCCTGAAATCCTAATACTCGGAAACTGAAACAGGTGGATCACTTGAGCTCACAAGTTTGAGATCAGACTGAACAAGAGCAAGACACCATCCCCACAAAAAATAGAAAAATCCCAGTGTGGTGGTGTGTGCCTGTAGTCCCAGCTCCTCAGGAGGGTGATTCAGGAGAATTTCTTGAGCCCAGAAGTTTGAGGTTACAGTGAGCTATGATGAGGCCACTGCACTCTAGCCTCGGTGACAGAGGGAGGCTCTGTTTATAAAAAACAAAAATCAAAACAGCCCAAAATATAAAATGTTTAAGAAACTACAAATAGTTTAGTTTGAAAGAAGTGAGGATGAGGCAAAATTTTGTACAAATGTATTTATCATTTTTAGCGGAGAAAAAATGTTCTAATTCTGATATCCGGATACTCTATTAAGGCAACAAATAATGGAGGAGAAATACGTAGACCTGGGCCCAGCTGCTGGGATTTGTATCTCAGCTAGTAAGACTGACCTAGAAGAGCAAACTTCGTAGGATATTAGCACCTCTGTTTCCTTATGCAAAAATTGGGAATGAAAAAAGTTTCTTTAAAAACTGTATCCAGTGTTGTTTGGGGGATCAAATTAATATCCTTAGAAGTTATCTAGAACCGTGTCTGACACATAATAAGTATTCAATAAATGTTAGCTCTTACTGATATCAACAAAACCAGAAACCATTAAAATATTGATATACATAAGCACAAAAACACATTTTAGCATTATAAAATTGTACTGAAGTGTGTCGATTACAAACAGGAATTCGCAGTACTCTTCTCTGGGTGCTGAGTCTCAGTACTCTTCTCTGGGTGCTGAGTCTCAGTACTCTTCTGTGGGTGCTAGTCTTGGTACTCTTCTGTGGGTGCTGAGTCTCAGTACTCTTCTCTGGGTGCTGAGTCTCAGTACTCTTTTGTGGGTGCTAGTCTTGGTACTCTTCTGTGGGTGCTGAGTCTCAGTATTCTTCTCTGGGTGCTGAGTCGTGTACAACTTTAATAAAGGCAAAGGAGAAAGGAAACAAAAGAAAGTTGGCAGCACTGGAATTAGAAAAAGTAATTCCAGGCACAGCCCCAGAGGGGCCTTTCTTGGGCACACACGATGTGCTTCATCTCCAGTTTATGAAACACCACAAGTGGCTGAGGGATCTCAACTTTGGGAAACTTTCTGTCCCACTGGTCATTTAGCCAAGCCAGGCTGTAAAGCGGGTACAGCCAGGCCAGGTCACCATTTCACATAATCCTAAGTAATGCAAACAGGCTGATCTTTGGTGTCTCAAGGATAATTTAGAACTTTCAGTAGCACATTGTCACTCACAAGCTAATTCATTTCATCCTAATCTTGACCAAGGGTCAATATCAGACTTACGGATGTCTTCAAAAATGACCCAAGAGCTGCCCTAGTCCATCTGTAAAATAATTTTACCTTATGCAATTCACATTCTTGGCTCTTTTGCTCAAACTTTCAAAAATTACAAATCATTTGTTATCATATTTTTGTGGATTTTTGCCATTGATTAAACAGAAAAGGGGGGATATCTAAAATACTAATTAGTTCTATTATTCAATAAGGTGCAGTATTGCTTCAAGGAAATACTTAAATTTGTCCCAGCCTAGACTTGCCTGTAATCGTGCAAAAGCTCAACATTTCTTTTGTCTTTCGCCAGTAAAATGTGAACTTTGTGAAGGGTCTTACTAGATGAAATCCAGGGAGTCTGCAAGTTACAAACAGCTGACATGAGCACAGCTCGCACTTATGAACAGAGACTGTTGCAGGTAATGGGTAAACATACCCATTCCACAGAACCTACCTCGCGCATAACCCAGGTGCTGATGTTACTAGCCAGTTACTCCTACAGGCTGCCTGTGTCCAGTATGACATTTTGTGTATGTTTTAACTTGATCCTCAATATCCGTATTATCAGTCCAATTAATTGATCAACATCATCAATGGTATGATAAAAAAATAGTTGCATTATGAATTAGACCAAGATTATCAGATCAGTCAGATTTAAATATAACATTTTCTTGGCTTTTCCAACAAAAGCAGCCTATACCTATACTATAAGAAATATCGAGGATTAAGGAATAAACCAAAAATGAAATTTCTGCTGCTTTTGGATTGTAGGTCTTTTCCAGAAGAGCCCATCAGGGGGTCCTCAAATTTTTTAAACAGAGGGCCAGTTCACTGAGGGCCGGACTATAGTTTAAAAAAAAAACAAAACTATGAACAAATTCCTATGCACACTGCACATATCTTATTTTGAAGTAAAAAAACAAAACGGGAACAAATACAATCACACCACTTCATGTGGCCCACGGATCGCAGTTTGAGGACCCCTGCAAGGTTATACTGAGGTGGATTCCAAATAATGGGCTTTAAATAATGGTTATTTCTCCCCACTATTAAAATCCAATCTAGTTTAACAGGTTTCCAATTCCAACTAACTGCACTACTGGATACTTGGGACTTTTGTTTATGAGGGGAGCCTTGGCAGTTCAAGGGCAGTTCAAGGACACCAATGCAAATTGTATTCTCCTATTTTGGAGAATCCAGACCACGCACTTCCCATAACATCATTCCTTGGACTTCTGCCATAATGCCAGGCCATTGCCCTTGAGCAGATAAAACATTACAATTATTCTAAGTGTTCCTTATCTGGTGGTATTAGTGTCACCGCCATGTATCATATAAATGACTCCAGACAGAACCTCTTCCATTAGCTGTGCCCATGCTGGATCTTCAACTCAAAGTAATTAGCTTCACCTTTCCGGCATCAGTAAACATAACTAAAAGCTACTATCGTTTTCTGGCTCTCTGGGGATACAGGATGGTTGGTGCCCTGGCTGGGCTGCCCTGGGCAGCCCGATAGGACCTGCCTCACCTTCTGTGTCGCCGCCGGGGGTGTCAGTGCGCTGGGATGCCGAGAAGGGAGGGCTGGAGAACCAAGTGAGGCAGAGAGGGGCAAGCGGGGTGAAAATCTGGTGGTATCTGGAAGTTGAGAGAGACATGGCACGGCCCGTGCTGCTGCCGGTGCCAACCTCAGAACCACCCTTGGGCCTAGAGAGCCTTCCTCTGACTGTGATGCCCCACTGTGAGCATTTCACAGGCCTAAGGATGATATAGGGTTCCCACATTCAGGGATGACCAGGGACCCCCATTGCCCTAGACCTGGGTAATTTCATGTAAGTTTCCTAGACCTGGGCAATTTCACGTAAATTTCCTAGGCCTGGGCAATTTCATCAAGGGAAGGGCTCATTCCTCTAACCCCAGCAGATGGACTATGTCCATTCATTTCTTACCAAGTCCTGGCCAAATGTAACTACAAAGGACACAGGTGACTCTATAGGCCCCTAAACCAAGGATTGAGAACTTTCAATTTGGGTCTTTCCCTCTGCCCGGCTCTGGTGCATTTTCTGCATTCTTTTCTGTATTAAATCCTATCTTACCACTGATCTGTGGTCGGTGGATTCATTCTTTGAATCCCCAGACCAAGGACCTATTGAAGAAAGAAATTCTGGTTTAACATTAGGAGGCACCAGGGTAAGGTGGGCATTTCCTTTATGATTTATCATGTATCAGCTTCCTATCCAAGAGCAACCACTTCTCTTTCTTTCCATTTGTTACTAACTTTCACCCAAAGCCTCTATAGAGAGAGGGGTACCAGTTTCTATCAAAGGACAAACACAGTGAATTGACAGCTGTCCAGATCTGGCCAGTGACTTTCCCAACTTTCATTCCGTGCCATACAGAGTAGAGTAGGGTAAGTCCCAGCTTATTCAGACTTTTTAATCTCCTGTATCAGAAAGAGGTAGAAACCATTCATACCAGCTTGGACAGGTGAGGGAAACCAACCACCTGACCCTATCACTCCTTTAGGAATTGGGATAATAAAGTTGTGAGGTAGTGCCATGGATAACATTTAGTTTCATTTAACTGAAAGTTATAAATCCAGTTCAGATCTCTTTTCTATAGGATCAGGCAGAACTAAAAAAAGAAAATAATAATAGAAGTAGGAAAGAAGTTTATGTCAATTCCTAAGCCATCTCCCATTCCCTCTTTCCAACTTCCCCATAATACTTTAACAATCTAGTTCATCATGATCTTTCATTCCGTGCATAGTTTTAAACACATTCATTCAATTGTGCAAATAATGTCTTCAGCCTTTTCTTACTCTAATGTTTTATGAAGTAGGTGTTTCAGCTGTCAACTATCATTCCGAATCCGTCCACTTCTCATGGATAGGAATGATAAGCCTATTCTAGATGGGCTCTTAGTTGTAATACTGTGCCTGCAGTGAAACTGTTGCCAGGATCAGATGATATGTTAGCAAGGGGTCCTATTGGAATAATATTTTCTGTGATGTGTGTCTTAGTTGCAGCTTTGCTTCAGTTACACTAAGCAAACAGATCCAAAGTAAGAACGAGAATTAATTTTAATTGAGACCCATAGATATTCACAAGGAGGTCTATAGCTAACAGGCCAATGTATTCCACCTGCCAGCTGTGGTTAGTCCACGTCGGTTCAGCGGGTATCCTGTGTCTGCTTTCAGTGTCCAGTGGTCTTGTTGACAAATAGAAGGTCTGTAAATCACATCCAAAGCTTCTGAGGACGTTATGGGGATAGACCTTTACGGTGCCTTCTTTGACATTGTTTGAATACAAAATAATCACTCTCAAAACCAAATAATGGCATCTACTTTTTTTTTTCATTTAATTAGTTATCTTAACAATACTAACGAGGCATTATTGACACGCAATAGGCTACAAATATAAAATGTGAAATGGGATATATTTGATCTGTACACATCCATGAAACCAACATAAGTAACATATCCATCTCCCTTCAGAATGTCCTCACGTCTCTTTGAAATTCACCCCTCCTGCACTTTTTCACACTTTTCCCCAGTTACCAAGCAACCAACAGATCTTCTTTCTGTCGCTAAATTTGGTTTACGTTTTTCTAGAATTTTACATAAATAGAATCATATATAGAGCAGATGATTTTTTGTTGTTGTTGTTCAAGCTTCTTGCACTCAGTACAATTACTTTGAGTTCCAGCCATGCTTAAGAACGTTGTAGCTATTCTTGACTCTTTATTTGTCAATATACTATTTGGAAAAAAATAAAGTCTATAAAACAACTATTTTAGTGCTTTAGAACTTTAACTGAAATTTCATTGACTCTATAAATTTGTAAATGATTTATACCTGGAGAATGTAATATCTTTCTGTCAATATACATTATATGTCTTTTCATTTGTTTGAGAATTATTTAGCATGTTTATTTATTTATCTATTTTATTTATTTATCGAGACAGCGTCTCCCTATGTCACCCTCAGTAGAATGCTATGGCGTCACAGCTCACAGCAACCTCCAACTCTTGGGCTTAAGTGATTCTCTTGCCTCAGCCTCTCAAGTAGCTGGGACTACAGGCGCCCACCACAACACCCGGCTATTTTTTGTTGCAGTTGTGATTGGTATTTAGATGGCCTGGGCCGAGTTCAAACCCACCACCCTTGGTGTATGTGGCTGGCGCCATAACCACTGTGCTATGGGCGCTGAGCCTTGTTTAGCATTTTGATGTTTTACTTTTCTCCAGGGAAGGCTGAGCACCTCTCTTTAGAGTTATTCCTATGCAACATATTTGAGTATATGTTACTGTAAATCTTTAGTACAACATTTATGACTCTGGTTTCTGTGTATAGAAATGCAATTAATTTTTATATATTGAATTCATATCCAATAATTTACTAAATTCTTTGTCGAGTCTCTCATGTTTTTGGTTTTCTATGTAAAAACTTTTAACATGTAAAGAATGAAAATTCTGTTTCTTTCAATTTCTTTCAAATTATTTCAGATTATATACATTTATCCTGTTTCATTGTGCTGTCAACATGCACAAGTAAAATGTTGAATATTAATATTTATTTGTTTCCTCCAGAGATTAAAGGTAATTCTTTCAACATTATGTAATTGAGTACGTTTACTCTGAATCTTTTGTAGATATCTTTTTGATTTGAGGAGAGCTAATTTGGTGTCCAGTTCACCGAAGGTCTTTATCATAAATGGCATAAATTTTTTTCAAATGCTACTATCTACTATTCAAGGTTTATGAGATAATATGGTTTATAACTTTAACTCTTAATTTGATTAGTTTAATTAATTGATTATAGAGTTTCTCATGATGAACAACCTTTCAATCCCAGAGCAACCGATACTTTTTTTTCTTAATTATGTATTTAATTTGTCACTAGGTTGCTGAATCAGTTTGCTAATTTTGGAGGGTGATAAAGGTTTCTTAGGTGTGACAATTTTGTGTTATCCATAAAATAACACAGGGCCAAATGAGACTTTGTCAAATTAAGAAATATTTGCTTTCTGAAAGATATTGTTAGGAAAATAAAAAGATGAGCTGCAGAATAGGAAGAATCCTAGATGAGACCATTAACAGTAGCATTGTTCAATTGTTGCTGTCCACTGGGCTTCTAGTCGATGACGTAGAGGCAGCACTAGAGATGAAATGATTGATTTTAAAAGAGATGGCTGCTGCTCACTCAGGCCGTCTTTATTCACTTTCTTATATATCCGAACTCATCAGATAAAAATAATCCAAGAATAAAGACGACAAAGGGTAAAAATTCCTTATCAGTGTTAATACAGCAAAGTATGTACACACCTTTCTAAACCAAGAATATCCTATTTGGAGATAAACAACAATGGAGATGAACCACAAAGGTGCTGGGCTGTCTGTTCTGTTTGCCCACTTCCCTATATGACTAACTGAAAGTTATTGTGCAAGTAGAGGTAGGCGATTAAGTGTGATGGTCCATTGCCCCAGGCAGATGATCTGTCTCCAGCTGCGACTTGGCAGGGCCCTCTGGTACACTCTCTCCTTTAGGGCATGACTGCCTGCATTTTTCAGCAAAACCGCTTCTGCGAGCCGGGGGAGAATATCGCCTCAAACTCACATCTAGCCCAAGTATTGGAAATGTTCCTTCTCAGAGCCTCATACCTCAAGGAGCATAAATGAGACTGATTCACCTTACAAGGGTGCAGGGGACTGTGCCCCTTCATTCAATATAGCAGAAAGAAAATTCAAAATAATAATAAATCCAAATACCCAGGAATAGTAAAATGCATAGCTAAATTGGGTCTCATGAATTAATGGCTTACTCTAAAGGGAAAAAACGAATATGCAAAACCTAGTCAGAATAAATGAATTTCAGAAACACGTTGACAAAAATGTGAATTCTAGATTAATATATAATTTCACTGCATTTTGTTTATATAAAAATTATAACAAATGAATAAAGTGTGACCTTATTGGGAGATAGGGTCTTTACGGAAGTATCAAGTTTAAATGAGGTCTGTAGCATGAGTTTTAACTCAGTTTATAACTGGCATCCTCATAAAACGGGAAGATTTAAAGCCAGATGAACAGGGTAGGGAGACGATACGAAAAGACGCAAAGGGCAGAGTTCCAGCCACACGCCAGAGAGCCCTGGGCAGAGCCGGCCTTGCCTCACCACCTTCAGAAGGGCCCAACCGTGCTACCACCTTGATTTTGGACTTCTGTCCTCTACTACGATGAGGCCACACGTTTCTGCTATTTAAGCCACTCTGTTTGTGATACTTTGTTGTAACAGCCCCCCCACCCCCATGAGTCTAGCCAATATAAAACTTTCCTGGAAGTTTTAAATTATTAAAGTTAAAAAAAAAGAAACACAACACTTCTACTAGTTCCTAGGCATAGTTTTCAAAAATAAAACTAACATATATTTTGATATTTTTTAGAAATATTATTTTACTTTTACATGTTTCTTTAAAAGATAAAGGCCATGTTTCCATTCAGAAACATGACTGGATAGGAAGATATGGATTCTCTATAACCAACTGCTAAAAAATAGGCAAAGCATTTTGAGGAAAAAAAAAAACAAAATACAGTGTTCTACAAGTTGAAGATTACAAACATAAAGAGAAAAGTCACAACCAAGGGCAACTAAATCCATCCTCCAGAGGAAACCAGTAAAACTATTTTTGCTTTTGTAATCTTAGCACATAATGTGCCTTTGAGGTAGCCTCCCTCAGGATATACCTCCTTAATAAACCATAACAGATAACACTAAATGTACACTAGAGATCTTCAGTAGATTGCTTTGCATTTTTTAAGTTAAGAAATGATGTTTCAAATATACTTTCAGTTGAACACTAAATAATTTTTTTAAATGTCTATTCACCCAGAAGTATTTATACATGTGTATGTGTGTGTATATAGGTGTGTATAGATCCTCAAGTAAAGACAAAGCATTTAATACCTCCTGTCAAAGACAAGAAAATACTACAGACTAAAAGGAAAAAGAGAACCTGATATTCAAAGTAACTTGAATGAGAATTCATTTAATTATATGAAGTGTCATTTCCTGAAATTATGGAAGTGGAGTCATAGCATATTTTTTAAAAAGGTACCCTCAATCTCATCTTCATGTGATGACTTCCACTCAACATTTTTTTATTGAGCAGATGCAGTTTCCTGAACTCCATAACTTCCACTGCCACAGAAACCCTTGCTGGAAATTAGAAATAAGGAGGGTATAGAAGAAGCTAGAAGCCATTTGTAAAATATGTTTAAATATGTAAGAAAATTTCACATATGCATGATTGCTATGCAGAATATAAGACATGTTACTAACGTGCCTGAGGACTGTCAGGTGGGTGGAGAGAAATTTTGAAAGGTAGGTCAGGTTTTGTATCTCTGAGGGGTTGACTGCTTCGTTGAGACTGAGGGTGCTATGATCGTCGGGAGAAGGATCTCTGGACTCAGCAACTTCACCTACAGAGGCAGAGGAAGAAACAAGCTTGGTATATACAGGTGGTGAGCAAATGTTAACATGCAGTAGCGATTTCAAAGGCCCCAAGTTCAGAAAGTGTCCAGAAAATAAATGGGGGCCAAGAGGTTGGATTCTTGAATTGCAAAGCCATTGGGGGGGCTTGTAGATGGAAATGGCATTTCCTGCCTAATGTTCTTAGAATACCATCTTGGATGCTCTGAGAAGAATAGATTTTAAGGAGAAAATATGGTATGTTAGAAATCAGTAAGAACAATCCCCTGATGTTCCTTCAGTGGTTAGCATAGAATAGGTGCTCTGTATTTGTTAAATGACTAAATGAATTAAATTCTGGATTCCAAGATGTATGTATGAGGAGTCTGTGGAATTGTATGTTTAAAAATTAGTATGTTTTAGTGTATTAAGTGTATTAGGCCGATATATCTCTTTGTGCTGCACCAGCACTTTTCCAGATGTGGAATAATGATTTGAGCAATGCCAATTAACACTACTATTGATAAATATACACACACACACATAAGGAAATAGTTAAAAATGAAAGGAATGACCAAAATACGCATGAATTTATAAGTCTCGTGCGTCAGAGGTATCAGCAATGTGAATTTTCAATTGACTATTACATTGGTCTGAAATTTTGCATCCAATATGCGAGTGTCCTTGAGCAGAACACAACCTCTCTGTTAAACATGCTTAAAATATTTTTTTTATTTCATTCAAGTTTATTTAACATCATTCAGCTGCTAATTTTTTTGGAAACTGTGAAAATATGAATAAAATCCAATCCTAGCAATCAGTGTCCAGCTAGGGGTAGTGGCACCTCCAGAGCTGGTCACCAGGGGCTACTTTTCTGTTCCTTACGCTTTGAAAGTTTCACAAGTGTTGAAATGTGAGGACCTTCCTTCCTTCCCTCCCTTCCTCCCTCCCTCCTTCCTTCCTTCTTTCCTTCCTTCCTTCTTCCCTCCTTTCCCTTAACTTCTCTTGTCTCCCTCACTCCCTCCCTTCCTTCCTTCCATCCTTCCTTCTCTCTCTCTGTCTTTCTTTCTCTTTTAAATTTGGTCTTAACGAGAAAGTTATGTGACTCTTCAGTAACCTACTAAACCAAGAGAAAATACTGGGGAGCAGAAGGGTACCTTCCCGGGCAAAAGGATGTATACTGGGTGGAGGATGTGAGGGGTGACCAGAGAGAGGACGACTGTGCCTTTTATAGCCAGGCCTTCTAAGTCCTTCAATACAGGTGTCTCAACTGACCAGCTCCCAAGATCATCTTATCATCATCCCACTTGCCTTGTTTTGTGAGGCATGTAGAAGTTCGTGGAAAACCTATTTCAAAAGAGAAGTTTTAAGGTGAACAAAATACCCTACCCCTAATACTCTTACAACCTGGTTCAAACAAACCCTACCATGGGCCCAGGACCATCTTTATCTGACTCTACCCACAGCAGAAAATGGGTCCCTCTGAGGCTCACAGGCTGCAGAACTCCAGGGAGGCGAGAGGTAGTAGAACTTGACTTGTAGTAGGACAATGGTGATGCTGGCTGAACTGGCCACAGGGCCTCGGGTTGCAAACATTCAACAGGCCTTCTAAGGTGGAAAAATGCCTGTAATAAAATATGACGATGTGGAAACTGCGTAATGGAAACTGCACAATGTGTGAAGGAAAGTGATGGAGGATCAAGGAAGGAAAAATCAAGGAAGGAAAGTGATGTGGATCACAGCTGCCCCTGCTAATAGCTTTGTTTCCCTTTTTGAATGCTCATTGCCTGGGTCTCAATGCCTTGCACTGCATGGTTGTAGAAACGGTCTACTTTACACAGTGTGCCCCGAGGATCGATGCTTTCCCCAGGCGGACACCAGGAGCACAGGTTCTTCATGTCTCGACCTCTATTACCGTGTCACCTTCCCTAATGTCCCCGTTATGGAAAATGGCAAGAGGGGGACAGTCATTCTTCCCCAGGTCCAAAGCCATGAATGTCTTCAAAGAAAGCTGGGCATTTAACCTGATCTTAAAATCCAAGTACTAGAAGAGAAATAAAATGTGCCTAAGTGTAAAGGTATGCGTGCAAGTGTAATGTCATGGAACTGAGGGTTGATGGTGGGGCTAGTGGGGGAAGTCAAGACAGAATGGTTAGCCTGAAAAATGACATTTTTATAACATAAAACTTATTCAGATTTTACCTTGGGAGTAACTGGATATTATTAAGCTTTTAAAAATGATAGTAATAACCTAATTCGGAAGTTGTCTTAGAAAGATAGTTTCCACCTCAAGTTGACTTCTCCAAAAATGATGGCTTAGAGGCAATCATTTTTCGTAATGATAAATCCATCAGAGAACCTAACTGAGAGCCCCAAAAGGGAGCCTCCTGCAAGAAACATATGGTGCCAATCTGTCGAATGTAGGAATGGAACTATTGTGCGCAGGTAAAATTTAAGAGGCTGAGTGTGATGTCTGCGTGTGATCTTTTTGTTTACAATTATGTGCACATTTTTTTCCTAGATTACTTATGTTTTAGACCCTATATCCATAAGTTTTATATTTCAGACTCTTTGCAACAATAAAAATAACAGAAACTCACAAAACAGTTATGTTATTGTGATTACAGTAGATACGTACATAGCAAAGCATCTAACATTGCCAAGAGCAAGTGGCTTGGTTCCTAGAAAATTTAAGTTGGATCAGATTCCTGAGATGTTTTTAATACTTCAGATTTTAATTGTGTTTTTGTTACTTTGGTGGAAGTAAATAGCTACCTGCTTTTTGTTTTTCCTTTTCAGATTCCATTTTCCGTAATTTAAGCCTCAGTAACAGAGCAGAGAGGAGGAAAGGGAGAGAAAAGAAAGAATATGTAGGACTTCAACGCTTCATTTTTACAACCCAATGCTTCTGAATAATTTATTGTCTATACTAGAAGGCCCCTTTGCCCGTTTTCTAAGTACTGGGTGCCAAACAGCAAACTATGAATCACAAAATCCAAGTCATTTTTATCACAACTTTATCACCCTTGTGTGACACTTTTCTGGACATTTTATTACTTTCTACTTTTGTCCAAGCTAAGCAACAAGTCTGTACTGTCTGAACACTTCAGTGGCAACTGTGAAGATAATCAGGAGATGATTTATAATCCCTTTGGATAATTTCTTGGATCAGGTTTAGAACTGTCTCCTAAGTCTCGAGCTAATATGAAATAACCTAATTCATAAAATCTTGACATTGGAGTAGAACGGAGAATGAGGTGTAGGACGCGAGTGTGATGTTAGATACAGGGGCAGTGACGCCCAAATCATCCTCAACAAAAGTATTCTCTATCTTTCACAAAATAGAATGAAAGGAAAACATTTTGCGTGCAATGAGCTAACACATATTCTGGAAAGTTTTGCCACTGTGTGAATGGATACTAGAAAGAGTGGAAAATGTTTTATCCAACCTTGGAAATGATTTTTCTGGGCAGCATGATAAATCGTGACAAACCCAAACAAAAGGTGTCACCCTAACTGATATTCATTTCCAAAAAAGTGACCATAGTGCCCCTTTTCCTCTCTTGCTTTCATTGTTCTTTCTGCACGTGTCTTTGTGCTACTCGAAATTCTCCAGCGACATCTCATTGAAATTGGAGTTCATTCCTAAGGTTTGCCAGGTCTATTAAACTTGGCACGATCCATTTGGTATGCACCTTCCTGCCCTTGATTGTTCTTGCTGAGACTTTTCCAGTCATTCTGGCCTTTTTCTGTTCCCTGAATCTGCTCAGAGAATTCACGGGGCACTGTTCTTGGAATGCTGTCTGTGGGAACTGCAGTTCTCTCAGATCCTTGCACGTTCTTTTACCTCATTTTACCTTTTACTGAAATATGAGGACTCTGATTACCCAAGCAAAAGAAGATTCCCCACCTCATAGTTGTCAGGCTCTTTTTGTTCCATTGCTTGGTTTGTTTTTTCTACCTCACAACATTAAATAAACTTTTTTTTTAAATTTTTTTTTATAATTAAATCATAGCTGTGTACATGAATGCAATCATGGGGCACCATACACTGGTTTTATAGACCGTTTGACATATTTTCATCACACTGGTTAACACAGCCTTCCTGGCATTTTCTTAGTTATTGTGTTAAGACATTTATATTCTACATTTACTAAGTTTCACATATACCCTTGTAAGATGCACCGCAGGTGACGTTTGCTTGTTTAGATTTGAATCTCTGCTGACTAATGTTATCGAGACAGGGCCATGCTCTGCACGGTACACTGCTGAATCCCAGCCAGATGGCCTGGACCTCCACATCATGGTCACTTGCAAAGAAATGCTGAGAAATGAGTGCATATATAAATATTATATTATATGTGTTCAATAAGATCTATAAAATCTTCTGCATATACTGGAACTACAATATGGTGATGGGAAAATGAAGGTCATATTCAAATGTGGAAAATGATTGAATGTTCAAGTCCTACAATACTACATTGAGTCATAAATTATAAGGTCTTTTTAAATGAGTGCCTTGTACAAAGTGGCATTTTCACTCATTTATTTACTCATTCATTGGTTCACCTATATATACACACAGTGTTTATTAAAAGCTTATCAAAACCCCAGCCATTTGTCCCATAAGACAGGGTTAGAAAGCACAGCTTCTCATTTTTGGATTGTATTACCTAATGGAGTGGAAGATAGTAATAAAATAATTGAAAAGATGTGTGTAAAAGGTATAATTTTATAAATGTGACAATGAAGAGTCACATGATAGTATGAGATTATATAATATAGGAAATCGACTTACGTTTGTTGTATATATTTTATGAATAATGACAATAGGTTGCTACAGACTAATTTTTGTTTTTGTTAAGTATTGAGCAGATACACGCTAACATTTGTAACATACATGGAGGATGTGAGGTGTAGCAGTAATAAATATCCATACGCTCATTATTCAGGTTCAGAAATAGAGTTTAGCATTACCTTGAAGTTTTATACATGGGCCTTCCCAGGCCTAACAGCTTTGCTTTTCCCTTGATTGGGACCCCTATCATGAACTTGGCATTGACAGTTTCATCGTTTTACTTGTAATTTTACAATCTAGAATTGTGTCCTTAAAGTTTATGTGGTTAAGTTTATTAATCATATCTAAGTAGAAACTATTTTATGCCTTCTGTGAGACTGGCTTTTTTCCTCAATATTTCTTCTTTAGAATCTTTGTGCTGTTTCTTCTAAGTGTACTTCATCCATCTTTGCTGATGATTATTATTTCATCGTATAAATTAGTCCCAATCCATGTACCCCTTCTACACTGAGGAGCATTCGGATTGTTTCCAGTCTGGGCTGTTATCAGCAGAGTCTGCTGCAAAGGTTCTTGTATGTGATGTGTAAACATTCCTTGGAGTAGGCAACAAGGGAGAGATTTCAGAATGGAATTGCATGCTCATCTTCATATTTGCAAAATAAGTGAAACTTTTTCCCCTAAGAGTTTATCATGTTTATTCCCATAAGCAATGTACATTCTATCCATTTTTTACATGTTGGTGAATATTTGATGATACTTAAAAAAAAAAAAAACTTAAAAATAAAACACTATATGATTTTACTTTGAATTTTCCTGAGAGTTGCTCTTCTCAAGTTAAAGTCCCTAAAGTCACTGTCATTTCACATGTCTTATCTTTCTTATTTATTTATTTTGGAGACAGAGTCTCATTATGTCACCCTCAGTAGAGTGCTGTGGCATCATAGCTCATACCAACCTCAAACTCTTGGGCTCAAGTGATTCTCTTGCCTCAGCCTCCCTAGTAGCTGGGACTACAGGAGCCTGCCACCACACCGAACTATTATTTTTGTTGCAGTTGTCATTCGTGTTTAGCTGGTCCTCGGACAGTTGGAACCCTCCAACCTCAGCGTATGTGGCCGGCGCCCTACTCACTGAGCTATAAGCGCTGCCTGTCCTATCTGATTTAATATAGTAAAATTTGACATATCGATCCTTTTTACCCTTTCTGATGCACTTCCTTCACTAGACACCATATCAACTTGGCTTTCTTCCTACCTTTCTAGTTATTCAGATTCCTTTGCTATTTTATTTTCACATTTAACCTTTAAATTCTGTGTGACCCTGGTCTCAGTTATTGACCTCTTTCCTTTTCCAGCAACATTTACTCCATAGGTGATTTCATCTAATCTAGGTGCTTGAAATATCATCCACAATCTGACATATAGTTCCTGCATTTAAATCTTCAGCTCCTATGTTCCCCTTGAACTTGAGTCCTATTTATCTTACAATATCGCTGTGCCCACTCTAGTGCCTAACGGGCAAACTTTGAGCTCCTAATATTCTCATTGCCTTCTAGAAAGTGCTCCCTCTCAACTGTTCCATCTTGAAAGAATTGGCCAGTCAATTCTTTCCATTCTTGATGCTAAAAACTTCTGCAGCCGTCTTTGACTCTTCCTTTCCCTTCAAAAGCCTCACCCATTCCATCAGCAGATCCTGTCTGCTCTGCCTTAAAACTAGATCCAGACCAGTTGTACTTCTCACTAACTCAGCAGGCCTTGCACTTACCTGAGCTCCACTCTTTCTCTCTCTTCTACTTTAATTAAAATAGGTTCCCTCCCTACTTCAGACCCTGCCCTGCAAGACTATTCATAATACTTCAGTGGCAGTGATTGTGTTAAAAAGTAACTCTTAGGAAGTCATATCTCAAAATCCTCCAGAGTCTTCCTATCTCACTGTACACATGAAGGTTCTACACCTCATCATCTGTCTGATTTCTGAAGCCACAGCAGCTTTCTGTCGGTGGGACACCCCAGAAACACCCCCATTTCAGGGACTTTGTGTGTGAATTTTCTTCTAAGACGTTCTTCTCCAATATCTACACGATAGCTTTCTCTCATTTTCTCTAAGTCTTTACTCAAAACCACTTTCTCAGAGAGGCATTTCCCCAATCTCAACTGGTGTTTTGCACCACCCCTCTCTGAGCCTCTGTTTTATTTTTCCACTAACACTTAACACCAGATGATATATTATATATTACACATTTTACGGATTCTTCTCGTTTATTCTCTGTCTCCCACTGCTAGAATGTAAGCTGCACAAGAAGACAGGTTTCCTCCATCCCCTTCAGTATCATGTCCCCATCCATATGATAAAATGTACTTACATCTGTGGGCCATCAACCTTTCAGAGATGACAAGGACAAAGTCAACTTAGGCTTTCCTGATTTTCTACAGCACCATATATATTTCCAATGGTCGTTACCATTATTCCGCAATTTCACAAAGGATTGGAAGACTTTGGTCGGAGATACCAAATTTCCTATGGAAAGAAATTAAGCGACACAATTTGCTTATTGGTACTGTTCAGTCCTGTATGAGTAACAAGAAATTGGTGTTGAGTTAAAAGACAATATGAAAAAGGTCCCATGGGAAGGTAAATCTACTTCTGAAAAGACGCCTCTATGCAGTTTTAACACTGGGAGACTTTTTGAGACAAGTTGTGTGTACTTTTAATCCCCAACAATAAAAAAAAAAAAGAAAAAAAAAAAAGGAAAAATTATTCAGAGATGATTCTCTGCTATTTCACTATCTCAATACTATGTTATGAATGACTATAAAAAATACATATTTCCTTCCCTATTCTATTATGAGAGGCATTTTATTATTCATTTTACCCTGAGACAGATTTAACTTGTGTTCCATTTACTTTTATTCCTTGGAGATATATATCATGCTTCTTTTTATTAAGCTGTTTATTTTGCCAAGATATGATGTCTATTGCAAAACCAATGTCTTCAGAACCTTGGAAAATTAAAAAGAGGAAGAAGGATTCTGAACATCTCTACAAAGGCTTATAAATAATTGCTTTTCTCTCAGGTAATCTTCAGTGAGGCTGCCTTTTAATTTTATTGGTTGGTTGGTTGTTTTCCTGCTATGGGGCTACAAATATATGGGAAAACAGAAAAAAAATAAAATCATTATGTGTCTCATGGAAGATAAAATCAATATGATATTCTTATTAAATATGAGTTCCATTTTCCTACATACGTCCAATCTAGACACATCCCTCATTCTTGTCTTAAATCTGATCACTCTTCTATCCCGATGAAGGCAAAGGATCATCTAACAACAAAAAAAAAGTACAAGTATTTCTCTACTCTAAAAAGAAACAGCCCGCGGTTCCCTGGGTAGATAAGGTGGTTTGTGCAGCCATCAGGTGTCATTGTGCTAACATGTCAGTTGCCAGCACATCTAGCTTAGATTCTTTAGGAGATTTAATTCCAAGGAAAAGTGGGCCAGGGGAACGGGGCCAATACAGACATGCTGTCTGTATATTGTGATTTGTCACAATCACAGTCTGGACCAGGCTCACTACCCCGTAATGTATTTTTATGACTTACACAGCCTCAGCCACACAAAACATGGGTGGATGGGGTGAAGGGAAAGACAGAACCGGTCAAGAAAAGGCATAAGACTTTATCAGCCCAGCAGAAGGGCCTGCGTTTGTAATATAGTCATTCATCCACGGCTCAGTGGTCCAAAGGGGTCTGAATCTTATTGGTCTAAACCAATAGTATGGTATTTAAAAAGAATGTCGCTGCTTAACAAATAGAAAACAGAATACCCTTTATCTTTAGAGACAAATAGTTATTAGAAAAATCTCCTATGATCTCCACACGCCTCCTCCAGAAGATAAATAAAATGAACTATCAGCCCAAAGGAGTTTTGGTAGTGGCCAGATAAAGGGAAGCTGGAGAAGAAACAGAACAGAAAGAACACAGTTTGCCTGATGGCCAACGCTGCTGATACTGCCGCCATCCAGACCCAAGCCTGGCCCAGCAGCAAATCCTGGGAACTAAGCCTCAGAGTCCACGCAGTGCTAAGGCATTTTAAAAAAGGAGCAAGTGCTTCCATTTCTCTCCTTCAAACATGCTGACTTTAAATACTGCAGCTCCTAGCAAAATGGACATAAAACTTTTCTGGAAATGAACATTGAAAGTGTCGCAACTCACTACCACACAGACGTGAAACAGCAAGTATGAGGGTACTAGAAACACCTGGGGCAAGTGACAAGAATAAACATCACCACCATTTATAAGCAACCGGTCAGGCCCCCAAAGGAACTTGGAGCATGAAATTGTCAGAGGCCGCAGAATTGCGATATACAATGATTATAATAATTATATATGAAATGATTAAAGAAATGTGAGGTAGCTGCTGACAACTATGAACAGAGGACAGACGAGAGAGAGATGAAAAACATTAAAACTTCCAGAAATGAGAAGTACGGGGGGGTAAAAATAGGAAAATAGTTTACTATTTTAAATTGCGCACGAACTCTGTAACCATCCTTTATAACTATTGAAATTTTTAAAGAAGTGTCAGCTAACAGTGGATTAAAGAAAAGATGAAATAAGCCTGAAGAGAGAATTATTGAACCTAAAGATTTATCTGAAGAAATCAAGCAGAATGCAGTACAAGGTTGGGGAGAGGAAATAGAAACTGTGTCAAGCATCTTTGGGAATAAAATGTCTCATATCCACCTTAGCGGAGTTTCGGGGAAAAAAAGAGGCAATATTTTAAGGGACAATGGTTGACAATTTTCAAAACCACTGAAATTTCTCTTCAGAGTCTTTAAACTAATTTTATTTTGAATGTGAAACTGTTGGGTGAAACAGAAAAAGAAAATAGAAAAATTATTTATCAATTTCAGGATGGCAGTATTTTTTGTTATCTCAAATAATTGTTTGCCCAAAGTAGGAAGATTAATATGTAAATGTTTTTTAAAAAATATGTGGTCTTTAGCAAGGAAGATTAGGGCAAATATTTTGAATAATATTTCCATATTTTTCTTAATAGAAATGACTCTGTAGGAATTACTACCTAGCATTCCATTTTTACTACGATAAAGAAAAAGCATAAATCATAGTAAAATTGTTGGAATAATTTCATTGCCGATTTAGAACATTCATCTTACTCATTAAAAAATGTTCTCTATTTTTACGATTTTTCTTTGTTGTTCCTTTTCCCCACAGACATCGACATGTGACTCAATATTAACTCATTAAAGTGTTTGATGCCATCAGCAGAACTGGGATTTATAACCAAACTGCTCCTTCTGATACATTGTAAAGCTACTCACCAAGAACATTTAATCACATCTAGTTCATTCTCGGTTCCCAACAAAATAAATCAGAACACGGTAAACACAGATTATTCTTGCTGTGTGCTTTTCCCCAGTGATACTTTAGATGTTAAATAATTTCTACCTTGATAATGACTTTGGTGACCGAGCAACGTTTTCAATAGTCTTCTATCCTCTTCTATAAGATGGTAAATGTTGCTTATGTGAACAGTGTAGCCTTTACTTAATGAGGCATTACCAAGATTATCAAGATTATACACAATTCAGTCTTCTTCTTTTATTAGGACAAATGGGACCCATTCGTTGTCTATGGAGGACATACCTTGCTCTGTAAATCTATATCTTACTCATGTTTTGTAAACCTATCTTTTCCTTCCTCAGTAAACTTTGTTTCAAGCTTTAAAAACTTATATACACAAGGCTGGGCGCAGTGGCTCACTCGTGTAATCCTAGTACTCTGGAGGCCGAGGCAGGTGGATTGCCTGAGCTCGTGAGTTCAAGACCGGCCTGAGCAAAAGCCAAACCTCATCTCTAAAAACAGACAGGTGCTGTGGCAGGCACCTGTAGTCCCAGCTACTTAGGAGGCTGAGGCAAGAGAATTGCTTGAACCCAAAACTTTGAGGTTGCTGTGAGCTGTGATGCCACAGCACTCTACTGGGGGCAACAAAGTGAGACTCTACTTACAGTTAATTACAGTGAAAATAAGCCTGACCTTAAGGAGAAATACAGAACAAATATATATTTAAGAAAATTATTAAATTAAACTTTATCATAGGGACTAAAAAAGTCTACAGAATTAATTAACAAAAAGTAATTAATAACACTTAAGATCTATTACTTAGAGTGAATTATGATGAGTAGTATTCTCCTTTAGACATCTGAAAAGTAACCATATCGTTATAGCTGTGAACTTCATAGGAATTGACCTTCGTTAAATGTTTGCTATGCGTGCTAGGAAATATTATTAATATCAGCTGAAAGGTTCTGGACCCAAGGATAAAAGATTATTCCAAGGTGCGAAACAAAGGAAAATAGAATCCCCATTCTGTGTGAGTAACGTGGTCTTCATTTCCACCTGGATGCAGGCGGGGTGACATCAGAAAAGCAATTCTGGGTTATAGCAGATGGGGACTTAAAGGGGCAGGGAGACTGGGATTGGGGACTTAAAGGGGCAGGGAGACTGGAAGTGGGGATTTAAAGGGGCAGGGAGACTGGGAGTGGGGACTAAAGGGGCAGGGAGACTGAGATTGGGGATTTAAGGGGCAGGGACGCTGGGAGTGGGGACTTAAAGGGGCAGGGAGACTGAGAGTGGGGATTTAAGGGGGCAGGGAGACTGGGAGTGGGGACTTAAAGGGGCAGGGAGACTGGGAGTGGGGATTTAAGGGCAGGGAGACTGGGAGTGGGGATTTAAGGGGGCAGGGACGCTAGGAGTGGGGACTTAAAGGGGTAGGGAGACTGGGAGTGGGGATTTAAGGGGGGCAGGGAGACTGGGAGTGGGGACTTAAAGGGGCAGGGAGACTGGAAGTGGGGATTTAAAGGGGCAGGGAGACTGGGATTGGGGACTAAAGGGGCAGGGAGACTGGGAGTGGGGATTTAAGGGCAGGGAGACTGGGAGTGGGGATTTAAGAGGCAGGGAGACTGGGAGTGGGGATTTAAGAGGCAGGGAGACTGGGAGTGGGGATTTAAAGGGGCAGGGAGACCGGGAGTGGGGATTTAAGAGGCAGGGAGACCGGGAGTGGGGATTTAAAGGGGCAGGGAGACCGGGAGTGGGGATTTAAGGGGCAGGGACACCGGGAGTGGGGACTTAAAGGGGCAGGGACACTGGGAGTGGGGACTTAAAGGGGCAGGAACACTGGGAGTGGGGATTTAAGGGGCAGGGACACTGGGAGTGAGGAGTTAAAGGGGCAGGGAGACTGGGAGTGGGGATTTAAGGGGCAGGGACGCTGGGAGTGGGGACTTAAAGGGGCAGGGACGCTGGGAGTGGGGACTTAAAGGGGCAGGGAGACTGGGAGTGGGGACTTAAAGGGGCAGGGAGACTGGGAGTGGGGACTTGAAGGGGCAGGGAGACTGGGAGTGGGGATTTAAGGGGCAGGGACACTGGGAGTGGGGACTTAAAGGAGCAGGGAGACTGGGAGGGGGATTTAAGGGGCAGGGAGACTGGGAGTGGGGATTTAAGGGGCAGGGAGACTGGGAGTGGGGACTTAAAGGGGCAGGGAGACTGGGAGGGGGATTTAAGGGGCAGGGAGACTGGGAGTGGGGATTTAAGGGGCAGGGAGACTGGGAGTGGGGACTTAAAGGGGCAGGGAGACTGGGAGGGGGATTTAAGGGGCAGGGAGACTGGGAGTGGGGATTTAAGGGGCAGGGAGACTGGGAGTGGGGACTTAAAGGGGCAGGGAGACTGGGAGGGGGATTTAAGGGGCAGGGAGACTGGGAGTGGGGATTTAAGGGGCAGGGACACTGGGAGTGGTCTGTTCACCACTTCCTGGGAGGGACATACAGTCCATTCTTCCTGGGTGGGTCAATTCTACCTGGGCAGGTCAGTAATCTGATTCTATCATAAGCATATTAAACATATTAATTCATTTGAATCTTAAACCAATGAAGAAAATACTACTATTATATGCATTTTATAGAAGAGGAAACTAAGCTGTGGTAAAGTGAAACATTTGGTTCCATTCGTGATTTTATTTCTATTTCTAACAATTCAGAATGGTCACTTACTGGTGGTCTGTAGTTCTCTCTCAAGAGCTTACCAATTTTTGTGACTCTAGGAATGATACTTATGTACTCTCATCATGAATTTTCTCATGAAACCCCTCTCACCTTTTCTATTTTTTCATGAGCAAGAATATTGTATGAAATGATTCCAATAAAGTCTTTAGCTCAGTGCCTCCCAAATAAAGGTAACAGTTCCATTGTGTAGCTGTGTTGTATGATGGTAAGGATGATGGTGGCAAAATCAGGACAACATGGAAGTGTTTTGTAAGCTCCATCCAATCCTCTGATTTTTTTTTTTTTTTGCAGTTTTTTGCCAGGGCCAGGTTTGAACCCACCACCTCCGGTATAGGGGCTGGTGCCCTACTCCTTTGAGCCACAGGCGCCGCCCTCAATCCTCTGATATTTTTAAAGCTTCAGTTAGATTCTCTACAAGTGAATCCTTGAATACAGTCTTTCTATTAGCAGTAACTGACTTTTTTATTCCCTTGAAATACAGAATGTGTACTAATATGAGAATGATGGATGGGGAAAAGATACATAAGCGGCTGCTGTCCTGCACGCCAAATGAAATTATTTTAGACAGAGAGGGCATTAGAAGCCGTAGAAGGCTACAAGGCAAGACACATCGTCAGCTTTAATAAGAACTCAAATGTAATGGATGCAAAGAAGCTTGGGAAGAACAATACAGTCCACCACAACCACAGAACTTGGGGCTTCACTATGAATAAATCTTGGGGAAGAAGAAAAAGAACAAAGAAAGCAAAGTCCATCTTCATTTTTATGGAATTGGAAACAACTTCCAGTCATCCTTTGCTGGCCTTTTCCTATCACCTGCACATACTGATAGCAACATTATCTGTCATATTCTATCTGAAAACAAAAGAAAACAGCAGGCATATCAATACTTGTCCCTCTATTCCACTGCTTAGGAATTTTTCCAAAAAAAAAAAAAATCATTAAATTCAACAATATTCTTCAAGTGCCAAAGAGATAAGTGAAGCCACTGTAGCCTGCATGACTCTGGAGATGTCTACCATTCGTGATGATATAAAAACAGAGCATAGTGGCAGACCAGAGGATTAATTGCTTAAGGCAGAATATGAATTATATTTGGAACTATAATAAGATTGGGGCCACATTCATACCTTAGTCAAAGGTGACATCTCACGTTGCCTACGGTTTTGGTTGTGCTTGTGAACAATTGTTAAAATCCACTTATTTTTTATGCAAATGAAAAATCACATTCTGCCAGAGACTGCTTCCCCTTGAACGGGGATGTAACATCCCTGCAAAAATGTGAGGTCGTAAGTAAGAGAAAACTGAAGTGCAAATGAATATGACTGAGGAGAGGTGATAGAATCTGCTTTAATTTTCAAAGCATCAACGGGAAAAGATAGGCCTGGCTAGAGAAGAATCCCTAAATCACACTGATAGTGAGGTCACCAGCAGCTGCTCACATACATCCAATGGCAACTTTTTGTGCTGTGACAAATTTTATAAGAGAGCACAAAACAAAATTAAACGATGTGGGTAATGTGATAATAATGCCTGTTCATTTTTTATGACTCTTTTTCCTGAAATAGGAAATGTCTTCATTTATGTGACAAAAGAAGGTTGCCTTTTGCCGCTGACTGAAGGGTTTGGCCAATTCTCTGCTCAAGTGCTTTTAACTCCTGATTAACTAGCAATTGGACAAAATTATACTTTCAATTGCACTCTAGGCTCTCGGTGTCAACTTAGGATGAACTGTCTTCAAAACAAATAAAACATTAGTTGAAATTAACACACTTTTATGTTACATAAAAGGCCTTTTTCTCTGTAAATGTAACAATCACATGAACAACAAAAAGGAAACAAAAAGACTAATAATTCGTCTTGCAATGGTCTGTTCAATATTCCATGGAAAAAAGAAAAGGATGAAAGATCCAAATGAAAAAGATGTTTGTAAACTAAGGCCCAGGGAGCCACTGACATGTTTCATTATGACATATGCTGGCAGCAAGTCCCCTGTGCTGAAGAAATGGTGGCCTTCTAACAAACCAAAGGAATTTGTTGCCGTTCTGGCTTTCTGGTTCTCCACACTCAAATCATCTCTGGTCCTACATCTGTCTTTTACCAAAAGAGTAATAAATCTTCACCTTTTCTAAGAGTCCCAGACTACTAAAAATAGATACCCTAACATTTTCTTGATTACCCAGGATTGCTTTAAAAATATCGAACATGTGTGAATGGACAGATACATTACTAGAGCATTCTTTTAACAATTTAGAAAGTAGTTATGTATTAATAACTAATTAGCACATTCGAGGATAATTCTAAAGTTGTATTTTATTTATTTTACTAAAATTACAGGGCCAAGAAATGATGACATACTGATTTTGGTTAGTGAACGGTGTGTGACTACCGGCCAATAACTTTCTATAATCCATTTTTAAGATGAGTACTTTTAAATGATCACAACACCTTTCTCCACTGATGCAAAAAATAGTGCTGTGCTATTGTCCTTTTCATTATTTCAAAATATGGCCAAATGTATTTATAGAAAAGTGATGAGTTAGAAATTAGAAGGCTAACGCATCTACTCAGAATTGTGAGAGGATTAAGCAATTAAAATAATTAATGTTAAAACTGTAAGAAATATTCTGGAAAAATATGAAAAGAGAGAGAAAAATTTAATTTATCAGAGATGTATCCCATGTGTTGAGATAAAGGAATTAAATGTTGCAAAGATGCCTGTACTTGCAATGCTTTTCTAATCATATTAA
The DNA here is from genome assembly GCF_027406575.1 of Nycticebus coucang. Taxonomy (NCBI): domain Eukaryota; kingdom Metazoa; phylum Chordata; class Mammalia; order Primates; family Lorisidae; genus Nycticebus; species Nycticebus coucang. The sequence goes on from NC_069803.1 coordinate 17,811,963, forward strand.
TATAAAATGTTTTGGTGGGGCGCGGTGGCTCTCGCTTGTAATCCTAGCACTTTGGGAGGCTGAGGCAGGTAGATAGATTGCTTGAGTTCAGGAGTTGGAGACCAGCTTGAGCAAGAGCAAGACCCATCTCCACTAAAATTAGAAAAACTAGCCAGGTGTTGTGGCAGGTACCTGCAGTCCCAGCTATTCTGCAGGCTGAGGCAAGAGGCTCACTCAAGCCCAAGAGTTAGAGGTTGCAGTGAGCTGTGACAGCACAGCACTCAATCCAAGGTGACAGAGTGAGGCTCTGTCTCAAAAAAAAAAGAATGCATATAAAATTTAATCAGATGCTTTCTCTGTGTCTTTGGGATGATCATATGAATTTTCTCCTTTATTCTTTTGATATAGTCCATTATATTGATTGATTTATGAATGTTAAATCTGCCTTTTCACATTTGAAATCTTGGGACACACCATATGTGAATCCTGGGCTAATCCATACTTGATCTCGACATTACATTTTCCCAAAGTAACTACTTTCTACTTACTGGATTCAACTTGCTGATACTGTGCATAGAAATGTTGCGTCTGTGTTTGTGGTGAGGTCAGCCTCTTTTTTCCCCATCATAGCACCTTTGTCTGGCGTCAACATCTCATGTGTTTGCCTCTGGATGACTTGTCGAGTGTCTCCTCACTTTCTATTCTCAGTTTGTGTGAAGGGACATATCTCTTAAAGGCCGGTGACCTGTCTGTGACTGAAATGTTTTGTGTGTGCATACGTGTGTGTGTGTGTGACTATTTTAATCCTCGTGGGCCATACCTTGTAGGTGAAGATGCTTACACGAGCTAAAGTCTTGACCGACTCATGTTAATTTTGACAGACATGAAGAAATTAACCATGGACATACGTTTAGTTTTTTACACAGTTGAGGCAAATCACATGTACACTTAGGTAAAGAAAAATGTCTTTCAACCTAAAGAAACATAGATTATCCATTAATAGCAACAACAGAACATTTTCATTTATAGCCTTCCTCTATATTGACAGAAATTAGATTTTTAAATCCATCAAAAAGTCTTTGCTATATCTTGGGTGCTTTAGAATTACTCTTGCAAATAACAAGTGAGCATAGGACATAGATTATTTTAAAAATATTTCTTTCATGACATCATATTATGTTTCACACATCACTGCTTTGTTTTTTATAATCCCAGGGGTTTCGATACACTGTTGAGATATTTTGTATTTGCAAAACAAAACAAGTCAAAAACAGTTGTGTCCATTTTATCTTCTGAATATCTTCCTTACCAATAAAGGCTCTTATCTTCTGTACAGGTAATGATAGTGGTGTTCAAGAAGCGAGGAACAGAAGGGCAATGGAGGTGCTCAGGGAGTGTTTCCCAGAAATAATCAGCTTGAGGGTCAGTGAGAGTCTTACAGAGGTGTCTGAGAAGATAAGATACTTTGCCTTCAAGCACTATTACTCCTTGTCACTTTTGTAAATACTTTTTAAAAAGTTATTTTGTTAAAAGGTGATCACAGGTGGTTTTATATACCCAGAAAAAGAAATCAAAACTAAAATTCCACCAGCTGATAAGATTTGGGCTCTTCTCTCTCTCTGCGTGCAAAGAGCAAGATTTAAGAAAAAATAGCTACTTTATTTACAACAAAACATGGGATAATCTTGTCTGAATTTAGAGTTTTTCCTTGGATCTGAAAGCTTCTAGGAACACTTGTTCCTAGAACTACAACTGTAACTTGTAGTTACAGTTAACTATTTGGTGAATCATGGTTTTATTACCTGTATAACTGGTGCTCAGAGGAGTCTCAGCTTCTGTGTACCACATATAAAGAAGAAAAAGTTCGGGGTGGTGCCTGGGGCTCAAAGGACGCCGGCCCCATATACTGGAGGTGGCAGGTTCAAACCCAACCCTGGCCAAAAACTGCAAAAAAAAACAAAGAAGAAGAAAAAGTTCTATTTTTCAGTCACTGCTTTCAAATATAGACATGTAATGTTGAAACACCTTCACGGCTGGGGTGTTGGTCTCTTAGTAACATATAATTTCAATGCCATAATTATTCCATTGTTTTAAGTTTCTTAGCTTGAATTTTAGAAATCACATACCATATTTAAGGCTCTACCAGTCCCCCTGTACAGACTGGATTTGTGGCTCTAGGAGCTTGGATTAGGGGGTCAGTCTGCTGTCACATCCCTCCACCTCCAGCACACTGAGGACATGGTCCAGGAAACCAGAACGGAGGATGAGGGCCTGGCCGAAGGAACGTGCTTGGGGCCACTACGCCCTCGCTCTATTAGAGGGAACTGGAGGGGTAATTACACAGAATTACAGCTGGAGCTGCTAATTGGCCAGGTTTAGGCAGCCAGAAAAGAAACAGGTGTCATATTTATGACTCAGTCTTTCAGTCCTTTTTATCTAGAATAAAATGTTTTGCTTGTTCCACTATTAGTCCATTTATTTGATCTTTAGCATATTTTGCAAGATACTAAATTACTCTCTCTCTTAAAACCTGTCTACATTCACATACTAATTATTTATTTACAACCTGCTGAATATTTTATATCAATACTCTTTGTTTCTGTTTTCTCTAGCAGAATTGCACGTTCTCAAATGACATAGCAAACTCACATTAGTGACATGGAGGCACCAAGGGAGAGGATTGATATGAATTATAATTCATCATTCGTCAAGTCCCAAACACGGTCACTAGGCACATTGCGTGTGCCAGTTCAGTGCTATCTGAACAGTAGCATGGGGGGGATTGAAGAGATGAAGCTTAATGGTCCTAGAAAAGAGCTAATTTGCTCAAGGTCACAGAGCTATGCGATTGTGGGGCCTGAATCTGATCGAAATCTCTGTGGCCCCGTAGTTCAGACACACCACTGTGTGACACTAGTTACTGAAAGGGAACGTATTTTTTTCCTGAGAATAAAAAACAATCATTAAGGAAGGGTTAGAACATCTTAGAAAAACAAGGTTGGTCTAGGTCCTGCAGAAAGCATTGAAAAGAGTTATAATCCACAGAATCAAACTAAATACTTCTTTTTCCCCGCTTCATACAGATACCACAAAATCGCACATATTGGGTTAGATTTATCTCTAGATATTTAGATCATCTAATTACTCTTGTAAATGATACTCTGAAAAACGTATATATATAAAATATCATTTATATATTATTTATATACATATACATATATATGCATATATGTATTAGTTCTTGGTTTCTGGTAAATCCATGATGTCTTTAATGAGAAATTAGAAACATAGCTCTCTAGTAGTGTTTGCCATCTTCTGAGAATTTGTCATGCAAAATATATTTTGAATTTGAACTCTAAATTAGTTGCAAACATTTTATACAAGGAAGTCTTCATTTACTTCTGAATATTATATTATATTAAATATTATAAGATAACTAATACACATTTATATTAGGGAATAATTTGCTAACTTAAATATTTAACTCAATATTTGATAAAATGTTTCACATCATTGTTAATTACCACCATCAAAATGCAATAGCAGATAACAACAATATCCTTGGAATTACAACACAAGCTATAATTTACTATGGTGCTATTTACAATAAAATGTGTAGCCAGCATGAAGTTATTTTACACACTCTTTTCACCACTGTATCAAATATAAAATCTCAAAAAGATAGATACTCACATACACTTAAAATTTAAGGATCTGTAAAATGTAAGAATAATAAAATTTGGTTTTATTATATTGGAAATGGAAAATAGGTTAATAAACATGTAGCTTATTTATACAAAACAATTGCCGATTTATTGCTACCATTCAAATATGGCCTTGTTTTCAATATAGCCTTGCTGGGAAAAGGTAGAGAACTTAACTATTCATTATTGGCTCTGAAAACTTGTAACTTAGTCATTGTGTTACATTATGATCCACATTTTCCCCACGACATCATGGGGAAATAAATTATTTCTGGAAGCTCTTTTAACTCTTTCAGAAGGCCGGAGCACCACGAGTGCACGGGTGCAATTTATAAAGTGACAATTACATGCTTGGAAAATCGAGCTCGATTATTAATTTGGAAAACATTTTGAAGCAAGTTGAGCCTAATTTTCAAGTATGTACCAATCATTTAGTAAGAAGTATTTTAGCATCTTTCAAATATGTCATATATTTTCTGTGATATAGAGGCCAATATATTTACAGTTAAACTATAACATAATGTAAAAATGGATTCTAACACTTCATTTCCATACAGTTTTTTCTGAGGTTATAACTGATTACAACACTCTTGGTGCACTTTATATCTGTGAGTCTGATTACTTTCATGTGGTTGGAAGACCACTGGCAGAATTGAATATGTTGTCTAGCATAATGGTTCTAAGGAAATGAGACTAGCCTGGATGAACTGAATATTCAACCTAACGATGAAGAATATTCACAGTTTCAAAGCATTGGAAACACTACAAACAGTTCCTGGTGATATGAATCACCGTAGAGATATTACCTAGGGAAAAAATTTAAATATCAGGTCAATAATAAGTTGCCTGTGCGTAACAATTGTTCAGAGAAGAAACGTAATGGAATAAGTAATCTTCTAAATACGTGTCCACATCCTACTTTTACACAGAATCTGTAGCTTCTAGGGAATCACAAAGCTGAAAATCATTGAATAATTACTTTGTATAATATGATACGTTCTGTTATTCTTTCCCTTTTCTATATGGCTTTCTTTTATAATTAAAACATTTTGAGATAGTTACCAGGGATATTTTTAAAAATAAAATTCAAAACTTGTGCTTTTGATTAGTGATTGCAAGCGGTTTCCATTGCACAAAATGATTGTATTGGTTGGTTTATGTAAAAGCTATAATTTGTCAAATTGGATTTCAACACAGTTGAATTGTACAGCATGTAAATAGGACATTAAAAGTGAAACATATTTGATATTCACATTGTAAGGAAATGAAATCGGCCTTTGTAAAGAAAATAAGAAATGCTTTTTTATTGGGTTCACTGGGAAAATGTAGGACTCAATGGATCCATTCAGATCTCTTTCTCTCCCTTTCATAGATTTCAAACATCCTTTGCTGTCCTGATATTTGCTATCAGAGTCATTTTCAAGTAAAGGCATAACCCGCTAGTTATTAGAATTTAATTATTACTGTTTTTTCCATTTCTATATCCTCTTCTTAATCTATTAATTATGGGATGAATTTTATTTGTAAATTGGGAAGGGAGTGCTTAAATTTAGATGAGAAACAAGATCTTTTCATTTCATTTCTGCTCAGAAAATTATCACCTGGGGAAGCTGCACAGTGACCTCTGTTTTAAAGAACAATAAGGTTGATATTTGATGAGTACTCATGAAAAACAATTTCGGTTATGGAAGCGAATAGCAGAGCATGATCACAAAAGGACAAATTTAATGTGAAAATTGTGAATGAAACTTATATATGATGGAGGAAAAAATAGTCATGGAAAGGTATTTGTAAGTGACATGAGTGATGGAAAATGTCTAGAGAGATCAAAAATGACAAAGATGGATGGAATTCAACTGAAAAGGAATTAATCTGAAATTGAAAGTAAATTAATTTTTAAAGATCTTGACCTTGTAATTGTTTATGACACCAAAATTTGTGTTAGTTTTTTTTTTTTTGGCATTAAGAGCTGCTTCAGACACAGGTTGCATTTTTACAAATGTACTGTGCTCATGAGATGATGAGTGAGACAAAAAAAAAATAGATGTGATTATCATAAAATTTTTCACTGGTAAAATTTCATAATTTTCTTGAAAATTTGACGCCCGGGTGAGAGTCCTAACTATTAAAACAAAGTTTTTCCTTCAGAACATTTAATTATTATTATTATTATTTTTTTTGTAGAGACAGAGTCTTACTTTATGGCCCTCGGTAGAGTGCCGTGGCCTCACACAGCTCACAGCAACCTCCGACTCCTGGGCTTAAGCGATTCTCTTGCCTCAGCCTCCAAGTAGCTGGGACTACAGGCGCCCGCCACAACGCCTGGCTATTTTTTGGTTGCAGTTCAGCCGGGGCCGGGTTTGAACCTGCCACCCTCAGTATATGGGGCCAGCGCCTTACTGACTGAGCCACAGAGAGCAAAATGTTTGTCTCTTGGTAAAGAAGGCTTTGAATTATCTTCCTTCCAGTCACACATCCTTTACCTAATATGTTGTTTTTGTCCAGTGAATGAATGAATGAATTCATTGCTCCCCATCTTGTTGGGGCTTGTTACTTTGCTCATTTGAAATCAGAAAAGGTTACAGAGGTTGGAAACTTTTCCTAAAATGTATGTCCTGAAAATAAACAGCCTCTGAGATAAAACGGAACACCTGAGCATTTGATGGATTACATCTCAGTTGTAGCTGACAACCTTACTCCCTGGTGCTACAGTTTTTTTCTAATAATTGAGTCTCAGTCTATTAAAAGACAATTACATTCTACATTTACTGAGTTTCACATGTATCCTTGTAAGATGCACCGCAGGTGTAATCCCTCTAATCACCCTCCCTCCTGTGTCAAACTGTGTATAAAACCAGTGTATGGTGCCCCCTGATCGCATTAATGTACACGGCTATGATTTAATAACAAAAAAAGAAGACCAAAAAAATAATAATAATAAATAAAAGACAATTACAGTTAACGCACACAGGTAAGTGATGAAAAGGACTAGAACAGCTTCTGTGGGGCGGGTTCTTAAAACACAATTCAACACAAGGGTTTTTACATTTTTTAAATGTATCTATTCCATAAATAGACACTGACATCATTTTAAAAGACTCAATATAACAGAAAGAATGGGAAAAATTTTTGCTTTGCTATTTTGTATAACACATTTTTTTTAAGTTAGATAAAAGTTGGAGTAGTTAATATTTACCTTGTGTATTATAATGAAATGTTATATTTTTATATATAATATTATATTTTTTAATCACTATGTGTGGTTTTGAACAAAATAACATATTTTGAGGATGCCAATATGATTTTTTTTTTTTTTTATTGTTGGGGATTCATTGAGGGTACAATAAGCCAGGTTACACTGATTGCATTTGTTAGGTAAAGTCCCTCTTGCAATCATGTCTTGCCCCCAGAAGGTGTGGCACACACCAAGGCCCCACCCCCTCCCTCCTTCCCTCTCTCTGCTTTTCCTTCCCCCCCCCATGACCTTAATTGTCATTAATTGTCCTCATATCAAAATTGAGTACATAGGATTCATGCTTCTCCTGCTGACTCTTTACTTTGGACCAACTTATGAATGAGATAAGAAGTGATAACCAATTTAAGGGGCATGATCCTGATAATTCCCATCACCGACTGTTGTGTCAGGACAGTCTGCAACAAAATAAAGAAGCCTGTTGGGACATTCCAAGTATATTAAGTTGTGGCTGTTGTATTAATTCAGTTTTTTAACTTAGTCCATTAGAAAATTACAAATACACTAACAATCACACAAAACAGTGGTGATCGCATGTGGTATAGAAGAAACTCCCACGATCCATTTTGATACCTTATTTAATACATGAAATTAGACTCTCTGATAATTGTGCTGGTGAAATCATTACACTTAACATCCCTGGATTTATGTGAGAATAAGGTCTATTTCTTACTCCCTCAATTTCCTGAACTGCACAAAAGGGATTGCCTGAATAATATGGGACATTTTCCAAGCTGAGTTTGTTTCCAGAATGAGTATAGCAACATCAGAAGCCTCTCTCCCTAATATAGATTGAACTCAGATTATATCTCTATTAGAAGTAAATTTCTTGGAATAGTTGGGGTACATCATCTTTTAAGGGCACCCTCTATACAGTCAACAGAACGTGGATGTCACTGCAGGAGAACTTGCAGAGACTCAGATGAATGGACTTCCTCCAGCCATGCAATCTCTCTGAAATCAGATTTTCTCCCCTTTAAAAGGAGGAGGTCAGAGGGAGGGTTGCTAAGGAACATCTCTGGTACTTTTCCTGAGGGAGACATCAAACAAGTCTCTGTAAGAAGGATGTTTAGTCTGTTCACGCTGCTATAACAAGATATTTGAGACTAGGCAATTTGTAAACAGCATGAATCTCTTGATCACAGATATGAAGGCTGAGAAGTCCAAGATGAAGGTGGCAGCAGGTTTGATGTTTGGTGAGGGCCTGTCTCTACCTTCCAGATAGCAGTGGGTTGAGGTGTCAGAAGGACCGAGGGCCACAGAGAGATGAACCCCTCCACAGAACCTCTTTGGAAAAGGCACTGATCCCATTCATGAGGGTTCTGACCTCATGACTTAATTACTCTCCTAAAGTCTTCATCTCTTAATACTATATCATTGATGATTAATTTTTAGCATATGAACTTTAGAGAAACACATTCCAACCACAGCAGATAGCGATGAGAAGAATAAAAGTAGAATTCACAAAGTAGAAGTCTATTCAACTCTAGCACCAACTAGCTCTGTTTCTTTGTAACTTAAACTTTTCAGGAGAGCAAAATCCTTTTGACTATTTTATGAGATATCGTTGATGCATGTAAAATTTTGATTTCATGTTGCTTCTATTAAATATCATAAAACCAAATTTTAAGCCAAATCTGATAGTTTATAATGGAATAGTTTAATTTTTGCATGATTCTCAGTAATTATATGAGATTCGATGTGATTAATTACAACAATGTATGCGATTGTTTATATAATTGAAACTAATCTTACCTTTTTTAGTTCTATCCTAATCATTTTTTAATTTTTTCTTATTATTTCCCTTTGAATAACTTGATAATACAATGCTTTTGTTTTCCCTCATGCTGGTTTAACAAGGGATAAGATTGTCTAACTTTTGAATGTTTTCCTTCCTAGGTGTGAAGGCCTTGCTTCATGCTGCTGATTTTCATTTTTGTCCTTCAAAAGTCTAATTTTTTTTTTTTTTTTAGGAAGCCCATTTATTTCTGTTGTTTTATTCTCTGAAAACCTTTCGATCTTCCTATTTTTGGAATTCTGGAGTTTGACTGTCATCTGTCTGTTGTGGGCCCTTTTTGTCCATCCACCTTAGCTCTAAATATAATCTGGAAACACCACTTCTTCCTCTCTGACTTGTGTTCACACTTTCTTTCTTTTTATATCACTGTTTCTGTGTTTTAGATGAACCTCTTTACCTAATATTCCAGTTCAGAAAGTCCCCCTTGAGCAATTCAACCAAGCTATTGAGTTGATTTTCTTAAATGATTATGAGTAGATCTGTCTGATACCTACATAGACTGCTAATTCATTTTCTTCTATGCTAATTATTCGTTTTTTTATTGTTGGGGATTTAGGGAGGGTGCAAAGAACCAGGTTACACTAATTGCATTTGTCTGGCAAAGTCCCTCTTATAATTGTGCTCTGCCCCAAAGAGGTGGGTCACACACTATGACCCCCCAAACCCCTCAATCCTCCCGTTTCCTCTCCCCTATTCCCCCACCATGCACTAGATCTTTAATTGTCCTCATATCACAATTGAGTACATTGATTCTTGCTTCTCCATTCTTGTGATGCTTTACTAAGAAGAATGTGTTTCACCTCCATGCAGGTTAATACAAAAGATGTAAAGTCTCCATCTTTTTCTTTTCTTCTTTTTTTTTATTTTTATTAAATCATAGCTGTGTACATTAATATGATCATGGGGCACCATACACTTGGTTCATAGATCGTTTGACACATTTTCATCACACTAGTTAGCATAGCTTTCATAGCATTTTCTTAGTTATTTAGCTAAGACCTTTACATTCCACATTTACTAGGATTCACCTATACCCTTGTAAGATGCACCGCAGGTGTAATCCCATTACATCTTTTTAAATGGCTGAATAGTATTCCATGGTGTACATATACCACAGCTTGTTAATCCATTTCTGGGTTGATGAGCGTTTAGGTTGTTTCCATACTTCGGCAATTGTAAATTGAGCTGCAATGAACAGTCTAGTGAAAATGTCCTTATGATAATGGGATTTTTTTTTTTTTTTATTGAGTTCGGTGCTCCTGTTCTTTGGCATTTAGTTTAAGTAAATATTTAGTGAGCTCCTTTTTGCACATGAGGAACTTCACGTTCTTGATTGAGAATGGAAGTGGTGATCTCAGGGGGATGCTGAATGTGCTGTTGAACCAGTGGTGACAGCCTGGTCTTTTCTATGTAGGGTTTCCTCATTCTCTTTTCCTCAGGAAGTCTCTTTCTCCTTGAGTATAAGATACACTGTTGACCTCCCTGGCTTCAGGCCCAAAAGACAGAGAATTAACCCTGAGGAAAGGTATCATCAACACAACCTGCCCAGTAGAAGCTCAGGCAGGGAGTAGGGCCCTGCTGAGATGGCTCAGGAGACCATGGGAAGGCCTCCTCTTGATCTGTACCCACCGACTGCATACTGGTACGCCTCCAGAATTGTTTCCACTACCAGCCCAGATGGCTTTATGTTTTGTGTGATATTTTCACTCCATCAATTATAGTTGGTCTGCTTTCCTTTCTTTTTTCCTTTTTTTTTTTGAGATAGAGTCTCACTTTGTCACCCTCGATAGAGTGCCCCGTGGCGTCATAGCTCACAGCAACCTCTAACTCTTGGGCTTAGGTGATCCTCTTGCCTCAGCCTCCCAAGTAGCGGGAACTACAGGTGCCCACTACAATGCCCGACTATTTTTAGATTTTTTCTCTAAAAATCTAAAATCTATCCAGGACATCTCCCTAGAGCTATGACACCACAGGGTCTCACTCTAGCTCAGGCTGGTCTCGACCTTGTGAGCTCAGGCAATCCACCCGCCTCGGCCTCCCGAAATGCTGTGCTCCCATTCATCGGGAATTCAAAAGTTATGATCTGCTCCAGGGATTCTTTTCTTCCTTAGCATTGTGCATTCAGATTTTATATTTATAATTTCCATTGAAATATATTTTCTATTGTTTCAAAGCCTTTAAGAGTGGGAGAGGAGGGAGTTATAATTTCTGTCTCTGGGACATAACTGGGATATGAATTGACTTTCTGACTCAATGCTTATTTATCACTGTGTAGTTTCTTCTAAATCCATCCACGTTGTCCACAAATGGCTGCCTGATCATCAGGGCTCATCCCCACACTCCCCACCCTGTGAACGCCGGTGTGTTTGAGGGGATGACTGTACAGTTTACATGTGAAATAGTGAGGGAGCAAAGGAGATTTTGAGAAACTAGCAAAGACTTCTAGTTTGTTGTATTCACAATAAAGTATTTTTTGAATGAATGTATCCTTTATTAAATGTTATGTATAATATCTAATAAATAGAAAATAGAAAACACAGCATATATGTGAATTATCAAACAACATGATATAGTATAAAGCCAATAGGTAACTGACAGGCTAAAACTTTACCAATACCCTAGTCTGGTATTATTTTTTTCCACATTCTAAGTATCAGTTCCTTGCTTTTACATTTAAATGTCACCACATATGTAGGTAACTCTATTCGAACTTTGAAAATAATATCATGTCATAAGTTAAGACAACTTGGGCCTGACTTTTATCAGATAATGCCATGTATGTAAGATTTATCTATGATACGGCATTTTGTTCGTATTGTTCTATTTAGTAGATATACCACATTGTATTTAATAAATATGTAACTATTTATTTTCCTGTTAAAGACACTCGATTGTTTCTAGATTTTTACTTTAAGGTACTCTACTACTTACTTTGACTATTCTGGTACTGGTCCTGGCACACATATGCAACAGATTCTTAAGAGAATGTCTTAAGACAGGAATTGTTAGATGTCAGGGTCCATTCACTGCAACAGTCTAAATCATTATAACAAATATGTAAGAAAATATAAAAGTTCAAAGACAATAATTTATTTTTTGCAAGGACAATTGGAAGTACAAATTTTCCAAGCCAAGGAATCTGCGTCGTGTGGTGATTCAAGAATTGAGCCTGCTACTCTTGTATGGCTCCTGCAATTTTCAATCCATTTTTGTTTTCTACATACATTTGGTGGAGCAATATGTATGTTTCTGCTCAAAAAGCCACAACTCCGATTAACATGCATCATTTGCTCTCCTATTACACTGCCTAGAGTTTAAATACAAAAACTGCCTAGAGTTTAAATACATTACAGAAAATGTGCAAGGGAGGTTGGGGAAAGTAGCATGTCTGTGTCCTTAAAAAGCAGAGAGTCGATTTTGTGGTGAGCCATCGGTCTTTGCCACCATCTGCTTCTGGCCATCAAATGCCCCATCTGCACCATCCTCACCTTTAGAGAATACTCTTTTTCCTTGCCCAAAGAGTCAATCCAAAGTCCAATAAAGACACCATAGTCAGTTCAAAGTACAAGACCTTTGGGTGATGTTTAGCCTTTGACATCAGACCTGGAAGCACTTCTTCATGGCCCTATGATCTAGTGAATTGAAGACAACATTCTACCAACATACAGGTGACAAAGAACAAGGCGGGCAATGATAACAAAAGGAAAAATGAGGAAACACGATATCAAACCACAACAATTCCAGAATTCTGTTGGACGGGTGTGGGAAGGCATTCTTTCCTATCAACGGGGAAAGTATCTCGAATAATGAAAGTGCATCATCCTTACTCTTGTTGGCAAGGAATTTGCCTTCTGAGATGCTCAGTGAATCTCTGTCACCACTGTGGACCAAGGAGACTTTACCTTTCCCAGGGAATGAGAACCTTTAGTAGCCTACTTTCAAACAGTGTATGTTTGGGATCTGAAGAGTTCTGTGAAGTGTTAATTAGTTACAAACTTTTGGGGCCCAACTTGAGGTCTTATCAGAAATAGAAGTTTCTCAAAGAGTGAATAGATTTCTGGAAAATTTAATTACAGTCAGTTCTATTTGCTAGTAAATACATCAAAATCTGGTTGACTTTGAATTTATAAACTTTTTCTTTCGCTTGTAAATACCCAGTTTTGCCTAATCTCATCTCTATTTTTTATAGTAACTTGACGTAAGCCTGACAAAACCACCGAAACATATTGACACTCCAGCTCTATGCAAAGGCTTCCCTTTGCTTCCCTTAGTGGGAACATGGTCTGATTTTCAAGTTATCATAGGTGACAGTTTTGCAAATATTTTTTCTGACACGAAAAAGTCATATTGCTATTCAGCCTGCAATGACCATGTATTTTCTGCAAGCTACCTCCCCACTAAGACACTGGAGGATATTTTGAGTTATACAGAAAGCCATTTTCCATGAAACACTGGCATTGAGAACCTTGGTCACTGGGCAACAAAAAGCAGGGATTCCTAGGGAACAGAAAATAGTGAAGTGACAGTTAGGCATACCCATCTTACTTGCTAGAGAGAGTGTCCAGATGATGGCTCAGGGAGAGAAAACTCAGGCAGAACCTGAATGAGGTGGAGTTAGAAACCTGGGGAAGCCCAAACCATTCTTGTGTATCAGGGGAATCTGGGAGAAAAGAACTATTCTGAAAGAGAACTCACTAATGGTGCAGAGTGCCTCTAATGAGTTCAGTTAAGTCCTGATACATCAATCGACAGAGGTGAGGAAGCAAACTGAGGCTGGGAAAACAACTAACCGAAAGATCAAAGGGAACTGAGCTCACAGATTACACAGGGTGGGGATAATGCTCCGTTTCAAGGCAGAGTGGAAAACATAATGAATGGAAAATCAAAGCATTAAGAATGGTCTTGCCTTAGGAAGTATTAAAATTTAGCCTTAGAAGTCCCGTGTGGTAGCTCACACCTGTAATAATCCTAAGACTATAGGAGGTTGAGATGGCAGGAATCCCTCATGCTCAGGAGTTAGAGACCAGCCTGGGCAAATGAAAGTCCCCATCTCTAAAAGCAGAAAAATTAGCTGGGCATGGTAGCAGGTGCCTGTAGTCCCAGCTACTAAGGAGGATCACTTGCACCCAGGAGTTTGAGGTTGTTGTGAGCTAGGCTTAGGCCACTGAAGTCTCGTCTCTGCAACAGAGTGAGACTGTCTCAAAAGCAAACAAATAGAAAAAGCCCTAGAATAAATACTATGCTGTCTACCCTAACAAAGCTTAAAAGTAAAACTTGGGAACTACCTGCATTCAAATATCTAAACTGCATGTCCCTGCAAAGCTGAAAAATATCTTTAGGAAAAGAAAAATATTCATCACCATCTGGCATCTAATAAAAAAAAATTATGAGGTATAAAAAAACACCTATAAAATACAACCTATAATAAGAAAAAGAATTATTAGCAACTGACTCAGAAATGGCACATGAAATAGAATTAACGGTTAATGCCATTAAAGCAGTTTTTATGAGTGCAACCTGTTAGTTCAAGAAGCTAAAGGAAAAAAAAATGAGCATATTATGTACAAGCATGGAAGATATATAGTGTTAAAAATTTACTCAAATCTAACTCTGGAGGTGTTATGTCTGAGACTTTTAAGTGTCTGAGACTCTGCAATGTCTGAGACTTTTAAAAATGTATGGAATGGGCTTCATGGTAGATTGAACAGTGCAGAGGAAAAGATTGGTGGACTTGAACAAATAGCAACAGAAACTAAAGCACAGTAAGGAAATTTATCTAAAACAAACGGAAACATCAGTGAGAGGGGAAATGCTTTAAAGTGGCTAAGTACATGTGTGATTGGAATCCACAACGAAGAGAAGAGAGAGGTCAAAAAAATGGAAAAACAAGGGATTAAAATTTTTTTAATTTGATGACAAATATAAACCCACACTTCCAAGGAGCTCAATGAACCCCACACAGAAGAAAAATGAAGGACTTTACACCAACGCACAGTCTGATCAAATGCTTAACGCTGTAATAAAGAGAAAACCTAAGCAGCAAAAGAAAAAATATATCAGATTTTGTACACAGGAAAAAGATAAGAGCGACTGACATTTTCTCATCCCAAACAGCGAATTCTAGAAGAAACCAGAAAAACATTTTAGCATACTGAAAGGAAAAAAAACACAACTGTCAATGTCAATTTCAAATTTTTGATTCAGTGAAATGTCTTTCAAAGGACAATGACATTTAATTTATAACATAGAAATGTGAATATGCAAAAATACAACTTTCATGAAAAATGTTTAATAGTTTACAGAACTAGTGTTTTCTAAAACTAGTTTATTTCTATTCTATATGTGACTATTATCATCTCTCTGTTTTGAGGAATCAGTGAGTAATAATAGTATCCCAAGAGCATAAAAATGTATTTTCAAACATTTTGAAGTAGGGGCATCCTTAGATTTACAGGAATCTGATGTGCACAAATGAAGTTATTATGGTTCAGTTACATAACCTCTCAACAACATGGCTCAGATTTTGGTCACCATGGCTTATTAATCGTGAATAGTTGCAGGAAGTACAAACTTTACAGGTAATTCTTCCGTCTACAAATTGCTACACAGAATCATACCATAATCAGTGACAAATTATATCCTTTAATTTTTATCAATTTATTTATTTTTTTGAGACAGAGCCTCAAGCTCTCACCCTGGGTAGACTTCTGTGGTGTCACAGTTCACAGCAACCTCAAACTCTTGGGCTTAAGTGAGTCTCTTGCCTCAGCCTCCCAAGTAGCTGGGACTACAGGTGCCCACCACAATTCCCGGCTATTTTTCTTCTGTTGCAGTTGTCATTGTTGTCTTAGCTGGCCCAGGCTGGGTTCAAACCCACCAGCCTTGGTGTATGTGGCCGGTGCCCTACCCACTGAGCTATGGGTGCTCCCTTTTTTTCCTTTCTTTTTTTTTTTTTTTTTTGAAACAGAGTCTCAATTGACCAGGCTAGGGAGCAGGGGAGTCATCATAGCTCACTGCAACCTCAAACTCCTGAGCTCATGAGATCCTCCTGTCTCAGCTTCATGAGTAGCTGGGACTACAGGTCCAGGTCATTGTGCTTGGCTAACTTCCATGGTTTTTTTTTTTTGGTAGAGATGGAAATCTCATTACATTGCTGAGGCTAGTCTGGAACTCCTGGCCTCAAGTGATCCTCCCCGCTCTGCCTCTGAAAATGCTGGGCTAACAGGAATGAGTCACCACACTCAGCCGACTTCTTTCCAAGTCTGACAGTGATTTGTCCCTGTTGATATTGTGTGCATTTCAGACATCGACAGCAAAGCATGCAGGGGTTTGCTGCCTGGTTACATAGTGATAAACCTATTAATATATGCTATTTTAAAAGAACAATCAAAAGAGGGAAATGACCAAAAACAATGATACTGATAATGCAGTAAAATAAAAAAAGTGATGACCCTGAAATTGAACTTCAAATTGAATAGAAATGGAGTTATTCAAGAAAGAGCTGACATAGGAATGGTCACACGGTTGCCATTTGAAACTAATAGGCAGCCCGAGGAACTTACTGACGGCAAATTTATCAATTATCAATGAAGAAAGTGATTATGATAACAAAGATAATGTCCTAGAGGAAACGCCACAAGTAAAAACCTTCACACTAAAGGTACCCTTGGAGATATTTCACAAATTCAGAGCACAAAGGATAAAATGTTGAAAGCCATTCCAAACTCCTGGCCATTTAAGACATGAAAAAGATGAACTCTTTACTAAAAATTACATGATAAGAGGAAGGCAGATATTGTAAAGCCTCACTTGACAAGTTTTGTTTCAATGAACAAAACGCTGCATTTCTTAGCGTTCTTACTGTTTCACACTAACATTGTACTAAAGACATTTTAGTTTCATTATATTTTTTGTCCCCTATACATTTGTAAGCAACAGCAGGAGAGTTTTAATGTTTATGGAGAAATCATAAGGGTTGTGGAATAATCCTAACGTATACATCAACAATGATGATCGTTTGTCACAACTTCAACTTGCTAAATCTTTTTTCATGGTCCTCCATTAATTCCTTTTCCCTTCTAGCATTTACTTTGGGGGATGATATAAATTAGGGAGTTATTGCGTAAGTAGACATTTATGGTTTTTTTCTTAAAATATGGCTATACAAGTATCTTAACACCACCTATTGAATAACTTTACTCTTTCCTTACTGATTAGCAATGCCATCTGTTTTATCTATCTTAATTGCGTATAGGTTAGTCTTTCCAGAATTTCCAATACAATGTAATAGTCATAGTTTATCTTTGTAATCTTTTAATTAAAATATGTATATGAAATATTGATATTTCCTTGCCACTCTACCACATTTATCTTGGCCTTTCTTGGTCCTTTAGTCTATGTAAATCCAATCATAGGGCAATAAATTCTTCTAGATTTGCATTATATAGAGTGAAACTGCCTTATAACATTTACAAATGTTTAGAAGTTTATCTTCCAGTTGAATTGGAGCCTTACCATTATATACTACCCTCTTTAGTCACAACAGTGGTTACTTCTTTAACTGTTTTATATGATGATATTAACTTTTACCAGTTTTTCTTGGGTTGCTGTTTTTCCTGGTACATCATTTGCTATCTATTTTGAATTTTTTCTGTATTTATTTTACATGTCAGATGTGTTTTTAAAATACCATGAAACAAGATTTTGCAAACTTTTTTGCTCAAAGGTGATAATGCGTATTCTTTTAAGTAGAACGTTTAAATCTTTTGTAGTAATGTAAATATTTATACATTTTAACTGCTTTTCCTAGCTTAATTTTGGTATTTTCATTGCATAGTTTCTATATTTTTCTTTGGTTCTTTTCCAGCACCAATTTATGTCTATTTTCTATATTAATTTTTCTGCCATTTGGAAGTAAAGATTGTATATCTATCATTTAAGTGCTTTCCTTGAATCATTACCATGTATATTTAATCTAATTTTACCAGCATATCTTACCTCACTTTAAACTTTCCTGCCACTCAAGCAAATATCATCCAATAGTCTTTCTTTCTGTTAGGTTTATTTTCGGGTAAATATATCTATGTATACGTACATATATAAAAATTAAAATACAAAGTAAATATATATATAGTAAATATATGTAATAAGATTTTCTTAAAAGCTTTTAAGTGTACATTCATATATCCATAACCCACATCTATCTCCGGAAATTTTCCATCTTTCCATGAAACCCTCTATGCTTTAGCAATGTCCCTCCATTTCCACATTCCCCACCTTGGGGCAACCACCATTCCACTTTCCGTTTCTTTGATTTGACCACTCTAGGTATTGTGTGTAACTTTGTGACTGGCTCATCTCAGTTAGCACAAGGTTCCCAAGGTCCATCTGTATTGTTGGACATGTCAGAACTTCCCTCACTTTAATGCCTAATAAATTCCATTGTGTTCATAGACAACATGTTCATTCATTCATCTGTGGATGAAAACTTGGTTGGCTTCCACCTTTTGACTGTTGTACATAATGCTACTATGAACATGGGTGTTTTGAGTCTCTGCTTCCAATGCTTTGAGTCTACCTTTCAACCCAGAATTGGAATTGCTGGATTATACGGCATTTCTATTTTTAATTCCCTGAATAACTGACTGGCTATGCTGAACCATTTTACTTTTCCACCATACACTTCCTAGAAAAAAAAAAAATATGTATATGGAGAAACAGAGTGGAACACAATATATATTTCAAAAGAATCACCCACCAAGAATGGGGAATCTAGAACAATGTTTTCCAGGGCTGGGTCTTGTGTTGTTTAGAGTACGTGCTTTTTTTTTTTTTTTTTTTTTTTTTTTTGTAGAGACAGAGTCTCACTGTACCGCCCTCGGGTAGAGTGCCGTGGCATCACACAGCTCACAGCAACCTCCAACTCCTGGGCTTAGGCAATTCTCCTGCCTCAGCCTCCCGAGTAGATGGGACTACAGGCGCCCGCCACAACGCCCAGCTATTTTTTGGTTGCTGTTCAGCCGGGGCCGAGTTTGAACCCGCCACCCTCGGTATATGGGGCCCGCGCCTTACCAACTGAGCCACAGGTGCCGCCTAGAGTACGTGCTTAAAAGAATTCTCTTTCTGTAGTCCAGACAGGAAAAGTATTTATGAGATAAGTCTGGGAATGTGCACTTTATATGAGAACTTCTAGACAAAAGGAAGGAGATGTTACTTTTTATCATAGATTTAAAAGTAGGTTTTGTAGAATTGAGCGTGTCCGTAGTCTGAGCCATTGGGGAGAGAGCCATGGAGAATTTCCCAGACGGGTACAAACAGAGGGTGGCTTAAACAGAAGTGGCAGAATTATTCTTCAAGCATAAGATGTCTGCTTAACCTTTCTTTCCTTCAATTTACTATAATAGACTTATCAGAAAAAATATATGACTACAATGGGTTAATACAAGCAAACGTAGCTAAATGATGAGCTACTGAAAGTCTCTCAAAAATGATGGTGGAAAGGCTGATGTACCAAGCGGTTATTAAGCAGAAAACTTCTCTTGGCCTGTAGCAAAGAATATATATCAAATAGCTTTAAGAAATGAAATGTTGTAGTAAACCCAGTGACTAAATTCTGAATGTGTCAGCATCATTTAATGCTATTTCCAAATAAAGAATACGAACAACTAGTATTGTTTATTTTCCCATTATATTCATTTTCTCATGCCCATCACAAAACAGGTCTTGGGTTCGTCTTCCTATTTTGTAAGGGCCAGGCACTTTATAACAGGCTCTACAATGTTTCACAAACCTCTAGGAATGAAGTTAAGTCCTACTCAAAAAACATCTACTCCATTAAAGTGTATACATAATCAGGGGGGAAGAAAAATACCTACCCTGTTGGTGAATGCATGGCAATTAGGTTGGAACCATTTAAATAACACAGATGCGAATTTAGTTTACTTAGGTTTCTGAACACACAGCATATGCTGATTTTGAAATGGAAACACTGTAAGCACAGCTGTGAAGTGAGGGAAGTGATCACATCATGTTAGCCTTAATCAGAACAGCTCTTGAGACAGGAATGCAGTTGAGACGCTGACAGAAACAGCTGGCTTTGTTTTGCATTATCATTCCCAGCAATATGGCTGAACCCCAGCTGCAGATAATTCTGATAAATTATGCATCAAACTGCAGTTTTAATTTTTCTTTAATAGTTGGACATAAAGTTTCTAAGGTTTTTTCCTTGTTTTCCTTTTTACTGTATTAAGGATGGATACTTTCCACAGAATTTGATTTTATGTAGGAAATTATATGGAAACTGATGTAGGGTGGGATGAAAACTCCAGCTGCAGCGTTTGAGCATGCATAGTGGTAAATTTTGACCTTGTCAGTGAGAGACAGCTGAGTTATGATTCAGCTTCTGTGAAAAATGGTATGTCTCCAATATTAGATTAATTTCCTGTAAACTTTACCATTCCGCATTACCAAACCTTGTAAATGTCATCTTTATCCATCATCTTGAGGTATTTTGATGTTGCTTGTGTAGTAATTTTGATTTCAGTTTCAGTTTTTCTAAAGAGACAGTTATTTCCCTATTTAATCACATTCTGCATTTTTATTATAAATTTCATCAAAAGACCCATAACATCCCTTTGAAAAATGACTAAAGGTTGTTTAGTATTCATGTAAATTAGGTGACAGACAGATGGGTAAAACAGGGAGTAAGGAAATACTACTATAGTTCAATTAATATATTTTCATACACCATTCAAATAATCTACTAACCGATGCTTAGTTTCTTCCACTGATGTGTTATATTTCACAGAATTTGAAATAGCTAAATATTCGAGTTCATAATGACTTCATTGGGGTGTAAAGAATATTGTACAAGACAGCAAGGGACTTGGTTCTAGCTCTGGGTTGACTACACTATTCTCCTACATACCATGAAGAAGATAACTCAGTTTTAGGGGACTGGTCTTTATTGGTTTATAAAAAATGTAATTAGGCTCAACACCTATAGCTCAGAGGCTAGGGCGCCAGCCACGTACCTCGGAGCCAGTGGGTTCGAATCCAACCTAAACCTGCCAAACAACATTGACAACTACAGCCAAAAAATAGCCGGGCATTGTGGCAGGTGCCTGTAGTCCCAGCTACTTGGGAAGCTGAGGCAAGAGAATTGCTTAAGCCCAAGAGTTTGAGGTTGCTGTGAGATGTGACGTTGTGGCACTCTACCCAGGGCGACAGCTAGAGACTGTCTCAAAAAAAAAAAAAAAGAAAGAAAGTAATTAAGGTATCCATTTCAAAAGCCAATTTCTGTTCAAGCATTTCACAATTGTGTAAGTATTGCATTTTATGTTCCATTTTTTCACTTTTGAATTTTACACATAAACATTGACAGTTATTCATTGATTACATATTACCTAAAAATACACAGATGAATAATTGTTCTGTATATGAAAAAACTGCAAAAATAGCCATAATACTTTGCAACCAGCTCTACATCAGGTGATAGAATCTCTCCATAGCCATAATCTGGGTTGGTTTTATGACATGCTCTGAGCTGTTATTACGGCACTGACATCCTGGCAGTTCTGAGAAGAGGCCTCCAGAAGTCTCGCAACTTTCTTTTACTCGGAACTGTTCTGGCAACAGGCCCAGGTTAATCTACTAGATTATAAAGGACAGCTAGACAAGCTGAGAAGCAATGTTCAGCTGAGAAGCAGGCAAACTATTCAGGCGAACCCAGCCCAAACTATCAACTCACAGAACTGTGAGCTCAACAAATGTGGCTTGTTTCAAACCAACATGGTTTTGGGCAGTTCCTGATGCTGCAATAAATATCCGACCCAGTCATTAATACCGAGCTTCCACCACGCATCAGGTGTTAGTTCAGGCATCTAACGTAGGTTGTCTCGTTAATGTTCTCACTTCAGTCTCTAAATAGGAATTATATTTACCCTCAACGTACAGATAAGGATCAGGAAACAGACTTTACTTAACTTGCCTAAAGTTACAGGGCTAGCAAACTATAGAACCACGATTTTAACCATCATTCTGAGATCAAGGGCTGAAATCGTAGTCACTAACGTCACCATGATAAAATGCAACATAACTTGGTGTTTTTGGTTATGATAGGGTTGTCTGTATTCAGTGGATACCCGCACTGGTATGCATTTATGATTATCACCATCAACTCTGTAGAACAGTCTACTCTCGTGCTCTCCAATTTAAAATCCTTGCATAGTTAATGCAGTTCTCCTGCCTAGAAGTTGGCCATTTTTCTCCCAGAGTTGCCTTTCTCAAATTTCTCATTGCACAAGTCCTTGAAACAGTGGTTGCCACTGCTGCTGGAGTTCTGAAACTCTCCAATGTAGAAGAAAAATTTGTTCTTCACCTTCCAAGTTGCAAATTAAGGTATAGTTCAACAGTAATAATGATATTTGACTGATTAGTCTAATATCATTATTAGACTATTAGATGATACCATGTGAACTATATATTAATTAAACAATGATTGCTCTTTTGAGACTTGGCTCCAGAACATTTTACTCTATATAAAAATATATTCTGAATAATTAATGGATTTTCCAATAATCTCTGAAAATCTTTTTTAAAGTTAGGGACTCTTTATGGATGTGTGCATATTTATATACATATAAATATTCGTGTTTGTTCATACATTTATATGATTTTGCCCATATGTCTTTTTATTGTAACTCTTAACTATTAATAGATTCAAAAGCAACAAGTTATTATAAACTTAATATGTTAATATAATTCTGTGAAATATAAAACATTTCATTTTTTATACTTTTATGGCAATATAAATTTGTTTCTCCTTTTCTTAAAATAGTTTCAGAGAAAGATGATTCCAGACCAAAAAAAAAAAAGGGAAGATATCCCAGTGCTGAAATTTAAAGGAATGCTACATTTTTTTTTGTTAATAAATAGATTTTTATCTTTTATTTAGCAATTAAAAGCAATGAACCTTATGATAGGTTCATAAGATAAAGATTCATTATCTTATGAATCTTATCAATCTATCAGTGAAGCATTGTATGATTTTAACCCACCAAAAATGACAAAGGTCTATAATGAATCTGGTAAAAATTGTTTAAAATATAATTCATTTTTAATCATAATCACAAACAACTAAAAGTGAGAGACAAAAATAATACATTGGTCAGTAAAAGGATAATCTATATGACCACGTGGTTTTATCAAGGGAAGATTTAGATTTAATGATTGCTTTATTTAAAACTGTTTACACTGACAAAATAGTATTTGGCATTTCACGGAATTAACTTGCAATTTGCTAAACTCTGCTTGATGTTTCATTTGTATTACGTTGAGATTTATAATACACATGTACACTTTTGACCAAGAGTTTCCTTTGACTATTGCAAACATTATTGCAAAAATAAACCTCTTAAAACGTGAGACATAGTGGCCATATAAACTTATGGTTTTGGAGTTGCTTATAATGAAATTTTTTAAAAAAATGTAATTTTACCAAAAAAGTCTCCTGGTGAAATATTTAAATTTGCCTTTGTCTGAATTACCTGGCCAGCCATCTAGACTAAATGAAATTTGCCAGATAATTTAGAACACATTATTATGCTATTGCCAGCTTCTATTGAGCTGCCTTGAGGAAGCCATCTGGTGGCAGAATACCTCAGAGGTAAATGAGGTTAAGATTAACTCTAGGCTTTTTGCAAGAATCCATAGTGGATCTCCAAATGTTGACATTGAAATTAGCACATGGGAGTCCAGTCAAGAACACTGTCCTAATTATCTTCCCATTTCCCCCTCTACACATATACACAAAAGAGAAAGGAATTTCAGTCATAGGAATAAGGTCAACCCATCTTTCCACTGACAGTGGTAAATGTATTTGGTTCAGGAAATAAAAAAATTAACGTGTTGCATAAGAGTTGGCTGTGGTCCTCACTTCCAGGCTGATTGGATGGGGTCCAATCACATTATGGAGGGCAATCTGCTTTACTCATTTGCTGATTTGAATGCTAATCTCATCCCACAACACACTCACGGAAACATCTAGAATAACGTTTGGCTACATATCTGGTCACCATGGCCCAGCCAAGTTGACACAAAAAATTAACCATCACGCTGACTTAATCAGACAAACCCTTTAAAATAAGAACGCAATGGAGAGATACTCTTCTGTTGGTCTCAAAGAAGATGGATGCCACCAGGAGTTCTCCTGCAAGAAATCAAGCTCTGCCAAAAGCCAGGAAGAACTTAGACGAGGACCTGAAGCTTTGGATGGGCCCACAACCCTGCCTGAATCCTTGATCACAGCCAACCTGTGCCTGAAACCTGACCCATGGGAACTGGGAGCAAATAAATGAATGATATTTCGAGCCACTGGACTGTGGTAATGAATTATATTGTAATCGAAAATGACTATACACATCCTCTAAGATTCACAGTCCCTGAAGGTGAGAGGGGGCTTCCACATAGCACTGCAGTACTGAAGATTTACTTGAATTAGAGCAACTTGTATCACATTCTCATCCTCGAACTACCCACTTGACAGTGGTGTTGCTCAGGTGGTCAGGCCACATGATTTGCTGCTGGAGCCAAAGATGGAGATATGGTTAACCCAGATCGACTTAAGGGTAAGGAGTCTGAGCCCCAGTGGTGTGGTGGTTCAAGCCTGTAATCCCAGAACTCTGGGAGCAAGGTGGGTGGATCAGCCTGAGCTAGAGGGAGACCCCATCTCTAAAACTAGCCAGGAATTCTGATAGGCGCCTGTAGTCTCAGCTACTTGTGAGGCCAAAGCAACAGAATTGCTTGAGCCCAAGAGTTTCAGGTTGCTGTGAGCTGTGATGCCACAGCACTCTACCAAGGGTGACAAAGTGAGACTCTGTCTCAAAGAAAAAAAAAAAAGAGTGAGGAATCTGGTTTAAAAACATGCATTTCATGATCTATGAACAGTGATGCTGGGAATGTCCACTAAATTGGGCCTCAGTTTATCAAATTTTAAATACTGGGGTAGATTAGAGATAACACCCTTAAGTCCTCCTTTTCTGCAATCTTAAATTCTGAGATCTATATGTTCAGAAAGAATTAGAGAATACCAAATTATTTTGTTTTCATTTATGCCATTAAAGTGACCTATAGACAATGGTTATTTCAACCCCACTTAATATATTAGTTTACAAATAATTTCCACTGAAATTGTTGGGCTTTAATTTTTTTGCCATTCTCCACTTCCAATCTTATAGGGCTAAATAAATCAGATTCTCTGTATAAAGCATATGTGTGAACATGCATATTCTGGTAGATCAAACTGTGTATTATTTTACAAACCATTATAAAATATAATTACTTTCCATTTCAAACAGGTAAATTTGTGCTTAAAAAGCCAGACCTTAAATTCAAAACAACTATGGTATGTTTATAATAATAAATTCTGTGTTTTCTATTATGGTGTCTCCCAAATTGTCAGAACATCAAAAAACAACTTCAAAACCAGATTCGAAGTTAAAAACACAACTATAGCCCAGGATGAAGGAGAGAAATGGAGTGGGAAGGAAGGGGAGGGGGGAGGTTTGATAGAGGGAGAGTAAATAGCGGGACCACACCTATGGAGCATATTGCAAGGGTACAAGTCAAATCTCTCAAGTGTAGAACATAAATGTCTTAGCACAATAATCAAGTAAATGAGGTGAAAGCTACGTTGATTGGTTTGATGTAAAAATATCATATCGTATAAAAAAATCAACACATTGTACCCCACATATGCATAAATGTGTTCATGATCTATGTGTATAGGACTTAATAGGAAAAGTGGAAAAAAATTTTCAAAAATACACACTCATATTCTATTTCTACTGTCAATTGTTGATTGAGTCTAAACATAAAGAGCATTGAAACACATTTACTAAACAACTTTAATATATTTTAAACATAAGCAAATTAATAATTCATCTGACAGTTTCTGGAGCCTGTTTACTTGTCAAATCCTGAGTCTACGATCACTAGTTGTGTAACTTTAGGCAATTTATTAACCTTGTCCACATTCATTTTCTCATGCGTAAAAGGGGGTTAATAGTGCCGTATGGTTTACATGGTTGCTATAATGATTACATCAATTAATGCATATAAAACTAATAGAACAGCATCTGAAGCATAGTGATTGCGCATGCTCAGCTATTAATATTAGTGATTATTTATATAATTAAGAAGATGTTAAGATTGGTGACAAAGTAGCACTCTGTGTTATTTTTACTAGATCACATTAAATCCGAACTCTCCATCCCTGTTTGAATGCCTGTAAATAAAAATGCCTTTTTGTGGTGGTATTCCCTCTCATTTTAGTAGTGGGAAAGAATCTGAGATCATCAGGTAGTTCTTGGAAGTTGGGAAAGAGCCTGCCCTGTTCAGGTAGCCATAGTCATTGATATCTATCTTGTCTGAGAACATGTGACTCTTTAAAGTAAAATTTAAGCATGAGAATTTTTCCACAGACCTAGGATTTAGGAAGACTAGATAGTTGTCTCTCTATCAGGCGTCCTCAAACTATGGCCCATGGGCCACATGCGGCGGTATGATTGTATTTGTTCCCGTTTTGTTTTTTTACTTCAAAATAAGATATGTGCAGTGTGCATAGGAATTTGTTCATAATTTTTTTTTTTTAAACTATAGTCCGGCCCTCCAATGGTCTGAGGGACAGTGAACTGGCCCCCTGTTTAAAAAGTTTGAAGACCCCCTGGTAGCTGCACCTTGTATCCATCTCCCTGGAGTTTCTTTCCCTTAGAAAATTATTGCCAGGAGTGGGGCTTGAATGTCTTTTACTCTCCTATCTGCTATGGGACTCATGGGTTCTTCCCCAGTATCCTGGTCATAGGGAATCTCCATCATCCAGTGGGAGCTCTGTGGCTGTGCCACCAATGTGGTTGGACAGGTCTCCACGTTCAGAGACTTGGGATTTAATGCTCTTTGGTTTCTGTCTTAATAACTTTGTCTTTGGTAAATGATGTCTGAAAGGGGAATCCAGCATGCTCCAGGGCACTCAAGGTCTTGCATAGGGACGCAGGCGGCCCCTGGACAGGTCCTTGGCAGCTGGAGCCCCTTTCTCCATCTAGTGACTGCTGCTACCCTCTACTCCCAGAGAGGGCCTGGGTGTTGGGCAAGAAAAGGGTCAAAGTTGGGTCCATGACCCATGAGCCTACTGAAGAGTGGGGCCTTAGGTGTTTGTGATGGTCTGCATCACTCCATGAGTCCAAAAGAGAGCACACCATTAAGAGAAAATCTAAAAACATCGTGACTGGTGAATAGATCATGAAAGCAATAAAGATTTTTCTCGCTTTTTGAGCAAAGGGCTAAGCATTTTTATTTTGCACCAGGCCCCACAAGTTGTACGGCAGACCTTGCCATCAACCACTCCACAGCTTCTCTCCCTGTCTGCTCTTTCTAGCCCATCTTTCTAGCCCGGCTTCAGAACCAACTGCAGAAACAAAAGTTATCTTTGAACTTTTGCAATCTTCACTCACCATGCCGTGACCCAAGGATATAGTCTGGAGATTTTGTCTGTTCTCCCTAGGAGAATGAAACATCCAGGCAAAATCCCTGGGTCATGGGATGGGGGAAAAGAAAACTTGAGCCCAAATAAAAAACAAAACAAAGTGACTCAATTTGAATAAGTTGACTTTTAGGCATTTACCTCACTTGATCCCCACAGCCAAGTTATGTATTTGTAGGTGTTATTTGATAGGAATTTATATGCTACAGAATGTTCAAATATAAATTTTTGAGATATTTGTGTGTCTGCTCTCTGGGGTGGCTGACAAGACATAAGCCACAAACAGTGTAACTATGGACAGACACTTAGGGACGATGAAATGATTTATAGGACACTGAGGTGTTTAGATGAAGGGAATTTCTTTTTTTTTGCAGTTTGGCTGGGGCTGGGCTTGAACCCACCACCCTCGGCATATGGGGCCCGTGCCATCCTCACTGGCCACAGGCACCGCCCCGAAGGGAATTTCTTAAACACAAGTCTTCCAAATTCTTCAAGGATAGGAAGATTTTTTTATTCATTTGTATTAAGAAATATTGAAAAAAGACATAGATAAAGTAATTTTACCTTTATTGAAAATATGTCATCATTGGAGTGACCAAATCTTCCTAATTTGCCTGTGGGTTGTTTTTTTTTTTCTGGTCCTTGTACTAAAAATCCTGTATTCTAGGAAACTCTTCAGTCTCAGGCAAATCAAGACTACTGGTCACCCTACACGTGCCAGTCACTATGTTAGACTCATTCTGTGTCTAATTATCTTAAAATAATATCTTTTTTTTTTTTTTTTTGCAGTTTTTGGACAGCACCGGGTTTGAACCCATTGCCTCTGGTATATGGGGCTGGCGCCCTACTCCTTTGAGCCACAGGCACCACCCTTAAAATCATATCTTTTAATAAAATATAAACAAAGGCCCAGAGGCAAAGATGATGCTTCATGAGAAATGTAAATCTATTTGTAGCCAAGAAAATGAATTGGAAAGTGGTGAATATTTAGAACTGTTATGTCTGGGAGTGCTAATTAAAACAGATCCCAGAAATCCTGATCAAGATTGAAATTCGGGAATAAACAGTGAGATCTTAATTAGCTGCTCACTGTATGATGAACTACTGAGGGACAAAAAGATTAAACTCAAGTACAGCAACAAGTTGTGCGTAATTGCTTATTTTATGAACGATCCAATATCAAACCTGTATGCAACATTGGGGAGCGTGTGACACTCACATGAAACAAAAGTGCAGCACCACACAGGTTTGTTTTCCATCTGTGGAATAATTTTTATGTGATCTGTATGATTCAAAAAGCAAAACCAGTGTTTCATTTGTACCTTTAGTTAGAGTTGCCGATAAAGACAACCAGATTTTTAGCAGAAGCATATTTGAATAAAACGAGTAACATGTATTATGGTTCATTAACCAGGCTAATAGATAACATATTTTGCTAATCAATCTGAAAAACAGATTAAAGCTCAGTGTGCATTTTCAGCAGGGCTTACTGATTTAAATTAGTTGAAAATAACCTGATCAGGAAATAAAAGCACATTTTGATTATGGGATCCAACTCTATTACAAATAAATTCCTTTAATATCTGCATTTGTAGACACCAGATTTTATTTAGAATGTCTAGCAGATATTTTCCTGGTGTATTTGTTTAAATTTTTTTTATTTTTATTTATTTATTTATTTTGCAGTTTTTGGCCGGGGCTGGGCTTCAACCCCCCACCTCCCGCATATGGGGCCGGCGCCCGACTCCTTTGAGTCACAGGTGCTGCCCTTATTTGTTTAAATTTTTAAGGTTTCATACTGATCAGGAGGATTTATGTCAATGTTACAACAATTATATTTTAATAAAATAAACATTGCAAACCTGCAAAGTGATTTCTCCTTCTTATCCAAATTACGACTTCAAACCCCTTTGCTTTGTTCTTAAATATCATTGATTGCATACTTGATTTGTGTTTTAATTTGTTCTTCTTTCATTTAGTTCTAGCTACCAATAAAAGGAAAAATAGTTAATCAAATATTCAGAAAGTCAAATAAACCAAAGCACGAACCCCAGGAAACGTCTTTCAGATACTACATAAAATAGCTTTTATAGAAGGCTAAGAAGTAGGTGTGAACACTTCCTTTACTTTTTTCCCATTCACAATTCATCAACAGGCAGTCTTTGGAATTCTATTCTGGTCTAGCCGCAGGCAGCGAGTGAAAGACAGCATGTTCCAGAAATGAGGCGATTTAGCCAGAGGAATTCTGGATTGATGATGGAATTACCTTGAGGAGAAAGACACACAGAAAGGACTCAATTACAACTTGAACTTTCCCTTAGAATCAAAAACAATGGAACCTAAACATTTGTACCCTCCTACTAATTTGAAATTAAAAAAAGAAGGAACTGCACAATTCAATTTTTTCCTATTATTTGTGCAGAGGTCTCACTTCGTTATTTCTTGGAACTGCCCTATCGCAATTTCCAAGTCTTCCCCCCACTGTCATTGACTTTCCTTCCCATGTGGTTTGTGGTATATGTGGTCAGGGACTCTGAGCACAGAAATTCACATCTTTTCACAGCCCTACTCCCTTCCCTCGCCTCTACAGGGGTGTCCTGATGGATAACAAACTTAATAGTTGAATAAACAACACAGTGAGTGCTGTTTAGCAGATTGATTAACAATAAAATGAATCAAAAAACTAAACAAATGATACCACCAACATTAATATATGTTTTAACTGAGTATAAGTCATTCTCTTTACAGTTTTATCATTTTGACCTTTAATACAATAATCATTTGCTATCAACTTAAGTATATCTCAGATATCATATGAAAATTACCTTCCATACATTTCTATATTTTTGAATATTTATATATATTTTGTTTATACATTTCTATATTTTTATATGGTTTTTAACTTGTTAGGAAACAACATAGATATATCTTCTTTCTAAACTGAGTACTAACAATTGTTCTCACCTCACTCCATGGCTGAATGGTTCAGTACTAAAATATTATAAGAAAAATGTTTTACAAAATTATATGCACTTTGAATAATAGGTTTTCTATGAATATAGGCCCAAAATAAGGAGCAGACTCATAGAGTCTATATTTCTTTTAAGTATTTTGTATTTTCATAAATATTTTCTATTTCCTTTACTTCACTCCCAATATGTATTTATTTCACAAAACATTCTTCCTCTTTGTTCAGAAATATCCTCAGCAACTTGGAAATGCATCCTTGAATTGTGACTGTCGCTATTAAATGGGAAAAAATGAATGTTTATTTGGACAAGGAATCACATTTAATAAGTTTTTGGTAACAATAAGTAAGGTCATCAAACAAAGGGACCATATACACCTGCAGAAAATAACCTTTGTCATAGATGATATTAATACCTACGTAGGGACACATTTGTAGCTTACAATATCAAAGAAAAGGAAAATAATTGCTTTGGGTCACTGAATTATGTGCTGTTATAGTAGTAGCAAAAATAAAAAAAAACACAAATGCATAAAGCTCTGTCCTGAAATTAAACATTAAAGATACAAGATAATGAAATTTAATATTAAGAGAGCTGAGTTTCCACAGAGCATTCCTTATACAGCATGGTTAGATTTTTAGAGGTGTTTTTCAGAATGTATATTATATTAATCATCATCTGATTTTTTTCCAATTAGAACTTAAACAGCAAAAGATAATATTGAACACCCCATTTTCTAGAAAGCCAATCTTTTATTTAATGTCCTTCTAAACTCCAATAAGATTTAGTTTTATTATGATTTCTTCAAGCTTTTCATCAGTAGAAATTCATGTGGCATAATATTCATGTAGGACATCTGCCTACATCTAGAAATTTTCATAATATTCCAGCAGTGGCAATTCCATGAATAGAATAACCAGAATACCATTGTTATTACACACTTACGTTTTCTACACCAGGAAACCAAAAAGACGTAATAGAATGTCTTTAAAAAAAGATTTGTGTATAAAAGGAGCATGATCACTAATATCTTGCTTTGGTTGCAAATTCTGCCTTTGTTTATCATAAAAATGTTTTGAAACTTATTCAAAGAATCACATAATAGGTCAAGTGAACATTAGTGTTTTATTCACTAAATGCTTTTAGCATTGCTGACTTAGAGTAGGATTATATTTTTCCAGATCCACTGAGGAAAGATGGAGCCATTTGACAAGTTCTGGCCAATGATTTGAGGGTCAAATATTTTAATTTGCTCAGGAGAGATATCAGCTCTCCTATACTTTATGTTTCCTGCTGGTTACATGTTAGGCACTGAACTGTGTCCCCCTATGTTGAAGTCTAAATGTTCAGTACCTCAAAATGCAGCCCCTTTTATATAAAGAGGGTTGTCACAGAGGGAATCAAGTTAAAGTGGGGTCATCAAAGGTGGTGAGCATCTGTGTGGAAAGTGTGTGTAGGTGTGCACCTCACACACACGCTTACATGTATATGCATGAGTGAGCCATAGGTGCAGACTTTGAGACACTCAGTAACGACACTGGACGTTATTGGTATTCTCATTTCGAAAGATCCAGGCAATCCTCTTGTCTCAGCCTCCATGGCACTCTACCCAGGGTGATAGAGTGAGACACTGACATGTATACATACACACACACATCCACCGTACACACAGACGTATGAGATTTATGGAACAGTTTGGTCTTTGGTTCTAGAGGCCTCCCAGGGACTTTTTACACCACCCCATCTTCTTTTTTTTTCTACTGAGATTTATCTCACATAGATGAAAACATACAGAATTAAAGTGTATAGTTCTGAAAAGTGTACACATCAATGTAATTTCTTCCATTGCCGTATATTTTCAAACCTTTGACTATTTCTCATGACCCCTTTTCAGCAGTTCTGCTCCTGAGGGAAGCACTGTTCTCATCTTTTATCGCTACAGATCAGTCTTGGTGACTTAAATGCCATGTCAATGAAACAATATGGTAGGTAACTTTTTACATCTGTCTTCTTTTGCTCAACCTAATATTTTGGAGATTCACCCATATTATTGCTAAGAAGCATTATTTTGTATGAATATGTTACAATTGGTTTCTTCAGTCTCCTATAACATTCATTTATTTATTTTCCAGTTGGGGATCTCATGAATTAACCCATAGAGAAGATGTGTCTCTTTGTAGACACGTTTTCATTTCTTCTGAGTTAGTGCCTAGGGACAAAATATCTGGGCAATACATTTTTATTAACTCCTTTCTTAGAACTTAGAATCATCTGGAATTGAGTTTTATTTCTTAAATCTACAAACTCCTACTCATACAAAATATTTATTAGATTAAGAAAATACTCATCTCTATTATTCCGGATTAAAAAAACTTTTATTTAGTGCAACATTTTATAGTAGTAGCATTAACTTTGCAAGATGGCATGTGTATTTTGGTCAACTGGGATCATATCCATACAAAAATAAATAACGATGTAGGGTTTTTTGTTAGTCAAAGGAGTTGTGTATCATTAGAAAGCATATATAACTCCTTGAATTTTATAACTTGATTCTGGGGTGATATGAGCAGAAATTTAAAAAGTTATAAAATATTAAATAATAATCTACAAACTTCTATAGGGAAGGATGTGATTCATTACTAAAGCACTGAACAGACATAAGTAAGCATTTAAGAAATGAAAAAATTGGGGGAGGCGCCTGTGGCTCAATGGGGTAAGGCACTGGCCCCATATGCTGGAGGTGGCGGGTTCAAACCAAGCCTCGGCAAAAAAAAAACAAGAAATGAAAAAATTTTAGAGTATTCATAGACACAAGCAGAACATTTTTGTAAGGAAAATGAAGAGAAAGTCAGAGGTGACTGTGAGTAAGAGAAAAGATATTTCAAAGGTAAGGTGGGTCCAGGATGTCAAGTTCTGAAAGCACAAGTTACCCTAACAGAGAATTCTGGACTTATTATTTCATTGTAATAATAAGGGTTGAACATTCTTGAATAGTGCTTTCCTTGTGAGCCTACTGTAGAGATTTCCAGAATCCTTAAGTTCTCACGCTATCTGCTGCTCAGCTCCAGACTAACTCTATTCCTAGAGAAGTTCATTGCTCCCCATTCTCACCATCATCCCAAACATCTTTTCTTACTTTAGTCCTTTTTCATAAGCCCTGAAAAAATAATTAAATCTAACATGAACTTAAGACAATTGAATCTATTTGACTTGTGGGAGAAAATGGCACAAATTTAAAATTTTCATATTTGGGATATATTATTTTTAACTAATGATGTGCACGCCCTTTTACTACATCAAAGCCATGTTTTCATACTTTACAACCTTACTCCAAATCGAGCTGGTTGTAATATATACCATACCATTCAGAGACTACGATAATTTGGGGGAAGATGAAATGAACTTAAGAATTACTCTATCATCATGGCCCCCAAATAGAGGAACACAACAGGCTTGGCACCCATAGCACAGTTGTTACGGCACTGGCCACATGCACCGTGGGTTGCAGGTTCAAACCCAGCCTGGGCCTGCTAAATGACAATGACAACTGCAACAGAAAATAGCCAGGTGTACGGGCAGGTGCCTCTGGTCCCAGCTACTTGGGAGGCTGAGGCAAGAAAATTGCTTAAGTCCAAGAGTTTGAGGTTGCTGTGAGCTGTGATGCCACCGTACTCTACCCAGGGCGACATAGTGAGACTCTATCTCAAAAAAAAAAAAAGACAAATTCACAGGATGACTTTGATTAATGGGATAATTTAAACTGGGTCATACCCACAAGTTTGAATGGAATGGGAATCTTCCTTTGAACTTAGCTGTATCTGAACATATTTGGAAATCTGATAGCACCAGACTGATAGACCAGACTGATAGAATTCTATTCATATAGAGAGGTAAAGGTCATCTTGGGGTCTGGACATAAGGGATTTTGTGTCAAAACTAAGTGGTATGACCCAACTATGTCTATATAGGCTATTACAAGTCACCTGAGAGAAATTTTAGTCTAAGAAATTTTGGAAAAATTTTCCTGGCAACATAATACTAATTCAGAAACAAATTCTTAGTAATCATAAAGATAGAATCTAATCAGAGAGAATCTTTATAGTTTCTGTTACTTTTCTTGATTTCAACCTTCCCTTGCTTGCATATGAGGAACTGTAAGAAAAATTATCCAAAAAAGCTATTTCTCAATTACTTGGGGAAAAAAGTAACACATTGAAAGAATTTAATCCCCCAAAGTAGGCCCGTCCATCCTCATCCTGTTTCAACCTCTGACTCAAACTAGAAAACCACAGTTGTATGTATCCCACAACCACCTTGAACCTGGAGCTTTGGAGAATGGTTTTTGCATTGCATCCCAAATTACAATGTGTTTGAACAATAATTTTTCATTCTGGCCCTTTAAAACTTCCATTATATCTCTCTTAAGTCATTTAGGCTGTGAATTAGTAGATTTTAATAACAAAAAAAAATATTGGTGCAACGCCTGGACTTTGCATTCTCAGGTCATCCTTCATTTTTGCACTCGTTATCAGAAGCGCCTCCTGCCCAGTCTGATTTCCTAGGCCTGACGGTAGCTCTGTTCCTGAGGCAGATGTGTACTGTTGGCTGGTGAGAAGCCTCTAGAAACTGCTCCTCCTCCACATAGTCCCAGAGTCACCCACATCCTTTATATTCCACCAAGGCAGAAGACAGATAATGATGTTATTTTCCATAAGTGAATCTTCAGATCTTGGTTAACAGTTCCAGCAGGATAGTGCAGCTACTAGCAAATTACTGAGGCAAAAATGTGCTTTCTCTTTTTCAGGAAAGATCTTTACTTTCCAATGCGATCTGTTTGAGTAGGAAAAAGTAGGCGAGAAAGAGCTCAAACTATTGAACTCACGGGGATAATGAAAGGGTGACAGATGACTCCTTATATATAGTTTGTTAATGATTTTTACTCTGTGTCTTTCAATCATGGGCATTTTTAGATTCATGATATGTGACAGGTGTAATAGTAATAATAGCTAATATTTACCATATTTAATATTTTCCAGTACTGTGCTAAGTTGTTGGAACTAGTTTTAATGGTCACAATTGTATGAGCCCACCATTTCCTTTTGTAATAAAGGATCATACCTAAAATTGATCTGCCACATTTTCAACTCTAAAACCGAAAACTATCACTAACTTCAAATCCATGTTCTTTCTCACCTCTTTATAAGCCAAATGCCACATTAGTTGGTAGAAAACGTTACTTTAGGGTGGCGCCTGTGGCTCCAAGGAGTAGGGTGCCAGCCCCATATGCCAGAGGTGGTGAGTTCAAACCCAGCCCCAGCCAAAAACTGCAAAAAAAAAAAAAAAAAGTTACTTTACAAAATTATAAGGCTTTCATAATCATTTCTTGACTGGAATTTCCCATTCTAGGAGAAACAGTTATTAACTATAGTTTTCTCATAATAATACTGAGTATAAGAATACAGAATACAAGGTAAGAAAAATTAAAATAATAAGACTTCCTTCCATACTCTACCAACTCCGAAGTAGAAGAAAATATCTAAAAATGCCTGGGAGAGAAAATCAAACAACAAAAAGAATAAAAAATCTTTTGATCCTTTTTTTTTCTCTTGTTTTTATGTGCCTATATCCTCAAATTGATTGTGTATTTTTAGCTATTCGTAGGTAAGACAGACATTCAATAAAACCAACAAAAAGTTCACAAAAGCAATCTCTCAAAATCACAGGAAAAGAGCATTTTTTAGTTTTGTTGAAATTCAATGTGCACAACAGATGACAGTTTGAATACAGGAGGACACTGATAATAAAGTTATTTAACTCAAAACATATTCATTGAGTATCTATCTTACCACAGTTTGTTTTTTTATCCTGGCATAGCTTATGTCAAGGGAGGATGCGGCTTTGTGGATTCTCCATTACTCAGCAACAATGATGGAGAACAAAAACTGACTTGATTTTTAAAAAATGCACTTTACTTATTTTGCTTTACTAGAATCTTTTGTTTAGCCACATAAAACGTAAAATAGTTCTTCCTCTGTAGAAAGATGAGAATGAGTTACCCAACCAATGCTTGGTAGGGCATCTTAGGTCCTAGAGTTGAGGACACTTCGACCTCTTGGTGTAAAAGGACATCATTCTGGGGTTTTTGCCGTTTGTCTAAAACATTGGCATTTCCGGGATTTATTTCAAACACAGGCATTCAAAATAAGTTTCTCAAAGTGTTAATTCCTCTTACATGTTTCAATGTATATAACACAAGAGTACTTTAAAGCAATCATGTCTTACGAATGAGATTTTAATTATAACCACTTTGATTTTCCTCCTTTCTGAAAAAATGTCTTTATAGTCTTCTTATATTGGCCAAATAATGCTTTACAATTTTGGCAGGGGCGTATCATGACAAAGATGAAAAATTTCTTATAAATATTAATGAGAGCATAAAATAACCTTCAAAATTAATTACTAGTATTTTATGAGACAATAGGACTTTGAAGAAATGATGTAAATTTAATTTTAATAATATGCTTCGTATATTAAAACATACATTGTTTTCCTCTGTAATTCCCCAAAACATGGTCATGGATTTTTGCCAAACATGATTATTTCTATATGAATGTCTTTAATTTAAGCAATCCACTTTGCATGCAAAAGCAGTCAGCTATTAAGCAGAATACTAATGATTATTTCTAGCTAGCCATGTCCAATAATTCTCCCTACTTCAAAAAGCTGAATATCATAAAATTACATGAAAACCATCATATCAGCGATTTGAAATGTGAAGAAAGCATATTTCAACACAAATTTATATCTTGACAAATATTCTACCCCTTTGTTGCTGTTCTACATTTTATCAGACAGTAAAGATGGTGGTGTGATTATAGCCTTGCGGTTTAATGGTAAGATGTAAGCTCTTTCATTTATTTAACTTGTAGGCATTATTTATGGTACAGTTTCCAAAGCGTTTGTTAAAACCTTTTGACAATATAATTAATTAAAACTGAGACTAAGGCAATAACTATCACTAGCAGGTGGTATTTACCCTAAGCCATAGAATTTACCCGTCTTGTGATTAGCCAGCAGAAAACACAATTTAGTTTCATTTTAAGGAAAGGTTAATTTAGCAGTAAGCACATTTACCTTGTCTTTGAGATACACAATCGTTGATGGAATCCTACATCATGCTGTTCAGCAAATGGAAGCATCTATTTTATATGATTATAGGGAACGAGGCTCTGAGGTTCACCCCGAGTCTACCATTGTAAGTACTTTGCCTAATAGGTTTGGCAAGCATGAATATCTGGGGAAAGCTTGAAAGAAATGTTAAAGTTAAAAAAAAAAAAAAAGATGCAAAACCCAATCTTCTCTGACTATTCAAAAACTTTTGCACCAGTTAAGGGTTTGGAGTAAGAGACATTTCCAGGATTCACGAGGACTGGCCGGGACCAAAGCTTACAAGTAACAGTAAAGTCATACATATATCATTGAACACTTTCTGGGATAAAATTAGGAGATATAAGTTAAAGTTTTTATATCCATTTCAAAGATGTATGTCTCAAAGCCTATGGCCAACATATACGCTTCATGTAATGCAGCCAGTTATAGTGGAGAGAAAAGAATTTTTTTCAATGTTTTATTCAATCCTTCAAAGCATTGTAAACATAAAACCCAAATAGCTTTACCGAAGTCTTAGATATTTCTCCTCATTCTTTATTGAAAAATGAAATCAAACTCTAGGTACCAGGGACAATCAACCAGGAATCATCAGTGAATTTAAATTTGCGTAAATTCAAATTTACGATGTTACTTAAATCGCCCAGCTCATGTTTAGCAGTCCATAAAACAACAATTTGCAGTGGTTACTTAAATTTGCATTTTCATATTCTTTCATCAAAATTGGTTCACAAGCTAAATTTTAAATACCGTTTCAAAATCTTTCACATTTTAAGTAAAAGAGATATGGGTGCTTAGAATTTTAACATTCTCTTTGAATCTATTCAGATAATTTGTGGATTTAAAAAGGTGAAGGCATTACTCCTCTCACTAGATATCCACGGTAGAGTTGTAACCACCCCGCAATCCTTATCTTGCTTAATTCCCCAGGCAGACTCTCTAACTACTTAAACCTATCACAGACTGAGATAATTTTAGGCTATTCTATCTTACCTCTGAAAGCACTTTTTTCCTTGAAAATAAAGAACTAAGAGAGAGTACTCTATGAGAGAGTCTTTGTAAAGATTCAAATATAGGGCATTCATTTCTGAGAGATATTTCTAGTTCTAAGGGAGGGAATGCACTAAAATCTGATATACATTTTTACCCCCGACTCTTGTAACTCTTACCATTTGCTTCCTTGGCCCTTCGAATGTATTCCATTCTTCTTCTGCCTACCCCAACACCAGCCCAACTACTAATATAACCATGCTGCTTCCTTTCTGTAAAAGTTGTTTTTACTATTTAATAATTCAAATATGTAAAACAATATGTAATGTATACTTAAGGTACAAAAAACAATTTAAAAATATATTGGTTTCATAATAGTATTGAATACATTGGATACTCTCCCCCCTCCCCCGCCATTCTTGATGTACTTTACTAAAAAGAATGTGTTTCAATTCCATCCAGGTAAACGTAAAAGCTGTAAAGTTGATAAAACACAAGTACAGTCCAGAAAAAAGGGGTGGAGAGGAGGAGGAATGGAAGGGGGGAGGGTGGGAGGAAGGAGAGTGTTTGGGGGGACTTCACCTACCGTGCATAATACACATTTTAAAACTACTAATAGTACAGTATAAATGTCTTACCACAACAAATAAGTAAGATGATGGTTATGTTAATCACTCTGATTTAAGCTTTCCATGCTGTATATCAGTTATTGTTAAAGTTAATCAGCACATTGTACCCCACAATTATACAGTTGTGATTTAACAAGAAAATAATTTAAGAAAAACCTTGGGTGGCGCCTGTGGCTCAGTAGGTAGGGCAGTAATGTCTGCAGTAATGTGTGGCATTTGTTGAATGAATAAACAAGAGAATCAAGAAGGCATATGTACACCATGGAATATTATGCAGCCTTAAAGAAAGATGGAGACTTTACCTCTTTCGTGTTTACATGGATGGAGCTGGAACATATTCTTCTTAGTAAAGTATCTCAAGAATGGAAGAGAAAGTACCCAATGTACTCAGCCCTACTATGAGACTAATTTAGGGTTTTCACATGAAAGCTATAACCCAGTTATAACCTAAGAATAGGGGGAAGGGGGAAAGGGAGGGCAAAGAGGGGGGAGGGGGGTAGAGGGAAGGGGATTGGTGGGATTACCCCAGGGGTGCATCTTACAAGGGTATATGTGAAACTTGGTAAACGGTCTGTGAAGCTAGTGAATGATGCCCCATGATCATATCAATGTACACAGCTATGATTTAAGAAAAAAAAAAAAAAAAGAAGGCAGAAGTCATACTAAAAAGAATCTTTATATTCAGTGGTTTTACCAAACACAGAAAGATTATTTTGCAGAGGAAATCCCACATTGTCAAAGGATGTAGTAACACCAGGCACCATTGTCTTGATTCTAGTTGGCAACTTCTTTATTGACCATCTTGGTCTTTTTTCTCCTTGTCTTACGAACTGATTTGGACCTTCAATAAAGTGCTGAATAGAACAGGAGAGTGGAGACATCTGTCCCTGATCTTAGGGAGAAGACTTCAGTGTTAGGTAAGATGTTAATTGCAGCTTTTTATTTTTATCTTTTTTTACAGATTCCCTTTTTTAAGTTGAGGAATTTCCTCTTCCCCTGAGTCACAAGTTTTCTAAGACTTCTTAAAATCATGTTTGGTAGCTGAATATTTTCAAATACTTTTTTTCATCTATTGAGATGAACATATCATTTTTCTTCTTCATTTTGATAAAATGACAGAATTCATTGATGTGAGTGTTGAAGTAACATTGCATTTCTGAGATAAACCATACATAGATGTAGATGGCATCTTTTTATATACTTGTTGTTTTTGCCCATTCTTTAATTATTATTCTGTTTTTATGAGGGATACTAATATGTAGTTTCTTTTCCTTATAATGTTTTCTGGGTTTGGTATCATAATGAATTTCAGGCTAATGAGCTTGCAAGTGCTTCTTTTTTCTTTATTTTCTGAAGAGTTTGCATAGAATTGATATTATTCTGTCTGTAAATGTTAGGAATCATTAGGTTAAAAGTCACCTAGGCCCGAAGCTTTCTTTGTAAGACAGCAATTCAGGGTCTTTAACGGATATAGGACTATTCAGGTTTTTCATCTTTTATTTTGTCAGTTCTAGTAAATTCATATCTCTCACAGAACTTGTCAGTGATCTAAGGGTGGATTGATAAAGTCCTACTTAGCTTAATCTTGGACGCCTGCTGACTTCAAACCCTAAGTCTTATGGTGACATTCAATGTGATCTGTCATTGACAGAGTGTAGTCACATTCTACCATGTGACTCAATAGAACAACGTCATTTTCTTTAGTAAACCTTTATGTGCCTTTTGGGTGCACATTTCGTGTCTATCCTTTCAGAGTATACTCAAATGTTACCTCGTTGTTATAGATTTACTGGCCTCAGGCATGTCTAGCATTTCCACTAACGATGTAACCTCCCTTCTGTACCTGATTCCTTCACTCAGTTATTTATTTAAAAAATAATTAGGGAATACTATACACCCAGGGTATGCCATAGTGCTGAGATGTATTATGAAGTATCAAACAGATTAGATCCACTTCATTATTATCTGCTAAATAGATAGTCAAGCAAACAAAAGATTTACTGGAGAGAAATAAGTTTGTACTGAGAATTTGAAATAAACGCAAAATAAAACCTGGAAATACCCAGGGGAGTGAAATTTTTAGGTGGAAGGAAAACATTCATAAAGAACGAAGCATCTTTATGTTCGTTTGTTCTTTATGAGGTTTTTGTTTCTAGTCCTTATCTTAAACATTGTTATTGTTATTAAATTTTAAACCTTTTTAATTTTGTGAAGGCAAAAAATGGAAACCTAATAAACACATGTGTAGGTAAAAATAAATTTAAAAAAAAAGAATGAAGCATCTGGAAAGGTGTAGAAGAGAAAAAGACAGAAGGGCTTTTAAAAATGAAGTTAGAAAGTTAAGCAGGACCATGTCTGAGCAGGTTCATAATATTATTTGCTGCCTAACTATACGTTTTATTTATTTGAAGCACTGGAAGATGAGGCATTATATAACCAATAGCATTTTCTTACTTGCTATATAAAATGTAGAGCAAGAATTTCACATTAATTAATGACACTGTGAAAACAGAAGTACAATTGTTAGGTGGACACTAGTGGCAGCCATCTAATTTGTAAACAGCTAACCATTTTACTATAAATATCCCTTTAAGAACTTCATAAAGTTTTAGTAGTTCTGAAGGTAGAAGTAGAAAGAAATTATAAAATCATAAATCGATAACGTATGTTAGGAGATAAATCTGGATGGGTGATTCACATCTTATAAATAAATATCAAATTTCAGCTCCTTTCAGGACACATATTTTTATGCATATTATTTACTAAATAATGATGCCTTGTAATATGAAAAAGGTCTATTTAGAGATACTTGAAAGTAGTTGTACTTTTGATATCTGCTGGTTACAAAAGTGCCTAGAAATACAAAATTTCTAATACCACTATTATAATAGTTCAGGTTGAGTTGTGCTTTTGTAAAACAAAACAAAGCAAAATAAATCCTATATCTAAGTGGCTTATAACAAACAAGAAGGGTTTATTTCTCACTCACATTAAAGATCGTTGGCTGTAGGCTGGTTGCCGAGTTCTTCCATAGGCTGTTTAATACCAGGATTCCAACTAATAAGAAGACCCCACTGGAGACAGACTGCTCTCACAATTTTTCAATTTTTTTTTTTTTTTTTTTGAAAAAGAGTCTCACTTTGCTGCCTTCGATAGAGTGACGTATACAGGCACCCATCACAATGCCCGGTTATTTTTCAGAGACGGGGGTCTCGCTCTTGCTCAGGCTCGTCTCAAACTCCTGAGCTCAGGCAATCCACCCGCCTCGGCCTCCCAAGTGCTGGGATTACAGGCATGAGCCACCATGCCCGGCCCAATTTTTCACTCTTTTAAAATGTTTGTTTATTTTATTTAAGACTAATATGAGGATACAAATATTTAGGTCACCTTATTTTTGTTTCTAAGGCAAAGTTCAAATTTTCAATCAATTGATCTTTGATAATATAAAAATTATCTTGTAATTTATATAGTCTTTTGTGTGTTTTTTTTTTTCCATGTATGTACTGGCATTTTCTCATAATTGTCTAACAATTTTTATAACTAAAATTATTATTTTACCATCCCTCCATCTAAAATCTTCCTTTTATTTTCTTTTTTTGAAGAATACAAGTCATCTATTTGATAGTGGGTCCAAGGTACTAAACCAGAATCTGTTAAATCACTAAAACAAACAAACAATAAAACCCATTATAGATATTTATTTTCAATTTCAAAGTTCAAAATCATCATTTTTGATTGTAGAAAGAATTTTGTAAAAAAAAATCAAATCCACTATGTATGCCGAAAATGTCTTTTAAAATTATTTATTGTGATTTTTTTGTTCATAACTTTATTTTTTTAATATTTTTACTTGAAATTGCCTTTCTTTATAAAACTTGCAACAGATTCCTAGTTTCTGCATCTCAACCTGACTGAATATTAGTAATAAGCTTCTATATTAAATGTGCAAAGTTGTCCATACTTACTACTTCAAAAAGATAAATTATTTCACTCACACCTTGATTGTAGCCCTCTGGGAGTTGAGCTTAGGAAACCAGCTTGAGCAAGAGTGAGACCCTGTCTCTACTAAAAATAGAAAAATTGTCTGGGTACAGTGGCATCTGCCTATTACTCCAGCTAGGAGGGTTGCTGGCGTCCAGGAGTTTGAGATTACAAGTGATCTATGATGAGGCCACTGCACTCAAGCCAGGGTGACAGCAGGTGACTCTGTCTCAAAAAAAGAAAACATTTCCAAGTATATTATAATTAAAATTATGAATAGTTCAATTCAACTAGCCTTACAATTTATCAAACTCTGACTACCTCTCCCGGTGTATGTAATACTCAGATAAGCATAATGAAGTGTTACATGAGCAAGTAGAAAATAAAAATATTTTAAATGACTCAATCTGTTATCATCCTCCAAGTGGAGGTATTTTCACGTTCTTGGTGATTACTGGAGAAGAGTAGTTCAGGACGCACCCTGTAAGCCAACAGGGGCAGCTTCTATTGAAAGCAGGAGTGACAGTAAGGGTTGGCTCAAAAAGAACGGCTGCACCAAAACGTAGGGGTTTTTAGTTTTACGAAGTGTAAGAAAGGTGAGGCATATTCAAGGCTGAAGTCTTGGTTTTTCCTAAGAATTTGAGTAGTCATACCAATAAACTGTGTTCTCTCCCAGTTTCCTGCTTTATATAGTTGTTTTGGAACGGTCATGGTGATTTCAACAGCAGTGAGAATTTAAAACCACAATGCAAACGATACTGTAATTAGGCAAAGTTCATGTGTGGTGACCTAGAACAGCAGAAGCCTGTTCTTGTCTGCAGATACTAACCCGGCTTAGGTAGACTTTAACACCTGCGTCCACGCTGCAAGCACCAGCATCTGGTCTCAGCCCTGACTTCTAGTGGCCTGACTCACGAATCCGTGAATGCTCACTATGTTAGTAATGAATTTATGTGTAGTAATAAAAACCATGCATGTGACCAGCATGGCAGTGGACAATTGCTAGCATGCTGCAACGGCAAAAGCAAAAAATATTCTTACAAAATACTAAAGTTGCCATTAGTAGAAAAATATTTTACGTTGCTTTGATTTTTAAATGAAAATTAATTAAAACTTAAAATTCAATTCTTTGATCACACTAGTTACACTTGCAGTGTTCAGTGGCTGCTTGGAGCTGGTGGCTACTATATTGGATGGCATAATCTTAGAACAACTAGTACAGTGATTTTTATGAGTAGTGTTTGATTAATTGCATAAAGGCAAACTACACAAAAAAATGGATATGTTCGAAGACTGATGATTTGAAAACTTTTTTGCGTGTGAAATGAACATAGGTATATATATTTGCTTCCGATGCTACTGAATATTAAGTATTTGATACTTAATATTTGATCAATGAGTTAAAACTTTTTGTTTGTTTATTTTGCAGTTGCAGAGATCAGATCTCTG
Source organism: Nycticebus coucang (assembly GCF_027406575.1). Classification (NCBI taxonomy): domain Eukaryota; kingdom Metazoa; phylum Chordata; class Mammalia; order Primates; family Lorisidae; genus Nycticebus; species Nycticebus coucang. The sequence continues at coordinate 17,856,417 of NC_069803.1, forward strand.
TCTCTGTTACCCAGGCTGGAGTGCAGTGGTGCAATCACAGCTCACTTAAGTCTTAAACTCCTGGGCTCAAGTGACCCTCCCACACCTACCCCACAAGTGGAACTACCTACAGGCTTGCATTCCCACACTCGGTTATTTTATTTTATTTATTTATTTATTTATTTATTTATTTTTATTTAATTAATTAATTTATTTATTTTGCAGTTTTTGGCCAAGGCCAAGTTTGAACTCACCACCTCCAGTATATGGAGCCAATGCCCTACTCCTTTGAAGCACAGACACCACCCCAGCTATTTTATTTTTAATATTTTCAGAGATGAGATCTCACTATGTTGCCCTGGCTGATCTTTAACTCCTCCTGATTTTGAACTTCAAGTTTTCCAGTTAATAAGTCCTAAGTGAAAAAAAAAAAAAAAGTCCTAAGTGAGACATTCTTAATAAACAAATCTGTATTGAATGCCAAACACTGTTGTGAGCCATGTGTCTTGTACCTAGTAATCATCTAATTTAGGCAACTGATTTATTTAAAGTGTTTCTCCTCTGTAATGTTTTCACAGAATGATGTGAGCCAAATGTTAGCATAAGAATACATGTATCTTGTTTCTTTTTTACAACTTTGTCACAAACTTCTTGTGTCACTTTGGAGAAATCATTTGGAATTGATTCTCAATGCTACTGTGACACAAAGCCTGAAATTAGTTATATATGGCAAGATACTACCTTCCCTTTTCCTATCCCAAACAATGGGTCACTTTTGTACAAGGATAAAAAACACATAGAAATCAAAATTGAATTGGTCTGTGATAACACACAGCTAGCTACTGACCTTTGACCTACAAAGTAAACCTAAAAAAAAAATTGTCACTAGGGATTTAAAGCATGTTCTCTGTTCTCTAAATAAGTTGGAATTCATGATTTGCTACATTCTCCATAGTACCACCTGAATTTGTGTGTCAATAAGTAAAAAGGAGAGGAAGTTTTAAAAAGCAGCATTAATAAATAATTCAAAATTAGGTGTGATTATTCGAGGAAAAATCTGCATTTCTGCAATCTTAATACACAAGGCCCTAATCACAATTATATGAATGTCATTAGTCACATGTTCTCTGGGTAATGTCTTGACAATGCTCTTTGAAACTTCCCAGGTCACAGAATTATTAAACTGTTCAAGATTGAAACGGTGGCTGCTCATAAACCTTTCTTAATCTGGTTTCTAACTCTGTAATCTAATTCCAAATTTCACTGTTCTGTACAAACATGCTTGTGATTGCAAATGCTGTTTTGAGCAGCAGAATCAATGCCTTACGCCTTCATAGGGTAAATATGATATCACACTGAAAATCTACAAAAGGGTTTTGCATTCTCATAGAGAAAAACCCTGGGTTTAGAGGGAAAGAGCACTGGGAATTAGAAAGTTTTGCTCCTGCTCCCAGCCTGACTGCTGACATGCTGTTTGGCAGTAACATCCAACTTCCCACTACCTCAAATGGCTCATGTATGTAATAAGTTCTTCTGTTACACCACTGGTATCTGCTTAACAGGGATGATAGGAGAATCAATTGGGGGAGTCTCTAATCTGCTTATTGCTGCTCTAGGAAATATATTTTAAAATAAATAAGTGAAAGTTACTTGGTAGTTAACATGTGTTACAATCACCCTAGACAAGGTATTTTTTTATTGTATGGTTTCCAAAAGGAGCAACACACATTCAACTACTTACTCTCCACTCTGAGCCTTGGAAGGTAATAACTACAGAACAGCAGCAGTGAATGGTGTGTGTTCTCCATGGACATAGTATTCCTCCTGCTGTTCCTCACTCACTCTTTTTCACACACTGCTGTCCCTACACTGATCCAGAATAAAAGGTAAGTGCCTGCTCTTTTACAGAGAAATGAAGATCTCTGCAGTCACCAAATAGATTTGAGTAGAACATAACTGTTCCCAAAGGATAGTCCCGAGACAGATGTGTAAAACCCTGTCACAGATGCCACGAAATAAGGCTTAAGTCCAAATTCACTGATAAAACATGATTCGTTAAGGACGCGTGCTTTTTGAAAACACAATAAAAACACAAACTAGACTCATAATTTGAGTGTAATGTGAATGCCAGTAAGATTTTTAAAAATTTCAAAAAGCACAACACAGAGAATGAAAAATTACATTACTGGAAACAAATAGAACGATAGCTTAGTGATGGTGGGAGGTCCTGGAATACACAGTAAATCAGAGAACCTGAGACTGTAAATCTAATGAGCAGAAATTTATTAGAAGATGGTTCTGGGGGCTGAGAAGTCAAAGGCTGAGGGACTGGCCTCTGGCAAGGACTTTCTTGCTGTATCATTTCATGACATAAAGTGGACGGGCAAGGAAACAAGAGAGCAAGGAAAAGAGGGTCAAACTACCCCTTTCTAGAATGAATTCACTCCTGGGATAATGTCCCCGCTCCCTTGATGTCAGCATTATTCATTCACCCGACCTTCACGGGCTAATCCCTGCTCATTGGGACCTGCCTCCCAACACTATCACATTGAGAATGAAGTTTCTAACACGTACTTTTTATGGAGGACATAGTCAAACCACAGCAATTCCATACTGCCTCACTTTATGAATAAATCTAGACATATATCCAGACCATTCTATAATCCAGATACTATTAGAAACTATTTGAAATGTAGCAAATCACGATCCACCCCCATTCAGACTCAAACCCTTAAAATAATAGAACATTTCAAAGAGACTTAACATTTTAACATATACTAGTCTACTCGTGCTTAAGGAAAACACAAAATATATTAAACTAATAAAATACACACAGATAATACTCATGAAATAGAAAAATAATAATCTTGAATCATTGAATTTATATTGCACAATGCTGAGATTTGCAAAAGACATGGAGTTGGAGAATCTAGGTTTTTATCTTGGATTTGATTTGCGAACGGTGTGATACTGGGCAAGTAGTCTCATTCAAGAAATAACAAAATTGGGAAATTATCTTCGAATTCTCTTCAAACTAAAAGCCTCTGAGTTCTTTATTAATCAATTTTCCCTTGAGTCACAAATTAAAGCAGATGGCTTACTTAATAGATTATATAGAAGAAGTTATCAAATACATTGTAAAAATTAATATATATTCATAATGTTTGGAAACACTTTCGGATGTTCAAAGTATTCAGTTATTATGCAATAATTAACATGAAGTCATGTGATTATTTAAACAAATATGGGCAATCATAAACTCACATATAGAAAAAATTGTTAAGCCTAGCAACTGAGCAAATAGCCCTACATCTTTTTTGTTTTTTTAAGTAGCAGGAATATTTAGCTCAAATAAATATGGCCTTTGAACCTTGTCTATTATGTCTTAGATCAGTAATTTTTATTTTTTCAATCATCATCTATACTGACTCAAATTATCAATCAAAATGTATTTTTTCAGAGATGACTTTGTAAAGTGAAACTAACATAAACCAATTGCAAAATAAAAACAAATAGAAATAAAAAAATCAGGAAATTCCAGAAATGCTTTCTATCCGCTGACATTAGATAAGCACTTACTCTGTGACACACACCATTTTAAGCACTTTATGTTTACTATTGCTTAAATCCTCACAACAATTCAAAGACGTAGGTAATATCATTATACCATTTACCCAGGTAAGTTAGGAAATGCTAAGCCTATCCAGCTCCCAAGCAGCAGAGCCAAGATTTGAAACCAGGAATTCTCCTTCCAGAGTCGATATACTGTGTACCACTCTGGAGCCTTTCAACATGTGTCATTTGGTTTGGAGAGCAACTTGTACATCAGTTTGATGCAATTACAGAAAATGTGAGCAGGTGATCACAATTCGAGTTTGTGTGGCCTTTGGCGCTAGGTCAAGGAATCTGGATTTGGTAAAACATGAGAACTATTGAAATTCCCAAACTGAATTTCAAATGATTCATCTGGCAGCAGCGTGCACAGTCTGTCAGAGAAACACGTCAAGTTGGGAAGTGCCCACGATTGTGGAATGAGCTGGCAATGAAATGGAATGACGGTGTAAGAAATAGGAGGTGACGTGGTGAGAGAAGGGCAGAGGGCAGAGCAACCCATGGAGGAGTGGGGAGGAATGCATGTAGTAAACGGAAGTTCAGCAGTTATGAAAAGGAGAGACTTGGAAATCTCAGCACACAGCACCATCGGGCGGGAATAGTCAAGGGTGAGATGATTTCTGTCTTTTTTTTTTTTTGGCCGGGACTGGGTTTGAACCCACCACCTTTGGCATATGGGGCCGGAGCCTCACTCTGTTGAGCCACAGGTGCTGCCCCAAGGGTGAGATGATTTCAACTGTAGTGTTTTTCACAGATCCCAAAGCCTCACTTTGGTATTATGAAGTTCTGAAGGACAACAAGATTCTATCGCCCTAACACACTCTTCTGGGCAGACAGGGTTACTATGAAAATATGACAAATTTTCAGGAGCTAAACTACATAGAATTTTCTGAGAATGTCACCAAAATCTATATTTGGACTCTGCATCATAAAAAGGAGAAAATGATCATTCAAAGAAAGAAAATCCATGTCAACCTGGATACCTGCCCAGAAAAGACATTTGCCATTTTCACGTGCTGAAGAAAAGTTTGAACCGGATTATTTTTTTTAACCAACAAAACTACCTTGATACTTCATATCATATAAATTGCTTCTTCATCTGTAGCTTTGCACTCACCAATTCAAATGATTAAAGTACTTTAAAAATGCAAAGAGAGGGCGGCGCCTGTGGCTCAGTGAGTAGGGCGCCGGCCCCATATGCCGAGGGTGGCGGGTTCAAACCCAGCCCCGGCCAAACTGCAACAAAAAATAGCCGGGGGGCGTTGTGGCGGGCGCCTGTAGTCCCAGCTACTCGGGAGGCTGAGGCAAGAGAATCGCTTAAGCCCAGGAGTTGGAGGTTGCTGTGAGCTGTGTGAGTCCACGGCACTCTACCGAGGGCCAAAAAGTGAAACTCTGTCTCCACAAAAAAAAAAAAAAGAAAGAAAAGAAAATAGGAAGAAAAATGCAAAGAGAAAACTACTTAACAAAATGATATACACATGCATATATGTGATTATGTTTAGGTATGTACATATATAGCTCTTTCACATGTATATTACTGATGTCACGTATATATTGGTGTATAAACATATTCGTGCATATACTTTGTCAATATTCTTCATGTTCTTTTCGCTGTTCTTATTCTCTTATATTGTAAATTTGCATGGCTTTCCTGTGACTTTTACCTTAATATCTTTAGTCTCGTCTTTTAGGAACAAAAATAATAGTTTTTCTTCTTCTATCTCTTTCTATCCTTCACTATCCTCATTTAGTTAATAATGTCTTCCTTTTCTGGTGTGTATCTAAATCTGCTTAAGCTTTCACTTCTTATCAACTTTAATAAAATGTTTTTACATTAAGTCATTACCCAGGAGGTAGTAAGTGGGCTTACTTTGTAATACACTCTTTCTAATTTTTGTTAATCCAGTAGTCTCAACATATATTGTAAATTTATAGGTTGTAGGTGTCTGTCTGTATATATACATCTACTCTTTCATAGGCAGATATTTACAGTATGTGACATATGTATGAATAAATATTATATGTATTTATATACACTATATAACTGTATACATATTTATATTTTAACTTTTTCACTATGTGGTGCTTTTCTCCGACCATATAATATTTATTATGTTGCCTTAGAGCAGCCTTTTTTTTTTTTTTGAGACAGAGTCTCACCCTCGGTATAGTGTTGTCCTTGGTAGAGTGCCGTGGCATCACAGCTCACAGCAACCTTAAACTCCTGGGCTTAAGTGATTCTCTTGCCTCAGTCTCCCAAGTTGCTGGGACTACAGGTGGTGTTTTGTTTTTAATATTATGATTAAAAATATTCAATACTCAACATGTTTGTCTAGTATTGTTTTTCTAGAGTTTTGTTTAAGTGAAATACATCCTCCATTATTGTCTAGAATTATCAGAAAGCCAATTATTTCCTGGTTTATTTTGCATTCAAAACTATTTCTTTTGATTTAAAGAAAAAGTTAGTGAATTATAAAAATCCTTGGCTCAATTTTTTTTTCTTGAGTATCAATAGTATCAATTCAACTCTGTATGAATGTCGAATATTAGTAGCTAAAAAATCTGATGATAATTGTATTTTCTTTGGTTTTTATGTTATATGAGCCTGGATATAAAATTACTTAATCAGTTGAGTGCTTTTTCTAATTTACTTTTTAAAATATATACTCAGTTGAGTCAATTTTAAGTGAGGTTTTGACATTTTTAAGAATTTCTGGAAAAATAGATGTTTTTAAGATTTCTTGTAGAGTCTAATGTCACTCTGAAACTCTGTCCTAAGGAGAAAGGGACCAAGATAAAAGTTTGATCTTTTAAGGACTCCTTTAATCGTACAGACAAAAGGGAATGATAGGTATGACACAGTATATATCCTAAAGAATTGCCTTTATATAATAAATTATTCCAGAAATTAAAACATACATACTTAATTTATCAAAGATATATGTTAATAAAAATGTTTACTTTTCTTGTGAATGATAGAAGAATTATTGATTTATTAACTTTTTCTCTGCTTCTTATATCACTGTCTGCTCATGTTGACTTAGCACTTAACTCCTTGCATTGCCTCCTTAAGTTTTAACTGCCAGCCCCTCCAATTCTACCTGAAGACTTCCTCTGAGCACCTACAGGGTCATCTAGAAGTGTTCAGGTACCAATGCCTTCCAGGAGCATCTCTCAAACACTGACTGGTGAGTACTGAAAATTCTCAGCCCCTTCACATGTATAATTCTGAGTCATGTTCTGTTGTTCCTCAGTTTTTCCCAGCAGGCTTGACCTGCAGTGGACTCCCTTACTGGACAACACATTCGTGTTAGTGGCTTCCATGCCTTTCCTCCCTACCTTCTGTACTTTTCTGTTGTTGCTTTCTACATGATTTTCCAAATAAACCATGCACACTGAATTCTTCATCTCTAACATGGCTTCTAGGGGAACTCAAGTCAAAGCAGTGGTACTAGAAATTGTTCCAGCAAACAGACCCTTCAGGATAGAACTGTAGGATTTGTTTCCTCATCTGCCAGATGACAACATAGGCCCTATTCCTAAGACTGATTAAGTTTGGTAATGATGCCCGATTGCCCAATTACCTGAGATGATTTGGGATGTGATACTACTGTAAAAAAGGGTGGACTGACTTATGCAACCTGTTGCATGAAAAAAAAAAATGGGTAAGTTGGTAAATATATGAGAATTAGGAAATCAGCCCACTGTTGTTAGCCGCCAAGGAAACCTTCACAGGAGAAAAAGACAGGATTGTGTGAGTCAACGGTCAGCCCAGGGCATGGTGTGAAGCCAAATGGCCTCAGTGTCAGTCCCACAGTAAGAAATACTTCCTTCAGTAAGAAACACTCTAGGCTGAAAACTGAATCTGGGCTTTAATTGTGAGAATCATAGAGTTCCAAAGAAAGCCAAAAAACAGATCTGACACGGCTTCTGTACTAAAATCAAGATACCAGTTTGCCCTGAAGACCCTGGGCTAGTAGAAGTGGCCCCCTCCTGCTTCTTTTAAGAAATCTCAAGGACAGTGCAAATAACTCCCCTGACCCAGGCCATCACATTTCCTTTCCTCAAGATCTGCCACTGCCTCGCCTGGGTGTTTCCAACTGAGGAGAAAGGTCCAGACTTGGCATGGCCTGATTGGGAAGTACTTCTCCTGTTGTAGTAGAAAAGAGAATATTCACCTAAAGATCTGTAAGTCTTGGTTGATATATTCAAGTTAGGACTGGCAGAACATGTGTGAATATGGCCCTGTGGGTTAGTTACCTTCGTGTGCAATGGAAAAAGGATAATGTTAATCATATTTCTGTAGCTAGTAAATAAATTACACAGAGTTGGCAAATTCCAAGCTTTGGTCTTGGAATTTCTTAATTAGCTTACCTCAGTGTATAATATTTCTTGAGCCTAATATTTCTTATTCTGTTTCAGTTTCTCCAGAAAGGACTTTTTTGCTCCCACTATTCTGCATTTGTTAATCTTGTCCAATATTTAAAATTAATATCTAGGGAAGATTGTTTGGGTTCTAAATAATGATTTCAATTTTATAATTAAGCTTAGTTTATTCATTGTCACCAAAGTAACTCACTGTACACCCCCATTACTCCCCCAATAGGAATGGAGTCCGAATATTTGCTATTCTTTTCTTTAAACTTTCAGATTTTAAGATAAATCTGATCCAAAATGTCTTTGCTAAACTTCCATTTGAGTAATATTCAGTGATTCTTCTTACTGTTACCATCTATTCTGAAGGCGAAAAAAATTCTTATTCTTTTAAAATTAAAATACAAGAAGTACCGTGACATGTGTTTTCATATTTCCTACTTGAAACTATCAATCATTAGTATATTTCCTGAACACTAAAATGGCCACATTAAAATTTCAAAAGAACTGGGTGGCACCTGTGGCTAAGTGGGTGGGACACCAGCCCTATTTTCAGAGGGTGGTGGGTTTGAACCCAGTCCCAGCCAAACTGCAACAAAAAAATAGCCAGGCATTGTAGCGGGCACCTGTAGTCCCAGCCACTCAGGAGGCTGAAGCAAGAGAATCGCCTAAGCCCAGGAGTTGGAGGTTGTTGTGAGCTGTGATGCCACAGCACCCTACTGAGAGTGAAAAGTGAGACTTTCTATAAAAAAAAAATAAATGGGGCGGGACCTGTGGCTCAAAATGGGCCACATATACCAGAGGTGGTGGGTTCAAACGTGGCCCTGGCCAAAAACTGCAAAAATAAATTAATAAATAAAAATTTTTTCAAAAGAACTATAAATTCGATCCATTTCCACCACCCACCCATGTCTGTTTCAGATCAAGCTGAGTTCACACCAATGGTATTCCCTCCACTTGGGAAAGAGGTCCTCTTCGGTCTAATGTCAACACAGCAGCTGGAGTAATCCTTTAAATTTAAGTCATATCAGGTCCTTCCTCTGTTCAAAACTCTTCAGTGGTTTCTATCCTCACTCAGAGTAAATCCAAAGTCCTTTTTAAGTCCATCAGGGAGCTACAGGATCTGTGCTCCTTCAAAAATCTCTGATTTCCAATTTTCCCACTAGACAAGATGGCTGATTGAAGCCAGCTTTCCACAAAGGCTCCCATCCAGAAGGACAGTTAAAAGACAGAAATTTAGCAAGTAACCTGGTGGATTAGAGCTGCACCAAGAGAGAAGGTCGAAGAACACACATCAACCCCGCTGAGGCGAGCTGCGACCCCAAAGATACAAACAAAAGGTAAAAAATCCATCACCAAGTGGACGTGAGTCCTCTCCCCCGTGAGAGAATGGCTTGAAGTGCCCCACAAACAAATAAGCAGAGTTCAAAGGTACTTCCACTACACTCCACGGGAGAGACCCTCTAAAAACTGGACCTGCCTCCCATACTAGGGTGCCATGGCATTCTCCTGCCAGGCATAAAACTGTATAAATTGTATATATTCTCTACCTGCAACTTTGAGCTCCCAGCACTCCCCTGCACTCTCACTCTGAGGTCTGGAGGCCTGACCCCCAGGAGTCCAGATTCTTGGGTGATTTCTTGAGGGGTGTGGATAGGGCCTAGACTGCAGCTGGACAATGCTGATTCTGCAGCACAGGGGTGAGGAGAGGACAGTGGGCTGAGAGGGAACCACACCGGAGTGGCGGTGCCCCGAGGTGTAGAGCAACAACCATTTCTTGGCAACAATAGGGCTCACTCCCAGATATTCTGAAACCACATCCCCATCTCCCTGGGCAACCAGAGGAGGCCAGGCATCTTCTCAGGTGGGAACCACCTCGGAACAGATCTGGGACGGAAACGCAGGCCCCATGAGTAAAGGGTTTGCCTGAGGCAGTACAAGGTTTGCCTGAGGCAGAACATGGAAATTCCCACGGCAGGGCTGACCCAGAGGACCACTTTACTGAGCCTAAGACGCACTCGGCCCTCAGGGGATCATCAGCCTATAGACAAAGGAAGGCAGGAGGTTATAACTGACACTTAATCGAATACAAACATGCAGGAGCAAAGACAGGGCCTGAGGCGCAGGATCTGGGAACTCAAAACAGCTTCTCTTCTGCAGGGGAATTAGCAGGGACAGAAACAAATTCCCGCAAAGTTGTTCTGTTCTGTTCTGTCTGTAACATCAATCAGGGACGGGGCTGGAACTGAGTGAAAACCCCCCAGCCTCCATCAAGCACCCAAGGTTGTCAGGCCTCACCATCCTCTGCTGGATAGAGGCAGAGGGCAATGGCCTGGCTGAGCAGATATGGATTTCCTTGTGATTCAGGCAGGTACAACCCCCTGGAGTATCTGTTCACTAGAGGCAACTGGGTCACAGCCCTGTAGGGCTATCAGTGACTGGATGTGACAGAGATGCAAGGTGGGGAAGGAGGCATCAACCTTCTCAGACTAATCTATTTGCTGGGTGGGTCCTCCTGACATCACAGAGCACCGGAGCAAGTCATATCTGTGTTGTCACAAGACCCTTGCGATCCAGTTGCCAGACACCTTTTAAATTCTCCCACCTGAGACAGGTGCTGACTGAGACAATTGATTTGGACCTTTTGAACTGAGCCCAAGGACTATTCAAGTGGTGTCCTGGGTGTGTGGTTGTAGGAAGGTTTGATTTTGCTTTTCCAATTATTGCCTGTGGGGGTTGGGGTGACTTAGTTGCTGGTATTTCACCACAGCTGAGACTTCAACCCAGAGTAACTGTTTCACTAGGGTCAAACAGAGACCAGCTGAAAACAAGACAGAACCACTTAGCTCCACCACACCAAACAGGTCCCAAATTTCTCAGGCCATAGCACTGTACGGGTCCTCGACAAAGCTCCAGGGGAAAAATCAAACAGTGTAAAATAATAATGGGGCAGAATCAGCAGAAAAACTCTGGTAAGATGAATAACCAGAATAGATCACCCCCCCAACCCCCAAGGAAAGATATGGCAGATGTAACTGAAGATCCCATTCATAAACATCTGGCTGAGATGTCAGAAATCGAATTCAGAATTTGGATTGCAAACAAGATTAGTAGAATGGAGGAAAATTTGGAATTAGAAATTTGAGGAGCAATTCAAAAGTCGGAATTAGAAATTCAAGGAGAAATTCAAAAGTTGTCTCAAGAATTTAATGAATTTAAAGATAAAAACACCAAAGATTTTGAGGCACTGAAGCAAGAAATTGCAGCCCTCAAAGATCTGGAAAAAACAAAACAAAACAGTAACGGAGTGCAGCCAGCAGAAGAAAGGATTTCTGACATTGAAAACAAAGCCTTTGAATGCTCCCAAACTCTCAAAGAGGAAGAGAAATGGAGAGCAAAAATGGTTCATTCTCTCAGAGAACTCTGGGATAATTCAAAGAAGGGTAATATCCACCTCATTGGAATTCCTGAAAGTGATGAAGTGGCCTCGCAAGGCACGGAGGCCCTTCTCCATGAAATTATGAAAGGGAATTTTCCAGACATGCCAGGAGATTCTAAAATTTTCCAGACATGCCAGGAGATTCTAAAATTCAGATAGATTCAGAACCCCAGCAAAACTCAATCCAAATAAGACATCCCCCAGGCATATCATAATTAACTTCACTAAAGTTAATGTGAAGGAGAAAATTCTGAAAGCAGCCAGACATAAGAAATCCATTACCTACAAAGGGAAGAATATTAGCATGACTGTAGATCTCTCTGCTGAAACTTTTCAAGCCAGAAGAGGGTGGTCATCGACTTTTAATCTCCTAAAGCAAAATAACTTTCAACCCCAGATCCTGTATCCAGCTAAACTGAGTTTCATTTATGATGGAGAAATTAAATACTTCAATGACATTCATACGTTGAAGAAATTTGCCATAACCAAACCAGCTCTTCAGGATATTCTCAGACCTATCCTCCATAATGACCAGCCCAATCCTCTAACACAAAAGTAAACTCACTCAGAAACTTTTGATCAAACTCTAACTTCCACAGTGGTGAAAGGATTAAAAATGTCCACTGGACTTTCGAAAAACCCGATACCCAAAATTTTAACAAACTTATCAATTAATGTGAATGGCTTAAACTGTCCTCTAAAGAGGCACAGGTTAGCTGACTGGATACAAAAACTCAGGCCAGATATTTGCTGCATACAAGAGTCACATCTTACCTTAAAACATAAATATAGACTCAGGGTGAAAGGATGGTCACCCATATTTCAAGCAAATGGTAATCAGAAAAAAGCAGGTGTTGCAATTCTATTTGAAGACACAATAGGCTTTAAACCAATAAAAGTAAGGAAGGATAAGAATGGTCACTCCATATTTGTTAAGGGTAATACTCAATATGATGAGATTTCAATTATCAATATCTATGCACCCAACAAGAATGCACCTCAATTTATAAGAGAAACTCTAACAGACATGAGCCACTTGATTTCCTCCAGCTCCATAATAGTTGGAGATTTCAACACTCCTTTGGCAGTGATGGATAGATCCTCCAATAAGAAGCTGAGCAAAGAAATTTTAGATTTAAACCTAACCATCCAACATTTGGATTTAGCAGACATCTACAGAACATTTCATCCCAACAAAACTGAATACACATACTTCTCATCAGCCCATGGAACATACTCCAAAATCAATCACATCTTAGGTCACAAGTCTAACCTCAGTAAATTTAAAGGAACAGAAATTATTCCTTGTATATTCTCAGACCACCATGGAATAAAAGTTGAACTTAGCAACAACAGGAATCTGCATACTCATACAAAAACATGGAAGTTAAATAACCTTATGCTGAATGATAGCTGGGTCAGAGATGAAATTAAGAAGGAAATTGCCAAATTTTTGGAACAAAATGACAACGAAGACACGAATTATCAGAACCTCTGGGATACCGCAAAGGCAGTCCTAAGAGGGAAATTTATAGCACTGCAAGCCTTCCTCAAGAGAACGGAAAGAGAGGAAGTTAACAACTTAATGGGACATCTCAAGCAACTGGAAAAGGAAGAACATTCCAACCCCAAACCCAGTAGAAGAAAAGAAATAACCAAAATTAGAGCAGAATTATATGAAATTGAAAACAAAAGAATTATACAATAGATCAATAAATGAAACAGTTGGTTTTTAGAAAAGGTCCACAAAATAGATAAACCTTTGGCTAACCTAACCAGGAAAAAAGAGTAAAATCTCTAATCTCATCAATCAGAAATGACAAAGACAAAATAACAACAGACTCATCAGAAATTCAAAAAATCTTTAATGAATATTATAAGAAACTTTATTCTCAGAAATATGAAAAGCTGAAGGAAATTGACCAATACTTGGAAGCACGTCACCTTCCAAGACTTACCCAGAATCAAGTGGAATGCCGAACAGGTCAATAACAAGTTCTGAAATAGCATCAACCATACAAAATCTCCATAAAAAGAAAAGCCTGGGACAGATGGCTTCATGTCAGAACTCTACCAAACCTTTAAAGAGGAATTAGTACCTATATTACTTAACCTGTTCCAAAATGTAGAAAAAGAAGAAAGACTACCCAACACATTCTATGAAGCAAACATCACCCTTATCCCCAAACCAGGAAAAGACCCAATAAGAAAAGAAAATTATAGACCAATATCACTAATGAATATGGATTCAAAAATATTCAACAAGATCCTAACAAACAGAATCCAGCAACACATCAAGCAAATTATAAATCATGACCAATTTGGTTTTCTCCCAGGGTCTCAAGGCTGGTTCAATATACATAAATCTATAAGTATAATTCAGCACATAAACAAATTAAAAAACAAAGACCATATGATTCTCTCAATTGATGCAGGAAAAGCTTTTGATAATATCCAGCATCCCCTCATGATCAGAACACTTAAGAAAATTGGTATAGAAGGGACATTTCTTAAACTGATAGAGGCCATCTACAGCAAACCCACAGCCAATATCGTATTGAATGGAGTTAAATTGGAATCATTTCCACTAAGATCAGGAACCAGACAAGACTGCCCATTGTCTCCACTGCTCTTTAACATTGTGATGCAAGTTTTAGCCACTGCAATTAGGGAAGAAAAGGCAATCAAGCGTATCCATATAGGATCAGAAGAGATCAAACTTTCACTCTTCACAGATGATATGACTGTATATCTGGAAAACACCAAGGATTCTACTACAAAACTCTTAGACATGATCAAGGAATACAGCAGCGTCTCAGGTTACAAAATCAATGTTCATAAATCAATAGCCTTTATATACATACCAATAATAGTCAAGCTGAAAAAAAAACAGTTAAGGACTCTATTCCATTCACAGTAGTGCCAAAGAAGATGAAATATTTGGGAGTTTATCTAACAAAGGACGTGAAAGATCTCTGCAAAGAGAACTATGAAAATCTAAGAAAAGAAATAGCTGAAAATGATAAATGGAAAAACATACCATCCTCATGGCTGGGAATAATCAACATTGTTAAAATGTCCATACTACCCAAAGCAATATACAATTTTAATGCAATCCCTATTAAAGCTCCACTGTCATACATTAAAGATCTTGAAAAAATAATACTTCATTTTATATGGAATCAGAAAAAAATGTCAAATAGATTTGTCTTCAGATTTTAATCAGGAAGATATCAATTTTCTTTTTATTTGTTAGGGTAAAGACCATCACACACGTAGAAGGAACAGCTTGAGGATGAAAATGTGTTCCTGAAAATTTCCTGAATTATCTAGGAAAGAACATAGAAAACGAATGGAAGAACAAATACCACATGTGCTCACTATTAAACTGGAACTAACCAACGAGCACACATGCATCCCCTCAATATGTTGAAATAAAAAAATGGAAAATTCCTTTCTTTAATTAAAGAGTGGACCTAGAAAGTTAAAATAGAGAGAAAGGGAATATTTTCATAGTTATGAAAATTTAATACAGATAATGATAATTGAGCACATTAATTTCTTCAGACTTTATGTCCCAGAGAAAAAATTCAGTCTTCTGACAATGGGAGACATACTAGAAATATTTGGAGTAAATACTCTAAAATTATATAAACTTCTAGAGAGTACTTGTTGCATGGAAATAATTTCAGTGTATTAGCAACTAGAAGGCTGTTTATGATGCCTGATCATTCTCATTTTCTTCCGCTTTCAAAAAAAATATATTTCTTTGAATAAAGTAATAAAATGTTAAAGATTAAATGAACCATCTTGGAACTGTATGATCAGTAGAAAATATTCCATCTTAATTTAACAAAACAACAGAATCAAATATGCTAAGATTTAGAACATTATCTTTTAAATCAACTTGAAGATAAACCAATTTAAAAAAAATTACAAGATACAACACTCTAGAGAGTCAGTAGCTCAGAAGTCACACACTTTTGTTAGAATAGAAGGAACAAAATGTCAACTTCAAATGGTAATTATAGGGAACTCTCAATAAAGTACACCACAGTCATAATTAAACTATAGACAGTTTTAATCATCAGAATGTTAAACTTAAATTCCAGGCTGCTATAAAACATCCTATTATAAACACACACCAAAAAAAAAATGCTATGATGGACCACTGAAACAAATAGAAGAATAACATCTACTTTCATCTCCCCTGAATATGCAGAAACTTGAAATCCTCAGAACCAATGAAGCTTTTTAATAACTTACATTCCTATGTTCAGGGTTCAGTGGGAGAACCAAAATTCTACAAAAGATTAATTCTAAGAAAGTTGGAGTTATAAGAAAAGTTAAAAATACAGGGAAACTCTGAGACAATTTTTCCCTTTAGAAATACTGTATTTTTTTAAAGTAATCCCAATTGAAGAAATCGGCGTGATCCTTGAAAACTGGAAAATACCATTCTTTTCAGAGAAAAGAGAACACCGTGGCTGTCAGAACTTGAGACACTGAGCCAAGAAGTCTAAAATTAAGTAGGCAGTGGATACTTGGCAAAAGAAGCTATGCACAGTCAGAGTCTGCCAGCATTCCCTCATTTTCCCTCTTAAAATGCAACCCTCAGCTATACATGGAATCAATCGCTATTTCTGCATAACAATCTACCAAATATCCTATTGCTTTCAAAAAATCATATATTTATCTCACTTTGCGTCAATCACTAAGCATGAGCTGCCTAGACAGTTTATCTGAACTCCCAGATATGTATCCAGGAGTCAGCTGGGTATTGCCTTTTCTCAGTTGGCATCAGCAGAAATATTGAGCTCAACTGGCGTAGATGGACATAGGTGGGATATTGTGACTCTTTTAGACACGTTCCCCCCGTCCCTTTCATGGACGACCCTAGGAATGTTCGTATAGTGGAAGCCTGCTTGCAAGTGCAACAGGAAAGCCAGACACAGTTTGCCAAGCAGTTTGCAAGCTCTGTTTGAATCACATTTGCAACCTCAACTGTTTAAACCATTCTTATGACTGAAGGGGTTCAGATACCCACAAAGGGGCTACTGGGCCATCACTGTGACTTCTCTACCACACTCTGACACAGCCCTCTCCTGTGCACAGATGCTCCACTCCACCAGGTCCCTAAATCTTCATCGAATCCCACATCAGGCATGAAGTCTAGGAAACCTGGATTTATGGAAAATCCAGATGCAGCTGTTCAGTGTGGCTCCTCTTTAACTGAAGATGAACTTAAAATACAAATTATCCCAGCTCCACACACCAAAGTATAAGAGGGGACAGGAACAGTGCAATAAACACTATTATTCAAAAAGAGGGATAAGAAAAGAAACCCCATAGTCACTGGTCCGTATTTCTGAAACTCCGCCGAGCAAGTGTTTCAAGATATTTCTGATTTGAATGGGGAAGGGCATAAAATGTTACCCAATTAAGGCTTATTTATGCTTTTTAGAGCTGCCTTTCCAGGTCAATGTCCTTCCTATTCCAACTTTCCTTGCCACTTTGAGATATTATTAAAAATGATGTCCTTGGGCAACTTTCTCAGACTGATTTCTGTTTGTAGGAAGTGGAGGCCTCAAAGTCTGTTTTGCCTTTTGAGTAATGTAATACCCTTTTAAACTAAGAATGCTTCTCTCCCCCAAAATTGGACCCTCAAAAATTATGTGGGTTCCAATGATGCAATGAAATCCCATCCCCTGCATCAAAAGCCAAGCACACACATCTTTTCAGACATGCCTTGATCTCTCCAGGCTTCAGCCTTGCTACCTTTAGCTGCTGTGTGACAGCGCCCTTAACCTTCACCTTTAGCTGCTGTATAACAGCGCCCTTAACCTTCACACAAGTTCAATGTATGATTGCAAGAGCCAAATAGGCGCTGTCTTAAATATTTTAGAAGCCTTAAATACAAAGTCTTTTTGAGAACTTGATTTGATTTTTGTTCCCAGACTACATTTTACTTTGATAATCTAGTAGGAACCACTAGTGGTGGGATAAGGTTTTATTTTACAACCCAGTCGATCCTGGGCCCTCTATATTTCTAAAAATTATAAATTGCCTGGTTCTTTATCTGGATTTTTTTCACTCATACTACTTTGATATACATATACTTTGACTTTATATGACCAGTAAGAAACTACAGACAATTTCAACATTCTTCCCTTTTTTTAAAAAAAATTATTTAAGACCTTTATTAACAGGTATTTGCAGTTTGTTGACCTTTTTGAAAAAGTCAAGTTGTAAACTTTTATTACAAATTAAAAATGAAGTTCTTAAAAATCTCATTTTGACAAATATGAAACCATATTGGTTTAAAACCTTTAAAGGCATATTGAAAAAAACCAAGCTTTTTTAAAAAAAAAAAAAATCTGTTATTACTTTTTTTTTTTTTTGTAGAGACAGAGTCTCACTGTACCACCCTCCGGTAGAGTGCCGTGGCGTCACACGGCTCACAGCAACCTCTAACTCTTGGGCTTAGGCGATTCTCTTGCCTCAGCCTCCCGAGCAGCTGGAACTACAGGTGCCCGCCACAACGCCCGGCTATTTTTTTGTTGCAGTTTGGCTGGGGCTGGGTTTGAACCCACCACCCTCAGCATATGGGGCCGGAGCCCTACTCACTGAGCCACAGGCGCCGCCCTTGTTACTACGTTTTATTCAGCCCTTCTGAAAGCCTACCGACTTCAACAATCATGTTGCTCAAATCTAAAATGTTATTTAATACCAAGCATTACCAAACAGATAGTGGACATATTCTATATCTGCACTGTCTAAAATGGCTTCTAATTTCTACTGTGACTATTTAGCAATCAAAATGTGGGCACATGTAGAAACCACATTTTTTATTTAAATGATTTAAATTTCAAGAGTCACATACTGCTAGTGGCTATTGTAGTAGACAGTATAGCTTTGGTAAATTTTCTGTTATCCCCATTACTGCAGACAGCAACTTTACCAATTGCTTCATCATTATAATGAATCATTTTTTCCAACTTGTAACAATTTCATCACCTATATTCTGGATGCTTTCTGTCATTTAGTCCCAGGTTCAAGTTTTAAATAATTTTGTTATTGTTATTATCATTGTTGTTTTGACAACCCTTCCCTCCCAGTATATGTTTCTGTGGTTTTGTCACAAATTACTCAAAAGTCAATAGTTTAAATAATAAATCTTTGATTTACCTCCATGTAGGGTGAATGATTTAGCCTGGGTTTCACTGGGCAGTTCTTCATTGGGCTCCCACCCATGTCTGGGATTCAGCTTGCTGATCTTAGAAAACCTCAGCTGAGACAGTTAAGTCAACTTCTCCTCCACTGTCTGGTTAAGTTTCCAGAGTAGGACTCAAGCATGCCATCCAGGGATCTCTCTCTGTCTTCACTGAGCAACAGAGGTCCCAGCAGAGAACAGGTATACAGTAAAACTGTTTTCAGCTGAAAAAAGAGACCCCCAGATGAAAAGGAACCAGCATAAGAACTCTGGCTACATGAAAAAATAGCCTGTATTGCCACCCACAGAGGATCTCAATAGCTCTCCAGTAATGAACTAGAAAAAAAAAAAAAAAAGATAGACAAAATTATTGAAATGATGAGTATGGAATTCAGATTATGGATGGCAAATACAATGAATGGAATTGATGAGAAGGTAGAAAATGAACACAAAGATACCAAAAAAATAATTCAGGACTCAAATGATAAATTCACTAAAGCAAGAGATAATATAAGAAATGGAGTGCCAGACCTTAAAGAAATGAAAGAGTCATTTAGGGAATTTCAAAATATAGTAGGAAAATTTAATAACAGACTAGACCAAAAGAAGAACATTTCAGAGCTAGGAATCAAGGTTCTAAATTAAGCCAGTCAAAACTGTAGAAAAGAGAAACAGGAAAAAAATGAATAATTATTGTAAGAAATATGGGACAAAGTTAGCTAATATAAAAATCATAGGTATTCCTGAGGCAGAAAAAGAAAATTCAAAAAGCAGGGAAAACCTAGATGAGAGAATAATTGAGGAAAACTTCCCTGGTATCACTAGAAATTTAGATATTCAGAAACAATATGATCATTTGAACACCTAGAAGAGTCATTAAAAAAATAGGATATCACTGAAACATATATTCCTCAATCTGGCCAAAGTCAAAGTGAAGGAGAAAGTAATACAGTATGCCATATGAACACAGCCAGTAAGTTACAAAGGAAAAGCCATTAGACTAACCACAGACTTCCCATCAGAGACCCAATAAATCAAAAGGAATTGAGGTCCCATTTTTTAGTGTTCAACAGAATAACCATGAGCCAAGAATTTTGTATCCTGCAAAACTAAGTTTCACAAATGGAAGAAAAATAAAGTCTTTCCCAGACAAGCAAACAGTAAGGAAATTTGTCACCACCAGATCTGCCCTACAAGAAATGCTTAAATGTGCTCTATACATGAAAAAGAACAATTGATACTAGTGTAAAAACATCAAAATTTTAAAGCTAATACCTCTTATAAAACAGTAACACAAGGGAGCAAAGAAAACAACTAGAATAATTCAACATGATGAAGATTACAGTATTTCAAGCATCAATACTCACATTGAATGTAAACTACTTAATGCTCCATTTAAAAAAGACTAGCTCAATGTATGAAAAGAACACCTTTCCAAACGTATGCTGTCTCCAAGAAACTCATGTAACTCTTAAGGATTCTCCTAGACTCAAGGTAAAGGGATGGAAAAATGGAAAGCAATAGTAGCTATTGCCTTATCAGTGTTGATTTAATCACTGTTGTTGTTAAACTAATAGAGGTTAAAAAAAAGAGAGAGAGAAAGAAAAGTTGGTCATATTATATAATTGTACAGGTCACAATTTAGCAATAAAATGTAGTGATTCTAAATATGTATGCACCTAACACAGGAGCTCCTGGATTCATTTAAACAACAAACAAACAAAAAATGCAAATCCAAATCTACTAGATATGAGCAAAGAAATAAATAATACCATCATAACAGCTAGGGACTTCAACACATCACTAACAGAACTGGAAAGATCATCAATGCAGAAGATCAACAAAGAAAGACTGGACTTAGGCTCTAGAACAGGACTAGCAGACATTTATAGAACATCTGTCTATATACATTCTCAAGATAGATCCTATGTTAATCCACAAAATCATTCTACGCAAATTCAGAAAAACTGAAATCATACCATGTATATTTCTCATGACACAATGGCATAAAACTAGAAATCAATTCCAAGAGGAACTCTTAAATCTACAGTCGTGGAGATTAAATACCCTGCTGCAAATACAAAACTAAGGAGAAAATAAAAAAATGTTTTGAACTGAATGACAAAGATGACACAGACATTCAAAATCTACGGGATACAATAAAAGCAGGGTTAAGGGTTCCCCTTCCGTTCACATGGCCTTACATGCTTATTTCAAAAAGAGAAGGATTACAAATCAAAAATGTACTGTCACACCTCAAGAAATAGCAAAATTAGAACTAAACTCAAAGCTAGCAGAAAAAAAATAATGAGTCTAGGTGGCGCCTGGGGCTCAAAGGAGTAAGGCGCCAGCCCCATATGCCAGAGGTGGTGGGTTTGAACCCAGCCCCAGCCAAAACTGCAATAAATAAATAAATAAATGAATCTCAGAGCAGAATTAAAAGAAATGGAGACCATTAAAATACAATGGATCAATGAAACAAAAAGCTTAATCTTTGAAAAGATAAACAAACTCAGTAGACCAGTAGCTCTTATAATCAGAAATGGTTAATCAAAGAAGCTCAACCAGAAATGAAAAGGGAGACATTACAACAGATATCACAGACAGAGATATTTTAAGGGCTCGTTTTAGTCATGATAGGCGATCATAGTACAATAATATTCAAATAATATTTCACTACCTCATCTCACACTGTAAGAATCTGACATGATGACCATTATTCCCTCTCATCCTTTATATTCCATTATATTCTTTCCACTTCTGCCAAAAAATCTAAAATACAGTGTTTTGTTTCTTATTGTTGTTGTTCCAAACAATGTATGTATGTATAGGATGTACATATCATATATACATGTGTGTGTACGCACACTCCAGAAGACATCCCTTCTTTTCTTCCTGTGGATCCAAGGTTCCCTTTAGTACCATTTATTTTTCATTTCTTGCCATGTGTTTTGGCTACAGATGAATAATCTCAGATTTGGTCTCTCTGAAATTGCAATTTTCTCCCTTTTACTATTAATGAATGTTTTTTGACTATGGAATACTAATTTTTTCATACTTAAAAAATGTCATTTTAGGGGCGGCGCCTGTGGCTCAGTGAGTAGGGCGCCGGCCCCATATGCCGAGAGTGGTGGGTTCAAACCCAGCCCGGCCAAACTGCAACAAAAAAATAGCCGGGTGCTGTGACGGGCACCTGTAGTCCCAGCTACTCGGGAGGCTGAGGCAAGAGAATCGCTTAAGCCCAAGAGTTAAGAGGTTGCTGTGAGCCGTGTGACCCCACAGCACTCTACCAAGGGCCATAAAGTGAGACTCTGTCTCTACAAAAAAAAAATGTCATTTTAGTGTTCTCTGGATTCCATGGTTTCTAATGTAAAGTCTGTCATTATTAGATATTTGTTCCTTTGTATGTAGTGTTCCTTTTCTCTGGCTCCTGTAAGATTTATTACTTATCTGTGATTTTCAGCTGTTTGATGTGTCAAGCTGTGATTTTTCTTTTCATTTATGCCCCTTAGAATTTTCTCAGTTTCTTAAATGTGCAATTTAATAGCATATGATAGGTTGGGAAATTGCTAAGATATTATCTCTTTAAATATGTTTTCCATCCCATTCCCCTACCCCAATTTTGTGTTTATTACACCGTTTACTATTTTGCCACAGACATTGGCTGCTTTATTTCTCCTCTGTTTTTTGTTTTTTTTTTGCAGTTTTTGGCTGGGGCCGGGTTTGAACCCTCCACCTCTGGGTATGGGGCCAGCACCCTACTCCTTTGAGCCACAGGTGCTGCCCTCTTTTCCTTTCTTTTTTCTCTTTGCTCTTCAGTCTGGGCACTTCCTAATGATCTATCCTGAAGCTCATTGATTCTTAACTTTGTTGTCTCTACTCTGCATTTACACCCCTCTAACACTTTCTTTTCTATCCCATAGTCTATTTCTGTGTATTAATCGGTTCTCTTTCTTATAGTGTACTTCTATTTTTTAAAAAATGTTTTCATCTCTTTTCACATGTCCATCTTTCCACCACACGCCTTAGCATTTTTATCACAATTATTTTAAAGCCCCTTCTTGACATTTCTAATTCTTGAGTCATGTCTGTGTCTAAGTATGTGATTGGATATTTATCTTCTTGATGATAGGTCTCGCGGTAATGTTTTATTTTCCACTTTTCTTATAATTTGTCATTTTACGTAAGATAATTATATGACAGAACAAAATCTGCAAAGCTACTTTGTCATCATTCCAGGCTGTGAGATTCAGTACCTGGAATCATTAAGATCTGCAGTGGAATTTTAGCTGATTCACTTTCCCATTTTTATTATATTAGGTGCAAAATCATAAATATTCCTCCAGTGGGGTTTGGTTATCTGAGCACCAATCTTGTTATGATAAACCATTTGGTCTTTACAGCCCAGCTCTAGGTTTAGAAATCATGATATCTTTGTCTGCTTTGCTGAAAGTCTTTCAGCTTTTGAATCAAGAGGAAGTTCTCATTGTTCTGCAGTCCTGCTCCTGGCTGGCTCTTGGCTCTGACCTGCTGGACATTTCTCTGGCCTTGTGCCCTCCCTCCAAGCCTTGGAGTACAGATGTCTTACTCTTCATGAAGCTCAGGATATTTAAGAGCAATTTCTCTCAGGTTTTCTGCCTTTAGCCTTCCAAGTTGAAAACCAAGGACGCCTTGGAGAATTTCTCTCGGTTGTCCTGTGCCAGTTCCCACCTTCAGTGTCTGAAAGTCTGAAGTGCTGCCGATGAATTTATCTGCCCTGAGCCTAGTCTTTCATGGAGAACCTTCAGGAACACAGTGAAGATCTTTGGGGAAAGGAAAACAAAACTGGTAGCTAGATGCAGACACACACCACAGCTGCAGCTGCTCAGCATTCTAGTCTGTTAGAAAATCCCAAATACAGCCATGAAAACCTCATTACAATTTAGGATAATTTATTTTTTACCCCCACCACCCCCCCATGGTGGATTTTTAGTCCTACCATCACTCCACCAGGGAGGAGGTAGTATGATCTTCCATGGTTCTCTTCCTTTCTTCTTCTTCTTTTTTTTATTTATTATTATTATTATTAAATCATAGCTGTGTACATTAATGCGATCATGGGGCACCACACACTGGTTTTATAGACCGTTTGACACATTTTCATCACACTGGTTAACATAGCCTTCCTGGCATTTTCTTAGTTATTGTGTTAAGACATTTATATTCTACATTTACTAAGTTTCACATGTACCCTTCTAAGATGCACCGCAGGTGTAATCCCACCAATCACCCTCCCTCTGCTCATCCTCCCCTCCTCCCATCCCTCTCCTCCTTCCCCATATTCTTAGGTTATAACTGGGTTATAGCTTTTATATGAAAGCCATAAATTAGTTTCATAGTAGGGATGAGTACATTGAATACTTTTTCTTCCATTCTTGAGATACTTTGCTAAGAAGAATATGTTCCAGCTCCATCCACGTAAACATGAAAGAGGTAAAGTCTCCATCTTTCTTTAAGGCTGCATAATATTCCATGGTGTACATATACCACAATTTATTAATCCATTCGTGGATTGATGGGCACTTGGGCTTTTTCCATGACTTAGCAATTATGAATTGGGCAGCAATAAATATTCTGGTACAAATATCTTTGTTATAATGTGATTTTTGGTCTTCTGGGTATATACCTAGTAGAGGAATTGTAGGATTGAATGGCAGATCTATTTTTAGATCTCTAAGTGTTCTCCAAACATCTCTTCCTTTCTGAGAAGTGATTGTTACTGTTTAGAATTTAATTCATCAACTTTCATTGAGATCTCAGGTCTCTCTGCTAAGGCAAACAAGTAACAAAAAACAATAATGATACTGTAGATAGTTCGGCTTGTTATTGGAGGGTTGGGTAGGAGTGATATGCTTTTGTAATAGTTATATAATTACTAGAAACAAAATATGCAATTAGATATTCACTCATATTTCTAAGGGTTTTTTTTTAAAGACCTTTTAGTATAATGAACTAGGAAGTCATTAAAAATAATAATTTGTAATATATTATTAAAATCTATATTATTGTGTGTTGCTAGCAATCTAAATAGTCTCCAATTATTAAGAAAAAAATCCCATGTAATTATTGTGGCATAGTCCCATTTTTCTTTCTGATAATCTTTAAAAAAGTCTTCCACAAAACATTATGTATATTTTTATATGAAGAATACAGTATTCCTGATTATGTTAACCAGTGCAGAGAACAAAGAAGTGTAATGCTATGTATAAAACAAACTTGCTCAAAAAATAAATAAAAACTTGCTCCATGCCATCCAAATCTGGGATAATATTATCAAAATGTACATAACATCTCTGATCTCATGAGACTGCTTCCTTGGGTCATTAAATATCAAGCCATTGCCTCCTGAAATTACATGCACAGTTGGGTTTTGTTGCTTATTTTTATCACTGAAAAAATATTTTTTAAAAGGGAAAAATATCAAATACATTTACAGAATTGTATTCCCTCAATCTGCAATGTGCAAAAAAGTACAGAAATGATGACCGGGCTCGGCGCCTGTAGCTCTGTGGTTAGGGCACTGGCCACTTACACCGGGGCTGGCAGGTTCAAACCTGGCCCAGGCCTACTAAACAACATTGACAATTACAACAAAAAAATAGCCAAACGTTGGGGCAGGTGTCTGTAGTCCCAGCTACTTGGGAGGCTGAGGCAAGAGAATCACTTAAGCCCAAGAGTTTGAGGTTGCTGCGAGCTGTACTGAGAGCAACGTAGTGAGACTCTGTCTTTAAAAAAAAAAAGATGACTGGCAGTTTTTAGCAAAATTTAACTTGTTCTAATTGAGCTGAATTATTTAACGTAGGTATGAAATTCTTTACTTAAGTGTATATACATATTGTTGTATATTTATATTTAACCGCATAGCTTTGTTCTTTCATGGTTAATAATTCTGCTACTTTATTTTATTCTTTGCATGTGTTCTTTTTCTAAGGAATGAACAGAGCTCAAAAAAGCAATCTTCTGACTATGCAGATCTGTGCTCCCAAGAATCTGATTTAATTAGAAGAATGATGCTGCCATTTGCCTTTGTAGTGTTGCAAAGTCTGCAAAATAGCTTTCAACCGTTCCTGCCAGTCAGAAAACATATGATAACTTTGAATGGTAAAAATAATACAAGGTGAATTCAAGCCTATTTAATTTTACAGGTAATTCTTAACATAGTAGAGTCAATTTCCTCTGTTTGTAACTCAGGAAATAGATTGCTGAACACAATGCGGCTTGAAAAATATCTTGCACGTGATTAGGAACACCCTCCCCCCCCCCATCTGTAGGTAATAAACCTTGTTTTATATTTAATCATATAAACCTCATCTAAATGATAATATCTGCATAGACATCTTAACTACAAATTTATATTAATGGAACAACAGCATATCTTTAAACAACAATTGTTTAGATTTTCACGGAAGGGTTGCCACTTGTAAAAGAAGGGGAAGGAGATACTAGAGAACTTCTAGAGAATCTGGTATGTATATGCCAGAAAACACGTTAAGGAGCCTGGGGCAGGTGCTTCTGGCAAAAAGTCATGGAGAAAGCGTTCATTCAGTTGGAGTCTAAAACTGGTTGGTTACTGTCTTATCAAAGGTACAGAGATTTTCTGATTCAGATTATTCTGATAAAGGATTCCTCTGTAACTCATTGCTAGCACTCTCAATTAGATTATGGAGTGACTTCTAATTTTATTTTGAATAGTAATTCAGAGCTAGACATTTAGATAGCTGTGGATGCTCTGCCAAGGTTCTGAGTCAAAATGACATGAAAATAAACATGACTATGTATTGAAAAATTGATGAGAACATCATTTAAGCCCCAGAGCAGGCATTGAAATAAGAAGGAAATAGACCTGGATTTACATCTCATATGCCCCTAACTTCATGTGTCTTAGGTGCATTACACAGACTTAGCTTCCTCCCTTCAATCAGGCTCATAGAGTTCCAACAAGATTAAAGGCACTATGAGAAAAAGTCTTACTATGATGCCTGCCACATACAGAAATGAAGAGGCGGAGGTAGTAAATCTTTCATTGACTACTTCACATTGGCCAGATCTGAGGGTAGGAATTCTGAACTTAGTAGTACTATTAAAAAGGTTCATTGATTCATATATGCAGGTCATCAATGTAATATAAATACACAATATCGAGGACTGGCTTTTTGTTAATATAGCTGCTTTCATTAAAATAATAAATCTTACTGCTCTAGATGCTTAAACATAATTACATAATAACCTTACTGTCTCTACATTTTTACCTACTTCTATGTTTTGTCTCTTTGAGATGGGCACTGTAAAATTAAAGCCATGTAACTCATTTTTAAGTCATTAAAAATAGATTAAGGAATACATATCTAGAAATTTACCTTAGACATTTAAAGTTGCTGTTTGGCATCAATTGATAAAACGTTTACCCAGCGTACCAAAAGCAAATGACTTGTGAACAATGAATTTGAGTAATTTTCATGAACACTAAATGCTGATAGTTTTAAAACAGAATAAGTTTCTCTTTCAGTTGGACATTATATAGAAGAGAAAGAAAACATTTAAAATTGCAATAAAATTTTTTTTTTATTTTTTTTATTAAATCCCAGCTGTGTACACTAATGCAATTATTGGGTACAATGTGCTGGTTTTATATACAATTTGAAACACTTTCATCAAACTGGTTACCAAGGCCTTCACGGCATTTTCTTATCGTGTTAAGACATTTATATTCTACACTTAGTAGATTTAACATCTACCCTTGTAAAATGCACCCTGGTGGGAATGCAAACTAATACGTTTCTTTTGGAAAGATATTTGGAGAGCCCTTAGGGACCCAAAAATAGACCTGCCATTCGATCCTGCAATTCCTCTACTAGGTATATATCCAGAACAAAAATGGGGTATTTTTTATCGTTCAGAAGAATGGTTAGTATGTTTCAGAAATCTACTTTAAGGCAAAATACGAAATGATATATTGAACTAATATCGAACAGCAATTAACATAATGTTGAACAGTTCGCTGGTTCCCGACATGGGCCAGAAAGTGGGCAACGTTCTTTGTATGGATTCTTCCAATTAGTTCCTCACAGCATTTACATGGACTAGATGGTATTACTATCTCCATTTATCAAACACGGAGTTCACACCCAGAGAATACTATGGATTTAGATTTGAATCAACTCATTCTTTTTTGTTATGGTATGAAAGAAAATATTACCATGAGAATGTGACCACTTCTCGCTCCCTACCATAGGAATGTGACCTTTTGTAACTGTTCCAGGAGATAGCCCCAGGAGCTTCAGCAAATGTTTACTATTAAGTAAATATTTGACTGTTAGTCTTGTCTTAAGACAGTTGAATAGTAAACTAGAGTTCTCCTTATCTAGTTAGAGTCCCAGGTGTGTGTATTCTCTCTTACTTTATTAGAGCCCCTGGCATGTCTGCTATTCCCGCCTACTTTGTAGTTTTTGCCTTTATAAGCTTGTAAAAAACTGCTGTGGGGGACTTGATTTCTCGGCTCCTAAAAGAGTTGTGAATCAAGTCCCCGTATACTGGAATAAAAATCCTCTTGCGTTTTTGCATCAAGCAACGACTCTTGCGGTTGATTGGGGTGGTCAGAGCTACGGGCTGAGTGGGGGGTTCTGCCCCAAGTCTTTCAGGTACAATATACAAAGAACAAAATGTATAATTTTAAATATTGCTTAAGTTTACAATCAGTGGCATGAAGCAGGTACATCACTGTGCAACCATCGCCACTATTCATCTAGAACTTTCTAATCATCTGAAACTCAAACTCCATACCATTAAAAAAAAAAAAAAGACTTCTAGTGTTTTTCAACTTCTTCCCAGAGTGACCACTCTCCCCTCTCTACGCATTTTGCTCTTCTAGGAAGCTCACGCAAATGGAATCATGCAGTGTTTTTTCTTTTTATTAGGCTTATTTCGCCCGGCACGGTTTTCAAAGGACAGCCATATTGTGACCTATGTTGCAATCTCCTTCCTTCCTTAGGCTGGATAATAATCTACTGTATGTATTGGTTGATCCATTCATCCACCAACAGACGTTTGGGTTGTTTTCACCTTTTAACTGTTGCAAATAATGTTACTAAGTCATTTGTGTATAAATATCTTTTCCAGTCTCCACTTTCAATTATTTTAGGTTTATACTTAGAAGTGGAGTTTCTGGGTCATATAGTAATTCCATGTTCAAGGTTTTGAGATACCACCATACAGTACCAGCTTTATACTGTAATTATAGAATCTTTTGACAGAAGACATTATCTATACTTTTGTTTCCAAATTATATGATGTGGCTAGTATTGAGGTATATAAATCCTTTGCTGTGGCTGGCAATACTATATGCATATTTCAGTTTTTATAAACATGACTGCTTATTTATGCTACTAAATTACTGTAATTTGGTATCAAGTACTACTCTAAGTTAATCATCACATATGTATTTATGCAAATTTTTCACTCACTACGTCAAAAATATGCAATAATTAACATTTTATACATTTCCAGTGGACGTTATTGTCAGAGCTTTTTATAAAAGTGTAGAAGTTGTATATTAAATATTCTCTATATTGAAGCGGGATGAATGCTCCAATAAAATCTACCTCCAAGTGAAGGCCAGAACCTCTCTCCTCTTCCTTTTTGCTGTTTGTAAGATCTGCTTTTATATCTAGTTTTTATTTCATGTTAATAATCTTGATAAGCCTGGATGATATTAATTTTTTCATAGCATCATTTTGCTTTCTTAATGTTCCTTATTATATATTAGTTTTTCAAATTAATTCCAGCTCTCATTTTTATTAATCCCTTCTTTTTTTAGATTTAATATAATTTAAATTATTCTGGGTTCTTAAGAATGAAGTTAGTCATTTGGTTTCAGTAGACCAAATTCTTTCAGTAGACCATTCTTCTGACATGTTTGTGGTTCTAAATATCTCTGTAAATACTGCTTTTGCTGCATCCCATGAATGTTTTTTATCACATTTTTATGATTATTCAGTAGCAAATGTTTTTTAATTTTCCATGACATTTTGATTCAGGAGTTATTTGGAAGTTTATCACTTAACTTTTAACAAATTAAGCATTTTTTCATTTTCTTTCTCTTTGTTTTGAATTGATTTCTGTATTAATTCCACTATTATCGGAGAATCTACTCTCTATATATTATTTCAATTCTTTGAAGACTTGTGAGAATCACCTTAAGGTCTATCATGATTTTCACCGTTTATGTTGCACAAGTATTTGGAGGAATTTATAGTTATACCACTGGTGGGTACAGTGTTTGGTATATGTCAATGGGTTATTATTCTTATGTGAATAATTGTAATTGATACCAAATTACAGTAATTTAGTACATGAATAACCCATTGACATATGCATGAATCAGATTTTCTGCAGCCTTCACATCTTTATCATCTATAAAGTCTCTATGATTACCCATTCAAGTTCTGTGTAATTTTTATTTTTACAGTTTAAAGTATTTTTTTGATATATGAACATTTAAAATTACAATAGAACCTCCGTAGTTGACCACCTCTTGCACTGACCACCTTCTTCAGGTGACCTAATTTTCATAGAACGGACATGCATCACATGTACGTATCAGCAGAGTAGGCCTAGTTCTTTATGTTGACCACCTCTGAACATTGACCCATTTGTCACAGTCCTTTAGATGGTCAATTTACAGAAGTCTACTGTATGCTCTTTGTTATGAATTGAATGAATTTCTTAATGAATCTTTATCATTAAGAAATTTCTTCTCCACATAATTTCCTGTCTATTTTTGTACAGTGGTTCACGTTTTGTGGTACCTCTTCTCTCGCTACATTTTATTTTCAAGCATTTTGTGTGCTTATATTTAAAGTGTGTCTCTATAGACAGCATACAGATTTTTATTCCCTAGTCTACAACTTTGAGCACTTAGGCATCTTCGAATCGTGTCTGTCTGCAATACTGTCATCTCTCTTTTGCTGTATCCTCAATGTTTCTCACTCCAGAGGGTCTTTGTTTTCCATCCAGGAAAATTCACTGCTTTTCAGAATCCTTTTGACCTAACTCATTAGCTGCTTCCTTCACACAACTTTAGAACAAGCACCAGTCTGGAGGGACAGCTTTTTGCTCGAGGCCTGCAGTTTTAGAGTTTTGTCCTTCCACATTTTTGTGATCTCCAGAGGCACTAGGTAGCTACTTCTCCTTTGGCCAAATCCAGATACAGAGCCTGTAACAATTCCCAGAGCTGACAAATGCCTCCCGAAGAAAAGCAGCAGGAGATGCTGATTTCATTTGCCTAAGGATTCTACCATGCCTACAATTAGAATCTTCGTGTTCTTGTTTTCTCTGTGGTTCTCAGAAAACAGGATGTGATATTTTGGTGGTACTTACTGGATTTTCTAGTTATTATCAATCAGTGGTAGTGTTTATTTGCTGTAATATATTTAACGCACATAGGAAGCTTTTTAAAGTAAGAATCAAACATGTTTATATATTAATAAGAGCAACCCTATATAAAAGGGATAAGGGATGCTAGAGTGGATAGATAAGCAATACTTGTATCTGTATTATTGAATAATAGAGAGGGAAGTGTATCCAGTTTCAAGTGGAAGAACTCCCCCTTGGTAGATTTAGTGAGAGATTATTTATAATAACAGCAGAAAACTCAGAGGAGACAGGTACCAATGCAGGTAGGATTGTATATGTGGTCGTAGGTCCTCATAAAATCATCTTTCTGATTTTTTCTGTTCCTGTCAGTAAATAGGAAGCAGAGTTATTAGTTGAGAGTGACAGACAAATTGATAAGACCAAAGAAACAATCCTCTCCATGAGTGACAGAGGAATATATTTGTAAATGGTGAGCTCCCTCGGTATGACTAAGCACAAATTTAAAGTCAAATCAATCACCGTGAACCATTTATTTCTAAATAAGTTTGGCTACTTTAAGAAGAAAACGGAGTAACTGGAGAGATATATCCAACTAGGACTAGAATTTTGCTAGGAGAAGATGTTGGAAGCAGAAATGAGGAAAGAATTGAGGGTATATGGAATGGTAGTTTTTAAATGGTGGTTTATGCAATTTAAAATAACAGGGATGAAATGAAGCCTTTGAAGTAAGCAGAGATGGTGCTAGGGAGGTAACATCACTGGAGATTACACACAGTAGTATCGAATAATTCCTAGAGTCCGTGAACAGGAGGAATGTGTTAGTTGGAGAGTGAGAGAGTTGGAACTATGTAGATTATAGAGGTCGTGAATTTATTGTTAAGTGCAAGTTTTAGGGGACCATAGGATCAGGTAATTGAAGTTAATGAGAAAATGCAAAGAGAGAAGACCAACAAATAAAAATGTGACAGGTGCAAAAATCTTGAGGAATGAAAACAGGAGATGACTGTAATAAGAGGGGCAGAGGTTCACAAAATTTGATGGTGTTAGTTTAGGAAATATTAATTTTAGGCATTTTTTTAAAATGTTGCTCATGGGAATTTCATGATTTCCTCCATAAAGATCCTTCACATTTGTTAATTCATTCAGTAAATATTTACTAGGTGCTTGCAGCACTGTCCTCATCATTAGAAATCCAATCATTTATCTGTATCCCATCCATCCCAAAATATTATTTTCATACTTAAAAGACATGGAGGGATTATTGAAAATACAGCTTTATTCAGCACAAAATTCTTTCCAAGATCTACCCATTACACGTGAAATTAACCTTTCTTGTCATGCCTTAGAAATTCTTTCAGTGTTTGGTAAGGCAGTCACATGAACGTGGTCTTTTGACCCTTGGGATGGATCATAACAAACCTGGGAACCCCATGAGAAAGGGCCCTCAGAGCTGGTGCTGAGCTCATAGCCCTGCAGAGGAGGACCTTGTGATCTCAAGTTGTGCTCCTCTGTTCTGCTGCAGATGGCACCTGGTCTGAAGCCCTTCTACAGCACAAGAGGTGGGTGGGCTGCAGGAGTTGCTTGCCGTGGGGAACCTCAGCCAGCTACGGAAGCTGATACCGCTGTCTCTTCATGTGAACAAAGCATCGTTCCAGGCAGTGCCTACAGGCTACGTCTTTCTAGAAGACCTAGAGCTGTGGAGAAGTTGACCCTCTGGCACTACTGCTCCTGGTATCAGCCTCGTTCTGCTATTTGCTCTCCTCCGTGCAGAGAGACTCCCACCAACCACCAAGGGCACCACCTGCTCCACGCTTTGACACATAAAATCCAGTTCTCATCATCTACGATCGTTATCTTTTGCCACGTTTCTCCTTCCACACGAAAACTCTTTCAAATGTCCTAGTTCATTCATGTCCTTCATTGGGACATTGCATTTGCTGATGTCTCCCAGGGATTCACTTTTGCCTAATCTTTACCAGGTTACTCGACATTTGAAAACGTCCCTGTCTTCAGGTGCCATCGTCCCATAGAGGACCTCATTAAGCCACTGGATTGAAAATAGCATCAGTCATCATCCATCGTCTTATATTTGGCTTCAATTTCTTTATAAAACTTAAAAGACTATGAAGTTGAATTCAATATTATATGCAATTATGTTTTTATTCATTTATTACTTGATTATTGTGTGTATCTATCACACAAATGAATTTTTCATGAGGGCAAAGCTTTACTTTGTTTGCCATTTAATTTTTAGTCACTAAAATATTTCATGGCATGTAGTAGACTTGAATGTTGAGAAAGACAAAGGCAAGAAAAGAAGAATGGAATGGAGCAAGAAGAGAAGAAATTTTATTGTTGTTGTAGTTGTTTGGGATTCATTGAGGGTACAAAAAATTAGGTTACACTGATTGCATTTGTTAGATAAAGTCCCTCTTATGACTGTATCCTGCCCCCAAAAGGTGTGCCCTACACCATGACCCCATCCCTCTTCCTTCTCCCCTCTCCCCACTTGCTCGTGCCCCTACCCCTCACCTTGTATTAGATAATCTATTGCCCTCATATTAGAATAGAGTACTTCGGATTCTTTCTTCTCCATTCTTGTGATGCTTTACTAAAAAGAATGTGTTCACCTCCACCCAGGTTAATACAAAGGATGTAAAGTCTCCATCTTTTTTAATGGCTGAATAGTATTCCATGGTATACACATACCATTCCAGAGTTGGTGGGCATTTAGGTTGTTTTCACATTTTGGTGATTATAAATTGTAAATTGAGCTGTGACATTCTAGTGCAAATGTCCTTATGATAAAAGGATTTTTTTTTCTTCTAGGTAGATGCCTAGTAATGGGATTGCAGGATCAAATGGGAGGTCAAATTTGAGTTCTTTGAGGATTCTCCATACTTTCTTCCAAAAAGATTATTTTAGTTTGCAGTCTCACCAGCAGTGTGAAAGTGTTCCCTTCTCTCTACATCCACATCAGCATCTGCAGCTTTGAGTCTTTTTGATGTGGGCCATTCTCACTGAGATTATGTGATATCTCAGGGTGGTTTTTATTTGCATTTCTCTGATGATTAGGGATGATGAGCATTTTTTCATATTTGTTAGCCATTCATCTGTCTTCTTTAGAGAAGATTCTATACATGTCTCTTGCCCAATGATATATCGGATTGTTGGCTCTTTTTTTGTTGTTGTTGATTGAGTTCTCTAATCCTAGTTATGAAGTTTTTGTCTTATTCATAATATGCAAATGTCTTCTCCCACTTTGAACGTTGTCTGTTTGCTTTGGTTGTTGTTTCCGTAGCTATACAGAAGCTTTTCAGTTTAATTAAGTGAAGAGAAGGACTTTTGAAAATTTCTGCTGAGTTGAAACAAACAAACAAATTACTGTTTCATAGCTTCAGATAATAATTTCTCTCCCTCAGAATTTATAGATATTACATGATGTCTACTAACATTGAATTATGGAAGATTAAGTAAGCCTCCCTTTTTTTACCCTTTTGTTTTTGAGTTTTTTAATTCCTGCCTGATTACTTGAAGGGTTCTTTCTTTATCCTTGCATGCCAATAGTAATCCACGTATCTCTAAATATCAAATTTACTATAGTTTTCTGTATACATTGTCCCTTCAGTATAATTTATGTTTTCACTCTGCAGAGTAAGTTTTTTAATTTGAAGAGTGTTTTTGTCTCGCTAATTTATGTTACAATACTTTCTTTGGTTCCATTTGTTAGATTCTCTACTTAAGGAATAAATATTTACTTTTTATGCCAGATACATCTTTCTGCCTTTCATATCGCATAACTTTTCTATAGTTATTTAGTTACATGTCTACGGCCTCCATCCATCGCATGCATTTTTATCTGCTTACAGTTCACTGTTCAGTTGTGTTGAAAATTCTTCCTTCTCATTCATCTAAGTTATCATTCCATCTTTACTGCTGGTGTTCTTAACTGGTTCTTTATCCTGGAATTTTCCCTTTCTAGGGGAAAATTCTGGCGCCACCCTATACTCTCACTCTTACCTTCAGCATAGACGTTTTGCTTTCCTTCTCTTTTATGCTTCCATTTGAGTGTCTTGTTTTATCTAGAGATCAATGTCTTAGATACTTTGCTTTATCATAAACAAATGCTGGGTTTATCAACATGCTTCATTAGCTCCTATTTATATGCATTTTTATTTTTCTTAAGGCCTTCATTAATATGAAGTTATTGTGGGGAATCAGATCCTTTTATTATGAGAGCTTCTAGATGGGGTATGTTGTATTCTGCATGATTTTCTATTTATTATTATCTTACTACTGGTAACAGCTCTAACAAAATCTTTTATTTTGTCTATTCTTTCCTTTTGGAACTTCTATAAACACACGCACACTTAAATCTTCTTTTCCTTTTTCTTTCGCGTATGCCACCTGTTTCCCACTATGCCATCTTTAGAAAAATCTCCCCCCTAATTTGTTTTGTCTTAATCTAACACCAGTCCCTTATCCAACCCATCTTAATATGTAATTTAATTCCCAAAACATAAGTTTTTATATTCCTAAATTTTCTATACTTCACTGTTAATGTTTGCTCTTGGTTGCACTAAAAACACATCCTGGTTAGACCTTGAGTATGATTCACTCCCTGCCTCCACATGGGTATTAAATCCCTTGCTTCAGGGTCCACAACTATTGTCTCTAGTTCTTCAGTGAGGGTTTTCCCCTTTTGCAGAGTCTATTGGCTCCCAAGATATTGGCCTTTGTCAGATGCTTTTTGATTCTTGCTTGTACATCAAGGGGGAAACACTCCCAAGGGTGGTTAGGCTGGGAATGAGGCCTCCTGGCTGCTGCACTTACTTTCACAGTCTCTCCGTTCTTGTCCTGAGCTCATCTTGGGTTAGAGCTTCACCTTCCCATCAGCTTCCTCTCATTAAAATTTATTGTTACAGATTATACTCTCACTCTTTTTTTTTTTTTTTTTTCTGTAGAGACAGAGTCTCACTGTACCGTGCTCGGGTAGAGTGCCATGATGTCACACAGCTCACAGCAACCTGTAACTCTTGGGCTTAAGCGATTCTCTTGCCTCAGCCTCCCAAGCAGCTGGGACTACAGGCGCCCGCCACAACGCCCGGCTATTTTTTTGTTGCAGTTTGGCCGGGGCTGGGTTTGAACCCACCACCCTTGGCATATGAGGCTGGCGCCCTACTCACTGAGCCACAGGCGCCACCCTATACTCTCACTCTTACCTTCAGCATAGACGTTTTGCTTTCCTTCTCTTTTATGCTTCCATTTGAGTGTCTTGTTTTATCTAGAGATCAATGTCTTAGATACTTTGCTTTATCATAACAAGTACTTTTGGCACACACATACACGTGTGTATACACAAAAGAAGGATATTTACTTCTTTTCTCATTTTTCTTGTTTAACTACTTCCCAATTTGTGCTCAAACAATCTAGAGATGGGAGGATTATTTTTTAATCAGAGTTTTCTATTGAAATATCCGTTTTAACATTTGTGTTCATCTAGGCTAGCAATGACAACATAGATGTTTATATTATGCTTATTTGGTTTGGGTACTTTTTTTTTTTATTAAACAAAGTCTCACTTTATTACCCAGGCTGCCTGGTATAACTTTTATATTTTGGGATTCTTAATTGGGTTCAACTTTTCAATTTTTCTGGTCATCAAATTTGAGTACTTTTAGGAGAAAAAAATATGCATATTTTTAAAGTCCCTGTATAACAAAAAGTGTCTGTTATCTTCACCCCTTAAAAATTGTAATAGTTTTCCATTTAAAGCTTTTCATACATTCCTCCAGGTAAAGCTTCTGAGAAGTCTGCAGCTATCTTAATCTTACCTCTTTTGTAGATTAATTCATTTTCTTCCCTCCCTGGATACTTATAGATTATGTCTTTACCCTTTTCCCTGGGCTTTCTTTGCCGAGGAAAGTTTTATGATTTTTAACATTTGACTCTTATTTCAGGTACATTTGTTCTGTATTCTTTTTCACCATTATATCGACTCTCAATTTTCTGTCATAATTATTTAAAATTAGTTCCTTAGTTATTCTCATTTGTTTATGATGTGGCATCCTCGGAAAATTTATCAAAAGCCATTTTCCTAATTATCAACTCAGTTGTTGTAAACACTAATTAGGCTCTTTGGTGGAAATAAACCAGATTAAAAAATAGAATAGGAATTTCCTGACACAAACTAGAAGATTTTACTTATGTACAAAGTTGAAATGTCTGCTAAAATGGAAGAATTATGAAATATAGCAATTATTGCCAAACTGCCACACAAAACTGAAACTTAAATCATAGAATAAATATGTGTGTGTTTGTTTGAATATCAACTTACTACAGAAAGTTTCTTCGTCACTTTTAAAAGGAAGAAAAGTAAAATAATTTAGAAGAATAAAGAGTATGTTGGATCCATACAAGAATACTGCAACTGTGACATTTACAGGGCAAATCCATCTTGGAAGACAAAGACACTGTTAAATATGGTGCTCTACTTTCTGGGGACAAAATTGCAAACGTAAAGAGATATTTGCAGCAGAAAAGCAGAATGTACAACAAAAATAAAAAAGAACGGAAGAAAGCAAAGAAGGAAATATGTAACTGAACCCATGAAAGTAATTATACTTGTAAAATTTTAGAACACTAAAGTTAATAAAAGAATTATAACTGTAGTCAATTAATTATGTGTCAACATCCGAAGTAGAGACTGCATCATCATGTAGATTTCTAATTTTAGACACTAGGGTTCAGTTATGTTTAAATTGATCAGGTTCATGCAAATCTGGAATTACAATACTATGACACCTTTCCTGGGGCTACCAGGAAGAGCATATAAATTACGAGCCTAAACATGGACCAAAACAATGTTACCAGAGACTTTGGTATTAAGATGAAGAAGTTGTACTTAATTGTATAGTTTTTAGAACAGAGATGTATTTGTAAAATTAAATGGACAGGTTTGATTTTGAAAAGGAGAGGTTGAGAAGGAACCCGATAGAGATCTATTCCAATAATCCTAATTGGCATTTTCACTAACTTGCATGGAATGGAACATTTTGTAAAATTTCAGGATATGTTGTAAAGCTAATTTAACTGAACCGCAAAATGGAATAAAAGATCAATACCAAGCAGACATTGTATATTAGTTGTATACACTTGGCAGTGCATAGTTACAAATGCCCAGATTTCCCCTTCTGTGTTTGGAGACAAATGGGACAGGGAAAATGATAGGTGGTAACGAGGTTAAATGTTTGCACTCTCCTTAAAACTTTCACATCAAGGCTGCTGATTTCTAAGCTAAAAAATGTTTAATTTTTTTCCCCCAAAATCCCTTTCTTTGTTATTGGAAAGCAATTGTGTTCTTCTAGGCTCTTATGTTAGCACAACTGAAATGATTCTACCAAGAAAACTGAATGTTTACTGTTGCTCTGTTCAATTTTTTAAAGGCATTATATACACTCAAGGTGGCAATCTTATAAAAAATAGATTTAGACTTTGTAAGCCCTATATATTGTTTGGTTTAAGGAGACTTTGGAGATAGTGTTAAGAACGTGGGATAAGCATTCAGATTTGTCCATCAGAACGTCTATGGCTTTGGTGAAAACAATTACGAAATGGTTGGGAACACAGCCATGATATTCACAGGCTGCCATGATCTGTGCTATTTCCATAGGACTACTTGCCAACACACACACACGCAAACACATTTCTTTACAATCAAAAACTTATTACATCAGGATGATATCCTTTATGGGATTTAGCAAATTTTAGCAGAAATATCCCCATGTTCACATTCTCAAACTCAGCGGTCACAAGTCACAGGGAGGTGAAGCAATGATCAGTTATACAGAATTCCAAGAAGATTAATAAGAGAAGTGAAAACGTAGACATAGAAGCTGAGTTCTTTTTTCCTGTTGTGCAATCAATTAAACTCTATTTTATGTATGTGGATACATATGAATGGTGTGTGGCCGGGGAAAGCACGGTTGAAAGTACATTTTTCCTGTGTGCAAACTGTGATGTGCTACTCAGATGCCCCAGCCAATAAGGATTTGTCATTGTGGTTGTAGGGAGGGCTGTAGGGAGATGTCTGTCAGCTGTCAGCTGCTTCAGGTATAGTCTCAGCTAGAAAAGGCCATCTCGCCGAGGTTGCCTTCCCTCTCAGGTGGCCCATGTCTAACGGCTGATCTCTGAGAGACTAGAATGACCCAACCATCCTAGCCAAGCTAGGCATAACTCTAAAGGGTCCTTCTACCCTCCAGAATGTTTCCTATAGGGTGAACCAAGGCTGGACTGTGTCTGTATCACAGTTAATCAGCTTTCTCTGCCTAATCCTGCCTCCCTTTCCCATCTTCTTGAGTGCTGACCCCAAGGGGACTCCCTAAAAAACACGTTCTGTGTGTGGGAAATGCCATCAGAGAGTGTGCTTCCCAGGAACCCAAATGGTGGCCTTACATTTTATTAATATTAGAAGACTCAGAACACATTGATCACAACAGTCTTCCCCATTTGTTTCTCAATAAAAGCCGCGTGCTAAGTTCACTGCAATACAAAGGTCAACTGCTATTTTGAAATAACCTGAGAGGAAGTGTCAGAACTTACAAAATGCAATTCTCTGCCAATTACTTGCACAGCTGCAAAGGAACAAGTCCTGGACCAGAGCCAGGAGACCCGGCAAAGAAGTGATAAAGGCCATTTCTTCACAAGCAACTTTTGGTAAATCAAATGTGCCTTTCTGCTTCTTTGGAAACTCCAATTCACCAGAAACAAGGCTGGGATAACACAGTAGACCCCCAAAGTGAAAGGAAAACACTGACTTATCAAAGTATTTTTATATATCAAGGAGAACTAGCAGTTTATGTTGACAGAATTTCTTAGACAAAAGTAATACACTTGTTTTCCTTTAAATGGGACCTTATGCAAAGCAACTATTATAATTTAATTTTAATAAATCATTATCATGGGCGGCACCTGTGGCTCAAAGGTGTAGGGCACCATCCACATGTACCGGAGGTGGCAGGTTCAAACCTGACCCTGGCCAAAAATAAATAATAAATAAAATAAAATAAATCATTATCATATGATGCTGTTATACTTTGCCTCAAAGCATGTCTGTGGAACAAATCTGAGTATACTAAATCTTTTAGCTAGTATTAGAGGGAATTCCAGTATTTCACAAGTATCAGAAATTCTATGTCAGTGGAATTTGATAAGGTTTTGTGACACAAAAAGGTAAAACATATGGGCTTCTAAGGGGGAATCCTGGGATTTTTTCCAAATTAAAAGGAAAATGTTTATCACCTGTTATGTGCTGATTTGGATCTTCCCCCAAGCCTCAGTGGCCTTAAAAGAAAATAAAGACTTCATAGAGATAAGTTTAAATGAGGTCATTAGGGTGGGCCATAATCCAGATGTCCTTACAAAAAGGAGAAATTTGGGGGCGGCACCTGTGGCTCAAAGGAGTAGGGTACTGGCCCCATTGCTGGAGATGGCGGGTTCAAACCCAGCCCCGGCCAAAAACTGCAAAAAAAAAAAAGAGAGAGAGAGAGAAATTTGGACCCAGAGACTGACATGCCCAGAAGGGAGACTAGTTGCAGAGACTCTGTGAGAAGTGATGCTGTCACAGGCCAGGGAGTGCCTGAGGCAACAGCAGCAGCGGAAAGACTCAAGGCAACATCCTCCCACAAAGTTTCAGAGAGAGGATGGCCCTCTGACACCCCATTTCAGGGTTCTAGCATCCAGAACAGAGAAAGAAATTTTGTTGTCCTCCCCACTCTCTATTTCTTTGTTATGGCACCTCTCGGAAACTCACATACAAACCAAAGTTTTTAAAAATTGATTTGTCTATTTTCTGACTTTATAAAATTTTCATGACCCCATGTTCAGTTATGTGATTTGACCCCACATGACACACATTCGCATCTATAAATGAGAAATCCATTTGGTATGGAATTGATTTTAAAACCCTCTGCTGCCATGCTATTAATACTTTATAATATTCAACATTCATATTTTGACAAAAAAAAAAAACACAAAACAAAACATTGTGCTAAGCTGCAGCATTGAATTTTGCAGAAAAGCAAGCCTTTCAAGGAAGTTGGGTACCAAGTCACTTTGAGCAAACACAAATTTCAGCCTGAGTTTAAGGAGCTATATTTGACCAAGCCAACTAAGAACTTTTTCCAGTTTCAAGCAACAACTTCTTTGAACTACTGTTGAGTTACTGTAGTTCAAATAAAGCAGCATAATAATGTTAGTAAAGTACACTTCTTTCACTCAAACTGTCTTTTTAGTTTAGTTAAATTGATATCATAACTTTCTAACTGAACAGAGTGTCACTCTATCACCCAAGATACAGTGTCATGGCATCAACACAGCTCACAGAAACCTTAAATTCTTGGGCTTGAGCAATCTTCTTGCCTCAGTGTCCTAAATAACTGGGGCTACAGGCATGTGCCACCATACCCAGCTGGGTTTTTTTATTTTTTATTTATTTATTTATTTATTTTAGTAGAGGTGGGTCTTACTCTTGCTCACACTGGTCTCAAACTCCTCAGCTCGAGCAATCCATTCTCCTCACCCTCCCAGAGTGTTAGAATTATAGGCATGAGCCGCTGCTCCAGGCCTCACCTATTAAAGTAGTTTAAAAAATTGGGGAAAAAATCAGAGTGAAGCTTTGTGTTTTAAAAAATTTAAGAAAAGTTCTGAAAAGTCATTTTCAATTTTTAATAATAATGACTAATACTAAAAAAATGCATTTCTTAAGCATAGTTTAGATCCTCCGTAACACACTGGAGGCCCCACAGTATTAGCTATTTGAAGTTTATTACATAGCCCCCTCTCCTTAGAGTCACTCCATCCTGCTTTTGCCATCACATCATAATCGCAAGGAAAAGAACGACTCCTTGAAGGTCATAATGTCAAGGTAGGAAAATGAGCGTTAGAAGTTATCAGTGAAGAGATACTGAGATACTGCTAAGCACGTCTCTATAGTTAATAGACATCTCCGGCCGGATTGAGCCTGTAAGAGGTTGGTTATACCTCTATACAAAAATCTATCACTTGTCAGGCTGAGTAACCACAGTCATTATAAACAACAAAAAATACTGCCCTTCACAGAAATTGAGCCAGGACTGGTCTGGGAAATGGACCAATTTTATTGGATTTTGCCTTTTGCAGATTGCTGTGATCTAATCATTCACAGTTTAGATTCCCCAGTAGCACCAAAATATAACAGATCTCGAGGCATGCCCCCAAGTAAACATATATGAGGAAAACATAATTCTTTAAGGACAATGCATCCACT
Organism: Nycticebus coucang; assembly: GCF_027406575.1. NCBI lineage: Eukaryota > Metazoa > Chordata > Mammalia > Primates > Lorisidae > Nycticebus > Nycticebus coucang. The sequence goes on from NC_069803.1 coordinate 17,898,750, forward strand.
CACTACTCCGAAGAATATCACCCCAGGATAAAAGAGAAAAGTGGCATATTTTCACTTTATTTTAGTTATTATGGTATTATTTTTACATATTAAAGTAACTTACTGTCTTCAAACCTTATTGTGTTAAATTGAACTTACAGCCGAGTGTTCTCACCAAGACACTCAGGGTTGGCCCTCACAGGAAATCATCCCAAGGACACCATTTCAATTGTGATGAAAGTGATTTTCTAGTACACTTATAATGCCTACATCTTAATAACATTAATTGGTTTTTACTTTCAACCTTGACATTTTACTGCCAAATAGAGTTAACTTCAAGAGCAATATGCTACGTTGTGTGGGCTATTGGAGCAGAATATGCTGAAAACAAATTTAATCTTCTAACAATTTACTGAAGAAAGCAGCTATCCCAGAGAGAGGGGGATGGAGGGAGAGGGAGGAAGTGTGGATGTTAGAGTTAGCACCGTGAGAGCGAAGCAGACAGGCTAAAGAGATGTATAAATTGGGGAATTCTCAATAGAATCTGAACAATGAGCAATTTCAGAAATCAAATCTAACTATCTGGATTCATTCATTCTACTCATTGTGTTTCTACATCCATTTGATGCCTGAAAATCCCTTGAAATCATTAAAGGTGTCCAATGTTATTTCATTAAGGAGTATTTGGCTATTCCCATTCTGGTTAAAATTGCACATCATCGGTAATCCCATCCCTATCAGCTCATGAAGGGCTTTCTGCCATCAAATACCGCTCTCCGATCTGTGAAAGCTTCAAATCTAACAACCATTTTATGTTCTCTATAGATCAGCAAAAGGATGACGATGCATTAGACTCTGCTCAGAATAGTCACAGAAACATTCTGATGGGAAATGAATTTTGATCTGAGTCTTAAATGAGCTGGCCTTTCCAGGTGGACAGCCTGGGCAAGGAAAGAAGGAATGACAATGAGAAGTTATCCGGGTTGTTGTTAGAAGGAAGCCATGGTCGCATAGGCAAAGGTTTCAATTCAAAGTTTCTTACATACTGGATACATTACCAAGGCAGATAATCTACTTTTTCTTGACTTTAATTTCCTCTTATATTATAAAAGGGCTCTAAGAGACTGATCTCATCAGGTTGTTGAAAGACATAAATGACTTCATGCCCGTGATCACAAAACCGGTGTGCCTGAAATAAAGTCAGAACTCGGTGTTAGCTATCATTATTACTATTATCCTCACGTCAAAGTATGGACATGCAGTTCAACGTGGATATCTTTCCTATTCTGAGATAAAATTGTAAGCGTAGTAGACTTTGATTATATAAGAGCTCTTAATTGATATAATAAAATTTAGAATATTTATAAAATACTTTTATGTTTAAGTCATTGTCATATGCATTAAGGAATCACTGCATTAAACATATCAGTAATCTCAGTTAATTAAGTTGTTTTCAGTTCTAGTCTATGGAAATTTAATCAGATATTAATCCCCGATCATTGTCAGGCTTTTAGACAAATTAAATTCGCTCCATTGAGACACATTTATTGGTATTTTGTTCCCCTTCTTATTTCAACCTGGACTTTTTATTAATTGTGTTCATAGCATCACAGAATAAAACCTGTTTCTCAAAGTTGAAGTGACAGTTACATACGTGTATTAAAATATAAAAGCCATGTCTAGATCAGGTTTTTCCACTTTTCCCCTGGGATGATAATGATAGAGATCTTATATTTATTTATTCTTGCCCTATCAGGTTGTACTTTCCACCTTGTTGAGTTAGTTGTCTTTATTCTTATTGCATTGATAGAGAGGATAAAAGCAGAGTATGAGGAACCAGACATGTTTTCTCTAACTTTGTCTCTGTGATGACTCGATTACTCTCACCAAATGACTCATGAAGACCTACCATGTGTGAAATTCCCACGGGCTCACAGAAGCTTCTTCAAATGATGCTCTGACTTCTACATTTATGCAGTTTTAATTGAAATCATTCAAATCGATTGTAAGCTATTTGATATAGTGACCATTTCACTTTTTGTGCATTTACATGTTATTTGATTCTGTGATGCAACGTGGTACCCAATGTACATGTAGAGAATTAAATTGAATAATAACATATCACTGATGACTGTTTTTCAGAAAAAAGTAGTAGCTGATGAGAAAACACAAAGAATTGGTTTGCCACATCAAACTCACAAGAATCAGAAGTCTTACACAGTATCACGCTTTCCTGCTAATTTCAAGGACACATATAACTTGAAGCAAAGATGGAGTAGGAGGTCTCAGATTCCTAGTACAGCTCTAGATGTGCTTCTTGCTATATCAGGCTCATATTTAGCAAAGGAGTTCTCTCTGGGTTGCATGTGACCTCACTTACACAAACAAAGCCATTTTGACGACAAACATATGCATTTCTAAGGATACTAGAACAGGTTACCCCAAGGAGTAAAAAATATTCTATCCAAAATATGCCCAAGATTGTAGAGCAAGAGCCACTTAATGACCTTGAGCTCTGTCCCTTTGAAGATTATGTAGCTGAGGGTGGTGCCTGTGGCTCAAAGAAGTAAGGCACCGGCCCCATATACCGAAGGTGGAGGGTTCAAACCCGGCCCCGGCCAAAAACTGCAAAAAAAAAAAAAAAAAAAGATTATGTGGCTGATTCTAATATACTGTAAGTGATTCTCTTTCCACATAGTGTATGGGAGGCAGCATCATAATTTATTATTTTATGTCACAATCCCTTAGGTTAAATTGAGCATGACAACTTATTAAGAACAATTTCTTACTTTTATTTATTTTTTTTAATTTTTTTTTTTTTTTTGCAGTTTTTGGTTGTGACTGGGTTTGAACACGCCACCTCCAGCATATGAGGCCGGCACCCTACTCCTTTGAGCCACAGGCGCCGCCCAACAATTTTTTATTTTTATTGAGGCTCAAAGATTTATCATTCACTTAGGAATAGTATGCATTTGATATGAACAATCTCCTATTATAAATTTTCTTCCCCAGAAAAAAATCCATCCCCAACTATTGACTTTTTTTGCTTCCTTGTTTAATCAAAAACTATACAACAAATGCCACTTTCTGCAGAGATGTCTCTATCTAAAGTAGTAATCCATCATTCATTATCAGATCCTTTACTAAACTTTCTCTTATAGTACTTCTAGGACCTAAAACTATAACATTTACTTGTTTACTTGTTTTAGCTTTCCTCCTCAACTAGGATGCAGGAAGCAGAAACCCCAAAAAGTGCTTATAAATTAGTAGGTGTGTGATAAATATTTCTTGAATAAATTAATAAATTATCCTTAAAAGGATGTAGCAGGTGTACTAAATCTGTACTTTTTTGTTGGCTTTTCTGTAGAGATAGTTTTAGAAGACCATTTTTTTAACCCATTCTTTTAAAATTAAACTGGTATTTAGAACATAATTTGTAGATAATATTTATTGGTGTGGTAGAATAATGGCCCTCCAAAATGTCCATATCCTAATCCCCCGAATCTGAAGACATGTTATCTTACATCTGGAAGGGGACTTGGCTGGTACGAGTAAGTTTGCAGAAGTGAGTAAGGATCTTGAGAAGGAAAAATTATTCCGTGTTGTCTGGGTGGTTCCTACAAGAGGGAGATGGGAGATTTGAAGAGAGCAAATGTGATGTAACAACAGAAGTAAAGAGAGAGGAGAGAGAAATTTAGAATATACGATGCAGCTTGATTTGAAGGTGCGAGAAGCAACCATTAGCTGAAAAATGTGAGTAATCTAGAATTTGGCAAAGAAAAGGAAATTGATTCTCCTCTAAAGTCTTCAGAAGGAATCAATTATGCTAACACACTGACGTTAGCCCAGGGAAATGAATTTTGTACTCTTGACCTCCAGAGCTGTAAAATAATAAATTTGTGTGTTGCAAGCCATCAAATTTGTGGTAATTTGTTACAGCAATTACAACACATTAATGTGATAGATAAATTATTGATTGCAAGAGACATTCCCAAGGATTTTTATTTTTTCTTAATTCCCTGGATTCTTGGGAAATGGCAAAAGAGAAGTGTAAAAAACCTTTATAGATTCTAGCTGGGTTTTATTCAGAATAAAAGCCTAAATGCTGCTGCTCCCTTTCAGTCAGGAAAGGAATCTAAAACTCTCTCAATCCTAGTCCTGACTTGTGCAGAAGTCCTATATTAGTTTGCTAAGGCAGCTGTAACAGAGTCCGAAAAAACTGGGTAATTTAGAACACAGAGATTATTCTTGCCCAGGTCTGGTGTTTGGAAGTTCCAAAATCAGGGTGTCAAAAGAAACACATTCTCTCTAAAGGCCCTGGGGAAGGATCTTTTCAGGCTGCTCTCCTAGTGTTTGACAGCTCCAGACATTCTTTGGGTTGTAAATGAACCAGTCTGGTCACACTGCTGTCCACTCCTGAGAGTCTTCACAGTCACTTTCCTCTGTCCATCTCTATATCCAAATTATCCCTATTAATAAAGATGCCAGTAATATTGAGTTAGAACCTACCCAAATGATCTCAGTTTAATTGATAACCTCTCTAAAGACCCTGTTTTCAAATATGATCACATTCTGAAATACTAGGAGTTAGGATTTCAACATATCTTTTTTTTTTTTTCTTTTCCAAATCTTAGAAGTACGATGTTGGTATTTTAATAGGAATGGCATTGAATAGGTAGATTGCTTTGGGAAGTATAGACATTTTAACAACGTTGATTCTTCTCATCCATGAGCATGGTATGTTCTTCCATTTGTTAATATCCTCTGCTATTTCCTTTCTGAGGATTTCATAATTTTCTTTATAGAGGTCTTTCACCTCCTTTGTTAGGTATATTCCTAGGTATTTCCTTTTCATTGAAGCTATGGTGAAGGGAGTTGTGTCCTTAATTAGCTTCTCATCTTCACTGTTATTGGTGTATACAAAGGCAACTGACTTGTGAACATTGATTTTATATCCTGAGACATTACTGTATTTTTGATGACTTCCAGGACTCTTGTGGTTGAGTCTTTGGGGTTCTCTAAGTATAAGATCATGTCGTCAGCAAAGAGGGAGAGTTTGACCTCCTCTGCTCCTATTTGGATTCCCTTTATTTCTGTGTCTTGCCTAATTGTATTGGCTAGAACTTCCAGGACTATGTTGAAAAGTAATGATGACAGAGGACAACCTTGTCTGGTTCCAGTTCTAAGAGGAAAAGCTTTCAGTTTTACTCCATTCAATAAAATATTAGCTGTGGGTTTGTCATAGATAGCTTCAATCAGTTTCAGAAATGTGCCACCTATGCCTATACTCTTCAGTGTTCTAATTAGAAAAGGATGCTGGATTTTATCGGGTGCTTTTTCTGCATCTATTGAGAGGATCACATGGTCTTTATTTTTGCTTCTGTTAATATGGTGGATAATGTTTATGGATCAACATATCTTTTTTAAGGGAATATACTTCAACCCAAAACATGCTGTAATCTGGATTTGTGAAAAGTAATATTAAAGAATGCCGAGCCCTCAGTGCCATTATAAAATCCAACTTACTCTTATTCAAAGAGCTATAATATTGAGATATAAATAAAGGAAAATTTAATTTTGCCAATCAGCATGAAGTCTTACCTATTTATTTTCAACTTTCATTCTGTTCAGGACATAATTTAAACAATGAGTAAGCAACAATTGCAAAGATGATTACAATCAGTTTGGATTGGTAAATAGTCAGGTGATCAGAGAGAAATTGAACTCATTTCAATGATGAATAATCTCATGACTGTGACTGTTTCTAAATATCCACAATCTTTTATCCAACATTTGAGAAGCAGCAGTAATCACTACCATGGGTTCACTATGATGGGCTTGTATACACATTACTGCCTCAACATTAGAGATTAAAAAGCCTATTTTAATGGAGAAAATTGATACAGAGGAAAATTCAACCATTAACTCATTTGGCTTCAACTATTATGCTTTACACTAGCAATGTATTATATATATACTACAGGGCAAGAAGGAAATATTTTCTCTGTATACAAAATTACCCAACAATGAAACTATAGAACTATCTGTTCTCAAGTGATAAGCATAATAAATACAATTATTAAAATTCTGAATGACAAACCTTTCCAAGTTGTATGTCACTGTATTTTATAGAATTACCTATTAACTCAAGAGAATTCAATGAAAAATATTCTTTTAGCATTAAAACAGATCTCTCCATTCTGAAAAAGTCATCATCTAATTATGTACTATTCTAAGACAATAGAAGTCAGTGCAATTGACCTTGGGTAAGAGATTCTCTTCTCTGCCCATGGTCCTTGGAGAGTTCATCTTCTCAGGCCTCAAGGTAAGCTGTCAGGTGAACCACACACAGTAATTCCGGCTTAGATTCAACTTCCAAGGACCATGTAACAGTTTATCCCCTTGACAAATATTTTCTGCTGATTAAACAATGGAATTTTATGGCCCATTTCTTAGGTAATATATCTGAACATGTTTTATATATACCTACTCTAAGTTTCTGATCTTATAAAAATGAAAACAGATTATAGTATCTTGTCAATTTTTGGAATTACATATTTTCCTAATTGGATGTGTTGATTTATTGCTAACAAAGATAAAATTTTCTACTTCAGCCACTTATCTGGGATTTGAAATTGCTTCCCCATGGAAGCAAATTATATGAAAATGAAAAAAGTGTTTGAAGTGCATTTAGCCACCCAAATATTAACTTGATAGAAATGAGACAAGCAAAGAAAATGACCATGTAGAATCTTCTTTTAACTCTGGAATAAAATTCTGAAACTAGAGCTGTTTGAGAAGAAAAAATAGATCTTGGCAATGTTTGCCACATACATTTTCTGAGTACCAAGTCAATTTTATAGTTAATTAACAGCCTACCAGAATATCATAATTAGTATTTATCAACATTTTATAATCATTAATTATAAAATATAATTATAAGTAGTTATTATAACATTAATATTCTATAATTAACATTCAATCAGAAAACAAGGAAATAATCCTAAAAGCCTTTTGCAAACAGTTACAAAATCTCAAAGCAGTCAAATGGAAATCCTATACTATTCAAATCTGTATAAAAAGGGCAAATACGTGTTTACAACTTTCTCCCCAAGTTTTATTCTAGTATTCCAAGATAGATTAGAAAAGAAAGATAGTTGACTTTTTCCTAAAAGCCTTCAATTATTACAGGTATTATTATTATAGGGTATTATGCCTATGTTAGTAACTTTTATTATATTCAATAAACTGCTTTCTTAGAAATTTTCTATTTATTATGATGTTGGACATACACATCCGTTTGGAAACGTGAACCTGTCTTCAAGTAAATAAAAGTAATCCATTTTCATTTTTTGACATCTCCAGGTGTGTCACTGTGTCATAGAAAGCTGAATATGGTACTTTCACTTAGTACCCGAATTAGCACTTCAGCCTGGCCGAGAGAACAACAAACTCCACGAACGAATTCATTCGCCTTTTCTATCCTACTGAAGTAAAAAGCTGACATTTTATAACACAATGTTCAGTCATAAAACAGAGACACACTTCGAAGTTACAGAAAATAAAACAATGCCTCTTTACTTAAAAGTGGTTTTAAAATTTGTGCGCTAGAACTAACATGAATCCACCCTGTACCTCGCTAGTGCATCCTTGCATTTCTCCCAGACACACAGTGAAAAGCAGTACTATTTTCTCATTTGAAGTATTAAAAGTGGGCAAATAAAGGCGAGCAGAAAAACAGAAACTGTGGAAGGCAGCTTGGTCAGAGCAGCAGGAAATAGCTTCCACATCCTTGCCTGTGTTTGTCTGGGAGTCCATACTATGCTGCACGTTGGGGTCAGAGCCTACCGAAATTTCATTCCAGATCCTTTTGCTCTCAAAAGAGCAAAACAAGTTATATACAGAATAGAGAGGCACATTACTAGGAAAGTGCCAGAATTGACTGATGTAGAAGAATTATTTTATTACAGAAGAAATAATCTAATGGGGATCCTAATTTTTTGTCCTATGGTCAAGTTACTTTGAGGTTGAGATTCCAGGTCAAGTTTGCCAGATCACTTCCCAGATTTGTAGGGTATACAAAGTATACGTTGAGCTTCTGCTGTTTTTAAATTCTAACCAACATCCCCTGGGAATTATGCCAGGATGGGGAAACATAGAACAGAATGCACTTTGCTGAATGGAAGGAGGAGGAAAAGAAGAAGAGATTTACCCAGCAGACAACTACCAAAGATCTGGATGTTCAAGCCATGCCAAACCTAACTGAATTTCAGAACCAATATATTTAGTTTAAGGAGGGACCAGATAACCTGATGGATGCTGGCAGCATTGAATGATGAGATGGGTGCTTTTGTGCAAAGCCACATGCGTACAGGATACTGATGATGTTTTGGGAAAAAATCCAGCTGCTGAAATTCCAAACATTGGAGTTGGCATTAAAGGTTGTCATAGTGTCCAAATTTGTTTTTACATAGAGATCCAATGAGTTTGAGTCTTAGCTCTCCTTTTTCAAAAGCAACACAAATGATTGTCCAACATAAGCATTTCTGCCAGAAAGCTGTCAAAATACTGCTTTGGCTTCATTTTTGCAATTTTGGAATATAAAAAGGAGAATTTGGCTACAAATTTTTGACCTCACTTTTGGCAATATTAATTAGTTGGTGACAAGTGAAACAAGCAACCTGCATAAACAAAGAATAACCAAGGTAAAAAACAAATATTGATTGTAAATGTAGAAACAAAATAGGGAAACCAACCAATATTATAATTTATCATTCATGTAAAAAAACCAACAAAAAAATGAAAATTAGGAAAAACTGTATCCCTTAAATATTGGTAACCCCCCAGCCAGGGAAATTAGAAAACTATATATAAAGTATTCTCTTCCAAAACAGTCGCCTCTTCCTCCCTCTTTATTCACTGCTCTATTGCCAGCATTCATTTTAGGGAAACTATTAACTTAAAAATGTCCAGTTCTCTGGGGAGTAGCCAGTTGTTAACCCTGGTCATCTGCATTTGGCTCCATCTATGTGGCAACTGCCAATTGAAGTAACCAAGACGCTTCTAACTTTCAAATTCTCTGAGCTTTTCCTGACAACAGGAACATCATTTAGTTAGTATTCTTAAAGTTTTTGTCCAAGCTATTTCTGAACTGTGATCTCTTTAATCAAGGCCAGTGTTCTTCTGATTTACCCTGATTTACCCAGGCTTTTCTCCCAACCACAACCTTCTTTACCCCCAATTACGTTATTAGACGACTTAACACACTATTGATCATTATCTTTTACTTTACCTAATTTATGCTAATATCTATAGGAGAAAGGGGAATGAATGGGATCTCATCTTTGGCCGTTCCATTTCTGTAACTTCTGTGACATGTCCATACAATATTATGCTATTCAGCTCACCTTGGTATTCTTTGCCCTCTCTTCAAAATTTATAGTGAAGACTCTGGGCCCCATGTGTGCCCAATCAGTTATTGGGGGTGGGAAGTAAAGGACCACTTCATTAAAAAATATTTTTTTTATTTTTATTAAATCATAAACACCTAGATCATGTATACATTAATGCATTGATGGGGTGCAATGTGCTAATTTCATATAGAATTAGCAATGCTTACATCAGTCTGGTTAATATATACCTCATCTCATTTACTTAGTTATTGTGTTAAGACATTTATACTCTAGACTAATAGATCCAACATGTACTCTTGCATTATGCACCGTAGGTGTGATCCTACCATACACCCTCCCTCGATCTAACCTCCCTCTTCCCCTCCCATCCTATGAAAACAATTTATAATCACTCACACTTTTGTATGAAGAATAGATCACAATGCTTGCCCAAGATAAAAAATATTTTTTGTAGTAAGGATATAACATTAGAACTATCCTTCTAACAATTGTTGAAGTATAAAATACTATATTGTTAGCTATAGGCACAAGCTTGTACAGTAGACTTCTAGAACTTGTTCATCGTGCCTTTAAGATACATTATTCTTTAATATGCTGCTAATAAATGATAATTTCTTTTTGTGTGTGGTTTCATATTTTGATTTGATGTGTCTGACAATCACCAGTTAGTTCTCATCCACTTTGACTGTCTATAGGTTGCTGAAAGTGGTAACAGGTACTTAGGTAACCAAAGCACAGAGCTTGTTTGGTGAATCTTCATCTTCATTACGTTTTCTGGACCCCCGCACACAGATACGGTGTGGATCATCCCTTCTGCCTTTGGCACAGACAGCTTTGTTGAGCCTGGTATCAATGCACACATCTGCAATCCCCATATCTTTGTTGAGCCTGGTATCAATGCACACATCCCCATAGCTTTGTTGAGCCTGACATCAAATGCACACATCTGCAATCCCCATATCTTTCATGGCAAATTTCATCTTTGAGTGCCCGAGGGGCACACTTCTTGAAGCCCACTCCATGGATGAGCTTGTGCTTGTGAATGTGGATGGTGTATTCTCGAGTCACAACCTTGTTGATGGCAGAACAGCCCTATTTCTCACCACCATTCTTTGTGGGCACCACTCTGCCGGGCCCACATTGGAAAGATAGAGCACAAGGGACTGTGGAGAAGGAAAGGGGTGGTTGCGATCAATGTAATGATTTCTTATTACTCAGAATTTCATTCCATACTTTCAAAACATGTTTTAAAATATTAAGATACAGATTTTTAAAATTGTACCAGTTTTGTTCATATAAAACACACAAAATAAACACGGGTTCCTAAGCCATATTTACATTCAGTGTCCGAAGCCTTTTTCTATTTCTCTTTGACTCAGTGGAGTGATAGGAAAAGCCTTGGAGATTTAACCTTTGATAAAGGAATGTTCTATCAGTGTCTCCTGTCTAGATTTTGATATCACTAAGCACCTCCTACAAGTTGTGATGGCAGTGACTTTATGAACCTAACAAAAGGTTAGGTATAGAAAGTTTTTGGCGAGAATCTGGATTTATATTCTTGGTTACATCATCATTAAATGACTGGTTGAAATATTGAGAGGACACAGTGATAGGGATGGGGTTCCAGTAACAATGTGATGACATTTACATCTGGCTACCATCAGCCCAACAGCAACTGGAAGATGCCACTAACCACAAGCCCATCCCAATTTCAGAGCTGTGAAAATGTGAGAGAATCTGTCCATCTCAGCACTGGTGAAATGATGGAATGAGTTGTGTGGCAAATTAATTGTGTAGGAACTGGGGTTTAGGTTCTCCATATTTTTTGATAAATAATCACCTCACTGACATTTTCAAAACAAATTCAAGACTATAAAAATAGTAGTCTAAACAACGCAGGAAGTTATAGGATTGTACAGGAACAACTAGTATTTACTGAGCACTCCAGTGCTTAATGTGCCAGGTGATGACCTACACCCCCAACCTACACTGTCCCAAGGTTGCTGCAGATAAGACTTAGATATTGTCAGTTCCTATAGTTTTCAGATAAAAAAAAATAACTTGTCCAAGGTACCTAGTTACAGAGAAAATTGAAATTACAAACAACCAGGTCTGGTGGCTACAGACCCAGGACTTTCTAGAATGACATTGTAAGAACTTACGTTCATGTACCTTGATCTGTTACATTAAAAAAATATTTTTAATAGGACCATCTCCTTTAGCTCCTTACTTATATAAGGCATAAATCTGTTTCTTGCTATAATCAGATGATTTTCTAACCTTCTATTTCTGTAATAAGCATGAGTAAAATAAAAACCTAAAAAAGAAAAAATAACGGTGCTTGATTTTCCACAGTAGCGTAAATAGCATCTTTCTTGACATGATTCCAGAAGACCTTTTATTTTTCTGTTTTGTTTTCTGTGGCTGTCAGTGTGGAAACACGTGGCTCTGTGTTCTCTTCTTTCTGATAAAGTTCCAGGAACATTTTCTTCCATCATATTTTGCCAACTCATCTCATTTTAACCCCATCTGAGTCCTTCCCTTTTATTTGTTCTTTGCTTTTATTTGACTTCTTGAAAGAGTACAAAGCTTGTTCTTTTTCCCTGTACTTGTCACTGGTTCAGATATTTTATCCCAAACAAGCACAGCGTTCCTCTCTTTTCTCCACTGCTCGCTTCCTGTTTCTTCCTGTTGAATTCACTTTGCCTGTAATTTTTTTCAGGATTTTTTACCTATAATCATTCAAGATGTTGGCCTGCAGTTTTCCTCTGGTGTCTCTGGCTGTGGTTGTAGCATACCATTGCACTCTCACATAATGAACTTGAAAGTATTCCCTTCTCTTCACTTTTTTGGCATTAATGCTTCTTTATATCTTCAATATAATTCACTCAAGAATCTTCCAAGACCTGGGCTTTTCTTTGTAGCAGGGCCTTTGATAACGGCTACCATCCCTAAATATCTTTTTAGACTTTCTATTCATAATTCAGTCTGATATGTTTCTAGAAATTTATCCATTCCTTCTGGGTGATCCAAATCATGGTAGTTTCCTGTGATCTTTTCTATTTCTGGGCATCCATTGTAATGTCTCCTCTTTCATTTATGATTTTACCCTTCACTAATCTGCTATGGTCAATTTATTTTTGAATCAAAGTCCAAGCTACTTCACCTGCAGTTACACTGTAAGCACAGCTTTCACTACCCCAGTTTCAGCTTCCAGCGTGATGACTATGTATTTAGTAACTTGTTTCCCCTGTCCTTCTTGTTTTTAACAGGTCATAGTCCCATGTTTGCTTTTACTCATGATTCTTTAATTTTGTTTTTGTTGGCATTTTCAATTTATTAATTTATTCAGCAAGTATTTTCGGAGGCTCTACAATGAGCACAAGGAAGATGTTAATCAAAACAGTCCTAAACTCTACCGTGCTTTTAACCTAGCAAGGGTGAAAGAGATGTCTGAGATAATCACGTACTTAAGTGTATGATTAGAGGTTGCTGTGACGGGTAGTGAAAGAAATATACAGGTGTTGAGTGAGAAGAGAGATTAGGCTTAGTCAGGAGGACAACGAAAGCTTTCCTGATGGATATTGAGCTGTTGGCTGCTGGACAAAGAGAGTGAGCAAGGCAGATAGGACGGCCCAGAGAAGTGGAGAAATACAAGAAGAGAGACATGTAGGCAGTAAATTAGAATTAAAAAACTTAACATTGTGAGAGAACTGAGAGAATAGAAGTGTAGCTCAGTGCATGGAAATTGGCAGGACTTGAGGCTGGGGAGACTGGTGGGGCAGACACAGGCACCATGTCACAGGTGATGTTCAAGTTCATGTCCAAGAATTCAAATATAGATCTTTACACCCTAGTCGGTGCATCCACAGACTAATTATTGCCTGGACTGCTGACTTATAGCTCCATCTATGACCTTATATAATCTATGTATTTTTTTTCTTCTTGTTTGCATCTAGTAATCATCTTTAATCAGCTTACTTCCTAGCGAGAGAGGATTTAGTTCTGTTTTTCTGTTGTTGTTTTGCCTTTAAGTTGTTGGTAATTCTTCCATCCCTTATCCTTAAAGGTAGGATAACATACAACAAATGGTTATTTTAAAAAGTCAAACTTCCTGCATGTATAAAGGTCAAAAAAGCACTGCTTAAAAAAAAATCAAAATGCTTCTTTAAATTTTTCTTGTAGTATGTATGCTGTATATATCTTTATAAATGATAATACATATTTCAATAAGTTTAAGATGATTTTCCTGTTTTAAAAAAAAACACTAAATATTTAATATTTGAAAGTAGCCCTCAAGAAATATTTCCTTTAGAATTGAGGCAATGGCAAATCAGGGCAACAAAAATAACCAAAGTAAGTATGGGTGGGTGTCCAGGCCATGCTGGAAAACCAAACATAGGGCTTTCAGAAAATGAGCCATTTAAGTCCTGCAATTTTTATTTTATGTGTGGGTGGGACACATCTTAGGAACATTTAACTTTATATCCTGAGTGCCTGACACAGAGTAAGTTCTTATATTTACATATAAATGGAATTTACTAGTAGGCTGAAACCAGGTTCTTCCATTCTGTTGAGACCTCACAGCAGCCTTATGAATTGGTGCCTTCCTAGTCTTTAACTTTAACCCATTCTTCACAACTGTTGCAGCTTTTTTAAAATAGTTCTTAAGGCTCCATGTTTTCTCTTTACTTTCAGCCGCCTATTACATAAAACAAATATTATGCAATAAAAAAAAATCACTGAACATTTTAATCATCAAAACTCCACATTCATCTAGGATTTCTTCATTTCTTTCTGTTAATACAAAGAAAATAACTTGCCTTGTGCCCAAGAGTAACCCATCCAGCAGTGTTTGGGGCCAAATTCCCTCTTTGTTTAAGTAGTTGCTTGATTTGTCATTTTTCTCCTTTGTTTTAATTTCTTACAGCTCATAAAATTTTATGAAACTATCGGTATCAGACTTACATCTGGAATTTCCACTTACCCTTCAAAATGGCAAGCAGACCTGGGATGTCTCTTGAAAGCCTGAGGACCCTCCACTGCTCATGGCATGAACCACCAAGGGGCTAACAATGAAGGGCTAGGTGCAGGTGAAGGGATACTTCTCTGGATTTGCCCAAAGCTGCCCTCCCCTCCATCCTGGTCCAGGTCTACCAGGCCCAGAAGAACCCCTTGATCACAAGACAAAAACTCTGAAAATATCTGAGGAACTTTAAAAGAACTAAATGAATTTCACCAATGTCAATCTCACGCAGCATTTAGTGGACACCTACTGAATAAATGGCACAATCTTTTTTTATAACAAAAAAAAAAAATTTTATGAAACTTACCCTGTTTCCCCAAAAATAAGACAACCTCCGAAAATAAGACCTACTTACAGGAACAATAAGGCATCCCCTGAAAATAAGACCTAGCACGTCTTTGGGAGCACACCTTAAAATAAGACACTGTCTTATTTTCGGGCAAACAGGATAAATGTATTTGCTTCTCTTCTATCACAAAAATGAAGCGAGAAAACAAAAAAATCCCCTCTCCTATAGCAGCCCTTCTCTGCCCACTGCCTTCCTCCACTGAGCCAAATTTTGTGAGATCTTTGTTTTCACTTGGAATCTGTCCCTCTTCAAGGAACGAGTTTAAAGCAGAGACTCAAAAAGATTATAATAATAAAAGTTTGAGTTCACGTCATTTATTCAAAATGTTACAGTTAAAGCTTGAAAATGAACTAAGTTTTGGTATTCATTTCCATTATTTTAAAGGTAACATTTTATTTTGATTTTCACATGTTGTGCTGGAAGTATCTTTATTGTCTGGGGGCTTAGAGCCACACAAGTTTCTCCACCAGACTTTCTACGCCTCATTCTTTCAGTAACCAACTGAATTTTGAATTCTGTTGCCCCAAATTCTGCAGAAATGTATCTGACAAAGATCGTCAGCAGGGATTCTTCTGTTAATATCAACTAATTTCTTGTTACTTCCCTACTTGAAACATTCTTTTCCGATGGCTTCTTTAATGCTTCAGTGTTCCATCTTTAGAGTTGCTGTCGTTTTCAGAGTTTTGTTCTTATAAATTTCTTCTCTCACTGTATGATCTCAGGCCATGTGCTGTGATTCCCTACTCCTTCAACTTCAAGTTCTTTTATGTGCTAACATCTCCCAAATTGCGAACTTCAGCCTATACTTTCCTCTTAAAGTATGGTTTTATACGTCCAAATATTATATTTCCTCATTGGGTTATCCGAAAGGAAGTTCAAGTAGAAAAATGGCCTTTTGGCACAGTGGCTCATGCCCATAATCCTACCACTTAGAGAGGCCAAAGTAGTAGAATCCCTTGAGCCCAGGAGTTTGAGAATAGGCTGAGCGAGAGTGAGACCCCATCTCTACTAAAAATAGAAAAACTAGCTGGGCATTGTGACAGGTGCCTATAGTCTCAGCTATTCAGGAGGCTGAGGCAAGAGGATCTCTTGAGCCCAAAAGTTTGAGGTTGCTGTGAGCTGTGATGCCATGGCAGTCTACCCAGGGTGACAGAATGAGACTGTCTCCAAAAAAATTAATTATTTTTTAAAAAAAGAAAAATGGTCTTTTTATTCTTATCCCAATCTTTGCCCCATATCCTGGGTTCTCTAGCTCAATAAATGCCCAGATGTCTCAATTGTAGCTCATACTCTGTATGAATATTTTTCTCTTAAAAGTTGCCTGAAACTTTATTTTGTGAACAAAAGGAAAAGCACAAAATGAATAGACATGGCAGTTCCGATGTTTTGTTACTATCGAACTCAACTTCTTCTCTAAACAGATTTAACATTGGTCTATGATATTTCTATGTTAAAGAGCAAACAGATAAACTCTACTATCTGAAACAGTATGAAGTAGGCCCTTCTGTTTCAGAAGGATATTTTCTGCTGGGTAGATCTTATTACTGATTACATTTTATCCCCAAATTAAAAGGATAGGTTTAGTGACTCCAAAACAGGATTGTTATTCTTCCAAAATTTAAACCCAGATGTGCCTGATTCTGACAGCCCATCTTTCTCCCCGACATACCATATTGCCTCACTAGGGAACAGCTTCTGGGTAGAGGGCAGAGGACTAGGAGCAATGTATGAGAAAATTACAACAAATTTTCACCCATCAGGGTTCTGTAAGTTGTATCTTTGAAATTAGGAGATTTACTCTTCAACAATAGCTTATACACAGCTCCCACTCTTCTCTGCAATTCTGAAATTCAAAGAACCCTGAGAATCAATTTTTTCCTAGATTTGCTGTCAAAACTCATTGGAAAACAAAACTATGCTGAATTGATATTTGTGACTCTTCATTCATATCATTATAGAGATCTTAATGGATTTGACTCCAGAGTGCTGCCCTGACCCCTCTGCAATTTTACATGACATATCTAAATTCTGAACCATATCTGTCCCTGAAGTTTTAGAATATTGCAGACCTGTCATTTTTTTTCATCTAGTCATAGGACAGATATGGATCATGTAATAGTCTTAGATTTTAACTTCTAATGAAATAGTTTAGTCTACTCTAAGTAAAGGCAGGGATTCATCAGAGGATCCTGCATTGCACATAGAAATAAAGGTGCAGAATTATGGTAGTTTCAGTGTAAGATAATTTCAATCAGGGAAATTTGGCAGTTAAGACAACTTGTTGGCTATCTTCTCTACACAAAGTATTCAAGAGTGCTAAGTTCTAATTCTTATTTTGGTGGGGAAGGGGGAAGGCCGTTCTTTCTTTACAACTTTTTTTTTTTTTTTTTTTTTTTTTTTTTTTTTTTTGTGGTTTTTGGCCGGGGCTGGGTTTAAACCCGCCACCTCCAGCATATGGGACCGGCGCCCTACTCCTTGAGCCACAGGCGCCGCCCACTCCTTGAGCCACAGGCGCCGCCCTCTTTACAACTTTTTTAGTGTGAAATGGGACAAAACTGGTGGCATGACATATCATGAACCTCACAGTTGGAACTAGTGGAAGAACAACTCTCCAAGGAAAGGTATTTTTTAACTAGGAGGTCAAAAGGTAGATGTCCATAATAAGATAATTGAATATGAAAAAGAAAAAATATATATTGTATTCAATACCCACCTGGTAAAACTGGGAAGAGAGAAAAGATTTTTTGTTGTTTGTTTGTTTTTAAAATATCAAGATTTAAGTTTCTTACTTTAAAATGTAACATTAGAATGGTGCCTGTAATTCAGTGGGTAGAGCGCCAGCCACATACACAGAGGCTGGTGGGTTCGAACCCAGCCTGCGGCCAATTAAAACAACAATGACCACTGCAACAACAACAAAAAAATAGCTGGGCATGTGGTAGGCGCTTGTAGTCCCAGCTACTTGGGAGGCTGAGGCAAGAGAATCACTTAAACCCAAGAGTTTGAGGTTGCTGTGAGCTGTGACATCATAGCACTCCACCCAGGCAACAGTTTGAGACTCTGTCTCAAAAAAAAAAAAAAAAAATATATATATATATATACACATATTAAATTAAAGTCAAGAGTTTGAGGTTGCTATGAGTTGTGATGCCACGGCACCCCACCCAGGGCAACAGTTTGAGACTGTGTCTCAAAAAAAATAATAATAAAAATAAATTAAAAATAAAATAAAATGTAACATCACACATCATTCCATTTTAGGTAAAACCAACCTACTGAATCCATTTTCTTCTTTTTAATACTTCAAATTAGAATGGTCTGAAATTTCAATGTATAATCAACTCTTACTTCACTCTGTTTTCCTATCTTTCTCCATTTTCCACAGATAAATGAACCAATGTTAATATATCATCTATTATGTTAGGGTTTCTTTGAAAAATAAATTATCCCCTGATATGACACTTGATAGGGTGTCTCATCAATTAATACTTTCAATTGCCTGAAAAATCTCTGAGGCTATGACTATCTGATGAGTCAATAAAACTAAATTTGAGTTTTAATGTGCTGATGAATATGCTATAAAGTATGACAGGAAGTCATTCAAAAAATAAATGTAGCCACTCAAAATGCATTTTGATAATAATTATTTCTGCACTCTGTGATCTAAAGAAAGCCTAACACAAGCATTTTATTCATTAATGAATAATTTCATATCAGCAGGCTGCAGAAATACTTAATCATTTAGGAATGATGATAATGTTATAATCATGAAAAGAAACTTATAAAACTGTAGTAAGACCCTAAGATTTCTTTACTTCCTAAAATTTTCTGTAACTATTCCACTCCATTCTAGTCTGTTGAGCTTTTATAACATCTCCTGCCTAATAATTCATTTTGCCTTTCATTATATACAATCTGATATTATCATTGAGTGTAACATTGAATGCATATAATCCCTTCTATTTAAAGCATAGACTCATTAAGGTAAACATATTAAACTTCTTTATAGTCCCTCTTCAGCATGTATTATTTAAAGCACACTAGGCATTAAACAAAACTTGAGTACTGAATTGTTAATTTTTGCGAGAGTTAACACAGAATCATTGTCTAATCAATTTTAGATTAGACACCGGAGTTAATTTTTCAACAATTTATACAGGAGAATTTTACCGACTGTGATAACCTACTGAATTTGCAAACTTTTTCATTAGTGTATATTCCAATGATACCTCTATGTCTATTAAATCACAGAGATAAAGTATTAACCTAAAACAAAGTATGTCTTTTCCAGGAGTAAATTGATGAGCTATCAGATGTCATAGCAAGTTTAAAGCATTATTACTAACTTCTTCGTAGCATATAAATACCCTCCAATAGTCTTTGTCTTTAATGTGGATTTGAGTGATAGATTTTGAAATATTTTTTCCTCCACTGTATTCTTATGGTGCCCTTGATCATGGGCTTCTGGCCTGGTTTAGCTACTCTGAGGAATTGACGAGAACTTGAAGACTGGGAAGCACAAGGAGCTAATCCTTTATTTCTGCTTTGAGCAGTAACTGTATCTCTCCGTGGCCCAGCCTCACCCTGGGCACTTCTTTATCTGCAATTCTGATAACTGCTGTGTAACTTTCACGTAGCTTCAGCAACTCCGCCCCAGTCACACAACCCCAGCTCTGGGCTGAGGCCCTACCACTTCTACATTATCTTCTCATCCTCCAGGCATAAGGGGTGGTTCCAGCTTCTTAGTGTTGTTAATCTATAGATTCCCTTACAGGCCCCGCTTGCCTTTTAGCCCTTCAACTACCTTGACCACTAGTCTCCGGTAGGCAAGTCCACCTTTGCACTATCTACCATGAGCTCTGCTTTTTAGACTAGATCCTAACTTAGGCATAATATACACAGGCAGAAAGAGGGACCCATTGTTAGATAAAAAGGCAATTAAAAATGTGATCGTGTAGTTTATTTCTAATAATTATTCTAATTATTATAATAATAATTTAGAATTATTTATAAATTTTAGAAAGAACAAACTAGATTTGTTTAAATTTAATAAAAGAAAATCTAAAGTGGAACCCAAAACAAAACTCTGCTGAAGATCAAATATTAATGTCTATCTCACAAGATATATTACTCTCTTAGAGTATCCCTGTGAGAACCAGAACAAATACGGATAGAGACAAGGGGGTTCAGTCATTTCTTAAACTATGTGCTTTAATTTTAGGTATTACCTGATTCATAAATAAAAACCTTGGACGTTTCATAGGTCTCTCTTCCATCTGGTCATCTCTATTTGGCAAATTACTTCAATTTTTGAACACGGCAAACTCTGCAACATTTATATTTTCTTATGCTACCAGTTTCACATCTTTTCTTGTATGCCTGGTAATTCTAGATTTAATTGGAGTCACTGATAATCACTCTGTTTTAAGACCATCAATCCTGGGTTATTTATAAGGGTGCTTGACATTATGTTTTGAATTATTGATTATTACTATTGTTATCAGTTAAATTTAGAATTTGTTTTCCCTTTTTTTATAACAATGCATACCAGGTGATGTATGACCTAAGTGCTTTCATATTTGAGAAGGCCTCACTGCCACTTCTCTCCTTGGAAGTATAGTAGTACTAGGTATAATATTGTCTTTTCCCATAAAACATGGTAGAGTTTTATCAATTGTCTTCTGGCATCATATGTTGCTATGGAAATAGTAAAGCAGTCTAATGCTTTTCTTTTGTACTTTAGAGTTTCCACATCTATATGCATATATATACAATGTGCATACACAGCATACATGTGGTATATCCATGCGTATGCACACACATATTTGGGTGTCTGCTCTTTTCTTCTGCAGATTCTATTCTATCTTTATTCCAGAGAAATTTTTTTACATTATGTCTATGAGCCAATTTTTCATTGAATTCTTTGCATCACAGGCACCATTGATTCTACGCTGAATTGTCTTTAAAAATCCTTACACTAATTAAAAGTATCTAAATATTTGGTATTTCTTCTTTCACTGATTTCAAGCCCCAAACTCAGAATTATTTCATTCTATCTAATCTATTTCTTGCTGTTTCTAATTTAATAGTTTTGAGACGCTATTATGTTAGCTTTTTCTAAGACTAGTGATATCGTTTTATCTAACTTTTAAAATTTTATAATTTACGATTGAGCTCATGTTTCCTTCTACTCGCGTTCTTTAGAATTGCAATATAGCTCAGATATTTTTGAGGCTTTCCCTCTGGTTTTCTGCAGTCTTCTCCCATGCTGAACTTTTCATTTGTCTTTTTGATTCTACATTTTTTTCCTGCGGCATGTTTTATGTTGCATGACCTCTGAGGGATGAAAACAGGATTAGAATTCTTGCCACCATACCGCAGAATATCCTTTTGGCACTTAAGGTTTATTAATATTCTTATTTTATGTTATTGTTGTAATTGTGTGCATGTTATTTTTATTGTTTGTCAGATTATAGGTGGATAGTAATAGGAAATTCTCTTTTATATCTTTATACAACTATCTCAGCCTAAAATTCTCCCTTAGATAATTTTTATTGTGGATATTTTTCCATGTTACTACAAATTTATAAATTTGCTTGCCAATCTTATTGGACAGTGTATTAGAAGTTCTAGCTAGCTCAGTAAGGCAAGAAAAATAAGCTCAGGTTTGTCCCAACTGGAAAGGAAGGGTTGGGTTTTATCGTTTTTATATGGGAATCATGGCAAAAATACAAATTCAAGTCTACCACTCAATTTTCATAATATCAGGTTTCTGGATACAAAAATCAATATCTAAAAATAAAAAACAGTGATTCAGTAGCAATAAAATTTATACAAGTACTGTATAGAGAAAGCACCAAGAAGCTTTATGTGTGTCATTCTCAGCTAATTCATTTATAATTTATATTTATAATTCATTATTTATAATTATTTATAATTCATTATTACAGGCCTATAACCCTTGGTACACAATAGATAATTAATACATGCTTGATGCATATTATAAATGAATGAATGAATACATGTAACCTCTAGAAAATTAAAATTTTTCATTTCAACCAATCAATTCGTGTGTCCACGTGACACAAGAACTCAATCTTGAAATATCTTCTTATATAGTTGATTAAATGAGTTCTTACTCTTTTACAAACCAGTGAGAAGGAACTTTGTATTTTATAATACACTTTTTAAAACTGATTTTATGATGGCTGCAAGGGAGTATTGAAAACATAAGTTGTCCTTCTTTACAATAAAATAGAAATTGCTTTGGCAAAATTAAATTGTAACTTAATTTTTATGTGAGATAATAATACATTCTAAGAATCACTTTCACTGATAAAATAAAGCTAATACCTAAATATGTGCTAAAATATGAGCAAAATATTACTACTATACAATGAAAATATTTCAATATTAAAAAAATCTGGATTCTTCTTTTGCTTTATAATATTATTCCTATTACTACTGCCCTTTCAGAGACTCTAACCATGTCTAATTAGTCATCATTAGCGAAGTCTGTTCATATCTCAAGTTCTCAGAATATTAAATATGTATTGAATTAATGTTTGACTATTTATTTCTCAAAATCCCCAAACTTGCTTATTTCAAGGATTCAAAAGTCTATTTACTAAAAGCACGTAACATAATACATGGTAATTCACTATTATACATTTATATAAACATCTTTCCTATGGTCATTATTATCAAATTTTGCCCATTACTTTCAAGATAAAATCCAAAGTATTCGGCTTTCTGTAAATGCCTTCCAGGTTTTATGCATTCATATATCTCAAGATCAAATTGGATAATATCCTCTGCCAAGCCTGGTCAGGTGGGTTCACATCTCCAGGGAGCCATGTGCCTCTCACTTCTGAACCCTGTGCTGTTTCCCTTTGAACATAGTCTTCTTTTCCTTCTCTACCCAAAGTGAAGGCCAGACAGAAGAAAAATACTTCCCCATACAGGAATTTTCCTGACCCTTCAAAGCAGAGGTCTCCATATAAAATGTGAATAAGGAGAGAGAGTAGATGAGCAAAAACTGTCACTGCTGCCAGGATAACAGACTAAATAGTCCCCTGCAAGGAAAAAAATCTAAAAATGCCAGAAGAGAGTAATTTAAAATAAAACTTCATGAAGTTGAGAATTGTTAAAGTAAGCAGGCATTTAAAGTTTCAGCAGGTCGGCGCCTGTGGCCCAAAGGAGTAGGGCGCCGGCCCCATATGCCAGAGGTGGCAGGTTCAAGACCAGCCCCGGCCAAAAACTGAAAAAAAAAATAAAATAAATAAATAAGTTTCAGCAGAAGAAAACCAATACAACCACATAGGTTAGCATTACCAGATATTCAAGAAACAAATCATTTTAATTTTAAATCAACAGTCCTCATTATACAAGGTAAGAAACATTCTCCCAAGTCATTTTAAAAAGACTAGTAAATTTAATTTGATATCCACATCTAACGAAAACTGTACAACAATGAAAAGTGTCAGATCATACGCACTCACAGAGACAGATGTGACCATCTGGGACCAGAAATTAACATGTGTATAAAACAGTCATCTCTCCCAGAAACGAATGGCTGAGTGAAATCCTAGAAGGAATACATTTCATCATCACGGTAAAAAAGTTAAAGAAGACCCTTTGAGAAGGATAATATGAATTGATTTCACAGTATTTCCAATTTTTAAATTCAGTTTATTACTTTCCTAAGCCTTTCTCTTTCTATGAAAGAACTATAAAGTTCTTATTGAGCATGTTATTTCTATGCAGGTAGTTTTCTTTTTTTACCGTATAGAATATCTCAAATACAAGAAGCAGCAAATAATGCTTGCTTCGGCAGCACATATACTAAAATCGGAATGATACAGAGAAGATTAGCATGGCCCCTGCACAAAGATGACATGCAAATTTATGAAGCGTTCCACATTTTTGGTGCATTTTACAAGGGTAGATGTTAAATTTACTAAGTGTCGAGTATAAATGTCTTAACACAATAACTAAGAAAATGTGGTAAAGGCTATGTTAACCAGTTTGATGCAACTATTTCAAATGGCATATAAAACCAGCACATTGTACCCCATAATTGCATTAATGTACACAGCTATGATTTAATAGTAAAAAGAAGCAAATATATGAAAGAGAATTATTTTCTATTTAAAAAGAATGTATCAGCAGTAGCATTTTTAAATATATATTTAAAAATGAAGGAATAAGGAGGAATATGAAGGAACTACATATATGTAGTTCTTTTAAGTTTAAAGATCATGTTATCTGACAACTCAATAAACATAAATCCAAGCAATTATGTCTTGCTTAACTTTAAAAAAAAAAAAAAAAGAAGACCCTTTGATTATCTTGAAGCTGAAGAATAGCACCTTCATGAAACAATTTCCTAACTATGAACAGAATTAAACTTTTATAAATCGATGGATCTACAGCAAACGGAATATTTGGCAGAGAGAAGAAGGTAACACTCACTCTAACTTCAGTGACAATACAAGGTTGCCTGCCAATCTGATTGGACAGTGTATTAGAAGTTCTAGCTAGCTCAGTAGGGCAAGAAAAATAAGCACAGGTTTGTCCCAACTGGAAAGGAAGGAATGTGGTTTTTCTCGTTTTTATATGGGAATCATGGCAAAAATACAAATTCAAGTCTACCACTCAATTTTCATAATATCAGGTTTCTGGATACAAAAATCAATATCTAAAAATAAAAAACACTGATTCAGTAGCAATAAAATTGATACAATACTGTATAGGGAAAGCACCAAGAAGCTTTCTGTGTGTCATTCTCAGCTAATTAAAATAATTATAAAATAAGCTACTGTAGTTTGAAGAATTGCTTTATAAAAATTACCCACAGCAGAGATAACCAATAGATGTTCCAATTTCTCCTCCTGGCTTCAATGGTTTACTTATAATTGATACAGTGATTGAAGTTCACTTGTGGTTCTCTGTAACACAGATTCTACTCAAACCTGCTATTCTAATGGTAGTTTTGCCTACACACATTTTCTGCCTAAAACATTGCTTTGTTTTTATTTTATTAACAAGTTAGTTACTCTTAAGGTCTAATTTTCTCCAAAACATCTTTGCTTTAAGGGCAGGGACATAAACAAAAACCTCGCAGTGTATTTCATTATTAAAATAGAATCTACTAAATCTCATTAGTTTAAACTTGTGAGCGAGACTTGCAGTCTCAGCAGTGCAGAAAACAGTGCTTGCTGTGCGTTTTGCCTTGGCACTGGTTTTTTCAAATCTTTAAAAATGTATTTATTGGCTCGGCGCCTATAGCTCAAGTGGCTAAGGTGCCAGCCACATACACCAGAGCTGGCAGGTTCAAATCCAGCCTGAGCCTGCCAAACAACAATGACAACTACAACCAAAAAATAGCCAAGGGTTGTGGTGGGTGCCTGTCGTCCCAGCTACTTGGGAAGCTGAGGCAAGAGAATCACTTAAGCTCAGGAATTGGAGGTTACTGTGAGCTGTGATGCCACGGCATTCTACCCAGGCAATCTACCCAGAGCTTGAGGCTCTGTCTCAAAAAGAAATAAATAAAATTAAAAAGATTTAAAAAAATAAATGTATTTATTGATAAAATGTTAGCTTGTCTAGCCAGGCATGTTGGCTTACTTCTGTTATCCTAGCACTTTGGGAAGCCAAGGCAGGAGGATTGCTTGAGGTCAGGAGTGCAAGACCAGCCTTAGCAACGTAGCAAATCCAGTCTTTACAAAAAGTAGGAAAAAAATTAGTTGGGTGTAGTGGGGCATACCTGTAGTCCCAGCTACTCAGGAGGCTGAGACAGGATTACTTGAGCCCAAGAGTTTGAGGTTGCAGTGAGCTGTGAGACGCCAAGGCACTCTACCCTGGCAACACAGACTCTATCTCAAAACAAACAAACAAACAAACAAAAAAAAACTTAGCTTGTTCCTATATAGTTACTTATATTAACATTTTAGCAGGAAAAATAGTTTCCCACAATGGCATTTTGTTTCTTTGTTATTAAGAAATAAATCTCAAAATGGTATTTTAATTTTTATTATTAGTTTTAGTGAAATTTTATAAAGTGCTAATTGAGTGTTAGACTTTAAATATCAGTTAAAATTATAGAAGTGTTTTTTTTGATAGGTATGTTCATTGTTAATTAGGTAGTTGTAAATGAATAATTCAAATAGTCTTTTGTTCTTTTTGAGACAGAGTTTCAAGCTGTCACCCTCAGTAGAGTGCTATAGCATCACAGCTCACAGCAACCTCCAACTCTTGGGCTTAAGTGATTCTCTTGCCTCAACCTCTCAAGTAGCTGGGACTACAGGCACCTGCCACAACGCCTGGCTATTTTTTAGTTCAGTTGTCGTTGTTTAGCAGGCCCAGGCTGGGCTCAAAGCCGCCAGCCTTGGTGTATGTGGCTAGCGCCCTACTCCCTGAGCTACAGGCTCTGAGCCTCAGATAGTCTTTTACTTGAAATTTTACACTTTCCTCCTTATTTTTAAGATTTGTTTTTGACTCAGACTCTACCTTACAAACACTAACAATGTAACCTAATCATATGCACCCTCATGCTAATCCAAAATAATTAAAAAAAAAATGAAGTTCTCTTATCCTATAAAATGATCTTTTTTTGTTCTTTTTGTTTGTTTTTTGCAGTTTTTGGCCGGGGCTGGGTTTGAACTCGCCACCTTCTGCATATGGGTCTGGCGCCCTCCTCCTTTGAGCCACAGGTGCTACACTCTCTTTTGTCCATTTTTGCAAATAATCCTCTTCCTTACAAAAGCCCCTGGGGTAAGTAGTTTTGCAAATGAAGAGGTAGCTTTCTCTTGCTTTAGGACGTTAAGTGGAAGACTTTGTCTAGTTAGGGAAAAACTGCAGAAAGAATGGTAGCATATACGGAAGGTATTCCAGTTCACTGCATGACTATAACTTCGGAGCAACCATGACCCTACATACTGAATTTCATAAAGTTCTGTTATTAAGGAAAAAAAAGACAACCCCCCCCCCCCATTTGTTTGGGTATACTGTTCTCTCAGTATCAAAGTTATCAACAGTGTGTGTTCTACTGAAGGATAAACAATCATGGAGAATACCACCAATTTTTTTTCCTTCAACACCAGGGACTGGAAAAATTATTGCTGGTGGCGTCCTTTCCTCCGTACCTTAAACATCTGCCTTACAAACATTTCAATCACGGTTGTACATGATTGGGAAATTTATTAGAAATGGGCATCCATTATTAAACAAATATTTCACAACGATAGCCCAGGATGAAGGAGAGAAATGGAGTGGGAAGGGAGGGGAGGGGGGAGGTGTGACAGAGGGAGGGTAAAAAGGCGGGACCACACCTATGGAGCCTATTGCAAGGGTACAAGTCAAATCTGTCAAGTGTAGAACATAAATGTCTTAACACAATAATCAAGTAAATGAGGCGAAAGCTACGTTGATTGGCTTGATGTAACCACGTCAGATTGTACTAAAAAAAAAAAAATCAATACATTGTACCCCACAGATGCATAAATGTATTCATGATCTATGTGTATTTGACTTAATAAAAAAACCCAAATATTAATAAGCTGAAAATACAACTTACAACAAAATATAACATGGTCCTAAAAACACACACACACATGCCTTGAAGTCATATTGACCAGATTTGGGAATTATGGCTTTACAACTTTCAACTGTTGAGTTGGTACTTAACCTCTTTTAGCATACTCCATTATATGAAAAATACGTCTACATGTCTGATACCTATTAAAAAGTCAATAGATATAGCTTCCTTTTAATTTTTCTTTTAAGAACTCTTCATAGACACAAGAGAGGAAGGTTTATTCTTCCAAGCTGCCTTTTCATGTCTCTTTTTCCTACTGACTTCATAGTTCATATTTGTGATTGTTTGATTTCTCATCCAGACAGACACATTTTTGGAGGAATGACTATGAGGTCAATAATTAAGTTCTCAAACCCATCCTAGAAAAAGGGCAACATACCTCACCTTCGAGGTACTCCCCTTGGGAAGCTGTGCACCAATGCCAGGACCTAGTGCACTTTCAAAGCGATTTTGGCACTCTTTTTCTGGAATGGCCATCAGAACTGTCGTCCACATAAGGTCTGACAATTAAGTTTGTGAACTTGTCCTAGAAAAAGTGCATTGCTGAATATCATGATAGTCGCTGGACGGCCAAAGGGGGTACATCAAAATAACTAAGAAAATGCTACAAAAGCTATGTTAACTAATGTGATGAAAATGTGTCAAACGATCTATGAACCAAGTGTATGGTGCCCCACGATCATACTAATGTACACAGCTATGGTTTAATAAAAATAAATAAATATAAAAAAAAATAAGTGACAACACAGATATTACCAATGACAGTGATGGACCTCTCATGTGTGCCTAAAGGAAGCGCCTTTACACTCCAGATACTCCAGGAAGGATGGACTTTGTTAGTGTATAATTTGGATTGGTGCCATTATATCTGTAGTAATTAAAAAATCTTATCTATAGAGGCAATTTCAAGTCCATTTGGAAAAAGTCTTCCTGTATATTAGAGTAAAACAAACATATAAAGTCTTAGACAAAATCACTGCCACCTATAAAACAGAAAAAAGGGATTAAATCTGTTTGGGAAAAGGTATTTGATCTTATGATCAAGAGACATTTAATATATAGTAGAAAATCACCTAAGATATACATATCTTTTATTAGTTTGGCCTATATGAAAAATTTCTGATTTGTGTCAATTATGATTGAACATTGGAAAATTCATGGTGCAACCTAATACCTCATAGTTCTGGTGATAGTCATCCTCTGAAAAAGAAGTTGTAGTGTGTCTTTTTGAAAATAACAAGTCTCAAAAATAATTCCTTGCTCATTAAAATGTAATAAGGCTATGCTTACTTCATAACTTGATCTTTCAGAAAAATGAGTTGAATTTTCTCATACGGAGGAGACAGACTTAGACAGTTTTACAAGAACTTAATGTAGAAAAGAACAAATAAGCAGTGATCATAAATGAAAAGGGGAAGACTTTAGGAGGCATAGGCTTCCATTAACAATGGTAAATTCCAGCTCCATCCATGTAAACATGAAAGGGGTAAAGTCTCCATCTTTCTTTAAGGCTGCATAATATTCCATGGTGTACAACCTAAGAATAGGGGAAAGGAGGAAAGGGAGGGGAGGGAAGGGAATTGGTGGGATTACACCTGCGGTGCATCTTATAAGGGTATATGTGAAACTTAGTAAATGTAGAATGTAAATGTCTTAGCACAATAACTAAGAAAATGCCAGGAAGGCTATGTTAACCAGTGTGATGAAAATGTGTCAAATGGTCTATGAAGCTAGTGTATGGTGCCCCATGATCACATTAATGTACACAGCTATGATTTAATAAAAAAAAAAAAAAGAAAGAAAGAAAAACAATGGTAAATTCAATAGCAGTGACTCCATTTGGGAGATAGTGCTATAATTTCCTGATGTCAATTCCAAGTGAATGTATCATAGAGGCAGATGTCCCTTTCCACCCTTCTTGTTCTCTATCCACCCTTTTTGTTTCATTAGAATAAGTATAAACATATTATTTCCCCAAATTGAACACTTTTGAGAGTAAAAAGGGGAGCTATTTTGTTGTCAAGATGGATTTAAAAAACCTTAACTTGACCTGTCCAGAGAAAAGCTGGTCTATAATAATTTTCCTTACCAATAACTCATGCGTCTATCTGAAGTGTTTTATTTCTAAAATATTTGAACAAAATCAGATTGATTTTAATTTTATCACCCTGGAAGCTCCAGTGGATTACTGAATATCCTTTCTCTGGACACAGTCCAGTTGCCTAGATCTCAAGCTTCCTTCCTTCATATGACGTATTTCTTTATCTCTCCCAAAGGGTTCAACAACAGAAATGTGAGTGACAGAACTAACTTATACATAGCATTAAAACTAATGAAATCTTTTCCTTCCTGTGTTTCTTTTTATTTCAACATCATTATTTTATTAAAAAATTTTATTTTAAAGTAGAATAGACAGTTTAATATAGGAATAGCATCCTCTTTTATTATCATATCAATAAAGCATTAGCAATTTTTTAATGTACCAGAGATACTAAAAGCCAGAATAAGCATATAGAAAATAGAGAAACAAGATTTCACTAAGTCAAGTAGCAATTTACATTTCACATATTCAAAATATATATTGCTATTTTATTATATTTAAAATATAATTTATAATATAATGTATAATGCATCTTTACTCCACAGTGTTCTGGTTTTCTGTCTAACTATTCCTACCATGTTACAGTCAGTTTCTTTTTCATTTCCCTAATTTTTAAACATTGTAAGAACTCAGAAATTAACTTCAGCAATCTTTTTTTTTCTATACTAAGTTCTTGTAAATCTAATACTATCATGTCTTTACGTATTTCTTAACAATAATTCCCTAGACTTAAGTGTCATACAGCCATATGCCCCTATGATACATCCAGTTGGAACTGACATCAGGAAATTACAGTACTATCTCCCAAACTGAGTCACTGCTTTTCAATTTCCTATTGCCAAGTGAAGCCCTCTCCTCCTAAAGCCTTCCCCATTTTAGTCATTGTCACTGCTTAGTTTTATTGCTCAGGCTAATAGCCTTGGTGTTAACCTTGACTCCTCTCTTTCTTCCACATTCTGTATCCAGTTATTAGCAAATTGTGTTTGTTCCA
The DNA here is from genome assembly GCF_027406575.1 of Nycticebus coucang. Classification (NCBI taxonomy): domain Eukaryota; kingdom Metazoa; phylum Chordata; class Mammalia; order Primates; family Lorisidae; genus Nycticebus; species Nycticebus coucang. Next base: position 17,929,207 of record NC_069803.1, read on the forward strand.
TCTTTAAAATACATGCAGAGAACTACTCAAAATAGCCAAAAGGTGGAAGCAACATACTATCCATCAGTTGACAAATACATGAACAAAAACGTAGTATATCCAAACAATGGAATAGTATTAAATCATAAAAAAGAAATGAAGTACATGCCACAACATGAATGAACCTCAAAACACTATGCCAAATGACAGAAGCCAGACACAAAGGTCACACAGTGTATAGTTGAATTCAATAAGTAGGAGGCCATTGATTTGAGGCTTTCTCCAAACTTTGTGTTCCTAAGTAACACAACAAAACTTGCCTTAAGAGTGTATTGTTGTAACAAACAGCCACAAGTTAGAGAATCACAAATAGACAGTTACAGGGACCCAGTTGATCAGACCATGCTCAAATAAGGAAGATTACTACCTACTGACAAAAAGATGATTTTGCTTCTGTGTTTGGCCTATAAAAGCACACTGCTCATATTGCTGGGTAGAGCTCTTTGAACCTCTTCTAGTTCTGAGTGCTGTCTGGTTCATGACTCACTCTTTGTTCAAATAAGCTACATTCTGTTTAATTTGTCTGCTTTTTTCATTTAATAGTATTATTTTATTTATATGAAATGTCCATAATGAACAGAAGCTTCTCTGAAGAAGACAGGCGCATGGCCTACAGACACATGAAAAAATGCTCATCATCTTTAATTATCAGAGAAATGCAAACCAAAACTACTCTGAGATATCAGCTAACTCCAGTAAGAGTAGCCCACATCACGAAATCCCAAAACAACAGATGTTGGTGTGGATGTGGAGAAAACAGAACACTTCTGCACTGCTGGTGAGAATGCAAGCTAGTACCTTCCTTTTGGAAGGAAGTTTGGAGAACACTCAGGGATCTAAATGTGGACTGCAGTTTGATCCTGCAATTCCTCTTCTAGGTCTATACCCAAAGGACCAAAAATCATTTTGCAATAAAGATATTTTCACCAGATTGTTCACTGGCAGCTCAATTCATAATTGCCAAGTCATGGAAGAAGTCCAAGTGCCCATCAACCCATGAATAGATTAATAAATTGTGGTATATGTATACCATGGAATACTATGCAGCAGTAAAAAAAATGGAGACTTTACCTCTTTTATGTTTACATGGATGGAGCTGAAAAATATTCTTCTTAGTAAAGTATCTCAGGAATGGGAAAAAAAAGTATCCAATGTACTCAGTACTACTGTGAAACCAATTTATAATCACTCACACTTGCATATGAAAAATGAAACACAATTTTAGCCTAGGATGAAGGAGGGAAGGGGAGAGATAAGGGAGGGAATGGGGTGGGGGGGATAGTAGGGGGACCACACCTATGGAGCACATTGCAAGTACAAGTTAGATCTATCATGTATAAAACACAAACGTCCTAATGCTATAATTGGGTAAATGAGGTAAAAGCTATGTTGATTAGTAGGATGTATGCACTCCAATTTGTACAAAGAATCAACATACTGAAAATGGCATAAATGTATTTATGATCTATGTACAAAAGACTTAATAAAAAAAAAAAAAAGAAAGAAATGTCCACAACAGGGAAATTCCAAGAGGCAGAACACAGGTCATGGGGCCAGGGGCTGGAGTGAAGGAGGGGATGGGAAGTGACCATCAAAGGGTATGGGGTCATGTGCCCCCACCATGGTGGGGAAATGTCTTAGAACCAGGCAGAGGTGAATGTCCTAAATGTCACTGAAGCACATATTTTCGAATGCTTAATTTTATGCTATGCGAATTTTACCTCAATTAAATAAAATTCATAACCAGAACAAGACAACCTGTTATTGCCTCTAACCAACTATCAAGATACTATCTTCTCTCCACTAAATTACTGCAATAACTTTCTAACTGATTCCTTAGTAAGAGTGACACTGTAAAAATATAGGACTATTTTATTCTTCAGTTCAAAACTTTCCAGCAGCTACTGTACCTTTCAGAATAAAAGTCAATATCTTCATATGACTGTCAAGGACCATTAGGATCGGCCCTTCTGTTGCTTCTCTTAACTCACATTTTTTCCCCCAAAATTTCATTGTCTTTATCTTTATGTCTTTTTTTAATGAGATACAATATTTACCATATTTATGGGGTACATATATATTACATGCAAAGAACTTATAACAGTCAATCAGAGTATTTCAGATATCTATCACTTTGAATGTTCATCATTTCTCTGTTTGGGGAACAATTCAAGTCCTTTCATCAGCTGCTTTGACATATGCAATATATTTCTATTAAATGTAGTTGTCCTACTGTCAAACAAAAACTAATACCTTTTGTCCAACTGTATGTTTGCACCCATTAAGTTACCTCCCATCCTCTTCACACCACCGCACCTGCTGACCTCACATCTTAACTTTGACCCTCATCTGTGACATATTTTCTTATTCCCTCTCCTCCAATCAGATGGACTGACCACCTTTCTGCGCCTTGAAATGGGAGACAAGAAACCATCTCAGAGTCTTTGCATTTGCTGTTACCACTACCTAGAATACTTGTCTCCCTCAAATAGATCCATTTTTCTTCCTTCCTTTTTAAATAATCTTTTCAGAAAAATCACTGTAGGAAAGACCACAACTCCTCTCCTACTTAATTTTTTTCTCCATCATTTCTCTACTTAATTTTCTCTCTTAGCATTTATCACTAATGTGTTATATGCTCTCGTTTATTTACCTTATTGTTACCCTCTTCCCTATAATAATGTGCCATAAAAGTACACATTTTTACCTCTTTTGATCGCTGATGTAAACAGTGCCTACCACATTAATGAGTGTTCACTTTTTATTTTTCAATTAATGTTGAATATATGAGGCTTTAAAAATATATTGCAATAGTGGACAAATGTTTTTAAGGAGACCAGACTCATTGATTATTAAATGTAGCAAAAATTGCTCACCCTTACAAGCCAGCCATAAGTCTTTTTCCTTCTAATTAAGTTTAAACTGCTAGCTTTGTAAATTCTGCTCTAAATCATATCAAAAATATTCTAAAGTCATTCATACATACAGCCAATTCATTCTGTGTTTGACAATCGTGTTTCTATAGCAATGTCAGCAGAAAATAACTGATTGTAGTAGATTTGGTTGAAGCTCATTTCCAATTTCCAAATAAATTGCTTTTATTGGACTTAATTGTAATGCTAATAAGAATTAGTTGAGAACAATAACATGGCCAAAATTGATAAAAACAGCTTCAGAAGATCATACTAAAATATAAATTGTAGGGACTCAAAACATGGGCATTCAGATAAGATCAAAAAATGCTGTTGAATAATTTTCTAAATTGAGGATTAATTTAATACAACTTGGATGTCAACTATGGTAAAGTTTATAAAGGAAAACTAATTTTAATTAAGATTTTAAATGACCCCACGATAAACAGTGTTTGTTCTGGTCCTTTGGGGTCAGAAGAAAGGGTTTTGAATTTCATTTCATCCCAGATAAGGAATAATCCACATTTACAGCTTTCAAAAAAAACTACACACATTTTATAAAGGACTGGTCATGGTAATCCAAATTACATAAGCAGGACAGATGGCCATGTCTTTGACCATTGCAAATGTTATTTGAAATGTGGGAAAATATTGCTGTGAATACCAGAAACAGTACACAGGCATCTTATAACACTCAGACAGAGAGACTGATTGGAGTCCACAAGTAATCAGCAATCTTATTTGTACCATATTTAGTACAAATAAGTACATTTAGTACATTAGTACCAGGCACTAACCAATTGTACAACTGGAGCTCTGGTAACATATTTGTAAACTGCAACTTCATCAAACTCTACGTTGACCTAGCCTATATAAAAACTCTGATATTTCTCCCCTCCTTTCAGGGACATGGTATTTTCATAAAAGCTTAAGGGAAAAAGAAACAGAGAACTCAGATCAGCTACAAACTGAGAAATGGAGAGTGGAGGCTGGTGGTGTGACCCGTCGGAGGGTGGTGTTCTGGGACTCCCATGGCTGGCTGCCTTTCAGTGACTACGCGTCATTGACAAGTGTAGCAACAGGCCTCAGCGTGTCTAATAAAGCTGTTTATTAGCCTTTACAGCAACATGACAAGCATAATAGAGTCTGGGTTTTGATGAAACCATAGCTGAAGGGTTCTGCTTTTAAAAATATGTTGTATATATTGTCTAGTCAATGTATGAAAAGCTGAGGATATAATTATTCGTTCAACATTAGTTTACACTCATCCAAATGTAATATTCTCACCAACCTAGTAGTGCTTTATAAAATCGGCAGGGTAATGCCTTTGAGGATTTGATATTCTGTTATATCCATATTCTGTGTTTTTCCCAAGACATAAATATTTACTTGCAGTTAAGGGACTGAAGCAGAAAAGGCAGCAAGGCAGATAATCAAAATGTAGATCTTTCTATTTCAATGATTTGCAGAGTTTACAACATGCAAATGAAACAAAAATGTAAAAACCAGTATTTTTTCACAGTATCTGATTTCTTCTTTCCCAGGGGTCAGTGCTCTTTGGCAAAAATGTGTTTAAGAAAAAAACATGTGTTTAACCAAAAAAAAAAAACAAAAAAAAATAAAATAAAATAAAAAACAGAGTTCAACAAAAGCTATCTCCTCTTTGCTCCACTGGAGGCTTTTTTGTTGTTAAAAAGCAAACCCAAGTTGACTGTCAAAATTTGAATGAAATATGCTCAAAGGCTGAGGAAGTTACAAAAAAAAAAAAAAAATGGGTTGCAGACTTTCTGTTTAAAGCAGCTTTGACAAACATTTAAGACAAGTGACATTAAATTTATTGCAGAAATAGTCTGCTCAAAATTTATGTAACACTTTGCCAACTCTATATTAAAACTCAAAATACACAGCTGAGAACGAAACCTTGTTCAGCATTCCCTTAATACCTGAAGGCAAATACCTGTTGTCTTTTGTATCAACTACAATCCATTAATAAACAATGGTATTTTGGTTTGCCAATTCCTAAGATTTTTTTTCTTTCTTTCTGCAGTTTTTGGCTGGGGCTGGGTTTGAACCAGTATATGGGGCCAACACCCTACTCCTTAAGCCACAGGCACTGCCCCAATTCCTAAGATTTTTGAAGTCAAATTTGAACTCAGGAGAAAAGAATATCCTGCTACATCATTGGTCGTGTCTGCCAAGAGCAGAGGATGGGACATGCCTTCTACTTCTATCATTAGACATCCAAGGGAGACCACCCTTAACTACAGCTATGAAAACTGTGCTTTGTGTAAATGGTCTCAGGTCAAGACGGTTTATTTACCTTCCTTCCAACTTCTTCCAGTGGGGAATGAATTAACTTAAAGGACAATTCCGTGGATGGGTGAAATTTAGATAAGTACCTTCAAAATATTGTTTTAAAATAGTCATTCTAATATGTCTCTAATTTTTAACAAAAACTTTAATTTTAAGTATTATTGGAACATAATAATTGTATGTATATATGTGTGTGTGTGTATATATATATATTTTATTTTTTTTTTTTTTTTTTTTTTTTGAGACAGAGTCTTACTCTGTCACCCTAGGAAGAGTGCTGTGGTGTCATAGCTCATAGCAACATCAAACTCTTGGGTTCAAGCAATCCTCTTGCCTCAGCCTCCCAAGTAGCTGGGATTACAAGTATCTACCACAGTGCCTGGCCAGTGGGTTTTGTTTTATTTTGTTTCTACTTTTAGAGATGGGTCTCGCTTTTGCTCAGGCTGGTCTTGAACTCCTGAGCTCAGGCAATCCACCCACTTTGACCTCCCAGAGTAAGATAGAGCCACCACACCCAGAAGTTGTATATATTTACAGGGTACATGTGATGTTTTGATACAAGCATACAATGTGAATTAATCAAATTGAGACAGGAAACCAGCAGGCAGGGCTTGCTCAATAAAAAGAGAGTCATGGACCTGAACCGAGGTGTCTGATAAAATAGGAGACAGTAGAAAAACTGACCAAAACCAGCTAGGACAAAATAACCTTAGGTTACCTTCACAGAAAGTTACCCTATACGGTTTAAAAAGAGGAAGGGTCTCAGGTTCTGAGAACTCTCCACCCTTTCCCCAGAAATCTTATGAACAATCTTCCCTCCACTTAACATAAACAAAAGGTACAAAATAAGACCTTGGAAACTCACAAGGTTCTACTTTTTGTTACTCTGAGAGATAGCAGCTCTCCGGCTCATGGAACAAGCCTTCCTTCTGTTTCTTTGTTACGTCAGTAAACATTCTCTTGCTTGACTCTCCCAGCTTGCTCTTGACTTATTGCCTCCATGAAACCAAGAACCTAGTTCACTGTCAAACTGATGCCAATGTGGGAGTCCACTTTCCTATGTCAAAATCAGATAACTGTGGCATCTGTCACCTCAGGCACTTACCATTTCTTGGTGCTAGGAACATTCCAATGCCACTCTGTTACTTCTGTTAAAGTATAGATTAAATATGATTGATGAGAGAATTTTTGAAAGCATTCATTTGTCCCATATCTTTATTTGCATTCAAAATATATACAACTCATATTGGTTAAATTGCTCGTATTTTAAAATATCCGCTCAGACTTTGTGATTATGTTTATTTTCTATTTTTCCCTACAATTTACATTTTTTTCCAATCACAATATAGAAATAAAGGTCTTGTAAAAACAAACAAAAAAAATAAATAAAATAAAATATCCGCTCAGAGTCAGAATGCAATATCCTTTTTTAACTTGACAAATTTAGGGTTGCATCTGAAATACGAAACAAGAACTGTTAACCTAAAGCCAAAGACATCACATTGCTAAGGACGAATAATACAGGGGTTAACGGTATTTAAGAGCATCTAGTAAAAACACACTTCCAAGTTTCAATGAAACAGAGGTAATAATATCCCAGGGGACGGAATTGTTATGTAGATTAAGTAAAATAATCTTTATGAAACAATTTGTTCAAGCCCAACATCTAACTGTAAATTAGCAAAATCTATTTGCACCATCTTAGACTATAAATCAATTTACCTAAACCCATTCTTATAGCTCACTCATTAGAAACCTTTTCATTTTTATTTTTATTTTTCTAGATTTCTCATGCTAGGACATGGCGTGAACAGCCTTCAACTTCAGGTGCCAAGTTCCTCAGGACTCACAGCATATCCTGACCTAGGAAAGCTGCAGCGTTCTCTGCTCTCCTGGCCTCTCTCTACTCCTCGGGGCTCTTTCTAGAACTATGTTCCCAGCTAATATGTTTTTCAAGTCATTCCCTTGGGAAATAACTTTCTAACAAGTAGTTAATGCTTGTTGGCCTGCTATCTACCCAAGGATGCCAAGACCTTCTTAACAGAGTGGAGGGAAAGTTAATTATTTTTGCTGACATTTTTGTCTATCTTTTCTTCCCCACCCTTCTTAACTATAGGCTTGTTTCTTCTCCTCAAATGCCTCTTCTGAGCAGCCAGGCCTCTAAATCCATCCACATGTCCATTATATGATGGACACTGATTTCTCCTCTCTTTCCCCACACCCACCAGGTCTATGAAGAAAAACTTAGGGGGAACAGGGGCTATAATTAAAAAGGTGAGTTGTCACTTTTCCTAGAGATCTTGGTAGATACAACCTATATAACTATTTGTTTCTTTTCTTTTAAAAGCTGAATTCCATTTTATAGGTATTTGTATTTTCATTACTTGCTAATGTTATGTAAGATTAGAACAGATATAGTTCTGTTCCTTAGAGAAGTGAGTGCTTCTCAAATATTTGTGATAAATAATCCATTTCCTTACTCTATTATATGGCTATATTTAACTTAAAAAAAAAACAGAAAAAATAAAAATAAAGTAAAAGCTGCAAAAAGTTTAAACATAATAGGAAAAAGAATTATAAAATCTGTACATGTTGTAACTCCTTTTTCCCCCCTCACGATCTTAATTGTACAAAAAGTTATATTTAAAATGTGATTCCCCAACTTTAGGCTATGATGAAGGAGGAAAGGGGCGAGGGATGGGGAGGGGGTGGGAGGGAGAGTAGGTGATAGTAGGGGGACCACAACTATGGAGCACATTGCAAGTACAAGTTGGTTCTATCATGTGTAGAACACAAATGTCCTAATGCTATAATTGGGTAAATGAGATGAAAGCTATGCTGATTAGTATGATGCAAGCACTCTAATTTGTACAAATAATCAACACACTGAAATGGGCATAAATGTATTTATGATCTATATACAAAAGACTTAATAAAAAAATAAAAATAAATAAAATGTCATTCCCACTAATCAACATAGCCTTCACCAAAAAAAAAAAGAAAGAAGATAAAATAGCTATAAAATAAATATATGATTTGACAGTAGAAAATAAAATAAAATGTGATTCCCATAAAAAACAACTATAGCCTTACTTAGCACACTGAATGAACAATACGTCTATGGATAACATTGCTAATGAGGCAAATGTTTGTTGTTAATTTATCTGGTTATACAGACACCACTACTTGTAGGGTAGGATATGATGTATATCAAAACTGTTCCATTGATACTCATAGCATAAAACCTAGTTTCAATAGTATGTAGACAGGGATAGAAGAGGTTATAAAACAGTTTCAGCAAGCTCAGGATATTCATCTTTAACATTTATCTGCAATGAAGCAATTAACAGTATATTCCAAAATTCATTTTCAATCTTTCATCAGTAGCTAATTCTCATAGTTTATCCCATAAAGTTATAGTGACATAAATGGGTTCTGGAGTTTTTGTACTTTTGGGTTACAGTTGACAAACTAGCTTTAAAAAATTACACACCAGGACAGTCTGCAGCTCAGTCCAACATCAGTTGCAATTGTCCTGCACTCTTTTTAACAAATGGAGTGAACAAAGACTTCATTATCCATTTTTATACTTATCTCATCATGGCCCAGTGACAAAAGCCACATAGGAGATCACTGCTTAGATCACAGTTCACTTAGTACCACACAAAAGTTCTTTCTCTCATGTCTTCTTAAACTCTAGGCAAGCCCAAATCTTAGGAAAAAAACAAATGACCCTAAGTAACCTCAAATCTTAGAGTTATTAAGTGAGGCCCATTTGTCTCTGGAGTGTACACGATCCTTCTCCAAAGAAGAGTACTGAAGAAATGCAGGAAAGATTCATCATTGAATTATGTGAATTTTCAAAAGTATAAAATGAAAGACTATATTAAACCAAAACAATAAATTATTCTAAGTATTAAACTATAAAACAATCCAAGGAATTTGACAAAACAAGTCCAGTTTTATCTCTTAGACCTTGTAAGAAGAATTTTTTTTAAGTATTAGAAGTTCAAAAGTTAAAAACTTTAACTTTTACCAATCTGTATGTTTATAGAAGCAAGTGTGAGTAAAAATACAAGACAGGGGGTGTGAGATTCATAGAGACTTTATCAGACCAAACTAGAAGGAAATTAGTAATGGGAAGAATTCTGTTTTCAAGGCACAATGCAGGAAAGCATACGATAGCCATCAGGGGTTATTTATAAAAAAGACAAAGATAGTATTATCATATCACTTCTAAACAGTTCAGCCTAGGGTACCTTTTTCTACGTATGCCCTTACCCTACACAAATGACATCCTACAATAATTACAGTCATTCCATTTTCAATATCCATCCACATCAAGTGAAATATCGCTTCTGTTCATGTTAATGGTCATGGGGAGGTCAAAAGATTCAGTCCTGGCTAACAGGTAGTGAGTCTGCTCTGAAAGAATGCCTGAGAAACATTCCTTGGCTCTCCATGCAACACAAAGAATAGTGGACCTCTGCCATTTTCAGGATACTGGCATTACTGTCTACAATGTCTGGAACTGCTTCAGCTGAATTTCCACCAACCTGGCATTGAGACTAAGCAATGAAAGTGAAACTAAGAGAATCAAGATCAAGGGAGTCAGAGTCGTGACTCCTATACCTTAAGTCTTCCCTGTCTGTAGACTTTCTGTGGGAGGAGATAATTTTTTTTAACAGGCATCCCTATCACTTGAAACCAAATGCACCCAATATGATATTTTTGCTTCTGGCTGATGATTTGCTATTTACCCTTCACGTTTACAGACCTACTCATATGAAGTATCACCATATATTTATATACTAATTTACAAGTAATCAGCTCTTTCTCAGCAAGAGTCATGCTTGTAGAATTCAGTTGGATAGATCAACTGCAGAACATTACAAGACTACGTTTAAATTTCAGGAGACCTGAGCGCTAATCTTTCTCTACTGGTATATATGCAATTTAGAGAAGATTAATTAAATTGATTGGACCAATTACAATTTGTTGGAAGTTATATATCTTTTGTTTCACTTTCAAGTGTTTTCTTCTTCTAATGATGCAAATAGCAGGTTAATTCCATCAGCTTCTATAAAAGATAGACTACCAGAAATAGGTAATAAGGCATCAATAGCTATCTGCCTGGTATTCCATAATCACAATTTAATTTTTGTATTTGGCCAGAATCAAGAATGTTATTTCCAGGTTGGCCTAGAGTAAACATGGAGCTTACAAAGAAAGAGCTTTCTTTTAGACAATAAGCATTCCTTATCATTGTGATCATAATTATTCAAGTTATGCCTAAGTCGTAAAAACCAAGCAAGGCATGCAGATTACAGAATAACTTCTAGGATCTGACTTTCTCAGAATAAACTAGAAAAGTTCTCAAATTTATCAACTAAAATGGATGGTAAATCCCACTTGAGACTAAAACTGAGTGTTTACAGCAATAACGAATCAGACCAAGATTATCTAGAATACTTCAAAATAAAAATGACTTTGAATCTGGGTCAGATAGCTTTTCTATTTAATCCAGTTTTAACTGAATTCACTTAGAGTTCAATCCTATAATATTATACTACAGATAGCAAAGTCCTATCTTTTAGTTAATACTCTGGCATGCCAATCACACTTTTAGCAAGATTCTAATCTCTATGCAGACATTAGGGTAAGGCTTTAGGGGCACAAATAAATTTTAATACAATGTTTGTTAAAATTTTATGGCCTGTTTTTTCTTTTATTTAATGGCAAGGGTTAACTTTTGAGACTTTTAAAAACTGAATTCTTCATGAGGATAAAAGCCTGCTGGGAAGAGATAGCATCACCTTCTCTGTTTCAAACAGAAGATGATTCTTAGTGCTCAATAAATGTTAAATTATGAATAATAATCAAGGCACATAAAGCTTGAGAGAAAAGTGTTGTTGAATATACATTTATTGATTTAATCTCCACAGTACTTTCTTTTAAAGAATGCTTTATAAACTTGAACTTGGATTATACTACAGAGATAAGTAAAATGTTAGAAAAGGTAAAGGATTATACGAAGGAAAGGAAATAGAGCCCATGAATGTCCAAAGTAGGAAACTGCTTTTGGTAAAATTTTATGTGTATCTTCAAACAACACCATGAATTTGTTAGGAAATTTGAAGAGAAAAAAAAAAATTCCCTAGTATGTTTAAAGTCACTTATTACAGAATAGTGATGCAAAGTGACTGGCTCAATTCCACAGTCTTTAGGACAAAACAAATAATATTAAAATTAAGACTCTGAAGTGGGCATGTAAAAGCAATAAGGAGGAAGTTCCCAGGTGTCTTATTCACACTAAACAAATGTAATTGTCTTGAAGATTTAAAACAACATTTATTTGTATGGGAGAAATCAATAAAGTGATACTGAAGGTCACTTCTAAGTAGATAATAAAAAAGAAACAAAATGAATGAGACATGATACATGAGTATGACTGAGGTTGGGATCTCAAGTTCAAAACTAGGAAGGCAGGATAAGGAAATGGAAGAATATCTTATAGAAGATAGTCCATCTATTCTGAAATGAACAAACTTACGTGACTACTCATTAGTTACCAACATAAGTCGAAAATATCATTAAGTAGAAAATGTGTTTAAAACAGCTACCCTCCCTAACATCGTAGCTTAGCCTGGCCCACTTTAAATGCACTTATAACACTTACATTAGCCTAGAGTTGGGCAACATCGTTGAATGTAAAGCCTGTTGTATAATAAAGTGCTGACTACCTCAGGTAATTTTGTGCACTGAAAGTGAAAAACAATGGTTGTATGGGTACTCCAAGTATGGTTTCTGATGAACGTGTATCACTTTTGTACCATCATAATTAAAAAATCGTTCAGTCAAACCATTATTAAGTAAGGGACTGTATATTTCAATGGCCCCAAGGATCTGAAAAGTAATCTGAGAAATACTGTTTTTTCACTTGGCCACATCCTCATCCCTGATTTTATAAGAATAGGTTCCTAAGAAAGAAGAGGGAACCAGATAATGGACAGGTAACTTTCAGCTTCACCCACGGCAGCAGGCCCTGTCATTCCAATTAAGACTAGATTCTTCCATCTTCCATAAGGAACTCGAGAGTAGTATTCAAGTCATCATGATTGAGTGCAAAGAACCACCAACATAGAGGCAAAAAGCCCCTCAAAACAGTAATCATTTTATTATTTTTACATATTCTTACAGTGGGCTAAATATCTCCACTTCATCTTTCAGCTTCTCCTCCATTCTTCACCAACTCAGAAAATGGCCCCAGACTCCATTTGTTTGAACCAAAATTCAGGAAGTTTTACTTAGCACTTATTCAGCACATTAGAAAAAATTATGACACTCTAGAAATTTATTCATAGCTGAGCCACATGGTATATATTACTTGATTTCCTTCCTCTACTATATTTTTCTGTAGTTGAGCTCTTTAACTGGGGTTTAAAAATGACTTAGTTTGCTATGTACCTATCACTCCATTGCACTGAATCCCCTCCATAAGTAGAAGTCTTGTCTCGGTACGTTAAAATACACCAGGGACAGAATCACGGTCATCTTCCTGCAGCCTTCTTTCCTGGAGTCCTCAGAGGATCTCTTCACCAAATCTATTGTAGAACTGTTCCCCAAGATTTTGATTTTCTACAACCTGTTTTGTGCTGGGATTACCTCTTTTTTTGGATCCCACTTAATACTTTGCTTAGTTTCACTATTTTGTTTGAGAATAAACCAAATTTCTTGAAAAGTATTCCATGGAAATAAAGTTTTGACGTCTTCCTTTTCAAAGAAAACTTCCTTTTCTGAGAAACCTTCCTTTTCTGAGGAAAAAGCATATTTTTTTTTAATTTCAGATTAACACGAGGGTACACACAATTTTTTGCATTTGTTAGATAAAGTCCCTGTTGTAGTTTTGTCCCGCACCCAGAAGTGTGCCATATATCCTTTCTTTGTGGATACCAATCCCCCCTCCTCTCTCCCCTCTACCTTCTCTCCCCTTGAATTGAATTGAGTTTTTCTCTTATGTGGGCACATATTAAATCATCTACTGGCTTCATATTAGTATTGAGCACATTGGATGCTTGCTTTTCCATTCTTGTGATACTTTACTAAGAAGAATGTGTTTCAACTCCATCCAGGTTAAGACAAAAGATATAACGTCTCCATCTTTTTATGGATAAATAGTATTCCATTTTATATATGGAATAGTATTAATCCATTCATAGGTTCATGGGCACTTAGGCTGTTTCCACGTCTTGGCGATTATGAATTGAGCTGCAATAAACATTCTGGTGCAAATCGTCCTTACGATATTTTTTTTTCTTCTGGGCATATGCCCAGTAATGGGATTGTGAGATCAAATGGAAGGTCTGTTTTGAGTTCTTTGAGGATTCTCCACAATTCTTTCCATAAATGCTGCATTAGTTTGCAGTCCCCCCAGAAGTGTAAAAGTGTTCCCTTCTCTCTGTATCCACACCAGCACCTGCAGATTTAAAACTTTATGATGTGGGCCATTCTCATTGGGGTTAGGTGATATCTCAGTGTGGTTTTTATTTGCATTTCTCTGATGATTAGTCGATGATGACCATTTTTTCATGTTTGTTGTCCATTCATCTGTTTTATTTATTTTTTATTTTTTTAACTTTTTTTTTATTAAGTCAAATACACATAGATCATGAATACATTTATGCATATGTGGGGTACGATGTGTTGATTTGTTCTGTTCATGTCTCTTGCCCAGTCATAGATGGGATTATTTCTTTATTTGTTGATTAATTTGAGTTCTCTGTAGATTCTAGGTATCAACCCTTTATCAGGTTTATACTGTGCAAATATCTTCCCCCATAGTGAAGGTTTTCTATTTGCTTTAGTTGTTGTACCCTTAGCTGTGCAGAAGCTTTTTAACTTAATTAAGTCCCATTTGTTTATTTTTGTCATTGTTGTGATTGCCAATGAAGTGTTCTTCATAATATCGCCTCAGGCCAACATCAACAAGAGTTTTTCCCATGCTTTCTACTAGGGCTTTTATCATTTCATGTCTTGAATTTAAATCTTTTATTCACCTTGAGTCAGGTTTTGTAAATGTATGGGTCCAGTTTCAGTTTTTACATGGAGTTAACCAGTTCTCCCAGCACCATTTATTGAATATGAGTTCTTTTCCCTAGGGTGTGCTTTTGTTTGGTTTATTGAAGACCAGTTAAAGCATGCTTTTAGGTCAATATTAAACTTCCAATGCTGTAGTTAAACATTTGGAAGCTATTCAGATTCTGTATCCTTTGTGTATGAACTGATTCATTCTCTTTCTCTCCCTGACCAAGGCACTTTTCATATTTTAACTCAATAAATAGGCTTGCAATTCATTAGGCAATTCAATCAGTAAATTATTCCATGGAACACTAGTGGACTTTCAGAATCAATATGCCTCCTAAGGAGATGACCCCTTAATTGTAACTGGTTGGCTGGCAGGATCTGGCTAATGACATTTTCCAAGCAGTCCTAACTTCCCAGACTCTCAGTCTTATTGTTCATCATTTCACATTGCTTAATTATGATTCAGAATTTTACTGGTTAGCAATTTTTTTATTTTATAGATAATGGTTGCTATAAAAAAGTAAAAATGTAAGAGCTACATGAAAGGGAGCAATCAGACATGTCTTGGGACAGTAATTTTTATTTTAGTGACAGATTCTGAAGTGCCTGTTAACTAGACTTCTTTTGAATTCTTGTACAGAGATCTCTGATATAATTCTTCTCTAATCTCCATTGACTTGGCACAAAAAACTTATATACCTGAAAAAGGACAGCTTACATGTAGGAAACAGAGTTACTGATGGGTTTCCTTAAGACAGTGGATGATATATTGATGTATAAGATGTAGCACAATTATTACTGGAATGAACACACACAGGAGAGAAGATGCTTCAAAGTCAGAAGGCTTTTTCCTCTGTAAAGGGCAAACAAGACCCAAGGACAGTCAAGTCAATAAATACACACAACAGAATGGCTTGTGGAAATAAAATGAGAATAGTGCTCAAGTGAGAAACACCACAAACATAGTGGCAGCCCCCTCCCCCCCAAAACCATTAAGCATTTTATTATTCTGACATGTTCTTACAGTAGGTTAAATATCTCAAGAGGATTGCTTTTTCTCTGTTCTACAATATCTGGGGCCATAGCTGGGGCCATAGCTGGGCATATTTTAAAGTTGTAGCTGCCTCAATGACTAGAGTGAGTCAAGATCAGGAAAGATTCCACCACTGAGGTTGGCATTTTCTAGAGCCTCACTCACTCACTCAAATGTCTGATGGCTGGGTGATGCCATCTGTCAGCTGAGACTTCAACTGCAACTGCCATTTGTCAACTGAAACTTCTACTGCAACTGTTGGCTAGAGCACCTGCATGTGACCTCTCCATTTGGTTGCTTGGGCTTCCTTCCTATGGTGGTGTAGTTCCAAGAATGAGTATCGCAGGAAGAAACAGAAGTTTTATAACTTCTTATGACCTAGACTAAGAAGTTCTATCTGCCATCCAGCAAGATTCAAGGGGAGGAATCATAAAATTCACCTTTTGGTGAAAAGAGTCAAAGTCACATTACAAGAGGATTGTGTGGACTGGAAGATATTTCTGTTGTACTTTTAAATAAAGTCCACCATAGGTAATTTATTAAGAAGCTATGTGCAGAATAGCTAAGTCAGTTAAAACATCTCCCTAATCCAGAAAAATCCTCTGAATAAAATATAAAGAAACTTGTTCTGCCCAGAAGCAAAAGTTTTATTCAAGTCAAAATGTTCAACCCACTTATCCAAATCTCCCACTAAGCTCTCTCATTCAGGAGAATGAATGAGTATGGGAACAGATTGACCCATACAAAGTGCTTATTTCAGAAAACACAAAGGCTTTCTAGGAAGCATTTAGCCACCGTTAATATTATTTTTATATTACTAGAGGGCCACTATATGGCTACAGACCTTCCATACGGCCCTCATACAATAATTAGCTTAAAACCTCATTTTTAGAGTCACCGGACATTAGGGAAAATGCAATAGAGTAATCAAGATGAAAAGCGATTACAATTAATAGAAAACTGAGGTAATTCAGAAAATGGAAGAGAATGTTCACAAAAAAAGAAAATATGCAATGTCAAAGATACAAGTTAATATGGCATACATAAAATAGATGCAAGATACAATAAAAAAGTGGTCAGAAAACAAAATGGAATAACTCAAATTTTTAAAATAGTTGTGGAAGTAATAAATGTAATCAATCAATTATTTGAATAATAATATGTACATACATCTAAGAGATTAGCAAAGTTGTGCAAGGTCACATAGCTAAAAATTATCATTGGTGAAGCTGATTTAAACGCCAGTCTAACTGTGCCTCTTTACCTATGTACACTCAGATCAAACGGAAATCAAATGTATAATAAATAAAAGTTGTATATTTGTGTTATATGTATACTTTTTATACATCCACAACATACCTGTTACATATACATTCTGGTCATTCATGCTTTATGTATAGGATCTGCTATATAATTTTACTATTTTAAATTATATTTGTGTTTTATAGGGCTGAATCTTTACTTAACTCTTACAGTATTAGACTAAACTATGAATTAGCTTTTGTCTTTAGGAATATAACCTTAATTTATTTTTTCTCTCATTGTAGAATGAAATGATCTACTTATGCTAACTTTTGTATGACACTGTCCCTGATGATGTGATGGAGAAATAATACTGCTGCTTTATGCTGACCACTAAAATTAATATGAAGATTGCATCTAAGAGAAGCTGCCTCAGAGCTTGTGCTATGTCTGCTAACTTGTTCGCTCTCTTTTTGTTTTTTACTGCAAAGATGGTTTTATTTATTTATTTTTATTAAATCATAGCTGTGTACATTAATGCAATTATTGGGTACAATGTCCTGGTTTTATATACAATTTGAAATACTTTCATGAAACTGGTTAACATAGCCTTCACTACATTCTTAGTTATGGTGTTAAGACATTTACATTCTACACTTAGATTTAACATTACCCTCCCTCTGCCTATCCTTTTCCATCCCCTCCCCTCCCCCTCTCTTTCCTCTTCATCTTGGGCTATAGTTGGGTTATAGCTTTCATATGGAAGTGTGGGTCTTTATAAATTGGCTTTGTAGTAGGGCTGAGTACATTGGATACTTTTTCTTCCATTCTTGAGATACTTTGCTAAGAAGAGTATGTTCCACCTCCATCCAAACATAAAAGAGGTAAAGTCTCCATCTTTTTTAAGGCTGCATAACATTCCATGGTGTACATATACCACAATTTATTAATCCATTCATGGGGTCGATAGGCATTTGGGCTTCTTCCATGACTCAGCAATTATGAATTGGGCTACAATAAACATTCTTTTTTGTTTGTTTGTTTTTGAGACAGAGCCTCAAGTTGTCACCCTGGGTAAAGTGCTATGACATCACAGCTCACAG
Organism: Nycticebus coucang; assembly: GCF_027406575.1. NCBI lineage: Eukaryota > Metazoa > Chordata > Mammalia > Primates > Lorisidae > Nycticebus > Nycticebus coucang. The sequence goes on from NC_069803.1 coordinate 17,946,933, forward strand.
CAACCTCCAACTCCTGGGTTCAAGCAATTCTCCTGCCTCCACCTCCCAAGTAGGTGGGACTACAGGCACCTGCCCCAATGCCTGGCTATTTTTTGGTTGCAGCCATTATTGTTGTTTTGGAAGGCCTACACTGGATTCGAACCCACCAGCTCAGGTGTATGTGGCTGGTGCCTTCGCCACTTGAGCCACAGGTACTGAACCTGCAAAAAACATTCTGGTGCAAATATCTTTCTTTGCTCTTCTTATATAAAAATATAATTCATAATTTGATATATAATATTAAAACACCAAACTAAGTTCACTTTCAAAAATACTTTATCTTAACACTGAATATATACACTTAATACTTTATCTTAACGTTGAATATATACAATATCTGTGGCAATTATTATTAATGAAAGTTGTGCTTCTGTTCTACCTTTTATGTTTTAAAAACTTCTTATGTCCTACCTGTAATAATATTCATTAATTATAAGCATAAAGTACATCTTGAAGATCACTTTCTGTAATTTCATTTTATTTTCTCCCCATGTGGCGGATATTGATCACTTATTCTTCTTACCTTTCAGAAATTGGACCTGCATCTCTCCTCACTGACAAAAACTGACTCTCACCGGCTAAAAAATTTAAATTTAAGACCTAAAACAATAAAAGTTCTAGAAGAGAATGTGGGGAAAACACTTCACAAAATTGGCCTGGGAGAAGATTTTATGACGAAGACTGACAATTGCAGCAACACCAGGTAAATAAATAGGACGTGATCAAGCTAAAAAGCTTCTGCACAGCTGAGGCTACAACAACAGCAAACAGCATTTGGAATAGGAGAAAACATATGCATGCTAAGAATCTGACAAAGGGCTGATAACTAGAATCTACAAAGAACTAAAATTAATAGAAAAGAGCAGATAACCCCACTTATAAGTGGGCAAGAGACATGAACAGAAAATTCTCTGAAGATGACAAATGGATGGTCATCAACACATGAAAAAAAATGTTCACTGTCCCTAACCATCAGAGATATGCAAATCCAAACCACCCTGAGATATCACCCAACCCCACTGAGATTAGCCCACATCACAAAGTCCCAAATCTGGGGATTCTGGCGTAGATGTGGAGAGAAGGGAACACTTTTACGCTGTTGGTGGCATTGCAAACTAGTACAATCCCTATGAAAATAAGTATGGAGAATTCTGAAAGAACTGAAAATCAACCTTCTATTAGATTCCATAATCTCTTAACTAGATATCGACCCAGAAGGGAAAAAAAAAAGTTTTACATCAAAGACATTTGCACCAGAGTGTTATTGCAGCTCAATTCACAATTGCCAAGATATGGAAGCAACCCAGGTGCACATCTACCCATGAATAGATTAACAAACTGTGGTAAATGTACCATGGAGTCCTATTCAGCCATAAGATGAGATGGAGACTTTACACCTTTTGTATTTACCTGGATGGAGCTGAAACATATTCTTCTTAGAAAAGCATCTCAAGAATGGAAAAACAAGTATTCAATGTACTCAACACTATTATGAAACTAATATATAAACAACTACGTGCGCACACGAAAGAAAAAAACACAAGTATAGTCTAGCAAGGAGGAGAAAAGAAGAGGAAGGTGGGGAGAAGCGAAAGAAATTGGTGGGATGTCACCCAATGTGAGGGTGTCACCTAATGTCAGCATGTCTCCTGAATGAAGGGCTCAACTACAACCCGAATTTTACCTTAGAAATGAAAACAATGTACCCCTAAACATTTGTACCCTCATATTAATCTAAAATTCTAAAAATAGCAAAAAAAAGGGTGGTGCCTGTGGCTCAAAGGAGTAGGGCGCCAGCCTCATATACCAGAGGTGGCAAGTTCAAACCCAGCCCCGGCCACAAACTGAAAAAAAAAGAAGAATGTAGGGCCAATTCCAGAGATTTTTCATAAGTACATGCTCTTGGGACTTCCCTAGAAGCATATAAATATGACAGCTTTCTGTTTCAGCTTACTGGGTACCCATTTCCATAACCCTATTTTCTTATAGCTATTCGTAAAATGGTGTAAGCCTTTACACTTTGTTAATGTGAGTTTACAGTTCACAATATTTTTGTATCTACTCTCAGTTGATTCTTATACCAGTCATTTAAGATGGGGAGAGCTGAATAAAGAACCCTATTTAGGAAGTTAGTAAAATGGTTCAGGGATGTTACAGAAATCCTTTAAATTTTTGTTTTTCTTTGCCCTCCAACACAGTATAAATTACAATATTATTTCATGAACCACAGTTCTTAGTTTTAGACAATAGAAACCAATCTAAATTAAAAACAGGCTAAAAAGGGAACAGAACGTATTTGAAGAATTGCATGAAATGTGCAGAAATGGAATCTTGGCAGGATAAGGCTACCAACGTAACTGTTGATTCCACCAAGGTTAAGAAGCAACAGAGTCTGAAGTTGTCACCAGGAAGTGTTTAAGTGGAAACTAAATCACATCTTTACCCTGGCCTTGGGTGTTGGAATAAATACTGATCAAGAAAATCTGTCAAGTGTAGAACATAAATGTCTTAACATAATAAGCAAGTAAATGAGGCAAAAGCTATGTTGATTGGTTTGATGTAATCATGTCAGATTGTATTAAAAAAAAAAACACATTGTACCCCACATATGCATAAATGTATTCATAATCTATGTGTATTTGACTTAATAAAAAATAAAAATAAATAAATAAAATTAAAAAAAAAGAAAATCTACACGAGGGGCCCTTTGGCTGCTCTATCCACACTTAAACACAGGTTTCTTCTTCTATTTAAAATCACCAATAACAACAACAGCCACGTGTTCCCACATGATAAAAATACAAGGACTCCCTCAAACAAATGAAAGTATACTCATTGTCTCCCTGAGAGGGATGACCCAACATGTCACATTAAACTTAATTCTGGATCACATTAATTCTCTTGCCTTACACTTTCAATGCTGTTTTAATTTCTTGTAAATTATAGATAAGTCGCAAAAGGTAACCACATCAAAAAATTCAGTAACAATAGTAGAGAAATAGAAAAGAAAAAAAAAAACATGGTTAACAATTAGTTAACAACATACATGATAGTGAAAAAAGAGGATGAGTGGCTAATTTTGTTCTCATTTCTGCAACTGTTCACCAGGGTTTCATCAGTATTTATAATGTTATTCTCTCCAATCCAATCATTATTCTCCTTTCCTTCAGGCTACGCCAAAGTAGACCAGGGTTCTTACTTAGTGAAGGGGCCCAAATCCATAATCCTGACTTCTGATCGCCTAGCAGGTGTGTCTGCCCTGGTGTCTTTGTTTTCTCTTCGCTTTTATCCCTGGACAGAAGATGCTATGGATTGCAGAGATTCAACTTCCTTCTTCACTGTATGGCAAGCACTGTATCTCACCTTGATCACAATCAAACCCTCAGGCAAATAACATGCTGGCTGATACAATGTCAGTGATACCCTGCAGTACTTGTGAAATAAATGCAATATTATTTCATAAGCCCCTGAGCCAACTGTGAGACAAAATTAGGATAAAACCCCATTTATCTGATGCCCAGAGGCACAACATTCTCTGGAAGACAAGAATGGTGTTTATGTGCCCCAGACCATTGATTGGATCAGGGAGAATAACATTATAAATGCTCAGGAAACCATGATGAACAGTTGTAGAAATGAGAACAAAAACAGCTAATCACACTCTTTTTTCACTATCATACATGTTATTAACTAATTATTAACCATGTTCCTTTTTTTTTTCCCATTTCTGACAGCAGCAGCTTCTCAGAGCCAGCGGGAAATAACCCTCCAAATATTTGTCCAGCACACGAGTCTGATACAAAGACACTGGTGTCGGGCGGCACCTGTGGCTCAGTGAGTGGGGCACCAGCCCCATATGCAGAGGGTGGCCGGTTCAAACCCAGCCCTGGCCAAACTGCAACAAAAAAATAGCCGGGCGTTGTGGCAGGTGCCTGTAGTCCCAGCTGCTTGGGAGGCTGAGGCAAGAGAATCGCCTAAGCCCAAGAGTTAGAGGTTGCTGTGAGCTCTGTGACCTCATGGCATTCTACCCGAGGGCGGTACAGTGAGACTCTGTCTCTACAAAAAAAAAAAACAAAAAAACAAGACACTGGTGTCTTTAGGGAAAGATAGTAGAAAAAGATATAATTAACTAATGGTGTTACGAGGAGCACCTTTCTCAAAGGTACTCACATTCCCATTCACTCAAATGAATAAATAGGGGGCTATTAAGTGATTCGGGTAAGAGAATGAACTCCCAAGCTGATACAGTTTCGTTGAGTTTTGTTTGCTTTTCATTATACCTAAAGTTTGGTTAAAAAGAATAAGATCTTAGCAAGTTTCCCAACTTTTGAGTTCTAGAGCTGCTATACCGGATAAGCCTCCACCAATGATTCACAAAGATCTAACTACTTTGTGAAGCACCTGAGCCATTAATGATTACAATGACTCTGACTTTGCTTGTTGTGCTGTTACTTCCTTATTGATACCAGGGAATTCTTGAAATGAATCATCTCCTCCTGGCATCTCTGGCTTAATAGGATATTGACCGACTGCAGTGCGTGGAAGGAAGCTGATGCCTCAGACACCAATGTATTTCTGTCCTGAAAGGAAGACAGCGACCTCTAGGGATAAAGTTGCGAGTGGGGACAGGGGAGTGATGCCAATAAATGACTGTCACTCATAATAAATCCACCCCAGCATCACCACCCACCTAAGTCTTCCTTTACAGTACTCAGGGATTTATGGCTTTTCCAAATCGCTTAAGCCATTATACCACTGAGACCAAGTTTCACTTGGCCAATTAAGCAAACAATCTGAAATAGCTTCCAGCTCTTTGAGCTCGCAATTAAAATCCCTTTGATCTAGAATCTCATAAAAGAGTGTTCAGGGTGCCACAATGGTGCTAGGACAACTGCAATGTGTACCATCATCATCTTACAAAATATAGAGCCTTAGTTAAGTAATCCAATCTTTCTTACACCCATTCCCAGGATTTGAACAATGTGCCCTTTCACATAAATAATGAGAATGTTTATTTTTTCCCAGTATTTCCAAATAGCACCTTTGAAATAAGAATCTGGGTGGTGGAGAATAACAATAACAAAATGATTGTGAAATACATCACCTATATTTGTTTGTGACCAGAGAGCGGTAAGTATGGTAACTTCAGAAATTTATTTAAAATATTTTTATAGAAAAGCATTGAATTGCATAATGAGGTGGATATATGGCATGTAAATTATACCTTAACAAAATTAATCACTTAAAATTATAAAATGTATATAAACCCTGTGCTCCAGCAATTCCACTTCTAGGTTCATACTGCATAAAATTTCTCAAATTAAAAAATTAAGAACGCTTACTGTGTGCCACTCAATATTTTATATGCCTTATAAATAATTCATTGAATCTTTATTTTTCTATTGAAGAGATAAAAATTCTATTCATTTTATTCATTTTATTTGTATTTAACAGATTTATTTGTATTTAACCGCAGGCCTACTATGCACCAAGAAAAATGTGAATGGGACCATACTTTGTAGATACATTCGACAAAATAGTCAACACACAAAAAATGTAAAATTACAAATTCTAAAAATAAAATCTGATTAGGATAAAGACTAACAGAACAAAGCCTAATACAGATGAAGGAGAGAGTCAGGAGAGCTTTCTCTGAGGAAATACAATAATTTAATTTGAGGACTAAATATCAATATGAATATAGCTTAGAAAAGACAAGAATTAGAGCTTTGGGGAGACTGATATTTTAAACATTTCCAGTTCTTTTTTTGGCCTGTTTGTTTGTTTTTTGCGTGTGTAGATGTGTATTCTTCCACACACATTTCACCAGGGGAACATTGTCTGCTGTGAGATAAAAGGATGAAGCAAAGCTGAATTATGTTGTTAAGAGCAGGAAAAGAAGAGACCAAGAAATATTATTTGAGCACTCATGATAATGAAAGCATCACTCACAAAACCACTGTTCGATTTCATTTGAAAATTATGTACGTGCTATGGAAAGTTCAAAATAATTTCACATAAACAACATATCGTGTGCTATGGAAAAATAGTTCACATGGCAGAAAAAAAAAAAAAAAGACTTCATTTTTGGTTCAGATCTCAGCAGCTTAGTACTTCCTATTTTAGTATTCACTCAATACACTGTTTTTTGGGTTTTTTATTTTTTTTTTATTAAATCATAGCTGTGTACATTGATATAATCATGGGGCATCATTCACTAGCTTCACAGACTGTTTACCAAGTTTCACATATACCCTTGTAAGATGCACCACTGGTATAATCCTACCAATCCCTTCCCACTACCCACCTCCCCCCGCCCTCCCCTCCCTTTCCCCCTTCCCCCTATTCTTAGGTTGTAACTGGGCTATAGCTTTCATGTGAAAACCCTAAATTAGTTTCATAGTAGGGCTGAGTACATTGGGTACTTTTTCTTCCATACTTGAGATACTTTACTAAGAAGAATATGTTCCAGCTCTATCCATGTAAACAAGAAAGAGGTAAAGTCTCTATCTTTCTTTAAGGCTGCATAATATTCCATGGTGTACATATACCACAATTTATTAATCTATTCGTGGATCGATGGGCACTCGGGCTTCTTCCATGACTTAGCATTATGAATTGGGCTTCAATAAACATTCTGGTACAAATATCTTTGTTATGATGTGATTTTTGGTCTTCTGGGTATATGCCCGGTAGAGGGATTACAGGAATGAATGGCAGACCTATTTTTAGATCTCTAAGTGTTCTCCATATCTCTTTCCAAAAGGAATGTATTAATTTGCATTCCCACCAGCAGTGAAAAAGTGTTCCCTTTTCTGAAACTATAAAAATACTAGAGGAGAGTGCAGGGAAAACCCTTGAAGAAATCGGTCTGGGCGAGTATTTTATGAGGAGGACCCCCCCGGGCAATTGAAGCAGCTTCAAAAATACACTACTGGGACTTGATCGAACTAAAAAGCTTCTGCACAGCCAAGAACAAAGTAAGTAAAGCAAGCAAACAGCCCTCAGAATGGGAGAAGATATTTGCAGGTTATGTCTTTGACAAAGGTTTAATAACCAGAATCCACAGAGAACTCAAACGCATTAGCAAGAAAAGAACAAGGGACCCCATCGCAGGCTGGGCAAGGGATTTGAAGAGAAACTTCTCTGAAGAAGACAGGCGCGCGGCCTTCAGACATATGAAAAAATGCTCATCATCATTAATCATCAGAGAAATGCAAATCAAAACTACTTTGAGATACCATCTAACTCCAGTGAGACTAGCCTATATCACAAAATCCCAAGACCAGAGATGTTGGCGCGGATGTGGAGAAAAGAGATCACTCAATACACTGTGTTACACACGTCTGCTTCACACTCGTGTCCCTTTGCTGTTTCTGATGTGTCGGATTCTTGTAGTTTGTAGTAGTGTATGCTGCAAAAATTAAAGCATACAAGAACATTTGTTCTTCTAATAATTTTATAAACAGAATTTCTTAGAAGATTCATAGTAAACTAAAAAATGAGCATATTATGCCACTTTTCTACCAAATATCCAATCTATAAGCAGAGTCTTGATGTAGCAATTTGTACTCTCTGAAAATAAGAGAGTATAAGGTATATATACCTTATAGAGAATTATAGTGCAAAGTTGCAAGTTATTAATTTTGAAGCACACAGTATATCATCATAAATACTTTCTTGGGGGGTTTCCCTGCAGTTTGGAATGTATTATACATATCATTTTAAAATGTATACATAATAATATGTTTAAATTTTATATAATAAATACCAGTCTTATTTCAAATTTGATGTTCCTTTGCTTTAAATTTCTTGATATTATGCAACCATCTAATTTATTGAGATTTAAAAGCTATTTTCATAGCTAGATGTAGGATTATACACACAGAAAACTGTAGAATTTATTTATAATGATTCTATCTAAATGAATAGTTTCCAACCTTCCTAACGCTGTGGCCCTTTAATACAGTTCCCGTGGGTTGCAACCCACAGGTTGAGAACCGCTGATCTAAATGATCATCTTCACAGCTATGTTGAGTTACCATAAAATAGCCATTGAAAATCATAACTGAGGTGAGTAAAGTGTTCAAATTTTCCAACAGTTGCTGCTGTATTTTGAACAATTTTTGCTTCTTTCATATCATTCAGAACCACATGTTCAGATCAACCATTACGGCATACTCTTATGTCAGAAATATATACCCTACTACATCCTTTCAATTCCTGTAGTCCTCCTTTCTATAAACTGGACCAGTGACTTAATTTTTAAATAAATCTTTTGTATGTGCCTATAATGTGTAGCAGGCACAGTGCTGGCTGCTGAATCACTTGGTTGCAACTTCAAACTCAGCCTAGATCTCTTCCTACGGCAAATTTTTGGAAAGGGCAATAAATATTTAAGGTGTTATATCCAAGACATCTAAGCATCAGACCAACAACTCTATGAAAAGAATTCATCTGTGGTCTGGCTGGGCTTCCATTCTACCTCTAAAATTATGTTACTTTGAGTTCTAGTCTATACCTTCTGCACAGTTTAAATAAATAAGTAATTTTATTTCCTCCAAGATTTCACTCTGGAAACTTTCTATCATTTAAATTTTTTATATCACAAAGCACTGCATTAGTCCTGCCAGTATCATCCTGTAGGTCTCCATGATGGGTGATGGTTTGTGTGATGAATGATACATTGCCATTTGCCAGAATTCCTGAATTTTACCCATCTGGGTGATTGGCTCCACAGTACTGTGTCTGCTCCACGCCTGTGAAGGATTCCATCAGCCTCTTGAGACCTTTATTGCCTCATGTTTCTCCACTATGATACCGCAATATCAAAATCCTAATATTTATTGACACCAGTCTCCCTATTCTATTACTCGCCCTACCTTTTGACAATATTCTCTTCAGGTAATCCTTTTCTCTCTCTATTCTTTCTCTGATAATCTTTAACAAGAAAATTTCTTCCACCACTTCCTAATAGAAATGTATTTATCTCTTTATTACTAGTGCATACTACCTAACAGAGATCTTTATTTGGGCTTACTTTTCTCCAAGATACATATCAAATCTTATGATGTGGTCATAACAATTCTTAGATGGGAATTTGTAGGCTATTGTTGTAGGCTAAATCATCTACCCTCAAGTAAGATGGATGTTCTGTGGCTGGGCACAACGGCTCAGGCCTTTAATCCTAGAACTTTGGAAATGCAGGCAAAAGGGGACTGAAGACCCCATTTTTGACAAGAGAAAACACCCTTAGAAAGAGGGAGGAAAACAGAAAAAAGCTGAGCAAGGCAGAATAAAAACAGTTTAGCGAGTTTACTTTGAAACCAGTTACTAAATTCCTTATCTGAGCAATTTCCTGCTTCTACTAGAATCCCGGCCTGTAAAGGATACAGCTTGCAAACATCTGGGCTGGGTCTGTAAATACTCTGGAGAAGAGAATGGCCTTAGACGAGGCTACATGCAAGGCATGGGTGGAAACATCAACCAGGCCCTCCCCTGCCCAGTCAACAGTCAAAGGAAATACCCATTATGCGGATTTGTGTTATGGCCAAGGCAGAGATCAAGGGAACAGCTTGAGCCCTGAAATATGGGCAGGAGAGTTTGTACCTTTATCACAGAGGATGATGTCTCTGGGTTGGAGAGGAAAATTCCTTATTTCCACTGATTCTTCACAGAAGCCTGACTCTGTAGGGGCATCTGCTCTACAGAGGACTGAAGGAAATTAACCTCCCCCTAGGAATCTGTGTTCATGACCACAGATAGAAGGCTGCACCCACCCAAGGCTTAGGTTTCGGATTTCTCAAGGCTGCTCAGACCCTTAAAGTTAAAGATTATAGATAGAATAAGAACTAACATGCTTACTTAGAGAAATTGCTGGGCGGCGCCTGTGGCTCAAGGGGTAGGGCGCCGGTCCCATATGCCGGAGGTGGCGGGTTCAAACCCAGCCCCGGCCAAAAAAAAAAAAAAAAAAAAGAGAAATTGCTGATATTTTTGTCCCCTTCCTCAGCTTACCCTCTGGGCTAAATAAGAAAATAGCCTTCAACAAAATCTGAGTGGAACAAATACTCAGGGCCATTCGCTGGAACCCCAAGCTAGTGGTGGCCCGTTATGTTTCCCACTTTTGAAAACTCTATTCTATGTGTCCTGTCACTTTATCTCTTGCCACTTTTAACTTTCCTTTTCTTCAGTCAATCCCCAGCACTTCCACAGGGCTTAAAGAACCCTGCCCCCAGGGTGGGACTCCAGCAGGAAAGCTGAGGCAGGAGGGTTGCCTGAGGCCAGGAGATAGAGACCAGCCTGAGCACTAGTGAGACCCCATCACTACAAGAAATAGAAAAGTTAGCTGGGGAGGGTAGTTGCCTGTAGTCCCAGCTCCTCAGGAGGTTGAGACAGGAGAATCACTTGAGTGCAGGAGTTTGAGGTTGAAGTGAGCTATGATGACATCACTGTATCTCTAGCACCAGTGATATAGTGAAACCCTATTTAAAAAAGATAAAAATTCTAACCACCAGTCTTTAAAATATGACCTTACTTAGAGATAAGGTTATTGATTATTGCAGATATAATTAGTTCAGATGAGATCGTATTGGAATGAGGAAGTCCTCTAGTCAAATATGACTGGTGTCTAATAAGAAGAAAGATGGCCCCGTGAAGACGTGTCACACAGGGAGGACTCCACATGACAATGCCCTCAGATATCAGAGTTACGCATCTCTAAATCACGAATGCCAAATATTACCAGGAAACCACCAGAATCTGAGAATAAACTGTGAGACAATATATTTATGTCATTTTAAGCCACTCAGTTTGTATACTTTTCTTAGGAAAGTCCTAGGAAACTAACATAACTTTTAATCAGAAAAATTAGAAAAAAATTCATAGAGTATAGAAATAAATAGTAAAGAAAAATGGAAGGTAATTAAGTTTATAATAAATACAAATGCAAATCAACAAACAGCATATTGAAAATAAACTACAAAAATTGCTTGTCAAAGGGCCAATATCAATGGGAACACTATTGGAGTCTGATAAAAAGAAAGAGAAGAAAAAGAAAACATAGAAAAGGATATTAATGTCTGTCTCTAAGGGGAGATGTTTTTAATTTAAAAAAGCTATTGCAGCTTGACAATTAATAAAATGGCACCTAGATATTACATTTAGTTTCCCTTCCAGATTTTTAAAAATTCTAATATATAAGAATTCAAAAACCTGATAGAATGTATGTATAAGAAACAGACAAAAATTAACACTTCATGCTAAACAACTAGTAGTATTTCCATTAAGTCAAGAATTCAATCAGTCCAAAAAAGTGAGGAACAAATATTGTAAGGAAAAGACACAGCTGTTTTTATTTTCAGTTTCTGACATTCCAATATTCTTCTTAAAAGTAACACTAGTGGGTCAACTGAATAGCATTAAGAAAGTTCAGCAAGATTACTTAACATATCATAATAAGAACAAAAATAATTCATTGCTAAACAATGAATCAGAAAAATATCTCATTCACAAAGAAATACTATGTTTACAAAACACAAATTAGTAATAAAATGCTAACTATGGGGATACTTTATAGCTAATAATCTATAAAATACAATCAAAAAACATGATATTTAATCTCAAAGGAAGTATCTATCAAGATGCTGGATGAAAAAATACAGTTGACCCTTAAGCACTATGAATTTGGACTGCACAGGTCCATGTAACACTTGGATTTTCTTCTGTCAGCTTTTCTCCTCCTCAGTCTGTTCAACATGAAGACAAGGAGGATGAATACCTTTATGATAGCCCACATTCATTTCATAAGCAATAAATATATTTTCCTTATGATTTTCTTAATAACATTTTCTTTTCTCTACCTTTGTTGCAAGAATAGAACATATATTTATAATATAAGATATGAAAATATGTGTTAGTTGACTATATTGTGCGTAAGGCTTCCAGTGAACAGTAGGCTATTAGCAGTTAAGTTTGGAAGGATTCTAAAGTTTTATGGAGATTCTTTGACTGAGTCATTAGGGTAGGGGGAAATGTCCTTAACTATCAAATTGCACAAGGCTCACATGTACACCTGTATACTTTAAAGTGTCACCTTTTTCCTCATAAATTTATTAATTCAGTGAAACACACAAAATATATTTTATATTTGACACCTAATTTTGTAAATTTTTGTAAAGAGAAATTAAGAGTGCCAAAGGTAACTGGCTAACAGGTGAAAAAGCAGAACATAAAACCAGAATAACTAAAAAGGTTTGTTATTCACAAAGAAAATAATAGAATAGAACTGAATGTTCAGAAACAGACCTATGTAAGTACATATTAAAGACTGTCATAGAGTCGTATTTCAAGTCATTGGTAAAATATGTACTATTAAATAATTTTGATAGTGACAACTGATATAGGAATTCTATATCATTTGAAAAAATACCTTAGTGCATACCAAAATTAAAAATAAATTTTGTTTCATTGACACTCAAAAAAGCTATAAAGATGGTCAAATAAAATTAATAGGTAATTCCCTAAAAATAATGATAATTTACCATAAACATTTATTGAAAGATATGCAACTTCACCAGATAGGAAAGAAAATTAAGATAAAGTACAAATAATTAAATTCTTATATGTCATCGGTTAAATAATTCTTATGAAATAGAATTCTTGGGCATACAAAAAACTGCTAAATGTATTCACTGTTGATGAAGTATTCTATATTTTTACAGTTTTTTTGTAAAGAATTTAATAATATACATTAAAGTGTTAAAATGTGTATTCCATGGGCATTAACAGTTTATTTTATCAACCCCAAGGGAAATAAAAGTAAACTTACAACAGGAAAACACAAGGGAGTTTATTTCAACATAATATGCCCTGGTGAAAAATTAAAAACTAGGGAACTATCCATCAATAGAAACTGTTTGAATAAACTTCCACACAAATTGGTGTTCTTCCATAGTTTCAAAGAATGAAGTAGAGTCATACGACTGCCATAGTTTGAATATGTCCCCCAAAGGTCATGCATTAGAAACTTAATTCTCAAGGCAATAGTGTTGAGAGGTGGGGCTTAACAAGAAGTGATTACATTATGAAGTCTTCCTCATGACAAGACCAGTGTTGTTACTGACTGCAAAAGTGGCTTCATTATCATCATAGTGAGCTTGTTATACAAGTATGGGCTCCTATCTTGTGCTTCCATCATTGGCTATGGAATGATGCAGCCCTCTCCAGACATGTGTGCCACACTCTTGGACTTCCCAGCCTCCAGAACTTTGAGCCAAAAAAGCTTCTATGGTTTATAAATTACCAAGCCTGCAATAGCAACACAATAGCACTAATGTGAAAAGTTTTCTAAGACATCATCAAGAAAGCAAGTAGCACAATAATAAATATATTTTATTAGAACTATATTTGCTGTACAAATGTTTTCGAGTATACTCTTCTTATACATAAGTGTACTGATAGAGGATTGAAAAGATAAAAATACCAAATGCCTTATAAATTTTCTCTTTGAGTTGGAGATTAATTATGGGTGAAAAGAGTTGAAAAGGAATTCTCACCCTTTTATCTGAATCCTTACATATTTTTAAAAATCATTTTACTACTTAATTTTAAATAATAACTTTAAAAGACAGTGATAACATACTAGTGTTTTAAGGTTATGTTTCTAACACATTTTCCTAACATTTTAATTCATACTTCCTTTTTAGCTTTAGAGATTTCTGATTTGTTAAAAGAATCAGTATAAAAATGATTTAAAAGAAATTGCTTTATTAGTGTGTGAACCTCTCTTATTCTTTCCTGTGAAAATTATTCCCAGGGTGAATAATTGAATATGCACGAGGCTGCAAGGCTGTGTTTGAGAGCCTTCTAGTCCATTTCTTTATTTAATGTCAACTTTAGCCCTGAACATGCGTAAGTATAGGTATGAGGTAACAGAAAATAAAACCTACATGAAAGACATTAGAAATTACAGATTTAGGTCATTCTTTTCACAGAGCATTTTGCATCCCTGATAATCGCTGGCTTTTCAGATTCTGAAATACATTTGGCTTACCTGGATTTTAGTTCAATCAGCTCCACCTGCCTAGAATCCTTCATATTTTTCCCCCATTGCAGAAATTGGCTGCTCAGTAATGAGCAACAGCTATGCACATGAAATCGAAGAAGTCATTACTTAGAGTTAGATAAATAGTGGAACTAAGGAAACTAATGAAAAAAGATTCTTTTAAATCTGCTGGGGAATCATTTGATAAGCCAAACTCAATTTTAAAGCTTGGTGAAGGTGAATTAGAAAAGCGACACAAAGTCTGTGATTCTTTGGCAAAATCCAAAAGGGAATGTGCTATTTAAGAAAAGGACCCCCTTCAGTGGTAGGCAATGAGATCTCTCCAACTTGGAATAAGCACTTGTTTTCCAAAGCTCCTTTGTTTACAAAACAGGTGAAAAGGAAGCTCTAGTCACCCAACACTTCCTTCCAAAACAAATGGAAAAAAGAATGATACAATTACATTTCTCTGCTCCTTTTTACATAAAAATCCTCAAAAGAATGTTCTATGCACACTGTCTACATTTCCTCTCTTCCATTCTGTTTTTATCACTCTCCAATTGTTATGAGTTGAATTATGCCCTTCTCCAAATTCCCATTTTGAAATCTTCACCACCATATTTGGAAATAGAGTTGTTTCAGATGCCATTATTCAAAATGAAGTTATACTAGAGTACAGTAGGCTTCTCATCCAGTATCACAGGTATTCTTCTAAGATTATGAAATTGGTAGATATACACACACCAAAACACCTGCGAAGATGAAGACATCGATCAAAGTGCTGTTTCTACAGTCCAAGGAACACCAAAGATTGCCAAAAACCACTAGGAGCTAAAGGAGAGATTGGAACAATTTCTCCCCTAGAAGGAAGCAAGTTGCCAAGATCTTGATTTTAGACTTATAGTACCCAGAATTGTGAGAAAAATAAATTCCATTTATGCCTCTAAGTTTGTGTTACTTTGCTATGGCCGCCTTACCAAAATAATACACCAATCGAGCATTTACCACTTCAGTACAACTACTCTTCCTTATGTCTCTGTGATTGCCACAATGCCAAATTCAGGGTAAACTATCAGTCTAGACTTTCGCCTGATAGGTCAGCAGCATCTGACTGCCTTCACATGCCCTCCCAGCCACCGCACTCACCAAATTTTCCTCCTACCATTCTGACAACTCTCCTCACTCTTTGATGGGCTCTTTTGCTCAACTGCTTAACTTAGGAGGCCTTCAGGGCTGCATACATGGTCCTCCTTGCTAGTCCCATGTACCCATGTGGTGATTTCCTCCAAAGACATTGTAAATACCATGTACCTGCTCATGATTCTCAAATTCGCATCTCTGTCCTAGAACTCTTCCCTGAAATTGAGACTTCTATGTCTAAGCCCTCCTTAGACTTCTACATGTGGATTTTAATGGACTTCTTAACCCTGTCATGTTCAAAATTTAACTTCTGATCTTCCTGCATGTTGGTCCTCCCAGAGTCTGTACCCTTTCATTGATGATACTCTATCCTTTCTATTTTTTTTTTATTCTAGGAACATTACCAACATCTTCACCTTCTTCCTTTCTTTCACAAACTTATCTTTCACAATGTTATCTTTCAGTTATCCAACTGTATCTAACTACAAAATATATCCAGAATCAGTCAATTAGTCCAACCTCCTCCACTACCACCCTCATCTGAGCCATCATGGTACTTCCCCTGGACCTCTGCTATAGTCTGCTGCGTGAGCTCAGCACACATGACTACCCTCTGCCTTAGTCCCTTTGCATTGCTATAACAAAAGCCACACCATAGGTAACTTATAAAGAACAGAAATGTATTGCAAACAGTTCTGGAGGCTGGTAAGTTCAAGATCAAGACATTGGCATCTCTGTCTGTTGAGGGCCTTCTTATAGTTTCCTCACATGGTAGAAAGCAGACCAACAAAGGGCAAACTCACTTCATTGAACCCTTTTATGAGGGTTTCATCATGAGGATTGAGCCCTCATGACCTAGACATCTCCTCTCAAAAGATCCCAATTCACAACACTGCTTCATTGGGGATTAAGTTTCCAACAAATGAATTTTGGGGGACATATTCAGACCATAGCACCCTCTTTGGTCTATTGACAATACAGTAGTCACAATGTTCTTTGGAAACATAAATGGCTCTTCTGAGGCTCCAAATCTTGCAGTGGTTCCACACTGGTTTCATAGGAAAAGCCAAAATCCTAAAAATCCCCAACCACATGCCTGGCCTCTCTCTTCTTCCCTCCCTTTTCTCCAGCCACAGGGCACACTTGCTGTCCCTCAAAATAAAGTAGGCGCTCAGTCATCTCAGGGCCTTTGTTTCCTTACTCAAGAAATCTACTTGTCTATCTTTTGTATCATTTTGCCCAAAAGTTACTTTCTCATAGAGGATTCCTTAGAGTAATGCACTGCACAGAGAAAACTCCAGCCCAGTATAGATGCATGGTTTCATCCATAAAAAGATGTATGTACAATTTAGTGAGAAAAATCAAGTTACCAAGGAGCATATGAAATATAACTAGTAAATAGTTTTTGTAACACACACACATTCTCACATGTGTGCACATACACCAATACACTCCCCCCCTTAGTGAGTTTCATACATGTATTCTTAAAATCTCTTTAAGCATTTATTACTAGGCATACTTTACAGATAAGAAATCTAAGTCCCAAGGTTGTACAGCTAATATGTAGACAAGAAAGAATTAAAATCCGATTTCTGTCTTTCCAAATCCCCTACTCTCTACTCCCTCAAATTCTGTAATATGAAATAGGCCATGAAATTTTTTAATTTTGCAGTACACAATAGAAAATTAATCTAGTGTTTGGGGGGTTTTGTAAATATAAAGTTCATTTAGCAATAATTCAATGGATAAATGTATATGCTGCTTCTTCAAATGGTTAAGTAAATCTTTATTGATCCAAGCCAGAAAAATCATTCCTGGAGTTAAATCTTAAGAAAAACACAAGCAGTGGGAAATGTAAATTATTCAATCTTTAATTATAAATCTTTTTAGTGACAGATTCCTTTGATGAAGTCATGAAAACACTCAGAAGAACAAGGATAATTAATTGAAATTACTTAGAAATTTAACATCTGTCATAGAGCTATCCACCAAAATCTGATTTTCCCTCCTTTTATAGTTAGAAAATTTAAGTGAGCGCGGCCTTTCGGAACAGAGACTATATACATGTATTTTTCAGCCTTCCCCATGATTCATATTCATATTACCAACGCTGGCTAGTGGGAAAGAACACAAAGTGAGCTCTGCAACATCTGGGGTAGATCCTTAAAGGAAGTAGCTATAACTTCTCTTATCCTTTCCTTTTTCCTGCTGAAGAAAAACTATTCCATTTGTTGATCCTAAGGAACTCAACTTGGACCATATACAAATCCTGGCTCTTAGGTCATAAATAACTCATAGGAATGCTATGACAGTTGAATATAACACAGAAAAATATTTAAAATGTAGCCAGTGCTCAAAACCTATACTTTTGATAGCCAGGAAGAGGTAGTAGAGGTAAATATCCTTTCCCATCATTTATATCCTAAAATAAAACATATACAATCTCATGATATAGATACTTACAATGGAAAAGGGAAGAGACTAAATTTCTCTACCTTCATAATAAAATAAAGGATAGTCATGAACAAGATCCCTGAGCAAAATCCTGGAAACCCAGGTCTCTACTGCTCTCTCCCTGATGTCTAATATGCGTTTCTAGGCAAGGTTACCAACTCTAACAGAACGCTTCCATCAGCAAATATTTCCTCTGACCCCAGCATTTCAAAAGCATATAAATTTCCAGTGTGCGCTCACTTTGACTAGAATGAGGGGTTTTTCTTTCAATTTTTGAATGATTTTAAAGTACACACACACACACATATATATAATATTTTTTCTACACAGAGTATACCAAAGTATACCATACATGGGAAGATGAGAAATTGTACCTAAATGTACCTTTATTGACAAAGTATTCATTACAAAATTTTACAAATAGGTCGCCAATAGTAGAGAATATTTTACAGAATTTTATATTGAATATCTTATAAATAAAGATTCCCTTAGTTATAATTTCCCATTTTCCCTGTGTATGGTGATTTAAGTACACCCTGTAGGTAACTTAAATATATTAATGATCGATCTGACTGTTCCTCAGACCACAAATCATCTTAGCAAGAAGGAGCCAACCTTCTAACAGTGCATATCTCAATTATTTAATTCCTTTGATACAAATTTTCCAAATACAGAAACTACATTAAATATAGTTTTTGAAATTATAACAAAAAAATCCATGTAAAGGCTATTTTTTATATTTATTATATTGAAAGAATTCTAGTATCTTCACAATACTACATTTGCTGTGTGCTATCTATTTTCAATTTCAAAAACACACTGAGAAATACTTCCCAGTGGGAATGACTTTAAACAGTTTATATCAGTTATACATCCTTTGATGTATTCAAAAATAAAATATGCTTTATTTTATACATTTTAATAAGTAATGGTTATACACTCAAGGCCAGTTAAATGTTCTTGTTAAATATGAGGAAGTGAGTTTATTCATAACTGGTTAAATTACAGAAGGCCTGTCCTTTTAAAAATGTCCCACAGAGCTAACTCATCTCAAGGTCATGCTTTCTTTAACATTATAGTTGGTAAAATTATTAGGTAACACACAGTTTCCCTAATTGTAAATGAATATATCATCTGGTGTTAGATCTGCCAGATTTACTCTGAGTTCCATGTGCTATATGAGGTAGACAATTGCTCTATACAGCAACTGTTTCTCATTTCCCCAAACACTACCCTGCCAAAGCCTGCACGGTTATTTATAGCAAATTAAAGAAAATTGTACATGTGTAGATTTAAATATTTAACTGAACTTAGTGGAAGTTATTAAAACCACCCTCAAAATGTACAGCAATTTTTCAAGGAAAAGAAGTGATATCCCATCAATATTTCTTTAAAGTCTTTCTATAGCATTCTATAAAAAACAAACCAAAAAAATGACAGAATAAGAATAACGTAATTGATATTAAATTTCTGACTTAGTTATAAATTTTCATGTAAAACTCAGAAGATTTTAGGATCTTCCACACAGCTAAGTAATATCAAAGCTGAGAACTTTTTCTTATAGTGAAATATTTATTTTAGCTAGCAATTATATCCCCAAGAAGTTTCATATTTGCAGTCTAGGAAAGAAAGATGGTAATTAGTTTGTTTAGTTAATTTTATTTAAATTTCTGTATGGAGTCCCCCTCCATAAAGTGGTTTATTATGTTTTGGTTTAAATGAACAAGGGGATTAAAAATGATGTTTTTTTAAGAATGTGGCATATATTAGGGGATAGAGAAAGAGATAAACATAATCACCTTATTTTCTTATTATAAAATCCTCTTTAGTTTCCTCTGTGACAAAGTCACCTAATAAGGAAAAGAATAGTCTTAAAGAGACAGTCAGTGTATGAGGATTATTTGGATAACATGGTCTCAAGAGTATAAAAAGTTCTAAGTGAAAGAATGAAGTATGAGCTAATATATGATATTTCAAGCAAATTTTTCAAATACTTCAATTTGGACGTCTAAAAAACTAAGATTATTACAATATTATTAACCTGTATCTCCTTAGCTGATTTAAAACAAAAATGATTTCTGTCTTTTAAAATTCTTCATAGTTTTAATTAATGCATTTTATTTTGAATGTCTTAGTATATACTGAAATATTTCTATGGCATTTACTTTTTTTTTATTGTTTAAGGTTACAGGAGGTTACAAAGAATTAGGTTGCAATGTCCGCATTTGTTAGGTAAAGTCACTCTTATAATTGTGTCCTGCCCCAAGAGGTGTACCATATACCGACATTGTGCCATTAAGTGGGAGCACACCCCCTCTCCCATCTCCTGCTCCCTTCTTCCCCCACCTCCCCACCTTATGTTGATTTGAGTTTTTCTCTTATGTGGGCATGTATTAGGCAATCTATTGGCTTTATATTACAGTTGCGTACATTGGATTCTTGCTTCTCCATTCTTGTGACACTTTACTAAGAAGAATGTATTCCAACGCAATCCAGGTTAATACAAAAGATATGTCTCCACCTTTTTAAATGGCTGAATAATATTCTGTGGTGTACATATACCATAGCCTGTTAATCCATTCCTGGGTTGGTGGGCATTTAGATTGTTTCCACATTTTCACAATTATAAATTGAGTTTGATAAATAATTAGTGCAAATGTCCTTATGATAAAATGATTTTTTCTTCTTCTGGATAGATTCCTAATAATAGGGTTGCAGGATCAAATGGGAGGTCTAATTTGAGTTCTTTGGGGATTCACATACATGCTTCCAAAAAGGCTGTATTAGTTTGCAGTCCCACCAGCATTATAAAACTGTTCCCTATGCTCACGTCCATGCCAGCATCTGCCACTTTGAAGCTTTGTGATGTAGGCTAGTCTCACTGGAGTTGGGTGATATCTTAGGATGGTTTTGGTTTGCATTTCTCTGATGGTCAGGGACAATGAACATTTTTTCAAATATTTGTTAGCCATTCATATGTCTTCATGAGAGAAGGTTCTGTTCATATCTCTTACCCAATGGTAGATGGGATTGTTTGTTCTTTTTGTTGATTGAGTTCTCTGCAGATTCTAGTTATCACCTCTTTGTCAGATTGATACCCTGCAAATATTTTTCCCATTCTGAAAGTTGTCTTTTTGCTTTAATTTTTGTGTCCTTGGATGTGTAGAAACTTTTCAACATAAGTCCCTTTTGTTTACTTTCATTGTTGTTGCAATTGCTCCTAAAGTCTTTGTAATAAGACTTGTAATAAAGTGCAACATCAAGAATTTTTCCAACACTTTCTTCCAAGATTTTATCATTTCATGTCTTAAATTTAAATCTTTTATCCTATATTGAATCAATTTTTGTAAGTGGTGAAGGTATGGGTCCATTTTCAGTATTTTATATATGTTTATCCAGTTCCCCCAGCACCATTTGTTGAATAGGGATTCTTTTCCCACACTGCGTGTTTTTGTTTAGTTTTCAAAGACCAGATGGCAACTAGAGACTGTTTTCACTTCTTGGTTTTCTTTTCTGTTCCATACGTCTATGTCTCTATTTTTGTGCCCATACCATGCTGTTTTGATCACTATGGACTTGTAATATAGCCTGAAGTCTTGTAGAGTGATGCCTCCAGCTTTGTTTTTATTACTAATATTAGCCTTGGCTATATGGGTTTTTTCCTGATTCCATACATAATGAAGTACTATTTTGTCCAGTTCTTCAAAATATGATGTTGTTATTTTAATGGGGATTGCATTGAATCAATCTGTAGACTGCTGTGGGTAGAATAGACATTAACAATGTTGATTCTTCCCAGCCAAGAGCATGGTATGTCCTTCCATTTGTTAATGTCTTCTGCTATTTTCTTTTCTTAGAATTTCATAATTCTCTTTGTAAAGATCTTTCACTTCTTTTGTTAGGTATATTCATAAGTATTTCATTTTCTTTGGAGCTACTGTGAAAGGGGTTGCATCCTTGATTACCTTCTCAACTTAGTTATTATTGGCATCTACAAAGGCTACTGATTTGTAAACACTGATTTTATACCCTGAGACAGTACTGTATTTCCTGATCACTTCCAGGAGTTTTGTGGTTGAGTCTCTGGGGTTTTCTAAGTATAAGATCATATCATAGGCAAAGAGCAAAAGTTTGACCTCCTCTGCTCCCACTTGGATGTTCTTTATTTCCTTCTCTTGTCTGATTGCACTGGCTAGAACTTCCAGCACTGTGTTGAATATTAGTGGCAATAAAGGACTTCCTTGTCTGGTTCCAGTTCTATGTAGAAAAGCTTTCTGTTTTACTCCATTTACTATGATGTTAGTGGTGGGTTTGTCATAGATGGCTTCAATCAGGTTAAGAAATGTGCCAGTTATGCCTATTTTCTTAACTGTTCTTATTAAGAAAAAGGATACTGAATTTCAGAAAAGGATGCTGAATTTTGTCAAATGTTTTTTCTGCATCATTGAGAGGATCATATGGTCTTTGTTTTAGCTTCTATTTATATAGTGAATTACATTTATGGATTTGCATATGTTAACCAGCCTTGCATCCCTTGGATGAAGCCTACTTTATTGTGATAATTTGTTTTAATATGCAGCTGCAATTTCTTAACTAAGTTTTTGTTGAATATTTTTGCATTGATATTCATTAGTGAAATATGTCTGTAGTTCTCCTTTTTGGTTGAGTCTTTTCCTGGTTTTGAATCGAAGTGATGATTGCTTCATTGAATGTGCTGGGAAAAGTTCCTTCCTTCTCAATGTTTTGTAGTAGGCTCTGCAGTATAGATAGAAGCTCATCTTGGATGGTGTGATGGAATTCAGCTGGTCCTGGTTTTTTTTTTTTTATTGGAAGCTTTTGTATTGTTTCTTCAATATCAGTGATTGATATTGGTCTGTTGAAGAGATCTATTTCTGGGTGGCGCCTGTGGCTCAAGGAGTAGGGCGCTGGTCCCATATACCAAAACCAGCGCCCTACTGGTTTTGACCAGCCCCGGCCAAAAATCACAAAAAAAAAAAAAAAAAAAAAAAGAGAGATTTATTTCTACTTGTAAGTCTGGGGAGTTGATGTGATTGCAGGTATTGGTCCATTTTCTCCACATGATCAAGTTTCTGGGCATAGAGTTTTTGGTATTAATCAGAAATAATCTCTTAGATCTCTATGGTATCAGTTGTCATTTCCCCCTTTTTGTTTGGGGTACTTCAAATTTTACTTTTCTATTCTAGTTAATCTGGCCAATGGTGCATCTATTTTATCTTTCAAAGAACTAGCTTATTGTTTTGTTAATTTTCTGAATGATTCCTTTTGTTTTCAATTTATTCATTTCTGATTTAATTTTGGTTATTTCTTTTCTTCTGCTACGTTTGGGATTAGAATGCTCTTCCTTTTCCATTTTTTAAGATGATTCATTGGGTTTTTGGTGTGCTCCCTTTCTGTTTTTCAGATGCAGACATATAAGGTGATAAATTCCCTCTTTGGCCTGCTTTTGCAATGTCCCACAGGTTTTGGTAGCTTGTGTCTTTATTGTTGTTACATTGAAATAAGTTAATGATTTCCTTTTTTATCTCTTCCTTGATGCAACTATCATTCAGCGTAAAGTTTTTAAGATTTCATGCCTTCGTGTGGGGATGAAAATTTTTGTTGGAGTTGAGTTCCACCTTGATTGCCTTGTGGTCTAAGAAGATACAAAGTATAATTTCAATTCTTTTGATTTTGTTGAGGGTTGATTTGTATCCTACATATGATCTATTTTGGAGAATCTTCCATGGCCCAATGAGAAGAAGGTATATTCCTTAGCTTTGGGATGGTGTTTTCTGTATATGTCTATTAAGCATAGTTGTCCTAGGCCATGTTTAAGTCTGTTGTTTCTTTCTTTAGTTTTTATGTACAGTATCCGACCAGTTCTGTAAGGAGTGTTAAAGGTCCCGGCTATTAAAGGCCCCGGCTATTATGGTGATATAGGATATCATATTGCTCAGACTAATTAAGGTCTGTCTCCTAAGTCTGGGAGCATTTAAGTTGGGTGCATAAATATTTAGAATTGAAATGTTCTCTTGATGTATTGTTCCCTGGACCAATATGAAGTGTCCTTCTTTGTCTTTTTTGACTTTAGTTGCTTTAAATGCACTTGTATCTGAAAACAGGATTACAACTCCTTCTTTCTTATGGTTTCCATTTGCCTGAAAAATTGTTTTCTATCCCTTCACCCTGAGTCTTACTTAGTCCCTCAAGTTTAGGTGTGTTTCCTGCAGGCAGCATATGCATATGTTTGGCTTATGACTTTTTATCCAACCTGCCAGCCTGTGCTTCTTCAGTAGGGAATTCAAACATTTATTGAGAGAATTGATAAGTGTGACTGAGTTCTATTCACCTTATTCTGTGAAAGTCCCTTGCTTAGTTTTATCTTTTCATCATTGTGGAAGCTAGGTTTTGTCCTTTAGTTTCTGGGTGTTTAGTTTGCTGGTGTTCCATTGTGATGGTCAGTGTGTAGAATAGGTCTAAGTATTTCCTGTAGAGTGGATCTTATTGTGGCAAACTTCCTCAATGTTTGCATATCAATGAAAGATGTGATTTCTCCATTAATTTTAAAGCTTAGCTTAATAGGATATAGAATTCTGGGCTGAAAATAGTTTTGTTTCAGTAGGTTAAATTTACATGACCATTCTCCTCTGGCTTAAAAAGTTTCATTTGAGAAGTCTACAGTCACCTTTATGGTTTTGCCCCAATAGGTCAATTGGCACTTACTCCTGGCACTTGCAGAATCTCTCTTTCATCTTAACTTTGGACAGGTTCATGAAAATGAGTCTTGGAGAAGCTCTGTTGGAACTGAGATGACCTGGGGTTTGACATCCCTCTGAAAGGAGTGTGTCAAAATTTTTAGTGATACTTGGGAAATTTTCATTTATGAAATCTTCTAGTAGGGTTGCCATTTCTCTGGGGCATTCTTCTATCCCCTTCTAGGATACCTATATTTCATATATTTCAATGCTTCATGAAATCCCATAATTCTTTCAGTGAATGTTCTACTTTCTCCTTTTTTTTTTATTTTTCTGTCTCTTTCACTACTTGTGTTAGCTCAAGAGCTTCATCCTCTACTGCTGAGATTTTTTTTCTTCATGTTCTTTAAACTGTTATTGCTATTTTCTACTACAAATTTAAGTTCCCTGATTGACTGCTTTAATTCCTGAAGCTCTGCTATATCCTTTCTATATTCTTCATATCATTCATCTCTTAATCGATTGTGTTTATGGATTTCATTTTGGTTATTTTCGACTTTCTCAGCAACTTCCTTCATTGTTTTTACATCTGTATTTTAAATTCCCTTTCTGTCATTTCTAATATTCCTTTATAGGTGTAATCTGCTGCAATAGCTACCTTATGATCCCTTGGGTGGATTGCTCTGTTCTTGTTTTTCATTTTGCCAGGATCCTCCTTTTAAGTTACCTTGTCTCTCTCCTTAGGTGTTGAAGTGTCCTTTTTGTATACTACCAAAAGGAAAAGAAGAGCAAAGAGCAAGAAGGGAGAAAAGATAGACAAAGAGAAAAGAAAAAGCAAAGGAAGAAGGTAAAAGGAAAGATTGCCAAAAAGAAGAAAAGAACAGAAAGAGAGACAGGAGTAATAGTCACATACAAGAGAGTACTTTGATCTACAACCACAATTCCCAGCCTCTGTGGGTCTCCGATTGTGTGAGACCATCAAGTACAAGAGCGCCTACAAGCCTGAGCAGAAACAATAGCTCAGCCACGAAATAGACAGGGGAAAAAAACAAAAAAATCAAAAACAAAAACAAAAAAAAAAACTGCATTTTGTCACATGGGGACCACTCACTAGTGTACTTCTGAAGGCCAAAACTAGAAGGACTCCCTATACCAGGAAATCAAGGTCTCCTTGGTCCAGTCCAATACTGTGGCACACAACTCCAGGCCACAGAGGCTCTGTCTCATTAATAGAATACAAATGAACACAGAAGAAAACAGATCAGAAAAAATAGATGATAATGGAAGTATACAAAGAGAATGGAAATAAAATTATATATGATGTTAACAAAGGGGGGGTATATCTTAGTTTTTATTTGATAAATTTATGTGGAAAGATAATAAAAGTAGAAAATCTTCACAGAAGGAGAGAGAAGAGAAATTGAAAGGAAAGAAAGAATAAAAGGAGTAAGAGAACCATAGCAAAAATTGAGCTCTTGTTATTGAAGTAAAAATGGAAAAATAAAAATGCTATTAAACTTCTACATATGTTTACATATTTGGAAATGGAAATATATATGGAAACATACAAATAGATATTTGTCCTTTACAAATTTTTTTCAACTTTTTCCCCTAGAATTTTCTTTTTCTTTCTAAGTATATATATTTAAATATATATTTAATATATATTAATATATATTTATTAATATATATTTCCATTTCCATATATTTTTTCAACTTTTTTCCCTAGATTTTTCTTTTACTTTCTTTTTTTTTATAATTATAATTGTTCATTGTTTCCTTCTTTAATATAAGGGCTCCATTTTTGCTAGTTTTCTGATACTGTTATTATTCTTTTCCCTAAATTTTAATCTCTTAAGGTGTTATGTTTGATTGATTGTTTTCTTTAATAGCATTTTGATTTTTCCATTTTTACATCCTTCAATAAGAAGGGCTCCATTTTTGCTATGGTTCTCTTAATCTTTTTATTCTTTCTTTCCTTTTGATTTCCATATATATATATAAATATATCTGTGGAAAATGGAAATATATATATGTTTCCATACATTGCCTGGTGATATTCCGGGGTAGGAGATGCTAATCACAATGCTGATACAGCTGTATTAGATGGGGGCTAGAAGCCTTTATTTTGCTGAAGAGACCTAGTCCTGTCTTCCTGATTTCATTGCCCTCAATCTCTGCAGGGTTGGGAGCCTGAAGCTCTCATCAGACTGCTTAATAGACATACCTCAACCTTTCCAAACCGTGTCCATTGGCCACACAGTGGCTTTACAGGAAAGCATGTGCCACTCAAGCCTCCCCACAGGTGGCTGCCCAGCTTAGCAGGTACACCAGAACCAGCCTTGCACTAGGACTCTGGGGGCTCCTTCTGCAAAGGTGCTCTCCCACAATGGCTATGCCAGCTTACAGCTAAACAACAAGAACTCTGCTCTGCCCAGTGGCTCAGTCCCAGCCCTTTGGTGCTGTTTAAGATCACTTGCTTGCTCACTCCAGTTCTCCCAAGGAAGTTCCACCAAGAGCCCAGGTCCAAAAATAAAATAAAATAAAAGCCTTTAGGGTAGGCTAAAAACCTTTCTTTGCCTAAAAACCACTAAACTAGCTGGCCTCTGCCAGTAGGCAAGTACTTGCCCTTTGTGCCAATTCTTCACTGCTTCTGACCTCCTCTGGGGCTCTTGAAGTCTCCTGCTACCTCCCTGTGCCCCTAAAGTTACTTTCTAGGCAGGGCACATCAGGCAGAGGTGACCGGAGTCCTTTCTGCCCATCTCACCACATGAGGCCACAAAGGAGCTGTCTCTAGTCCACCATCTTGCTCTGCCCCCAGCATTCCTATTTTATGCAGAGAAAAATAAAATTATATAATAAAAGACATAAAGCTCAAATAGGAACCCTAAGAAAATAATGAAAACTTCTATTATGTTCTCTTCAATTTTTGAAAAGACTCTCTGAGATTCCTTTGCTGAGATGTGGTACATAAATCTGACATTATTTTAAATATTATTATACCTAAGATAGATGATAAACAGTTCCGTGACAGTCATGAAATTAATTTTAGAAAATGAACAAATTATAGACGTATTCTGAAATATCAAAAGGTTGGAAAGTACTCAAATAGAGATATCTCTTATGAGTCACTAGCTTAACTTATTATTAAAATAATGTGTTTATTATAGGAAATATAGAAAATGTTACCTAAAATAATTAAACATCTATAGTACCCTGGCTCACAGATATAAACTTTTAGGATTTTGGTGTAATGAAACATTACAAAATAGAATATTTATATATATTTTACATATTATTATATGTATAATAATATATAATAATAATGTATTATAATAATTATAATATATAATGTATTATTATATTAATTACAATAATATATAATTATATATGTATTATTAAGTATATATTATATGTAATATATTATATAATATATAATATTTATATGTTTTTTCTTTTTTTGTTGTTTTTTTTTTTTTTTTGGGCCGGGGCTGGGTTTGAACCCGCCACCTCTGGCATATGGGACCGACGCCCTACTCCTTGAGCCACAGGCGCCGCCCTATTTATGTTTTTTTATATATTATATTTTATATGGCGTATATTTTATATATATAATACATTATTGTGTAATGTATATAAATATATGTATTATATATTTTTATATATTATATATTTCATATATTTTAATATATTATATATTATTTTATATATTTATATATTTTTATATATTATATATTAAAAGCATATATTATATAATTAATATATAATAATATAATGTATTATATATTACATTTATATATATAACTTGTTTATACACTTAACATTCCATCATGATCATTTTCTTATACTCTTACTCTTATGAAGGTTTGCCTTCATATTTTTATTATCTTAATAATTTGTAAATTTAATTTTCTCAGTGTTTGTGATAAAAATATGCTTCAGCTAAACCTTAAGTCTCTTCATTGGTCTGTTTTATGTCTACATGTTTTTTAAATCTATGTTATACGTGAAATAAAAAGTGATGATCTTGATGTTAGTCCCCAAAATGAAAAAATTATTATATATACTGCATGGAATTACATGTATATCATTATTCAAATACAAACATGTATTATGTGTTTTATTTTTATTTGGAGGATAAAGCCTGAAAATGACTTTATAATTTCACATAGTATCTCAGGTAGAAACAACATGTATCAATGCAATAACTATTATAAAATTTTATCAGATATAATTCTAAATTTTATAATCCTACTTCCTTGTTTATCCCACTTTCATCTTGAAAGTAACATACATTATACATGCAATAATTTTTGTAATGATTAAGTGGCTCAGGAGATAATAGCTTTGTTATCCTCTACATCCTTAAAAAAATCCCTCATAATGTAGCCAAACAATAGTGATTATTCTCTCAAAGCAACAAAACATCATGTGCTAAGGTCAAGATAATAAAATAAATAATCTGAAAATGTACCCACTAAATACCTTGCAATGACGGTTATAATATAATGAACATTTTTTTTTTTTTTTTCCAGAGACAGAGTCTCACTTTGTCGCCTTTGGTAGAGTCCCATGGTGTCACAGCTCACAGCAACCTCCAGTTCCTGGGCTTAGGCAATTCTTCTGCCTCAGCCTCCCAAGAGCCAGGACCACAGGCGCCCACCACAATGCCCGGCTATTTTTTTGTTGTAGTTTGGCCGGGGCTGGGTTTGAACCCACCAACCTCAGCACATGGGACCAGAGCCCCACTTACTGAGCCACAGGCACCGCCCCAATGAACACTTTTTTAAAATACACAACTACACTCTCTCTAATGGAGAGACAAAGTTATGTTAACATCTTGCAAATATCTAATATCAGAGATCTAAAAGGAAAGAAAGAGAATAGAGAGGGAATATCTGAAGCGCTAAGGAAAAAATTTTTCTATGATGTGAATCTCTCAGACACATCAGTCTTCACATTCAAGAGCACAGTGTTTCCTTACCATGATAATTAAAAATAAATCTCACCTCGACATATTGCAGTTAAACTACAGAACATCAGAAACAAGAGGCTGTATTCAAAATAAATTTAGAGAAAAGACATTAACAATATAGATAAGACATGCTGACAAGTGACTTATCAACAGAATAAAGAAAAGCCAAAATAACTGGGAAAATGTCTTCTAGTTTTAAAAGGAAACATCTTGTTTCCTCTGGAATTCTAGAGCCAGCTAGCTACTAGTTAATAGTTAGGAAAAATACAGATATTTTAATTAAAAGTCAGTGATAGGACCACTAAGAATATTTCCTCAAAAGGATTTTCTCCAGGAATAAGGAGGTTTAAACCCTAAAGGAATGATTGAAACATAAAAAAAAAAAAAAAAAGATGAACAAACACACTATAAACTGTGGTTAAATCCAAATAGCCACCAATTTTATGAAATAATAAAAAAATGACTATATTTAGAGTCATTTAAATAAGTTAGAGCTTTCATAATGAAAAAACACATTTATAAAAGCAATTATAAAGATTGATAAAAGTACTAATAACTATCATTAAAATTAAAATATGAAAGCAAAAAAATAAAGAACTTTCATAATGGACAAAAATAATAGAAGGGAGGTGAAATGAATAGATTTACTAAAGTTACCTAAGATCTTGGAAAGAAGGTTAGAGATACTGAATACTGCCAGAGATAGTTTTGTGAAACGTGGATATTACAATTTTAAGAATTCAGACTATAAAGAGAAAATAAGATAAAGGAGAGTAACACCTTGCAACTATTAATGAATAAAAATAGAGAAAACACCATCAAATAATTTACACCATCAAATAATTTGAAACACAATGGGCATAATTACCAAATGTTGATACTTCAGTTTTTTAAAATTACATAGTAATGACTGTTACCGGAATTTCTTTCTTCAGTAGGTCATTGCCTCTGAGATTTGAAGAATGAACCCAGAGACAGAAAAAGTAAGCCCTAGAGCTCCCTGCAGAAGGAAAGACCCAAGTCTGAAAATCTCTGCCTGAATCCTTCGTCTGTGGGTATATGTAGTCAAATGGGTTCTTTGCAGTTACACTTGGCCAGGACTTGGGAACAAATGAACCGATACAGTCCCTCCCCTAGCAGCAAGATGAAAGAGCAATTCCCTTCATGAAATCGCCCAGGCCTAGGAAACTTACATGAAATTGCCCAGGCCTAGGAAATGGGGGGGTCCTGTTCAGCCTGAATGGGGAAACCCTGTAACCCCCTTAGGCCTCTAGGTCCACGGGTGGTTCTGGGGCTGGCACAGGCAGCAGGGTAGGCCGGACAGTTGTCTCCCTTAACTCCTAGGGACTCAGGGGTTTCTGCCCAGCTTGCCCCTCTCTCTCTGCCACACTTGGTCCTCCAGCTCAAACCTTCCCACATCCCCAGGCACCAACACCCCTGGGCAGGTCCTCCTGGACGCTTAACACTGCCCTAGCTGGGCGCCACATGCCGTGTATCAACACTAAGTTTTATTTATTTATTTTGCAGTTTTTGGCTTTGGCCAGGTTTGAGCCCACCACCTCTGGTATATGGGGCTGTTGCCCTACTCCTTGAGCCACAGGCACCACCATCAACACTCAGTTTTATGTGGCCTTTACAATGGGCCAGGCGTGTTTCTAAACATGGCATATTTATTACTGCCTATTTATTAGTTGATAACTAAGAATGAATGAATTGGGTTAAACCACTACATTAGAAAAGTATTTAATTCCGTTCTTTTCTAGAAAGATACAACTTAACTAAAACTGCTTCAAGAAGAAATAAAAAATTCTGAATAAATTTATCTATATTATATAAATTCAATTCAATGATTTGAGGGTATAGAAAGGATTTTCTGGCAGGGTGGTTGAAGACTGTACTTGGAGACAAATGGAGGGCTGCTGCTTTTAACCCTTAAGCATTCTTGTTCAATCAATTGGTTATGCATGTGTTTACAGTCAAGCATGAATGAAAATTATAAATCCAAATACAGAATAGCGATTAATTCTTTGAAGGGAGAGAGTAAAGGTTGGCTCAGGCTTGGAAGGCTGTTTCCTGCATGATCCACAAGCCGTGTGTTTCCATGAGACCTCAGTATGAATGTTACACACACAACCTGAAAAGCCATACCCGGACGGTCAAAGGAGTAAAACTCTGCTGTTTTATTTCAAAATTATGTATATATTGAAATAAGTGAGGGTAAATTTTAATTTTAGGACAAAAGTGTTCATTATAAAGTCTCTGTTTTCTTTTACCTGCTTGATATCCTACGTAAATTTAAACATAAAACAATTTAAACAGCTGCATTATTTCTGTGACAGAAGTGCCTACTATAAAGTGTTAGAAGTGTGACTTTTCTTTTTTTCTTTTTTTGCAGTTTTGGCCAGGGCTGGGTTTGAACCCTCCACCTCCGGTATATGGGGCCGGCACCCTACTCCGTTAAGCCACAGGCACCACCCAGAAGACCTTTTTTGATGTAAATAATATTTGGATAGTTCTAGCAATAAAGCAGATAAATGAATTATGGCTAAGTCTTGTACATTTACATTATTAATTTATTATATAACTATCAATAATAGGTCTCAGTTTCCCCTTAGTTAAATCTAGAGGCTTGATTAGTCGATCTTTCACATTCTATTTAAATTAAACTTTCTATGGTTTTATCATCTGCAATTCAAAAGTTCTGGCCTCGCTTTAGCTATACAAATAGAAGATTCATTTCTTGAATTATATTAGCATTACATGTTACAAAGCAAATCAAAGCAAATTAACCAGGTATATCAATTCCTTTTGTAAATGTCTTACCAATAAGACAAATACAACATTAATGCTACTTTGAGAATTTGATAATACGTTTTGGAGGATATGTGAATCAATGTTATTGTCATATTCTGAGAACTCAGTATGACACCTTGACACTTTTGATCTTATAATTCTAGCTGATATATTTTCTATTGAGTCATTTTGTTTAACCACATACATTGTTAAATTCCTTGGTAAGAAGGGATAGAAGCAAATTTTCTTTAAAAGTGAACCGAAAACTTACTGAAAAGATGGTTCTTTTATCAAACTCTGTTGTTTCAGTTAGAGAGAAATCACACACAGAAAAGAGAGTAAAGGCATCCATAAAGTTTTTATAGAAAGAATTGCCAAAACAATAGGATTAAAATGTTGTCTTCTTCAAGAATGACGTCAACAATCTCCAAAATAATTTGACATTTTCATGTCCCAACTGCAATGTATTTCGAAGTCATTAGAATTATGGACCATATACATTCACAGGAAAATTAAAATGAGTCTTCTTACTTAAAACGTAATTAACATCAGAATTTTACACATTAATGGGCTTTTCTAGCTTCGTATTGTTCTTCTTTTTCTCTTTCTCTACAATAGTACAATATTCTAATGTTTAGTAAAGGTCACTATAAATTATAGCATGAAATGAAAATAAGAGAAAAAAGGTCCCTTTATTTCCATCATCACAATAGTATAGTACAGAAAACGTTACTGAAGAGAAAAATTGAATGCATTTATACTGTTCATTTTTCTAGTTGCTACAGGTATACAATGAAGTGTAAAGGGATCCTGCTTTTATGCTAATAACTTCATTTTGGAGGCATCTTAGATGTACCCAGGAGGAGAGAGAAAGAGAGGGAGAGACTACTATAAACTAACACTACTGAAGAAGGCTGTACAGAGTAATTGAGACTTACTCTAAGCTACCTCGGATAAACCCAAGGGGCTTTTCCTATGTGGTAGTAGTGGATGTGCCTAGGTGGAAAAGTAATGAATTAAACTAACATTTTAAAATGCTAACTGGGCTCTTCCTACAAAACATCATATAGGTAATGAACCTTCCTTCATTGATCTGAATTGCAGTAAAGAACCATTTATTTATTTATTTATTTAAGACTCTGTGAGTCTCAGACTGTCTCAGACTCACAGAGTCTCAAAAAATAAAATAAAAAAAAATAATGATGGGTTCTTTCTATTCTCTTGCCTCAGCCTCCCAATAGGGAACGATTTTATTGCAAAGACTTGAGCAGCAATTGCAACAACAAAAATAAACAAATGGGATTTAATTAAACTGAAAAGCTTCTGTACAGCCAAGGACACAACAACGAAAGCAAATAGACAATCTTCCAAATAGGAAAATGTATTTGCATGTTACGAATCTGACAAAGCCTTGATAACTAGGACCTATGAAGAACTCGAGTTAATCAACAAAAAAAAGAGCAAACAATCCCATCTATCACTGGGCAAAAGACATGAACAGAATCTTCTCTGAAGAAGACAGACAAATGGCCAATAAATATATGAAAAAATGCTCATCATCCCTAATCATCAGAGAAATGCAAATCAAAACTATCTTGAGATATCACTTAACCCCCCATGAGAATAGCCTGCATCACAAAGTCCCAAAGTTGCAGATGCTGACACAGATGTAGAGAGAGTGGAATACTTTTACACTGTTGGTAGGACTGCAAACTAATACAGCCTCTTTGTAAAAAAGTGTGGAGACTCCCCAGAGAACTCAAATTAGACCTCCCATTTGATCCTGCAATCCCATTACTAGGCAACTACCCAGAAGAAAAATATCAGTTTATCATAAACACATTTGCTCTAGGTTGTTTATCACAGCTCAATTGGCAATCACCAAGATGTGGAAACAACCTAAACGCCTATCAAATCAGGAATGGATTAACAAGCTGTGGTATACGTATACCATGGAATAAAAAGATGGTGACTTTACTTTTTTTTTTTATTGTTGGGGATTCATTGGGGGTACAATAAGCCAGTTACACTGATTGCAACTGTTAGGTAAAGTCCCTCTTGCAGTCATGTCTTGCCCCCATAAAGTGTGACACACACTAAAGCCCCACCCCCCTCCCTCCATCCCTCTTTCTGCTTCCCCCCCCATAACCTTGTCATTAATTGTCTTCATATCGACTTTACGTCATTTTTATTAACCTAGATGGAGTTGAAACACAGCCTTTTTAGTAAAGTATTATAAGAATGGAAAAGCAAATATCCAATGTACTCAATACTAATATGAAGTCAGCAGACAATGTTATAACAGAAAAACTCAAATCAATTCAAGTTGGAGGGAAGGAGATTGTGAAAGGACAGGAGAGGGGATCTATACACACCCACTTTATCAGTACAATGCACAGGTAAATGGCACACCTCTTGGATACAGGACACTACAAGAGGGACTCTACCTGACAAATGCAAACATTGTAACATAGTTGTTTGTACCCTCACATTAACCTGAAATTTAAAAAGAAATGGTAAGTGGAGGGGAAAGAAGTGTGAAATAGTGTAAGAATTCTGAAATTCCTCTGATTATATATCTAGAGTACGAAAATGCATCACTTATACTTAATACATCAAACATTAGAGTTAGGGATAAACTAAGAAATATAATTAGCAAGATCGAGTGAAGGAAGTAAAGGAGAAATATGAATTATAATAATCTCATCAAAGATTATTACAGGAAATTCATAAATATTATATTAATATATAGAAATTTAGGTATTATATAAATAAAATAAATCACATAGCTATTAAAGAGTGAAACAATACAGATTGCAAGACAAAGCCTAGATTGGTAATCATTATAAACTAACTAAATTTGTCTACTAAAAGATAAATATAATTGAATTGGATTTCAAAGCAAAACTCAATACTATGTTGCATACAAAATAAAGTAGTTGTGAAGACAGAAACAGAAAACACAGGATAGTGCAAATAATAATACAAAAAATAATACAAATTAATAATACAAATAAAACTAAAACAGGGGTCACATTCTAAATAATGCAAATAATAATACAAAAAATAATACAAATTAATAATAATACAAATAAAACTAAAACAGGGGTCACATTCTAAATAACCAACAAATTGAATGCCAGTTTTTGAAGTGTGACAAAAAATGGCACTTTGATATGATGATACAATTATTAATTATGCACCAAACAATGCAGCATGAATTCTCATAAATCAAAACAAAATTTAAATCAGTTCCAACAAATGAAAAAAAGGAGAGATAAATGTGAGTAAAGACTCCAGAAAATACCAAAAAAAAAAAAAAGATCAATAGCTTTTAAATATATAAACTTTGAACATTTCAAACACAAACTACTTGACCCAGAAATTCTGCTTTCAGAAATGTATCCTAATTGCACAAAGGATATTAATTACAGCATTTTTATAGTGGCAAACTATTGGAAATGATCTAGTTCAGGACTAGGTAAGTAAAATGTGTATTTTCATATAACATGACATTATTAAGACTTTAAAATAAGCATTATATACACTAACACAGAATAAGCTCCTGAAAGTAGGTAGGTGGATAGATATAATATAAATGGTTTTTTTTTTAATACCAAAAAAACGAGATGTCAGTTATACACTAGAGCTCAATATATCTTATTTTCCAGGCACAAGGAAGGCTACATTTTTCTGAAAACTCAAACTGTCTAACCCATTTGCTGTTGCAGCACCATGTCAGTAGCCATGGCCAAGGGGTGTGAGCCTAAGAAACTCACTCCGCCATAATTACTCCACACTGACTTCATTTAAACACATAACTGCTCCAGGACTCCCTCTCCACTCTTTTTGCTTCATAGTGGACAAGTAAGCTTCAAGTGTCAATCGGTGCCAAAGAGAAAGTTGGAAACGGGCAAGTCAGGTTCCTTACTGACAGAACAGAGCAGACCACTAGGAGACTCCAACCTTCTGGCTGCCACCCAGGCTGGACATAATCAAGAAATGGCTAAAACGCTGACATTCCAGAGTTAATTTCTGAGTGCAGCCTAGTCCAGACTATTTTATTACGGTATAGAACAGTACATATAGTGTCATCATTTGTCTAAAAGAGGAGCAAGTCTATTTGTAAACATATGTCCCAGAGCTAATAACACTGTCAATAGGAAGGTAAATGCAGGATTAGAAAACAGGGGACGGCAGGTCTATAGATAAATACATCCTGTCTCAACTATTTTTTAACAATATCAAATACATGTGTGTCCCGTGTAGGTATATATGTTAGATGTTTCTCCCCCAAAGAGAGAAAATAAAGAGAAATCTGATAATCTCTTTACTGCATGAAATAAATATGAATTCTAAAATGAAAGCATTTCTGTGTTTGTATGTGGTTCACATAAGTGCTGAAAGTAAGTTTACTAAAAAAGGACTCCCCTGTTGCAGTTAAACTGGGTAGGACTTTTAGATTATGCCAGAAGGATCCTGGTGGCCAGGTTTATATCAATTACAGGGACTTTTCATGTGATACTACAGCCAAAGGTGATTTATTCGATCAATTTCATTTTCAAGCCTTTCTTACGTCCAAAGATCCAAATCACGGACTCTTAGAAACAATATGTAAAAGTAGACACAGACATTTAATATAAAAGTAAAAATGAAGAAAAGACACAACAAAAAAGAAGTCCATGGGTATTAGGTGTAGGGGCATTTATTATTTTCCTGACTATGTTACGGATACAGAACATCCCTAATATGAGAAAGAGTTGATATACAGTATTTATAGGCAAAATGAAAAACCTAACAAAAAATAAAAAAAAAAGCAATCCATACTGGTGGAGAAAATGAGTATCAAGAATTAAATTGTGCAATCAATGAAAATTAGTGAAATCTGATAAATATGCAAACATAAAGGTAGGTAAAGACAAAGAGAGGTTTTCTTCATAAAAATATCACTTCCTGAAATATAATTATATAATTATTTGGTTATATATGTATTACCTGTCTTCCCCAATAAACTAGAAGCTCCAAGAGTTCAGGACCAGAATTTAGAATTTTCACAAATGAATTTTCAATCCCTAGAATAGCATCTGGCATGTAAAATTCACTCATTTATAATTTTCAAATTAAATAAAGACCATTATCTTAATGGTTTTGTTCAATCAATTGGCAGAAAAGAATTATAAGGTTATTATAGAATTACTGGACCATCATTTAATTAAACTTATTTATTGGCCATAAATGCCTAAAATGAAAAATATTTCATATTATGATATAAACATTATATAAGAGTATATTAATACATGCACATATATATTAGTGTGTTTATGAGTATACATGTGTATAAAAGTTCCTAGGAGAAGTTCTATGCTTTAAATCCATTTCTCTATAGTAACCAGAAAACAGATTCATTCTTCTATGGTTTGAATCACTGTCTAAATGTTTTCTAGTTATTTGATTTTTTAATTATGTAATTTACAGAAATTTCTGGGGCTTGACTGGACCATTTGAAAGCATTAAAATCACTATCTGGGACCCCAGATGGGTAAGACAGTTTGTAAAAATTAACATATGCTACAATATGCCCCAGGGGAGAGTAAATACAATGTCTTGGCTAAGACAAATCATAGTCCAAATAATGGCTTTTTAAAATGGGTATAAAATTTGAAAAATTAGAATGATGAATCCATGTTGAGTTTAAAGAAATGAAGGGCCCTGAGGAAAACTCCCAGTTTTAAATTTGAGATGTTACCCACATGTAACAAATTATAACCTTAACTAAAATATATCGTATAAACCTCCAATAGAAACAAGTCTAAAGAAATCTTTGCAAAGAAAGCCACTGTCCATCCCTCACTCACACTACAATGAAAATCACCATTTTATAAGTCCACGATCACAAATCGTTTCAGTGTATCTTTCTGACATAGGATGCGATGGTCAAAGATCACCTGATATTTTAAGAACCTCTTTATTTGCTAACCAAAGGCACAACATGAACAAATAGTGAAAACTAAAAGAAATAGGTTGGAGATTATAAGCCAGCAGGTACTACTTATCACAAAGTTAAAAACCCTTAGCCACCCTGATCAAATGCAGAATGTTTGATAGAAGAAGTTAAGACCCATGGATACCAAGATGTCAAGGTTGGCTACCGCCTGTCCCTGTGGCTCATTACAATCTAATTATAAACAAATGTTATACTTTTCTCTTCCTTGGTTACCACATCAAACATAATACCACTGAAAGCTAACCCCTATCGTAGGACACTGCTTTATGTTTTCTGATGCATTTAACACTTTCTCAAAACATGTCATCTATTCATTTATTTGGCCCTGTGTAAACGGTCTTTTCTTACTAAAACAGTAGACTAAGTGCAGTAATTCTGTAACATTTACTCTGAATCTCTAGGAACTGGGCTTGAAAAATACCATAACCCGGGGGCGGTGCCTGTGGCTCAGTGAGTAGGGCGCCGGCCCCATATGCCGAGGGTGGCGGGTTCAAACCCAGCCCCGGCCAAACTGCAACCAAAAAATAGCGTTGTGGCGGGCGCCTGTAGTCCCAGCTACTCGGGAGGCTGAGGCAAGAGAATCGCTTGGGCCCAGGAGTTGGAGGTTGCTGTGAGCTGTGTGAGGCCACGGCACTCTACGGAGGGCCATAAAGTGAGACTCTGTCTCTACAAAAAAAAAAAAAAAGAAAAATACCATAACCCGGTCAATATTTTTTAAATGACATTGAGTGGATAGAAAGAGTTAGGGCTAAAGTCAATGTATGTAAATTATCATTTTACTCTTCAGAAGAAGTTAGGGGTTAAGATCCTGAGGGATCTAACCTCTAAAGTCACATTACCTGAGTTTGGATCCTTACTGAATACCTTCATCTGTGTGGCCTTCAGTTTGCTAACGTCCAAATGAGAGGAAAAGAAACACAGCAACTCCACAGGACAGCAGTTAATTCAAGAAAAGTAGATATCTTTGGGCATGGCACAAAAGATATCGACAAATGTTTATTTTCATTATTAACCACAAGAAGTCAAATGAATTTAGAGATAAATTAATGTATGAGGTAGTTCCCAGGTTATGAGCAAAATCAAAAGCAAATAAGTGGAGATTATTCTATGATGATATTACTCACTAAAGACATTGGAAATGACACATTCTAAATTAACTAGAAAAGGCATAGCATATGTCGGAAAAAAACCAAATCAATCCATTATTGCCCTTGAACTTCAGAAAACAAAAGAAATAAACAAAACAAAACTGGGAATCCAGCCAACCATATAAATACAGCATTCTTCATTTACTTGGGAAATTATACTGGAAAGGCTCAGTAAAGAAAGCAAGATTATGCATATTCATATAACGCTTCAGTGGAGATGGTAAATGAAACAGCCACAAAATCATTGAATGTGACATGATTACATTTCTTTCCATATTTACCCAACAACAAAGATTGCTATGTAAAATTCTTATATGTTTTTAGAAGAAAAAAAGTCTAAATTTCTGAATGAAGAAAAATTGGAATATACACTTTAGAAATCATCAAATACTATATGATGACAATGTACTTTTCTGGTTTTTAATTAAGAAAACCAGATCAAATACAAATTATTTTTTTTTTTTGCTGATAGCCATATTTTATTTTATTTTCAAATACATAATCTTAAAAGGTGATAAGTAGTTATTCTGATTTACTAAAGATTTCAAGAAGTTGGGTTTAACAATGCTTAATAATTGAATTAAAATGAGTATCTTTTCTTATATTTTATTGAATTTTCTAAGTAAAAATTAGTCTTTAAGAGTACTTTGTTAACCTTTTTGAGGGGTTTCTAAAGGTAGAATAACATGATTTTAATAAACGACCAAATGTGTTTTGTTCAAAAAAAACATAATATTAAAGTACTATATCAAAGTGATGGGGCTTTGATGATACGTTATAGTAGTAAGTCATCAAAAAGACAGCAATTCAAGTATGCCATACATTAAGTATATCACCACATCTCATATAACTGATAGCAAAGTAGAACAGTGCCTAGAACAAACTCTTTTTTGGTTAGATGACTAAATTCTCTTTAATAACAAAATTGCATTTACATACACCCTCGCAATTCCCCCTGCACACACAAACACATTCCTGTTCCTGACTGGATATATACATATGCATAGTACAAAGAAAAAACTCAGAAGACAAATTTAGGTGAATGGATTTGGCAAGAATTAATAAACAAAAAGGGAAATGAAAAGTTAGTTAAACATATGTTTGCCTACTGTTTTATATGCAATAAAAATAAAGCATGACAATGGTATAAAAATCTAAAAATATATGCACTCACAAGAAAGAAAGTAATAGTTGTTCATACCAATACCACTACTGGACTTAAACACCAAAAAATTATGAAATATTCCTCCAGTCATTTTCTCTCTCAATTATTTTCTATTATTTCTTCTATGAACATATATAGTATATTAATGATAATATAAAACTAAAGCATATAAACAATTACATCATAAATATAACCATGAATACTTTATAAAAATATGTATTATATAAGTGTATATATGAATGTTAAAATAGTTGAATTCATTCCGTATAAACTATGCCCTCCTTACTATTTTTACTTTTTTCACTTAAAACTGTATTTTCTATCAATTCTTTTATTAATATATAAAATATACATAATTATGTGAATCTATAGCATAGAGATAATTATATAACAAATAAGCAAATACTCTATAATATATAAATAGTATAAGCATACATAAATACTAAAATAATTAGATATGTAGTCTAAATTTTTCACTTAAAACTGTATTTGTAAGCTCCTTTTCTAATTAAAAAAGTGCATAGCCAAAACATTTTTCTTAACTGTATTAATTTAAATTAACCAATTCCCAGTTGTAAGTTATTTAAACAATTATCATTTTTCACTTTTAATATAAGCTAAGAATATCCTTGAATATGCAACTTAAGGTCTTATGTTCATTTCACATAATTTCCTTAGAATAAACCACTGATTGAAAATTATTTGGATGAAGGGGGTGCACCTCAATGCAAAACTCCTTAAAAAATATATATTTGCACTGAAATTGTCTATGTTAATGTAATGAAAGGTCATAAAGCAAGAATAGTGATAAAAGTCTGCTTTCTATAAAAGTACAGAAATAGGGAAAAATTAACCAGCCATTGTTTCCTAACTTTTTTACTGCTCTAACTATTCACTGCTTACTTGTTGTATGACAGACACAAGACTTGTTACTTCCCCAACCACTGCTATAGATATCATTGCTATATAAAAACCTGACTGGTCTTTTGGGTATCTCCCAGACTCCACACTTGGAGGGACCAACTGGTATCAACTGAACCTGTGGCTATGTGTGGAAACCTATTCAACAAGCCATGTGATCCCCTTTCCAGCAACTGTCCCCAGCGGAGAAAGACAATTTCTGCTTCCTAAACTCATGAGTTAATCCCCTGCCAATCAGAAGACCCAATTCCATAGTTCTTTGTTCACCAACCTCCCTTTAAAAATCTTAGCCCCCAAATTCTTTGATAAATTACTCCCATCTCTTCACCTAGGGCCTTAACCTCCTTCTCTACTCCAACTCCCGCTGTCTCAGAATGAAAGTATATTGCTTGCCTGAAGGATGTGAAGTTTTGCTGCCAGAAAGTGAGGCCATAATAATAAAACAAGACGAGATAAATAAATAAATTACATTTTTCTAAAGTGGCCAAGCAATTCTACTAGATCCACATGCTCTTTCGGGATGCTTCCACCCATTCATCAGGAGTGAGTCCTGTCACATTTGCCTTGGCAGTTGAGAGGGACACTATGGCCGCCTCCGCAAACACAAGCTGAGGAAGTAACCAGGAATTCTAGAGTTAGCAAAAATATGCCACTGTTCTTACCTGGCTTTCTCTTAGGACCCTCACTCTTGGAGTTCCTAAGGGAGTGCAGTCCATAAAATAAGGTGTTCTGCCCAACAGCCATTGACAGAAACACACATAACAAGACAAAAATACTCGATCTACACATCTTAATGCTTTTACTTTAAATTTTATTACATCTAATATTATTCCTTTTCTTTATTTCTGTTCAAATGGCATAGATTTATCATTAGCCAACTATTATTTTAAAAATTTTACATGAGTATCTTTTATAAGGCATAAATTGTATTTTAAGTTTTGATATAATCTGAATATATCTGTTTTATAGGTAATATTAATTCACTGATTGCTATAATTGCTCTATTTGAGTTTCATTCTCTTATATAATATTATGTTTTAAGAATTTTATGCTTAATTAAATGTATTACCTTTTCCATTTATTATGTTATTGTTGATTTTCCTAAAAGGGGTATAAACATCTCATTCTATTTTTAATGATACTGAAAGTATTTTCAACTTAAAAAAGACTCACATTTTCACTGTATTTCTCTAACCATTTGCATTAATATCTAAGTTATTTTTATTGGCCTTCAACCTTATATGAAATGCAATAATTAGCTATTATGTGTTGTCTGTTTATTGTGGGGCAGACAATTCTAAGTACTTTACAAATAGTTCACTTGATTTTCACAAGAAGTTGATGAAATATATATAATTTTTATTTCTATTTATCAGCACAGAACATAACTTGCTATAGTATTAAATTAAAAAACTGAGATTCAAATTAAATTTATCAAACTTCTAACTGCAAATTCTACAATACACTATTGCTATAAATTATATTTCTTGCTGGGACCATGGTCCATGCCCACAGTCCCAACTACTCAGAAGGACCTCTTGAGCCCAGCCTACACAATCTAACAAGACTCCATCTCTAAAAACAAACAAATAAAAAAGAAAAATATGTATTTTTTTACCTTCCCAACTTCATTTGCACACTTGGAGAATTCCAAGTCTCGGAGACTAAGTTCTAACATCATTCCCTGCCCCATACACATAATGTGAATTTCACTCTGACTTCCCAAACATAATTGTATTTCCACATCACTTTCTATAGAAGTCTATGAATATTTGACATATTTTATAATCAGTGGTTTTCTTACCTTCTTTCTAACTATACACTGAGTCATGCTTAATCTTCTGCATGTGTCTGTTATGATAATTTATCCATAATAGGTCATGAGTAAGTCTTATAAAACAAATGGTTGAGGGGCGGCGCCTGTGGCTCAGTCGGTAAGGCGCCGGCCCCATATACCGAGGGTGGCGGGTTCAAACCTGGCCCCGGCTGAACTGCAACCAAAAAATAGCCGGGCGTTGTGGTGGGCGCCTGTAGTCCCAGCTACTCGGGAGGCTGAGGCAGGAGAATCGCTTGGGCCCAGGAGTTGGAGGTTGCTGTGAGCTGTGTGATGCCATGGCACTCTACCAAGGGCCATAAAGTGAAACTCTGTCTCTAAAAAAAAAAAAAAAATGGTTGAAAATATTGTGTAAGGAACATTAAATCTACACAGGAGGGAGAGTAATTGGTGGGACCACACCTATGGTGCATCCTACAAGGGTACATGCAAAATTTACTAAATGTAAAATATAAATGTCTTAACACAATAATTAAGAAAATGCCGTGAAGGCTATGTTAACCAGTTTAATGAAAATATTTCAAACTGTATATAGAACCAGCACATTGTACCCCATGATTGCATTGATGTACACAGCTATGATTTAACTAAAAAAAAAAAAAAAAAAAAAAAAAAGGTTTTAAATATGTCTGGGTAATAAAGTAAATATATTTTGTGGGAGTTTCAGGTATTTGGTAAAAGTAAATCCAGATTGAACCGAATTTATATCACTAAATATTGCTGCAGATAGTACAGAAATGCCATACTTTTCTGTGCTTTGGCAGATTGTCTTTGGTGATGATTGTGAGAAACATATTAGAATGTACTGAAGTAAACATTCTAATAGTTGTGCTATCAGGGTCTCAGTGAAGAGAATCCCAGCAAAAGCTGAAAATACTGTCAGGAAAAAGGAAGAAGAAATCAAGTACCTAATTTCAAAAACCTCAAAAACTTTTGATTTTCATTTCATGCACCATTAACTGTAGATAGCTGGACCTTTCTGAAAATATGAAAAGAAACGTCCCTTGAGACAGGTGGAAGTGTTGGAGAGCTCTGGAAGGGGGTAG
The DNA here is from genome assembly GCF_027406575.1 of Nycticebus coucang. Classification (NCBI taxonomy): domain Eukaryota; kingdom Metazoa; phylum Chordata; class Mammalia; order Primates; family Lorisidae; genus Nycticebus; species Nycticebus coucang. The sequence continues at coordinate 17,991,188 of NC_069803.1, forward strand.
CTTTTTTCTGTCTTCTGTGAAATTCCACTGCTGAAGACCATTTCTGGTAAAGAAGACACGCCTTGCCATATCCAACAAGAATGCTTATATTGGATGGTGCCTGTGGCTCAAAGGAGTAGGGCACCAGCCCCATATACCAGAGGTACTGGGTTCAAACCTGGCCCCGGCCAAAAACTAAAAAGAATGCTTATATTAGAATATCCATATATGTTTAACTAATATCTATGGTGCTTACAATTTAGAGAACACATATTACAAAATCATTTTCATTGAAATTTTATCTATTTTAATAGTTCTTATTCAAGAAATTGACTTTTACATAAACATGTGAAAAAATAAAAGTTAAAGAACTGCTCATTATTCTCTTCAGTTTCAGAAATTATCCTATTCAAAAAGCTCTCCAACTTCCATGTACTTTATAATCGCTGGCAATAAACTGGAGTGGCAGTGTTTAAGTTCTCTGCATAGATGATAAGTTACTGAGAACAATAATCATGTTTCTTACTATATAAATTTTACATGGTTGAAATGAGTTATCCTGTAGGCATGAGATCAGAGAGACCCCGAATTTTCAAATAGCTTACAATGAGGAAAAAAAAGAATACAGTTAGCACAGCATATAGTCAATAAATCAATTTTGTGTCATACTTTACCTTGCTACAACAAATAATATTTAATGTCCATATTATGAATAAGAATAAAACTGATAATACTTAGCCTGATTGGTAAATAAGAACTGATACTACTTTAAGTATTTTCAAATAAAGAATTATACTCATAAGAAAGCAGCTAATAAACAATTAGAATTTTTTCATATACAAATAAAGATTATAAATCTCCTCCGAAATGTAAAGCTTGTACATTTTTGTGGACCATTACTGCCTTTTCCTTATGATATATAGATTTGTAAAATATTGGTTAAATTTAGAACCCCAAGTGCTGCTCCACTATCTACATAATTATGTGATGTAAAGCAATTTTTAATGAACCTCTTAAAATTTGTTATAATTTTCATTTTTGTAGTTTATTTTTAATAAAATTGTTAAAAATAGTATGTTTATTATTTTAAAATCAGAAAATTACACTGGATGAAAAGTAGTATCATCTGTGGTCTTAGTGCAGAGTGATTACTACTACATTTTTTACTGTATTGTTTTATTATGATATAATTACATCAAGGATTTTTTTACAAGAATGTCTATGAGTACTGTCCTCTTATTTATTTCCCAAGAAGATTTATCTTTTATGCATTAAGATATGCATTAGTTATAGACTAAACCACAAAAGAAGAAAATCTTATCTTTAATCTTGCTCATCCTCAACTTTAATTCATTTTCCCCCTCCTTTTCAAGACATCTCCAAAGCCCTTTCCTCTCAGCTCCTGTACTATTGTGAATCCCACAACCAGCATGCATTTTTTTATCCAGAACCCCCTCACTCTCAGAATCTACGCAAAGTGCTTTAGGCATATCTCAAGTGAGCCTCAAAACAGGTTTTTGAAGTATGGATTACTGTCAATTGACACATAAAAAAACTGAAACTCAAAGGATTTTAACTGCCAAAGTCACACAGAGAATTAGTAAATGCTGAAGCTAATATTGGAACACTAGTCTATGTAACTTTACTTATAATAATTACCTATCATATTGATTTTATTTTTGAGATCTTAAAATTTTACTATGAAATATTTAAGACCTAAAAAGTATACAATATATGCCGCACCCCCGGCATCAAGCCGCGGTGAGGTGGCGCTGTCCGCATTATAAAATGCGTGAGTAGGTGGTATGTGCTCCCCGGAGCGAAACCCCCAGCACCCCTGGTTTGCGACAGCAGCGCATAAGTTGCCTAGCATGCCTTTGTTTGAACGTAATGACTCACGAGGTGCGGCATAAAAGCCAAGAAACCTTTGCTCTGAAACCTGTTTGTTCAGTTGAATGCTTGCTTGTCTTGAGAAACTAAGAATAAACATAATGACTTACTGATCCACAATTAAGCACAGCAAGAATGGCTGTGCCGGACTCAGTGGCTCCAAGTAAGCCTGGTCAACAGCACGTCCCTACCATAAATGTCAGTGACTTGAGACAATGCAGGCACAGCAAACAAGATGTTCCAGCATGACATACACTATCACCACCTACAGTAAAACTTTACTTAGAAAAACATTTTGCTTCACTAATTTTCATATGTAATACAAATCAATAGAGTAGTTTAATATTTAACAAACAATTAATTATGAATCAAAATATAGTTACTAATAAGAATAAAAATATATAAAAAATATATATAGAAGTAGTCAAACATTATACGTAAAAAAATATGTTCAGCTATTTTTAAAACAAATTATAAGAAACTGAGAACAATTACAGAGCTAAGAGAAGTCACAAGCCTTGACATTCCTAGATAAGAGGAAGTAACCAGGTGTTACTGATAAAACCACCTCCCTAGAGCAAAAACCTTGAAAAGATAAACCACCTCCCCAAAACAAAAACCTTGAAAACATATAATGCATAATAAACCGCATATGCAGACACAAAGATAATTTGTAAGCATAAGCAAAATAACGATTACATTGTTTGAACCTTGGAAAGAAAATGTATAAATACCAACTTCTGAACTCAATAAACTTTACAGCTACATGCTTCACCAAGTGCTGTGTGCAGTCTGTCATTTTTTCCTGCGTCGACCTTTTCAACCAACCTGTACCGTTCACCCTGAAGACCCTCGGACTGAGGCCCATCGACCGGCGGTCCGCGGCAAATATAGAACAGCATACACCCATGTTTTTATCCATCACCTTTTCATCCAACAAAAGGATCCAGTTATTTTCAAGGTGCTGTTTCTTATTCCAATGCAACTATAGACCTCAGGGTCTCAAACAAGGAGTTTTTATTGCCCATAATTTAAAGTTTATAAAATATAACTGTAAATATTCTATATAGGATGTATTTATATAAAATTTCCCTCTTCTCATCAAGCTATTATATAAATCTATTTCATTCATTACCAGAGTAATGAATGTATTCTAAAGTTTGAAAACGCCACAGTTTAATCAATCTTCTATAATTAACATTTGTGTTGTTTTGGTTATTTTCTTTTTCTTTTTTTCTACTGCAAAAAAAAATTCTAAGAATTTTTATTTTTACTTTTATTTTTCTAACAGCTTAATTATGTTATAACTGAATTACCAAAAATCTATAAACGTTTAATGATCTTATTGACTTTGGACACATGCATATACCTAATACTACTGTTATCATCAAGATAATAAAACATTTATCATTTCTGACATTTTCTTGTGCCCCGCCCCCCAACTTTTATTGGCATGGTGAGAATGTCTATCATGAAATCTACCCTCCTAACAAATTTCTAAGTGCACAACATCACGTTCACAACAGATGCCACGTTGTACAGATCTCTAGAAATTATGCACCTCACATAATTGAAACTTTACACACATTAGCCATAATACCTCATTTTCTCTTCACCCCAGCCCCTGGAAACCACCATTCTATTCTATGATTCTATGAAACCGTTTTAGGAACTTAGGAATCTATTCTTCAGGTTTATTCATAATGGGAGAAATGGAAGGATTTCCTTCCTTTTAAGGCTAAATAACATGCCATGGCATTTATATACTGCATTTCTTTTATTAAATCATCTGTTGATAGATGCCTGGGACCTGCCTTGGGGGCAGAGTTCTTTAAGACTTTGTGGAACTGGCAGCGGTCAACTGAAGAAAAAGTTAAAAGCGGCCAGAGATAAAGAGACAAGATAAGCAGAATAGAGTTTTCAAAGGTAGGAACACAGGGGACCACTGCTAGATTGTGGGATTCCAGTGAGTGGCTCCGAGTGTTTGTTCCACTCAGCTTTTGTGGAAGGCTATTTTTTCATTTAGCCCAGAGCATAAGCTGAGGAAGGGAACAAAAATGGCAGCAGTTTCTCTGAGTAAGCATGTTAGTTCTTATTCTGCCTATAATCATTAACTTTAAGGGTCTGAGCAGCCTTAAGAAATCCAAAACCTGAGCCTTGTGTGGGGGCAGCCTCCCATCTGTGGTCACACACACACATTCCTTGTAGGTTAATCCCCTCCAGTTCTCTATGGAGTAGACACAATGGCTCAGGCTCCGCTGAAGAATCAGTGGAAGAGAAGAATTTTCTTCTGATCTCCACCCAGTGGCATTTCCCTCCATGATTAGAATACAAGCCCTCCTCCCATATTTCAGGGCTTGAGCTGTTCCCTTGATCTCCATTATTGATAGCCATTATTCCTCAAAGTGTTTACAGACCCAGCAGGGGTGTTTGCAAGCTGTATCCCTTACAGGCCAGGATTCTAGTAAAATAGGAACTACTTAGACAAGTAATTTAGCTGCTGGTTTAAAAGTAAGCTAGCTAAACTGTTTTTATTCCATATTGCTCAGCTTATTTCTGTTTTTGTCCTTTTCTGGAGGTGTTTTCCCTTGCCAAGAATGGAATCTTCGGTCCCTGTTCTGCCTGCAGATAGACACATGGGTTCTTTGCATATCTTGGTTACTATAAATACTGCTGCAAGGAAAATAAGAATGCAGGTATCTCTTCAAAAATGGATTTTAATTCTTTTGAAAACATATCCAGAAGTGGAATTTCTGGATCACATAGTATTTCTATTTTTTTGAGGACCTTCAAACTGTTTTTCATAGTGGCTATACCATTTTACATTCCTACCAATAGTATAAGGGTTTCAATTTTTCCAAATCCTAGCTGACACTTATCTTTTTTTTTTAATTTTTTATATTTTTTGAAAATAGACATTTAAATAGGTACAAGTTGATATCTCATTATGATTTTGATTGGCATTTACCTAATTAGAAATACTAAAGATTTTTTCATATATCTGATGCCTATTGTGTACGCCTTTAGAGAAATGTGTATTCAAGTTTTTGCCCATTTGTAATCATGTTATTTCTTTTTTTGCTAGATAGTTTTCAAATATCTCCTCCCCTTAGATAGGTTCCTTTTTACTGTTAATTGTTCCCTTTACTGTACACAAGTGTTCTAATCTGAAGTAGTCCCACTTCTCTCTTTTTGCTCTGTTGCCTGTGCTTTTGATGTTGTATCTAAGAAATCATTGCCCAGATCAATATCAAGAAGATTTTTCCCTCATATATTCTTCTTTGAGTTGAGTTCTCTGTATGGCATAAGATAGTAATCCAATTTTATGATTTTTTGTTTTGGATATCCAGTTTTTCCAATACCATCTGCTGAAGAGGCTGTAATTTCCACACTCTGTATTCCTGACTGTTGAAGAGTGATGAGTAGCTCTTCTTTAGCTCTTTTCAAAATTTTGTCATTGATTTTTAGTATTCAATTATAACATATACTTGGTGTGTAGATTTCTTTGGATTCATTCTATTTGGAATTTTTTGAGCTTTATAAATCTAGATGTCCATTTCCCTCCTAAAATTTGGAATGTTTTGAGCTGTTATTTCTTTAAATAAGGTTTCTATCCCTTTCCCACTTGTCATCCTGGAACTTTCATAATGCACTTACTAGTCCTTGCAATATTGTTCCATGAGTCCCACAAGCTTTCTTGTTCTTTTTTGTTCTTGCTGTTCCCCTATCTTAATAATTTTCAACTGGTATGCCATGGAGGATCTTTGATGTGCTGGGAAATTTTTAAAGAGCATTAACTAAATTATTTTGAAAGAAGTTCAAAGCACAGTAAGTTTATTCTCTTTTTTATCAACATAATTTAAGTGTGCCACAGAAGTTTAACTATAAGTTCAAGTGTGCCGTAAGATAAAAACGGTTGAAAAACACTGCTGTAACTGGATAATTTCAAAAGACCCATTCAGTTGGCTGATTATTCCTGCTGTTCAATCAGATCTGCTGCTGAAGGTCTCTATTTAATTTTTCAATTCAGTTGTCATAGGTGTCAGCTCCAGCATTTTTATTTATTTAAGATAATTATTTTGAATTCTTTTCCAGGAATTCATACATCCATACATCTCCACATCCACGGGGTCAGTTATCAAAGATTTATTTTGTTTTTTTAATTTTAAATTTTTAATTATTATGGGTACATAATAGTTGTATATGTTTATAGGGTACCTACCTGTAATGTTTTGATATAGGCATGCAAGGTGTAATAATCAAATCAGTGTAACCAAGGTATCCATCAACTCAGTCATTTATCATTTCTATGTGTTAGAAACATTCCCATCTTACTCTTTTAGCTATCACTTCTTAACTATAATCAGCTTGTTGTGCTATTCCCTGATTCTTTGATTTCCTTGTAGCTTTGACTGGGTATCTGTGCACTTGAAATGCAGCCATTATTTCTAGCTTTTGCACATTTGCTTTGTCAGTAAAGACTTCAATTAACCCATCTAGCAATCCTGAGAGTTTCCAAACACCTTTTGTATGAATATGCACACTATACAATTGTGCATCTATACCATGATAATTGTGCATCTTCTCCCAATCCTTCAGGGCCATGCCAGGTACTGAGGGTCACATTCTGCTTTTCCCTAGAGCACTGTAATAAAGTTCTGGGCACTAGTTATGCCTCTTTCCCTCCCTACTAAAGGAGAAGTTTCAGGATTTTGTGCCTTCCAATCGCACTGAGGTAAACCAGCTTCAGAGATGCACACATTCAACTGAGAGTTATGCTAGCTGCTGAGACCCATACCAGCCACCTGCTGAGAGCCATCCACCCCTGTTTCTTTGTTCTTAGCTTCCCCACAGGCATTCTACTTTGCAGAGTTCCCCCAGTTCTCCTAGTAAGAGAGGAAAGATGAAAGTCTTTTGAGAAGTGCCCCCAAAGGCAGGGGTTGTTAGATGTACATTAGCTCTCTTTTTTTCCCTCACAGGTTGCCCAGGAGATCCCTGTCAGCACTAGCTCTGCTGGCTTTAGGGACTGGGTGATGTGGGTAAAGTGAAACAACTCTTCTTACCATTTTTAATGCGGTAGTTTTCATTTTTCTGTTCCTCTGCAGGGTTGCTACCTCTTAAGTGAATCCTAGGGTCCTCATAAAGCTATTTTGGTGGATATATGGTGTTAAACTGCTGTTCACTTATCTTTAAAATGTTTTTTAATAAGAGGGTCAAGAAATACAGAACTTAACACAAATAGCACAAATAAATTTCATTTATTTCTTCAATTTGTCAGGTGTGGTAGAAACATTCTAACATCAGAATAAAGGTCATTACTTGAACAGAAAATCATGATGATGAGTTGAAATGGCAATATATTTACATATTTACCAAAGTCCCCATTCACTCAGCAGTTTCAGAATGGCATCAGTTTAGATGGGAGTTAGTGCCACATATGTTTTCACATATAAGTATTAAAAATTCATAGCATCTGAAAGGGAGGCACTCGACTGGCAGAGATCTTACAGACCACCAAGGCTTGTATGAAAGGTTTTTATTGGCAAGGGAGGGATGCTGCAGAGCAGCACCAAGGAGAGAAAAGGGGGGGGAGGAGCAAAGAGAGAGAGAGGAAAGGGAGGGGGAGAGAAGAGAGACTGAGAAAGACAGAAAGAGAGAGAGGAGGGGAGAGAGAGAGAAAGCATGTGTGCAAGAGAGAGCTATATAGGTTCAGTAAGGGGAAGTCTTAGAATGGTGACAGGATGGTAGAATAGCCAATAAGGAGTTACTGTTCTGGCCAGAAGAGGCATTAGGGGCAGGCCATAAGTTTGAAATTTTCAGCGGGTAACTAATCTTGGTCTGTAGAAAGCAGGAGGGGCTTTTCTGGGGGAGGGGCTTTCTCTGGGGCAATTACCTAGCAGAATCAGTCATAAGTTCTTCCACAATTGAGCTCAATTCATAGGTAAGTTTCTGATAATATTTCTACAAATTTAAGAGTAATCATACAATGCTGCTAAAGATACAGATCACTATGGAATATTATTGTCTTACTATTACTCAGTTATTTTACCAAATATATTACACAAAGTGTTAATAACATTTATAGATATCACATATTGCTCTTTTTACATTTAGAATACATTTCTCAGAATCCTGTGTCATTTGATGACTCAACAAATGCCTTGCAAATAATCACTTACAATCTCAGCTACCGTAGCATATCCATTATTGGTCTGGTGAGGTAGCTGTCATAGTTTAGCACTTATTTTAAATTTATATGTAAAATTTTCTGCAATAAAGACTTCTAGCATTCTATAGGAAAATTCAATTTGAATAATAGTAGCTTACAAATGCAATTTTTTCTGCATCACTAAAGGTAAATAACATTATTTGACTTCAATTAAATAAAGTGACACTAAAATCTTCGTAAGCAAAAATATCACAATAGAAATACATTAGGATGGAAATTTATAGGCACACCATAACTTACGCTTTAGAATATATAGTAACAAATGCCAGCTGCTACAATTTCATTCCTTACAAGGCAAAACAAACTTTACTCACTAAATTCATGACAGAAAAGAATAAAAAAAAAATTAAATTTCTTTACTGTCTAACTCCAGAGTATTTTCAATTCGATAAGAGTTTGATTCAAGTTAGGATCAAGAAAATATATAATGCCTGAAAAAACACATACAATCATTGCCAGAGAGTATTGTAATATGAGAATGAAATTATATCTCTAAATTACTCCAATTTTTTTTTTGTTTATTTTTGCCTGGGGCTGGGTTTGAACCCGCCACCTCTAGTATATGGGGCCGGCACCCTACCCCTTTGAGCCACAGGCGCAGCCCAAAATGACTCCATTTTGTTTAATTTACTTTCTAAGCATCTCTGACATTTTCAGTAATTTTCCTCAGTTATTGCAAAAATGGAAAATCAAGAGTTACTTTACTAGGCTGGCCCAAGACTACTTTCTTCAGAGTCTTCTGGCAGGGAGTGGGGAGGGTTATGTTTCCATGAGCATCTAGCCTCTGTGTTAAAATCCTATCCACTTCTGAGGTGCACATAGTCCAATTATAATCCTTGGCCGCCTACTGCCCTTTCTCTCATCAGAATGACCCTGAGGACCTAGAAGCTCTTTAATGAGGTTAAGCTCCAGCTGGGGCCCTAAAGTCTGTCTTAAGATCGTCAGTGGTTCTGCTGTAAATGGCTCTTGTAGCCATTTCTGCCCTGGAAATATTTCTGACCTTCTGGATCTATGTTGGAGGCTGGAGACACACCCCTTGTTCCCTCAAATTCTCCATTGTTACCATCTGCCTTCTCACCTGGCTGGCAAAACCTCCCAGTTTTAGTGAAATCCTTCCTCCTCTGTGTTTATAGTTAAAAGGTTTTTCTCTATCTCCCATTTTTCTCACATTTCTGGGGTTTAGAAAGACTTACCAGAGCTTCTATATTCTATCTTCTTCTAAAATTCACTCGAAACAACAGCATAAGTCTGGTCATTCGCTTGTATGAGTTGGGAGGACAGGGGAGCGGGAGTCATCGGGGGAAATACAGGGAGAAAAGGCTTAAAATATACAACCCACACTTGCAGGATTGTATTAAGACTTAGAAATCAGGCATGCAAACTTTCTGGCAAATTCTAGAGTAGCTCTATAATGATAGCTATTATTATCGTGACTATGTATTATCACATAGGATCTTGCAAAATTACTCCAAAGATTTCTGACATTCCTACAACAAAGACTAGAAATCAAACTTAAATCTGAACAATGACTAAGGTTGCTGAGACATTAATCTAACAATCTTCCCACATTTCTGTTGATGCTTTTTTTTTTTTTTTTTAAGACAGAGTCTTACTATGTCACCCTCGGTAGAGTGCCGTAGCATCACAGTTCACAGCAACCTCAAACTCTTGAGCTTAAGTGATTCTCTTGCCTCAGCCTCCCAAGTAGCTCGAACTACAGGTGCCCACCACAACACCTGGCTATTTTTATTTTGTTATTGTTATTGTTGTTTTTGTTGTCGTTGTTTAGTAGGCCCGGGCTGGATTCAAACCCGCCAGCCCTGGTGCATGTGGCCAGTGCTCTAACCACTGAGCACAGGCACCGATTATCTCATTTTCTTTACCCAATTTTCTATTCTTCCCTATGACAATTTTGTTTCCACTACAGCTGCTTTTATCAACAAAACTCCCTGACCTCACTAAATCCAGTCATCTTTCTCCACCTCCCACTCTCTCCAGGGCACAGCAGGACATGGTGGTCCTGAGTCACTTGGAACCATGTTCGCTCTAGGCCGTCAGGACGTGACTGATCTGGGTCTTGTCCATGAACTCTCTTCTCTGTCTCGGATTCTTCGCTGGTTCCTCTTCCTTCCCCTGCCCTCTATCTATCTGGAGGGTCTCAGTGTTTACTCCTGGTTCTCTTTTCTTATCTAAACTCAGTTTCATGGCTTTGAAAACCATATACCATCTGGCACTTACTATTTATTTCTTCCCTGAGATCTGGGGTCTTCTATCCAACTCTCTACTTGCTAGCTTAATTTGGGAATCTTACAACCATCTTTAGCTTTACATTTTCACCCAAATTCCTAATATTACCTGCCTCCAAAAACCCACTGTTCTTCTCACGACTTTTCCTATTTCAATAGAAAGTAAATAGGTTTATCCAAATTCTCAAGCCTGGAGAACTTCCTTAACTGCATTTACTTGATCTTGATCTATAGATGCAAAACTCCAGCAGACGCTGTGTCTTTATATTGACATACATTGACATGTAGCCAAAAGGCAACGGGAAAAGTGCTCACACCTAGAGAAGGAACAAAGCACAGGATCCTGGGGCTCCACTCTTCCCTATGGACATGGCAGCCTAGGATGTATGAGGGCTCCTGCCGTGCAGGCCTCTGAGTGATACAGGAGCTGCATGGAGATTGTGTGGCAGCTTTGCTGCAGAGAGAAGGAACTGCTGACTTCTGACCCCTGGAGGTTGCAGCTGGGGATATTCTGAGCTCCCAGCCCCAGAGCGCTGTGTCTACCAGAGGTGGCGGGGGAGTGTCAACACCTTTGCAGCTGCCTCTCAACTGCCCCTACCAGCTGCAAGTAGGACGGGGGTCCTCCAGCACCCCATGGCCAGGGGACCCAAAGAAAATAATCAATACACTGTGAATGCATGTTGAATTTTGCTTCTTCCCATTGCATCATGCTGTACTTTTTAAGGTCCTTCCCCTCTATACCCTGAGTTATTGAAGAATTACTACTTCTGCCTTCCAGGAAAGAATCCTGCCTGCCTGAGTTTTTACTTTCCCATCCCCAATTCACATGAATCTTGTCACTTAAAAGTCCTTACAACTTTCGAAACAAAAATTGCTCTGAGTACTTTTAAAACCCTTGCTCCCATAGAAAAGTGTTAGCAGGAACCAAGGCATTTAGTTATTGTTGATAGGCGCTTGTGAACCATCGCCAAGCGTAATCACTGCGCTTATAATAAATTACATTGTAAAATGTTTTATAATCTATTTAATCTTAATTTGTACTAAATGAATAACACATTAATCTTCTACTGGGCAATAAATGGTAAACATAAGTTTATAAGATTAATCCCATAAATGAATGAGTACATGTGTTTCAAAGAAAGGCACAGTTGTTTTCATAGCTTCTCACTTTACCAGTCCATCTTTTCCCTTGCCTAGTGTTTTTTGTTCTTTTGATCATTTCTCTTACCTTAATTTATATTGCAATAGTGTATTCCATCTCCCATAGTATATGCTCTTCAGGTACTAACTTCAAAGAAAAACAAAATTGAATTTACCCTTGAAATCATTTTTCATATGCATAATGCGGTATCTATTTTATTCATATTAGGTTAGATAGTAGGCGATTGCTCTGAGTGGCTGATTGCCTTATTCCTGCTATTCCAGCAATATTTGAAGACAAATGCCCTGAACAAATGGAGTCAAACTTTATCTGCTGAAATTTGCAGCTTATTTAATGGCTCATGAGAACACACACGTACGCACGCACTCCAGACCCACCGGGTTGAAGAGAAAAGCATTTTTCCCATTAAAGCATCCTTATGTATTCTGATGGTGATTACATAGAGGTCATTTTTCAAAATGCCAAGTGATTTCTTATCAGAGAAAATGACACAAGATGTGCCCTGCCTTACATGCCTTAGAATCACAAAGTGAGTCACTGAAGTAAACGAAAAAGGGAAAGATTTGGGAGCAGTTTAGCCCCTGTCTTAAATCCTGCCTTGAAGAGATATTCAACTATCCAGAGCACTATATACACTAAATATATAGCCCTAAATATACACACAATAATTGGTACTTTCTCCAATTTACGTTATTATTAAGTCAGTGATTTGACATTGTGTATGAAATTGTCCACACAAGGCGAAAGGACAAATGTTGTGTGGTCAAATTCAACATTAGCCCATCTCAAAGTGTAATTACAGCATTAAAAACTCATGATTAATACGGCCATTTATGTTCATAATAACATCTGTAAATCTAGCTACGTTCATCTTATATTAGTAACAGTGCTGTCTCATATAGCAATGAATAATACTAGTAAAAATGTTAAAGCAAATTGAAATGTTTATTTCCTATTATTTGAATGACTATCTATAGAGTTGGAAAATAAATGGTCAAAATAAAAAAGGTATCTAAGATTTAAAAATAAGGTTGACTCTAATTTTTTAGATCATTTTAATTAGTTCTTAAATAGAATCCTAACCAGATAGCATACCTTTTTTTTTTTACTGTGGTTTTCCAAATACTCTTGCACTGATTGTTTGTAAATACCATGTGGCAAAGGCCATTTTTCAATGGAAAGTTTATGTGTTTGATCTGTGTTAACGCTGAGAAGCTGGGCTTTAATTTTAAAAGTCATTCCTTAAGCCAGGCATCCTCAAACTTTTTAAACAGGGGGCCAATTCACTGTCCCTCAGACCATTGGAGGGCCAGACTATAGTTTAAAAAAAACTATGAACAAATTCCTATGCACACTGCACATATCTTATTTTGAAGTAAAAAACAAAACAGGAAAAAATACAATTCACACCGCTTCATGAGACCCATGGGCCGCAGTTTGAGGATGCCTGCCTTAAGCTATCAACTGAATGTTTCTGCTTTGTTTTGTTTTGTAACATAAATAAGAGCAAAGTCATCACTGGGATTTTAATTATTATCCTTAGAAACCACTGACCTCTAGCTCAGAAAGTTGTATTTAAAACTACAGATGAGGAAGTTTAAAGTAAAATGGTAAACTTCAGCCATGACCCAAACTGGCAGATAAAAATAAAAATTTTGTCAGGCAGTACGATGTTTTTAATAGTAGTTACAATCTTTTTTTTATTTTCTTTTTCTTTGGAGTTTTTGGCAGGGGCAGGGTTTGAACCCGCCACCTCCGGTATATGGGGCCAGCACCCCACTCCTCTGAGCCACAGGCACTACCCTCATTTTTGTTTTTTTCATGGTGCAAGGATGCAATGAATGGGTTCTAAAAGTATCTGTGGTTAGAAGCATTGTTTCATTTATGAACTAATTCACTCACTTTTTTTAACTTTCAGTCTTCCTTACCTATTTACTCTTCAATATCACGTGGTATAGTTTACTCCAGACTCAGAGCTTTCCCTCAAATTATTTCATAATTAAAATGCAAAACACCCATAATACAAAATAACACACCCATATTATTGCTAATTCAGATCTCACTTATGCATTTATTAAAGACATAACAAACCAAGCATAAAAATGTTTTTTAAAAGAGAAAAGAAATAATTTCATCAGGATTTTCTCTGTCCGTGGTTTGACCTGAAAGTTTATTTTCTTTAACGGATTTAGAAAAAAACAAAACAAAACAAAACACTGTCTTGAGGAGAAGGACATTTGTGTGCTTTGAGTTAATTGGCTTAGATGCTTGCTAACCAGATAATCTAATCAAGCAAAGTCTCTTGAATTTGAATTTTTTCATCTATAGAGCTATTATATATTGAAATACTACATTTTTTGCAGTATTTTTTTTAATGTAGTGCAATAATATGAAATTCTTGGCCCAACATCTGGTACGTAGTAGGCTCTGTGTGTTCAGGAAGCAGATCAGTTCTGTTGATCTATCTACTACCCTTGAACTTAAGATAATATTTAGCACATAGCAGAGTCTCAATTGTATTTGGTAATTGAGTTGATGAAGACTCTAATAAAATCTGCTTCCTATTTTTGACGTCTAATCACCAGTTGCGGATATAAAGACACAGAATTGGGGATGAAGATAAATCGATAAAAATGGTAGAAAAGCCATCACTTAGAAATATAGAGAATAAATATCTATTAAAGTATTTGAATATTTGTTTGGAGAATATACATTTACAGAAAAATTCTATCCTTATACACTATATTTATATGTTATAAAAAATAGTAATTTTCTGTCCCTTTAAAATTTTGACTACCAAAAGTTCTAGAACATATGGGGGAAAAGTAATGTTATGTTATTCATTTTAAGTATGTATGTGCTAACAAAATGCTATTGCTGAAACATGCTTCTCCACTGATTTTCACTCCTATCCAGCTACTGTGTAACAGCGGCAGAGACAAACCTAGACTCAAAAAAACAACAAAACAAAACACATAATTTGGAAAGGGGAAATAGAAATGTGCATTAAAAGCAATAATCCGTCACACAATATGTGTAAAATAAATACATCTTTCATGGTTGGGGAAGATCCACCTTTCAAACAATACTCCTTTGCAGACACTTAAAATATCAAAGGAAACAGGGGATCACAAGAAGCAGCCTGTGCTCACCCTGTAGTCATCCACAGGCCTTTTGCACTTTCCTTAAAAACAGTTAATGAAGAAAAACCTGAAAAAAAAAAAATCCAGCAATACCCACAGTCATGAATTCAGAAATCAGTTGTATTTAATCAAAAAAATCTGACAAGCTGTGCTTAATATTTAACCCATGATGATCTCCACTCACCGCACCCCACTGCATCTCCACTGGCTCACAGTGAGAGCTTTTCAGGGAAGGATGTATTTGTGGAGTGAAGCTGATATACTTTGCAAAGATTCTTCGGGATAGTCATTTAAATGCTTGCCCTATTTAGGATTTTGCTGCAACTTGAGCTTGTGGATACTGCTATGAACTAAATAAATAAATATGTGTGCCCTGCCAAAGATAATATGTTGAAATCCTAACTCCTAAAATGATGGTTTCAAAAGGTGGGGATGTTAGTATACAATTTAGTTATGAAGTTAGAGCCCTTCCATGAATGGAATTAGTGCCCTTATAAAAGGTGTCCTATGGAGCCCTCTTGCCTCCTTGTCCACCATGTAAGGACACAGTAAGAAGACAGCTTCATAAAGCAGAGGTGCGCCCTCTCCAGACACTGAATTTTCTGGTTCCTTGAACTTGGACTTCCCAGCTTCTAGGACTGTGAGAAATGTTTATTGTTTAAGCTGCCCAGCCTATGGTACATTATATGTTATATTGTAGCCCACACTAACTAAAACAGATGCTAGTTATCCCCATTTTGTATTAGATCATGTAAAAAGCCTAATTTCCATTCCTGTTCAAATAGCTCCAGAAATTGTGACCATCCCTTCCAAAACAAACAAAATAAACCTGATCCTTTCAGTCTACCTAGTATTTCTAAAGAAACGTTTAAAAATGAGGGATATTTCTTTGAAGTTAACTTTCTTCTGTTTCAGAATTGAACTGCTCTTTAAATCATGTGTCTGTTGTTTATTGTCACTGAAAACAAATGGACTCCTTTTGCCAGAGATGGAACCGGGGCCCAGAGAGACTTCTTTCTTTGCTTTGCTTTCAATACCAATTTGCTTTAACTGCTGAACTGTTCTGCTCACCTTAAAGAACAGGGGAAGCAGGTTTTATAGACTCCGGCTATCCTTTATGCACATTTACAGACACAATTTAAGATGCAACTAGAAATCCCACACTTTGGAAAATAACTTAGATTTACAGAATTTGGCTATTTATAACTCTTTCGACTCCTGGCTATAACAATGTATAGCATCAGACCAATTGTCCATACCCCAGCTGAAACTCAGTCTTGCCTGTGGAAGAACATTCTATGTCAATATGAAAAATTGTTGCTGAAAGGAAATATTTTTCTGCCAAGACATTTCTATGTGTTTTTGCTTCCTCTATGACATTCTGGATATTGTATTTAAAGACATTCTTTTTCTTTCTCTTACTTGAGATTTATCTATATCTCAGTGAAATCACTTTTAGTTAAGGGCACTTACAGAGATTTATAAGGTTAATGATTTTTGATGACGTAGACATTGTATTTAGTTTCTAAAATTCATTGTCTCTGTGAATAAAGTGTATTAATTCAAGTCAAACTGTTAAAACATCCTGATATTTATATCAGATAACACATCAGAATGAATTCTGAATATTTTTAAATAAGAATGTATATTGACATTTTGCATTCTATAGTTAAAGGTATCCTGTTTGGTTTTAGAGCAAAGTGAAACATACTCTTTGATACGTTGAGCACAAATGGAATTCTAAATTCACACCAAAGCCATACGTGTTGTGGTTATAGTTAAACAAAAATCCTCAATGATATTACATTAAAATTTGTGTACTCTTCAAGATTGATTTTAGGGTTATAATATGCAAAACATATTTTTGAGTGCGATAAAAGTTCTATTTTATTGCAACCTTACAGTTTTCAAAATGTGCTTGCTCTCTGGAGACCAAATTCACTTTTCAACAATGAAGAGTTGATAGTAAAAATGAAAATAACTGGGAAAATTGATGGCATTGGTTCCTATGGAACTGACAAAGATTCTCCCATGGCCAAAGTCCATTCAGACTCCCCTAAGCTGCCTTCTCCACCAAGCCTTAACCTTACAGACTTGAACAAAGGATAACAGTTTCTGACACCTCAAGGCCACATCCCTAAGATGATCCTACTCCTTCCTAAAATAGCTGCCCAAGAAAACTCAAAGCTGCCAAAAATTTGCTATTTGTTGCAGTCAATACCTGAGAATAGGGCCTCTGTTTCCCAGTCTCTGTGGGATGATAAAATCTTAACATCATACTCACCAGTTCACAGATGCAGCTGGCCTAGTCACACTTACCCTGTTTCCCCAAAAATAAGACAGTGTCTTATTTTAAGGTGTGCTCCCAAAGATGCGCTAGGTCTTATTTTCAGGGGACATCTTATCGTTCCTGTAAGTAGGTCTTATTTTCGGGGAAACAGGGTACATTGACTAGCCCTTAGTAATTATCCACATCCTTTACGCTACTGAGCTCAGCCACACACCTCTCTCCCTATCCACTCCTTCATTCTCCCTCTAAAATTTCCCATCATGCTGTACAATTAAGAATTGAATTCCGTTCACAAGGGACTCTTTTCCTTATTGCAATAATTACTACTGATCAAAGTCTTTTTTTTCACCACTTTGACTCGTGTCAATGCTTTATGAACACTTTCTTCATGAAGGATCCCACACAAGAGGAGAAATGAGCCAAATAACTATCCACAAGAAGAGTAATTGCAAATACTGACCGCATCTAGTGGTGCTACAAAACCGTGGCACCGCTTTTGGATTTACTATTTCTAGCCTTGGCAATCCATTTTCCATTCCCTTTCTTCTCTGTCTCATTATTCACAGTTTTTCAAAATGTACAGCATCATTTTTTATTTCAGTTTTTGGCTGGGGCCAGGTTTGAACCCATCACCTTTATTCTATGGGGCCGGCACCCTACTCACTGAGCCACAGGCACCACCCCTCATTTTTTTGTTTCAAATGAAGCCTTTCTTAACTTCCTTGTTCAGGTCTTAAGTTTAAGTCTTCTCTCCATTTTGAGTTGATTTTTGTAAATGATGTGAGTTGTATTGCTTATTGATGACCTACAGACGGATATCAGCTTTTTCTGAGACTGTTTACGAAAGAGACTCTTCTTTCGCCATCTTTGTGTGTTTTTGGAACCTTTGTCAAAAGCCAGTTGAATTTAAATACTTATTTTTGGACTTTCTATCCCATTCCAAGAGTTAATGTGTCTTTTTTCATGCCAGCTATGCTGTTTTAATTACAATAGCTTAGTAATATATTTTGCAATCAAGGAGTGTGAGGCCTCCGGCTTTGTTCTGTATGCTTTGGCTATTCACAGTCTTTTGTGGTTCTGTATAAATTTTAGGATTGTTTTTCTATCTATGTGAAAAATAACATTGGAATTTTTATAGGAAATGCATTGAATCTTTAGATTACTGTTGGCAGTTATAGGCATTTTAACTATATAAACACCCTTCCAATCCATGAACATGGGATATATTTTTATTTGTGTCTTCAGTTTCTTTCATCAATGCTTTGCAGACTCCAGGGTATGGAGCTTTTGCCTCCTTCATTAAATTTACTCCAAAGTATTTTTTCATGCAAATTGAATTATTCTATTTTCAGATACTTCGTTGTTGACATATTGAAGTGCTACTAATTTGTGTCTGTTAATTTTGTAGCCTACAACTTTACTTGTTACTTCTAACACTTCTCTGGTGGAGTCTTCAGCATTTTCTATATACAAGATCATGTCATCTTGAAACAAACAATTTCACTTTTTCCCTTCATCTTAGGAGGCCTTTTCTCTGTTTTTCTTGCCTAATAGCTCTGGCTAGAACTTCAACTACTTAAGTTGAAGTGGTGAAAGTAGACATCCTTGTCATGTTTCTGATGTTAGAGGAAAAGTTTTCAACTTTTCACCTGAGCATGACATTAGCTACGGGCTTGTCATCTATAGCCTTTGCTGTATTAGGGTACATTCTTCCTATACCTACTTTTTGAGAGTTTTAATCAGGAGCAGATGTTGAATGTTGTCAAATACATCTTCTGTATCTACTCAGATGATCATGTGGGTTTTGTCTTTTGTTTCCTTCATATGGTGTTTCCCATTTACTGATTTCCATATGTTGATCCATCCTTACACCTCTGACATGAATCCCACTTGATTATGGTGGATGATCTTTTTAATGTGCTGTTGAATTTGGTTTGCTAGTATTTTGCTTAAAACCTATCTATGTCCATAACAGTGATATTGATCTGTAGTTTTGTTTTATTACAGTGTTCTAGTCTGGCTTTGGTATCAGGATAATGGTGGACTCATAAAATGAATTTGAAAGTATTGACTCCTTTTTTAATTTTTGAAGAGTTTGAGAAGGATTGGTATTAGCTCTTTTTTAAAACTTTGGCAGATTTTAGCAGCAAAACCACCAGGTCCTGGGCTTTTCTTTGATGGGAGACATTACTGATTCTCTCTTCTTATTATTGGTCCATTTTCATATTTTCTATTTCTTTTTTATTCAGTCTTGGTAAACTGCATATTTTTTTAGGAACCAATGTTTCTTCCAGGTTATTCAACTTAAATAGTTTTCACAGTAGTATCTTATAATCTTTTGTATTTCTGTAGTAACAGTTGTAACATCTCTCATTTCTAATTTTGAGACTTTTTATCCTTTGTTAGTCTAGCTAAAGTCTCATCAATTTTGTTTTTATTAAAAATCAACTTTTAGTCTTGTTAAATCTTTTCTATTGTTTTTCTAATTCATGTCTTGTTTCTGCTCTGACTTTTGTTATTTCCTTCCTTCTCCTAAGTCTGGGCTTACTTTTTCTTTTTCTAGTTCCTTGAGGTGTCATCTTAGATTTGAGATCTTTCGTCCTTGTTGAAGTAGGTTATTTATTGCTATCAACTTCCCTGTCAGGATTGCTTTTGCTGAAGCTCATATGTTTTGGTATGTTGTGTTTTTATTTCCTGTTATCTCATTTTTTTTGAATTTTTTTCTTATTTTTAGACTTGCCTTTCAAATTCCTTTCTGACCCAGTTGTTGTGCAAGAACATGGTGCTTAATGTGCACATTTATGAGTTTTACAAAATTTCTCTATTGATTTTCATGATCATGCTATTATGATCAGGAAAAACACTAAATGTCATTTAAATCCTTTCAAATTTGTTAAGACTTATTTTGTGGCCTAATATAACGTTCTGTTCTGGAGAATATTTTATGTGCATTTGAGATGAATATGTATTCTGTTGCTGATAGATGGAATGTTTTGTGAATATCTGTTAGGTCCATTTGATCTAAATAGTAGTTCAAATTCAATTATTTCCTTATTGATTTTCATTCTAGATGATCTAATGTTGACAGCAGGGTATGAAAGTTCCCAACTATTACTGTATTGCATTCTGTCTCTCCCATTAGATCTGTTAATATTTGTTT
Organism: Nycticebus coucang; assembly: GCF_027406575.1. NCBI lineage: Eukaryota > Metazoa > Chordata > Mammalia > Primates > Lorisidae > Nycticebus > Nycticebus coucang. The sequence continues at coordinate 18,011,287 of NC_069803.1, forward strand.
TATATATCTCGGTGCTCTAATGTTTGGAGCATATATGCTATATATGCACGTGCACATCGGTATTGTGTGTGTGTATACAAACCATTATAACGTCTTGATGAACTAACCCCTTCATCAAAATATAATGAACTTTGTCTTTTTTCACAGTTTTTTGTTTTCATTGCATAGAATATATTTTTCCATCTCTGTACTATCAGTTGTTGTTTTTCCTTAGAGGTATAGTGAGTCTATAGGCAACACATAGATTTTACTTTTTACATCATTTTGCTTGAATAATTGTGTTCATTTACAAAGTAATTATTGATAGGTAATTATTGCCTTTTTGTTTATTTCTTCCTGGTGGATTTGTATATCCTTTGTTTCTCCAGAGCAGTTCTTTAAACCCAATGACTTATTTCTATGAGAATTCTAGCTTTGAACTAGTCAAGACTCACCATTGCCTTCTGGTTTTATAAAGGTCCCCTTAATCACCTTGTTCAAGTAAGTTTGGAAAGGGCTAGACAGAGACTTCAGAGTCAATATTGATTTGTATATTAATGTTTCCTTTTTTGGAATTCCCCACTGCCAAACAATAGTTAAGTGTATGTTCAGGGCATGAGTTCTCTCTTTAAAAAGACAACCCAATGATAGTAACATGGAGAGTAGTAATCTGCCTCTTAAAAAATAACAATTAAAATGCAGTTCTGGGTCTGTGTTAATTATCTTTAGATGTGAGAGCTCAGTACCTTTCAAACCAAATAGTATACTGTACCCTTTTATCAATAGAATATATGTAAAACATGTTTCACATGCAAATGTTATGCAAAATTATAGGTTACTACTATTCTCTTCTTCTCCTTTCCAGTTATTATCAAAAAATAGACTTTTATAAACCAGAGACCCCTCCTGTAAAACATGGCCCTTCCCAAACAAATGGAGACAAGAAATGCAGAAAATTAGAAATGACTTTCAATTTATGTGTTATAGCATAGGGATACAGGTTTAGAATTGTTACATAAAGCAAATATTTTTTGTTCAAAATTTGATATGTCCGAGTCAAACTAGAAAGTGACCTAAAGGTTCTGATTCAGACAATATGAGAGTAAGTAATGGTAAATCACTATTTTTGACAAGCTCCCAGTAACATTGAAGGATTTTTACAACCTAGGAAGCAGTAGTGTAGACCTTGGAGATTTCAGATACTACTACTAAAGGGGTTCATGGAGGTATGAACAGCTGCCAAGGATGAAGGTTGATTGATGAGTAAGAGCAAATGTATTTTAGATGGAGCTTGAGAAAAAGTAGAGTCTGAGTCAGTGGAAGGAATGATGAAGTCAAAGAAAAAAATTATTCATGACACTTGAAAAGGGGTAAGGAAGAGTTTATTGAGAAGGAACTATTGCAATGGGAGGTTTGCAACAGGAGAGAGAGATATTGGGCTGGACACAGAATACAAAAAGGGCAAGTGGAAACTTATAACTAAGGAGCAGGGAAGGTGGGGATTGACGGATGAAACATTAATAAAAGACATCCTGGAAGAATGTCCCACATTACAAAATCTCAAAGCTGCAGAGGCTGGCATGGATGTGGAGAGAAGGGAACACTTCTACACTGCTGGTGGGACTGCAAACTAATACAACCTTTTAGGAAGGAAATATGGAGAATCCTCAAAGAACTCAAACTAGAACTCCCATTTGATCCTGTAATCTCATTACTGGGCATCTACCCAGAAGAAAAAAAAATCATTTTATCATAAAGGACATTTGCACTGGACTGTTTATCTCAGTTCAATTTACAATCACCAGAATGTGGAAACAGCCTAAATGCCCACTAACCCAGGAATGGATTAATAAGCTGTGGTATATGTATACCATGGACTACTATACAGCCACTAAAAAGATGGAGACTTTATATCTTTTGTATTAAACCGGATGGAAGTGGAACGTTATTCTTAGTAAAGCATCACAAGAATGGAGAGGCAAGAATTCTATGTACTCAATTCTGACATGAGGACAATTGACAACCTAGTACAGGGTGGGGGTTGGGGGAAGAGGTTCCGGGAGAGGAAAGGAGGGAGGGAGGTGGGGGGGTTACAGTGCGTGACACACCTCTTATGGATGGATCACAATTATAAGAGGGACTTTACCTAACAAACGCAATCAGTGTAACCTGGTTTTCTATATTCTCAATGAATCCCAAACAATAAGAAAAAAAAAAAAAGAAGAAGAAAGACAGCTAGGGTATTCTTGCAAAAGTGATTCAAAAGGATTCTGGCTGAAGACAGGCCAGAGTGATCAGATATCACCTGGGGGAGACTGGGGAGTGAGGGGGTGAACGTATTTTGAGGGTGATCAGTTATCAAGAGTGGGGGATTTTCATTAAACTGAGGATTCTTGCTGAAACTAGACTCTTACAGAAGAGGAATACAGAAGCCCCCAAGTCATACCTCCTTGAGAATAGGGCAAAAGAGAGCTTGAGTAGAGCTTGGTCAAGAAAAGAAACTTTGCCAATAAAATAACTTAAACAAAGCCATCTGACTCCAGAGCATAAAACCTTCAAGTAGAACTTGCCATTAAAAATAATAGTTCCTACAACTTCATCAAGGGTTATTATTTTCTCAAAAGTCACTCAAATTGTGCTTGACTGTGAAACAAAGTTCATAAGTAATCATCTACTTTTACTACTTTAAAAATTAATCATATCATATAACAGATCTGTCAATCTGAGGTTATCAGTAAAAAATAAAAAGTCCTCTGTAGATAAATGGCTCCACTGTAAGAAAATCTAGTAGAAGCTGACTTATCTGATGTCCTCAAGACCCAGATAAGGGTCTGATTAACTGATAGGTTAATGGGAAAACTGTTTAATGGGAAGTCATAAAAGGTAACAGATAAAAATGCAGTCACGCATAACCTAAATATTTCATTTTCATCAACAATATGTCAGCTTCCAATCATATATAACATTTTTATATGAAGAGGCAGGTCCTTTCTATTTGAGTCCTGAGTTTTCTTTTTTGCACGCACCAGAGTCACTTGGAGTGCAAAACCTTCTAGATTTCCATGATTGCTTCAAAATTTTATAGTTATTTTAGATAAATCTGACCTTGAGATTTTTTTATTGATTAGTATTTTTCATAGTCATATTTCAATGGTTTCTACAATATTTTATATTAAGTTGAAATATTATAGTAAAAAGTATATTTAGAAGGAATACATTTGTGAATTTAAAAACTGGTTCTTCAGAAGAAAAGACTCGTTTAGCAAGAACGCAAGTATATAACTACCAGAAAATAATATGAATTTTTAGGGAGAATTGAACAGCAGAGTCAGTAAGTTTTATGGAGAAAATAGACCACATTCATAGTGAGTTATTACATAAAGGTTTGTTGAGAAAGCTTCTGCTTTAGCAATAAAAACAGCCAACATCTACACTGAGCTCTTTACACAGGTGACCCTTGAACATGTGTTTGAACTGCCCAGGTGCACTAATAAATGAATTTTCTTCTGCCTCAGCCACCCCTGAGACAGCAGCACCAACCTCTCCTTATCCTTCTCTTCAGCCTACTGAACATGAAAGTGATAAGGGTCAATTCCAACTTAATGAATAGTAAATATATTTTCTCTCCCTTATGATTTCCTTAGTAATATTTTCTTTGCTCTAGTTTGTTATAAGGCAGCATATAATACATACAGCATGCAAATAATGTGTTAAACTATCACATAGGGGTTCAGGTAGTACAGTAGATGTCTTTCACAGGGTTACCTTGAGGAGTAAAAGAAAATGTAGTTGACTGTTGAACAAGGTGGGAATGTAGGATGGAGACCCTCGGTACAAAAAATTACCATGTGACTTTTGACTTCCTGCATAATCCCTATTTTATAGATGCATAAATAATGTACAGAGACATTAAGGAATTTTCCTGATATTAAGTGTAGAGTTAATGAATTTAAAATGATATTGTCAGGTGGCACCTGTGGCTCAAAGGAGTAGGGCGCTGGCCCCATATGCTGGAGGTGGCAAGTTCAAGGCCAGCCCCAGCCAAAAACTGCAAAATAAATAAATAAAATGAAATGATATTGTCTCACTGCTAAGGTGGCAAAATAAGAGACAGACAACAAGAAGTTAGCCTATGAAGCTTTACTGATCTATGCAGAAAATATTCTTTTAAAAAACACATTTTTTAAAATTTATTTTTACATAAACTCTTTGACAGTTGTGTGTTTTTAAACTTTAGTTTTTTCTGGTTATTAAAGTAACATTTCATCATATAAAAGGAACCAATACAGAGAAACTTAAAAATAAAATTATCACCTGAAATGCTATGGCCTGTGGTACATACTATCAGGGTCACAGTAGCTCCTGTACACATCAGCTTTAACACCTGAGAAGGGACAGGCCTTCCCAACTCCAGGTGATCAGTCCAGGGAAAGGCTATGATTGGTCTATTTTCAGCCAGACGCTAACATACGTAACAATCAACTACAGTGCCAGGTAGAGATTACTGATTGGCTCAATTTGCATAAGGTACCAATATCTAGTCAAATCACCAAAATTTAAAAAATCATATTCAGATTACTGAAGCAGGTAGTAGCGGATAGAATTGCCAAAATCGATGTAGTACTGATTTATTTATATATAAATATCTACCAGAAATAGATATGGTACTGATTTCATACACACACATCTATACATACATAAATATGTACACAGACACACATACACAGCTCTATCATGAAAGGAATTCTTTATAGACATGACTTGGCAAAAGCAGTACTTGAGATAGATCTAGAATGGTTAAAATATTTGAGAGAAGGTTTTCTGGGAAAATGTATACCAGGAGAAAGGTTCATGCTTGCTATGCTATAGAATGCATTTGTTAAATGTCTACTAGTAGAGTTGGGGGGAAAGGGAGTTGTATTTGTATAATGGGGGGAAAGAATCAAAATTGAAATGGTGAATTAAAACAAGATCATGTTGAAAGATTCAGCATATGTTCATATTTTCTCCTAGAACTTTAAGAATTTAGCTTTTTGGAACCATTTAAGATTTGTGATGTGATAGAACAAACAAAATAGTTTCTTATTACCCAGAAATGTTATAATGCCAATAGCAGAATCTGTCAGAAAAAGAAATGAAGGAATCTAAAAGTTGCTTTGGATTGATTTATTGCCACGTTTAAACTAGTTTTACCAGATAGAATTGTTTTTGCCTCATCAATGTGACTGAATCACTGGGCTGGAAAATAAAAATTTCTGAGTTCCATTTTTACTATGTGCCAGCTAGGAATTTGAAAAGGAAACTTGTCTGATTCCTTTTATACATATAAAAAATTAATTTTAAAAAAGCCTGACTTTCTGTAGTGATTAATGTTTCACTAACTGACCAAATCCACTGGTTAAAATAGAGCTGTAATTCACTGAAAACTTCATAAAAGATTACGCGTCAGTTTATAACTGCATTTTAACACTATATCATTTATTTTCCTTTATTTTAAGAATTATGGAAACATGGTGAATGAAGTACCACTTCAACATGTTTTAGTTTACCAAGCAATATATCATTGCTTTTGCCAATGAAGCTTAATAGAATACTTCTGAGCTCGGCAGACACCTCTTGTAAATATCTTTGATAAACTTGTTCTCCTATGCTCTGGGGGATGAAAATTCTTCTCCAAACTCCTTATATTGTGGTACATATCTACTAAGTGAATGGATAACTTTACTTTACTTAAATGATTTATTCAAAGGAGCAGTTTTACTGGGCAGAAATTCCCTCAAATCTCCATGAATCTGCCAGCGTTGCACGCATCTGAAGTCCCACTTGCTCTGAATTCAGAGCAAGATTTCTGCTTACCCTCCATCTCCAGGGTATGTGGTATAAGTAGCTATTTCACACTACTATTTATACATATTATTCTAATGTTAAAAACCAAAAAAAAAAAAAATACGTTTCTGTACCCCACCACCTCCTAAAACTTGAATTTATCTGAAGCATTTTAGTGAGTGATCCCTCCTTTCTAAACCCTGTGTATTTGCTTACCACTACAAAGTGGTAAAGGATTATAAACACTTGGACCCAAAAAAATCCCAACTTGGGCACACAAAGTGAAGGTGGAGCAGGGTCATGTTGCTTTTTACATCTTCAGTCACGGAATGCAAAACAAATCTCTCTCAACAACTTTCAGAATTTTCAACTCTTCCCTTTATGCTATAAGATAATCTCACCTATCACAAATCATCACCCTTCAGAAATACAGAAATGTACATATACGTAAATATGGTAAAAATGATAGAATGTCATTTCTGATAGGATTTTGCTTCTCTTTTAGGTGATCTCTCCTGCTCCCTTAATTTCTTGCTTGGTGGGAAGCCAGCTCTCATATTTTCAGCTGATCTCAGTTAATAGCCAGCAAAGTCCTGATGTCTACCACAGTGAACTTGGAAGTGGATCTTGTGAAGCCTGCTTGCCAATAACCAGGTGAGTCATCTTGAAACCAGATCCTCCCCAAGTTGAGCCTTGAAACATCTGTGACCCTGGCCATCAACTTGATTTCAGCCTCATGAGATACACTGAGCCACACACAGACTCCTGACATATTAGGTATGACATAATAGATGTTCATTATTTTAAGTTGCCAAGGTTGAGGAGGGTAACTTGTTACACAGCAATAGACAGCTAATGCACCTTGGTTCTCACACTAAGACCAATCACACATACAAGATGCACAGTTCCTGGGCAACAACATCAGAAACCAAAGTCTATTTCTTTAATAAAAGACTGAAAAAGCTTCAGCAGTTTTACTCAGCTGTTTTAGACCAAATAAAGACAGAATGGCATTTAAGGCAGATTACTATGTTTGTAAGTCTTAGCTCATTTGGTTTAATTGAGAGTTTAGCTAATCTTGACCATTACAAAGCAATCTTAATTGTTATGTTTTTTTGTCAATAATATTTTGGTTCATTTATTGTAAATATGCAGAGAGAGGCTAATTTTTTGAGGAGTCATGTGGTTTCTCATAATTAGATAAATAGACACCTGGAAAATAACTTGAGAATTTCTTTCTTCTAGATTTATCTAAAAGATAAGGATAAACAAATATTCATTGTAAAATTGGGGTGATCAGATATTTTAATTTGTATAGAATGATTTATACAAATACTGTAATTTATCTAGAATGATTCAGACAAATCATTGTAATATTTGGGTGATCAGATACTTTAATTTATATAGAATGATTCAGACAAATACTACACTGGGCACTTAGGACCTTTTAAAGATACTCTCTGCTCACCTAGTCATGTGTATGTGTTACAAGCGTTTGCATTGTTTTGAGAATCACTGAAGCCAAATTGACCCACCCAGCTCTTATCACAATACCCTTAGTATTTCAGCAGCTAGGCTTTCTTACAATCAAGGGCACAATCATTCCCCTGGAGACTACATCACCATAGCTGATTCTAGGAAAGTGAGTTGTTTTGAATCTGATTCATTGCCTACAATCTCTGCATTGAATCACTGTCCCATCTTGTCCCCTGTGACTTTGGGCACTAGCCTCTAACTCCTCGTTTCTTATTGTATGCCTATATTCCCTCCCATTCAAAACTTTTCAGTTTTTAAGATGCAGCATAAATGTCACAACCCTTATTTAACCTTTTAATCTCCCCTCCACACACAAAAATAATTACTGATTTCTCAGAACCCAGGGATGTTTCTAAACTACATTGTAGTATTTATAACATTTTGTCTTGTTTCACAGGTACTTAATATACGTGGTAGCTTTGGGGTGCAGAGGTTATGTCCTATACACCCCCTGAGGACAGGTAGCAATTTCTAAAACACTTTAATGTCTGTATTTGTGTAAGTGAAGTCCCTCTGCTAACTCTTTTCTGGTCTATTTTTCCCTTTACTCAGACACTGTATTTTCTTCTTTTGTTCTTCCTGATTTTTCTTTTCTAAACAATTTTGAAATTTGGGGGTAAGAACGCTTCCCTTCTTAAAGAGCTTTTCTTAAAAAGAAAAATAGAAACATTTATGAATTTGCATTTTGAGTGCATAGTAGGGAGCCATTTCACATATAATTTTGGTGCCATCTGTGATACCTTAGTTTACCTTAGTCCGTAGGTTAACGACAGATAACTGTCTTTGGTTAGTTAAGCCTAATTACTGGGCTTCATCCTGTTATTATTGCCCCAAGGCTGTCCTGAACTGTGTTATTTTCATCTGCTTAGTAACTCCCCACAAACCAGCTGATTGCCTTTCCTGCTATGTAGTAATTATGATTTCTGACTTTCCATAGGCACTAAACCTATATATTTAACAAAAATTCCCTTTTAGGACTGTGTAGACTACATATGCCTCCACCTACTCTTCTGGGTGATCTTTGAGAGCATCAATATCTTCCTTAAAAATGGGAGGTTAAGTACTGTAAGTACATACATTTTTATTAAGAATAATCGATGTGACACAAAAACATGTCAGCGCTATTTTTATCATTGGCCCATTATAAATGCCAACTGCTTTCCAACTCAGCAATTAGGTTATAAAAATTAAATCACGAATCTTACATTTTGTATCAATTTCATTCTCAGTAGGGAATATGGCAATTGGCATTAAGGCAAAATAAGAAAAAGTACACAGGGCATGGATACCACAAAGGAAGAATTTATTAACAAGCAATTATGTTTTATACTTTTGTAATATGAAACCGAAATACCATTTATAAGGAAATATGAAGTGAGAGATTTTATATGCTAGAATAAATTAGTTGAGAGGAAAGATTATGGAATCATACACACACGTTTTATATGTGTATATATACACTTATACATGTAGATTTTTTTATATATACATATATGTTTTATATATTGGAATAATTATTTAGCACAGAAATTCAGGTTTAATATATATACACATGTATACATGTATATTTATATATATACACATATCTATGTATGTATGTAAACAGGATAGCTGATACATAAATATTAAAGGAGAGAGACATATGTGTTTCTGTCCTCCAAAGAAGTTTGAAAATGAATATATTAAGTTACATAAATCTGAAGGCAAGGAAAGTGATTGATGAACCCTTAAGATTTGTTCTTGAACTATCTTCCTGCAGGTGTAATTCTACCATCCACCATCTTTGCCGGTCTAGGGCAGGCAGAGAGCATATGAATGGCGGGTATATGGGGGGATGGATAGTCCATGGAGTGTGGTGAAAAAACACAGCAACAGGGCCGAGAGCTCCATCTCCAGAGCAAATTCTTGATAGTCAATTGGGTCAATTGCAGACTCAGTTGGCGTCATGTGGACCCAGGGAGTCCATTTCTAAGATGACATGGGCTTCATTTCCCAAGGAGAGGTAGGGTGGGCCCAGGGATGCTCCCTAGTAACACTCTGTAAAACTCTCTGGTAACGGACATGCAGCAATGACAACAACCCCATTGTTTCCTTTCAGCAGTTCATCTGTACATGCCAAGCCAGAGAAACAATGTCCATTCCACCCCCAAAGCCACATTGTTAGCAGTATTGTTTAAATAGAGAACATTTTGACTGTTCCTTTTTAGTATTTTGGTCACACATTGTAGCCCTTATACCATTTTAACTGACATTCTTCAAGCATATGTCTGTCTCAGGTTAAGAGACTACAAACACTGAGGAATTGCTTATAACTAATATTTTTCCTGTTATTGATGTCTACTGTCTTCCCTACATAAACAAGGACCCAACCTTTCTGTTAAATGAATGAATAAAAGACGGCTATGAAATATAGGCATAACTATCCTTGTAGATAAATATTTATATATTTGCATACTTTACACACATTGATGTTTTCACAATTGGTAAGACGTTTGGATTTTTCTTTTTTTCTCAAATCCAATATGATCAATGTCCACATTGATTATCAACAAAAATCAATGGAGGAGATATGACTAATATTTCCATTTGTTTATATGAGTATACAAACAAAATATTTTGTTCATTTGTTTAATAAATGACAACCATCCTATACTATCAAATCTCTTACAAAATGCAGAACTGGAAAGATTCACTGTTAAATTTAAGGATCATATAAATCTGATCATTTTGAGGGCGTTGTTCCAGGTCAAGAAAAAGGACAGATAAATGGGTGGTGCCTGTGGCTCAAGGAGTAGGGCGCCGGTCCCATATGCCGAAGGTGGCAGGTTCAAACCTAGCCCCAGCCAAAAACCACAAAAAAAAATAATAACTGACCATATTCATCACCTGGGTGGTGCCTATGGCTCAAGGAGTAGGGCACCGGTCCCATATGCCAGAGGTGGCGGGTTCAAACCTAGCCCCGGCCAAAAAAAAAAAAAAAAAAGGACAGATAAATGATTAAATAAAGGTATGTCATAGGTACCAAACAATCTCAAATTTATAGACATCTGCAAATACTTTTAAAGTTTCAGACACAGTGTTTTGAATTATCTAGGAATTTTTCACTGAGTCTTTAAGTGTCTAGCATACATTGTGTATGAATTATTCAAACATACTGTTTTATAATTTGTTATAATTTTTTACATTTTGGCAATTCCTTATTATTATGAACAAATAAATAGTATTTTCTTTTCCTTTGCCTACTGAATTTCTGTGCAAAATAATTTCTTACTCTAATAATTTTTTCCCAGAGTAGTTATTATTAATGAGTTTCATTATAATGTCATGAAGCAGATATAAAACTTTTAATTTTACATACATACATATATGAGGCCAACAGTATTTATTAAAATAATATATATGGCAGAGTTATGCATTATGCAACTCGTATAAATTATTTCTACACAATAAACATGGAAAGCATAGTAGAAGAAAAACTTAAAATTTATGAAACTCTCTAAAGGACAGAGTAAAATGCAAACTAAAAGCATAGTTAATGTATTTTGAAAGTAATAAAAACTATAGCTAGACAGAATATTAAGAAAAATTTTCCATTTAGTTTTTACTGTGTCAACGAAAAACAAATTTTTCATAGTTAATTACTTTTCAGGCTTTCTAATTCAAGGGATGATTTTGAATCATAGGAAATAAATAGTATTAATTACAGAGTAAAAATGTGGTTTTTGCGTGCACAACATGCTTCAAAATCCTAATTCCTTTTTCTTGTAGTATTCATCTGTGCTCCTGCCTAGAGAAACAGTTGTCTTTATAAGACAATGCTGAGAACTCATGGATTCTTACTGATTCGTTTTGATTTTGTTCTAGAAATAACAAAAAGTAATCAGAGAAACTGAAAAGGTATGTTTGCTTCCTCCAACCTACAGAGCTTAACCTCTCATATCCCTTTTAAAAAAATTATTCTTGGCAGCACCTGTGGCTCAGTGAGTAGGGCGCCAGCCCCATATACCGAGGGTGGCAGGTTCAAACCCGGCCCTGGCTGAACTGCAACAAAAAAATAGCCGGGCGTTGTGGCGGGCGCCTGTAGTCCCAGCTACTCAGGAGGCTGAGGCAAGAGAATCGCTTAAGCCCAGGAGTTGGAGGTTGCTGTGAGCTGTGTGATGCCACGGCACTCTACCGAGGGCCATAAAGTGAGACTCTGTCTCTACAAAAAAAAAATTATTCTTTATTTTTTTTCTCAAATAAGCTTGTATTTTCTGAAGACGTCCCTGTTTCCTACTTTATTTTGCATGATTTTATGGATTCTTTGTTTTATCTATGCGTATGTCATTGTAGTTGGACTTTTTTTTTTTTTTTGCAGTTTTTGGTCAGGACTGGGTTTGAAGCCACCACCTCCGGCATGTGGGGCCAGCTCCCTACTCCTTTGAGCCACAGGGACCCCCTACAGTTGGACTTTAATTTAGCCTCCTGCTTTCTTCTTTGTAACGTCATTTATATTCCTCTTTACTATTGGTTTGCAAAACTCAAAATACAGGTCCAATTCTTTCTGCAATCTCTCACGCTCATCACACTGTGTTACTCGTAATTTGTATATACTATCTGCTGGATTCTTAATGCTATCTTTCTATTTCCAACAGAACTGATGTAGATAATATAAACTATACAAAGGATGCTGGGTAATACCAAAGAAAATGAAAGCAAAGTTCTTACTTGAGACGTTTACCTTTTTCATGGGGAACACAAATAATAAAAAGTGTTGACAATATCAATGCAAGTTTTATTTAAAATAAAAACAATGCTGTGATACTAATTACATGTTAGTGGGAAAGGCCAGGAGACTGAACCCTATTTATTCAATTATTAAAATTATAAAATACTTGTATACATTTTAAAGATTTGTAATATACAATTGAAAATATGAGTCATTATATTAACTAACTTTTCCTTGACTGTTAAAATGTGGCTATATTTATATATAGTTCATTAAATAAATATCCAAGTTGATCTAAGCATCAGAGAAACGCATGTCCATAAACCATTATCTCTGGACCTAATCATTTGAGAATCCAGCAGTCACTCCCCCAAATTAAAAAATATATATATTATCTTTTTCTAGCATTTTTGTGACCTGACACATTATAATATCTGGGATTTTTTTTCTTTCCTCATTTCAAAACTGTCTCTAATGTAGCCAAATTCTTGGAAAACCCAGCCAGCATAGGAAGAACAGAAAACAATTGTGATAGATCACCTATCAGTGGGATTTTAAATTCGACTTCCTGTTTGGAAAAATTCTCTAAATACAAATTATCTTGCCTTTGACATAAAACATATGATATGTGACTGAGGCATTTTATGAACATCTTTCCCGCATAATTGTGTTTTATATATAATGATCTCAGAACCAAAATATCATCTTTTGCAATAAAATAATGATGTCCTAACAACTAGTATACCAAGATAAGAAAATATAAATCTCAAACATCATCTATTTCTTAGGGACATATACTTATATATTAGAATTGTTTGAAAGAAAAAGAAGGGAATAGAAAAAATAAATGTGGGGTACTGAATACAACTATAATACTACAAGTAAGAATTGTGTAAAAGATTCCCAAGAATAACAAAAGAGTTCAACACCATTTGCTGATATAAAAAGTAACAAAAGTTTGGAAGCTCTGAGTCTTAATCTGTAGCATAGATGTTAGTTAGAAAAGTGCAGCAGAGTGATCAAAACAGATTTAGTAATAAAAAAAACTTTGGCTACCTATATAGTAATAAATCAAAACTACAGTGCTTCAGAATATAGTTATCTCTAATGTGCTTAGTATTTTGATTTTCCAAAATAGTTACTACAAAACATTTGATGTGCCAAGAAGCCTTTGGCAGCAGTGGTAGAAATAACACTATTTCACCACGAAGAAAAGGTCAAATAACTTAGTGAAATTGATTTAGGGAAAAAGGTCACTAAGTGACCTTAGTGACTGGTTAATTCACAGGTATAAGGGGAAGAATTGAACAAATTTCATAGGGATACAGTGTCAATAAGTTGTCACATGGCTGAGGGGGTGACACTTTTTAAAAATAGGATAAAGACTTTCAAAACATCCATCTGCATGCAATCAAATGTTTCAGATAAAGAAGTGAATTTTCTCACCTATAAAACAGGAATTATAAATCCTATCATACAGATGTTCTGAGAAGAATAATGGAATATCAGAATCTATAATATTACTTCATTTTTGTTGTTGCTCAAAATAGTTGATAGGGAAACCAACATGTACTATTTTCGAAAACATGTTTATCTTGCTAACAGATGCATAAAGTTGACTTTAAGCAAAATCAAATATTTCCATTCTATTCACAATATTAAGTTATATGAGAACTTAAACTCAGGTTGTGCTAGCCACTTTTTTTTATAAGCCTTTATATGCCTACATGAGGATTAAGATTATAACCTCATTTCTTCAACCCGTATGTCTCTGTGAATCTCTCTCACACCAGCTTTCTACTCAATTAAAGCATTAAGCATTCAAAAATTCTTTCAATCCACAAATATTTATTGATGGTCCCTTTGTGCTATGAGCTGGCAAGCAAAGCCAACTCATGAAACTTTGAGTCAAATATGAAGAGAGATTTAAACAAATAATTACAAAAATATGTGATGAGTGTAATAAAATAGCAGCAAAAAGAGCCATATGTCAAGAGGTCCATACTGTTGCCTTAAACTTTGGAGAATTTCCTGGGGCCCCACGTACCTTTATTTGACTATGTAACATGAGTGTAGAATAGTGGTTATCAACAGAGATATTATTTTCCCCAAAGTGCATTTAGAAGTGAGTGGGGCAACTTTTGGTTCTCACAGTAATAAAATAAAATCTCACAAAATAAAATCCATTTATTTTGTCATTTGGTAGGAAAATCTAGTAATAAAACTGTACCGTCAGTTGCAGAATGAATCATGATTGGAATAATCGGAATTTTATTCTTGCTAGTAGAAGTATGAATTAGTTAAACTACTTCAGAAAATTATTTGCAAGTGTCTACTAATCTAAACCTACTTATAGCCAATAAACCATCATTTCTCCTCATATGTCTCACTGAAATACAAATATAAACCATCAAAGGAATTCCCCAGCAACACCATTTATCACTGGTAAAAACTGGAAATAACCCAAAATCCTTAAAGAATAAAATGATTAAATAAATTATATTCAAACTATGAAATATTCTATGAAAATGCAATACTGCTCAAAGCAACAACATGAATTAATTTCACAAAGAAGGTATTGAGGAAAAGAAGCAAAGCAAAACATATCATTCCATCCGCAAAAAGTTCAAAAAACAGGCATAAGTAATTTATGGTGAAAGAAATTGGAATATGGTTACGTTTAGGATTTAAAACTTGGGTATGAAGGATGCTTGTAGAATGCTAGCAATGTTCTGCGCCTTGATTTTGGTAGAGGATACTTAAATATTTTCACATTATAAAAACTTTATCAAACTGTACAATTAACAGCGTCTGTATTTAACATCACATGTGCTATTCTTCAGGGTTATTTCAAGTTTATTTTAAAAGATTTCAAAGCAAAGGTACCTAAATGCCAACTAAAACTCTGATTAATCAGAAGTAATCACAAAGAGAAGAAGGTATTTTTACTCCCTAACAAAGATCTGATTGAGGGAAGGAGGGGGTGAGGGAAGGGAAGAGCAGAGAGAGGGAAGGAGAGAGGGATGGGGGAAGGGAAGAGCAGAGAGAGGGAAGGAGGGAGGGGGTTGGGGGGGTCACAGTGTGTGCCACACCTTTTGGGGCAAGACACAATTATAAGAGGGACTTTACCTAACAAATGCAATCAATGTAACCTGGTTCTTTGTACCCTCGATGAATCCCCAACAATTTAAAAAAATAATAATAATAACTTAGCTGTTTACACCACCAAGTCCATCATACTCTGTTACACAGCAATGGATAATTAAAACAAGTGTATCATATTTATTCACCATAGCAAAGAGCTATGAGCACATTAATGCCTCAAGTTCTTCCCCTACCTAGAAACAGAAGCAATTTCCTCTAGCCAAGAAGAGACTTGCTGTCACATCACATGTTACAGAGAAGACCTGGAGAGTAGTTTCTTTAAAATTGCAGTTTACATATATCCAAGTTCTCCTACATGGTTGCATGTCTCTATCTCAAGAAAAGTAACACCATCAAAGTCTACCTAGAAGCTATACTTTTAGTGTTGAAATTATTTTTAAAGTATTAAGGCATTATTTTTATCTGTTCATTTTTAAAATAATAGTACTTTTTCTTTGAATCACTTATTTTCATATATTTAATAGATAGTTTGATTATAAGCTGGATCTCTTGTTACAAATTTTCAAGTTTTGCTGTATATAAAAATGTGGCCTTCTCTTAGCCACAAATTTTACTTTTGTGTAATAAGACAGTCAAAATGCAATGGCCAAGAGAGATTCTAGAAAAACATACTTCTTGTGAAGATGAATGCACTATTATAATGGAAAAAGTCATAACTGGCAATATGATAACACCATAAATGAAAGCATTCTAGAAAAACCCACTGCAAATTTCTTCTAGAAAAATTACCTAGCAAAATTAAAGAAGACAACTGTAAATTATGTAATTATCTAGAAAGAGTTTATAATTGCTATTTTGTTGATAGCTGATTCAGCTAGCAAGGGATGGAAAGGACAGGGAAAGCATACTTATGACCCAGTAAAGAGTGAACACTTTATTGTCTATTTTTCCAAGATTACTTTAACTGAGTCAGGTACATGTCAGGAGGACACACCCTGGAGACTCTTAGAATCATCTGAAGGGTAAGGGTTGAATAGTAGAGTTCCCACTAGTTAGTGTAGACATCAGCCAGTAAAATTGAGGCTCTTAGTATAAATGTTACAGCACTTAGCCTTTCCACCTGGTAAGTCCGGATGAAATTCAAATCATGCATATATGAAAGGATCCTGATTGTCAAACTTTATACAGTTGAAGGAATTTTTAAAAATCACAAGAAGTTACCGGCGGCGCCTGTAGCTCAATGGGTAACCGGCCCCATGTACCAAGGGTGGCGGGTTCAAACCCGGCCCTGGCCAAACTGCAACAACAACAAAAAAAATAGCCGGGCGTTGTGGGGGGCACTTGTAGTCCCAGCTACCTGGGAGGCTGAGAGAAGAGAATCGCCTAAGCCCAGGAGTTGGAGGTTGCTGTGAGCTGTGAGCCACAGTACTCTACCAAGGGTGATAAAGTGAGACTCTGTCTCTAAAAAAAATAATAAATAAATAAAATAAAATAAAAATCACAGAAGTTCCAACAGGAAACTGTCGCTCATGTATAAAGCAGTGCCTGTCATCCCTTGCCTCCAATTCACCTGTACAAACATGAATCTATGTCCCTGTTGGCAGAAGCTATGAAAATAACCCAAGTGGTCTTTGATATATTTCAAGTTGGAAAAGTGAGCATGCTGCCTCAGAAAGAAGGGATGGAAGGAAATTAATGCTAGCAGATTTTTTTAAACTAACAGATTTATGCCTTTTTTTTTTATTTTCTTCTTTAAGTTGAGACTGAGAGATTTATATAGAAGAAATAAGTGACAGAGAAAATTGGGAAAATAAAGAGAAGATCAAAAAATAACCATTAGCTATAATGTATTTTAAATCTTTTATAATGCTTGTTACTCTTTCTAAAGATAAATAAAGTCACTGGATGAATCTATTATCCTATTTTTAAATTTTTATATCAAAGATTTTCCCTGGGCGGTACCTGTGGCTCAGTGGGTAGGGCGCCAGCCCCATATACCGAGGGAGGTGGGTTCGAACCCAGCCCCGGCCAAAGTGCAACAAAAAAATAGCCAGGTGTTGTGGTGGGCGCCTGTAGTCCCAGCTGCTCTGGAGGCTGAGGCAAGAGAATCACCTAAGTCGAAGAACAGGAGGTTGCTGTGAGCTGTGACACCATGGCACTGTACTGAAGGTGACAAAGTGAGACTCCGTCTCTAAAAAAAAAAAAAAAAAAAGATTTTCCCGTGTTTTCATCTTTATAACCGTAAATGTAACAATGCAAAACAACTCAACAGAAGTAGACCTCATAATTTATATTTGTTTCTTTGATTTATAAATGGCATTATGATAATACTTATACAAGACTTGGTATAATAATAAATAAGTTACCAAAATCCATTCCCAAAGAACTTACTGAATAAGGATTCTCTTCTCCACTGATTTAGGACTCTTTCTTACAATGTTTCTGGACTTTCTGTTGATCCATCCCTTTAAGTTTGCAATAGTAGCAACTCCCTTTCTCAAGGCATAGTAAAAAGGCTAATCTTGCCTCACCAATCTTAGAACAGTTTGCAGTTGTTTCCGTGATAGGTTTTTTCATATTACTGATTCGCCTTATGTGTGTAGTGAAGGCTTACATAAAACTAGTTATTCTTTTTAAGACTTACCTAAACTCATAGCAATAGTGGCCAAATTGTCAGGAATTTTATATAATTAGGAAATGTCTTCCTCACAGATTATGGTGAATTTTTAACAGCGCCTAATCTAAGGCTGGGTCAGAATTAATCTTTCATAATAATGAACTGATATTTATTGAGGGCTTACTATGGGCAGCCCAAGTACTTTTATTCTAAGTGTTTCACATGCATTATCATTTTCCCCTTAAAATAATCTTTAAATTGCCCCTCAATGACCATAAGGATACCTCAAAAGCCAAAGAACACCAGGCGCAAAGAACTAAAGGAAACCAAGAGAATTATATATATAGGAATGAAATAGACAATAGGAATAAAAAAATAGAAATTATGAAAGGAAGCAAATATAAAATTTGGAGCTGAAAAGTACAATAATTGGAATGTCCCGTAAGAAAACTGATGCTCTTGCCAAAGTCACCTGTCCCGTTAGGAGACAGAGGCAGGATCTGACCTGATACAACCTGTGCTCTGTTCAGCCTGACTCCACGTAAGAGCTTGATGGTTTTCAGGACCCTCTGCTCCAATAACCGACACTGGGCCAGTTCTGAGGCCAGAAATTTATATTATCAACAAATCCTCCTGGTAAAGCCCTGGGCCTGCAAATGACATAGTTGAAGAATCCTAGCAAAGAATTCTATTGGCTACTTAAAATATGGGGAAAGGTTTAAGCAGACCACAAATAACTAAGTGGAAGTTAGTATAAAAAGGGGATGCCATTTTACCTAAAATATCATAATAGTTTTAAAAGATACATAGTTCCATATTAGCAGAATACAGGGCTACAAACCTCTCAGACCCTGCTTTTGGTCACTAGACAGTATATACCCTACCCAGTGAAAATGCTTAGATTCATTAGCCTGAACATACTTCAGTTCAACCAATCTATTATTTAGAAATTCAGAACTATGGACCAAGGCAGATATACCTATAGCCATGTTACAAGCTTTATAAATTTTGCTGCCCTCAAATACGGACATGAATAACCAACCAAATGCTTCTGATGCAAACAATTATAAAACATAAGCACATTAACTTTTCTAGCTGTCAAATTTTAACATACAATTATAAATGTATAAAAATATTAATAGTAATAACCTGGGATGTTTCATCGTAACTAATGGTTCTTTGTGCTTGTGTATATTTCAAATTTTTTAATAGCTGGTACTTAATGATTTTTTTTTCAAAATATCATGTGGAATCAAAAAATAAGCAATGCATTTCAGTATTATCTTAATTTGAGGAATGAAAACGTAAATGTAGAAGTTTTAAGAGTAGGTAATATATTATTGGTACTTTTTTTCTTCCAGTATGTCTTTAGTAAGCACGTATTATTTTTGTAATCACAATAAAGTTATAGAACATTATGTTTTCTATAATGCCAAAAACCTGCCAAGATGCTTTTGAAAAAGAAGTATAATGTAAAAATTTGGTGGGGTTTTTTTTTTCCTCTTTGTAAATCTAAGTCTTGTTTGACAATACCAAAATCTGACACAGATTAGCCCAGGTGTCTGAATGTGAGGGTATGTTTTGTCCAGCCTGTTTATTGCTGTATTTCCTATATTTATCACACTGTTTCATTTGAAGTTATTGGCTAAATAATTCCACCCATTAGATCCAGGCCAAGAGAATGCTCAATCCATAGCAGTACCCAGCAATTCTCTCTTCACGTGATATTCCAGATTTTTCCACTTCTAGAAGAGTAAAGATTCTAAATAAAATGTTTTTTTTGTTTGTTTGGTTTTTTTCATTAACTTCAAGTATCTATTCTGTACGCATCCCACTTGCTAGGATACAGCCTTGGGAAAACTACTTAACATTATGTGGCTATATCTCTCCTTTTCAAAATGAGGTTAGTAGTACCTCATTTTTAGGGTTACTATATTAATTAGGTAAATGTTAATGTAACTAACCTATAGTTCACCTGAACATATGACAAACCAAATTGAGTTCAACCATATTATACACTTTCACAATCTATTGATTATTTTCTTTATATGACTGCGTCTTTTAAATTTTAAAGACATAATCTTGCTTCATTCACATTTTTGTCTTAAGGAGTTTAAAATAACTTGCTAATCCCTATCCCTTTTATAGGTTATTTTGGTAAATCATGCATACAGAAATCATCCAAACTGTTTTTTACACATTTTCCATTTAATGATATTCTTCTTGGCAGAAAGTGTTATAAAGATTATAAAGTGCAGTAATTTTTATTACCTAAACATGTTAAAATGCTGCGATTTGGATCCTTTAGTACATATAGTTTTCTTTGTAAAACATAATTTTAAGTAACACGCCATCTGCTCTCCTCTATTTCTAATTATAGGATTGCATATGAATTTAATAGAGGTCATATTTGAATCGGTATCATGCAAAAATAAAGATATATGTTACTGTGCTTGTTTTTTTATATAATAAATGTGATCATAATGAAAACTATTTTATCCAATGGGATAGGCAAGAATGTTTTAGGCATAAAACAAAGGAAGGAAAATATCCACAGATTTAACGACACAGAATTTAAAATTTCTACCCATGAAAATTTATCAAAAACAAAAGCACCCACTTCTGATACTATTTCAAACAGACTACTGTGAAAAGTTCTGTACATTACTACAAAATTTTAAGGTGCACTGGTAGCTCACAAAGCTTTTAAGGAGAAAGAGCCAGAGAAAGTGTGTCTCCCTCCTAAAGGTGGGAGCACTGCTTAAGTTCAGGACCAGCCTGAGCAAGAGCATGACCTATCTCTACTAAAAACATGAGTATAAGGTCAAAGTCTTATCATAAACCCCCTATGACATACATCAGGGTGTGGTGGCACGCACTGGTGTTCCCAGCTACTTGGGAGGCTGAGGCAGGAGGATCACTTGAACTCAGGAGTCTGAGGTTTCTGTGAGCTAGATTGATGCCACAGCATTCTAATCTGGGCAGCAGACTGAGACTTTGCCCTTCCCACCTCCCCTGCCAAAAAACTCAATGGAAATCAAGAAGGGGTTAAAAAGTGGAGGGGAGATGTTAAAACCCTACCTAACAGACTCAATGAACACTATCAAAGTGATGGGCACATTGCTAGCCCTGAATTAAGTATTACAAAATCTAATTACGTACCCTCTGAATAGTTGGAAATTTTAAAAAATGAACTGATGCACAGAAGTTGAAGTAAGAAGAAGAAACATCAATAAAGATAACTGAAGAGCTACAAAATTAAAATCGTCAAATTCTTAAAAAATTGTAGTTAAAAAAGGATGGTTGTTGCCAGTGGGTAGAGGATGGGGAAAGAGTTGATTGGATGCATATAAAGTTTCTGCTTTAAAAAATGAAAAAGTTCTAGAGATCAGTTACAGTTAATAATACACTGTGCATACAGTTAATACTATTGGACACATAAAAATTGCTATGATGGGGGGCAATGCCTGTGGCTCAGTGAGTAGGGCGCCAGCCCCACACGCCAGAGGAGGCAGGTTCAAACTCAGCCCCAGCCAAAAACTGCAAAAAAAAAAAAAAAAAAAAAAAAAAAAACAAGAATTGCTATGATGGTAAATTTTATAATATGTGTTTTTACCACCATAAAAATAATTATGAAGATTCTACTAAAGGTCCCAGACAGTGTAAGGCCATAAAAAGAAATAAAAGACAGAGTAATTAGAAAGAAAAAATGATTTTCATTATTTATAGATGCATAATTCTATAATACATGAATAGAAAATAATCTATAAACTGCTATACATTTAATTGATTCTTTAATTATTAGATGTAGTAAACTTTAACAAAAGTATGTGCCACCTAAAAATAAGCACAAAAAAAGTGAGACAAACTCTTTATGCCAGTAGGTTATAGAATTTTGTAGATGTTAAAGCAGACTTTAATAAATGCAGAGATATTCTGTGTGTGAAGATAAGACAGTGTAATAAATATATTAGTTCAACACAAATTAATTTATGCATTTAATACAATTCCAAGGGATAGTATAATACTTTCCTTTAGTTACTTGATATTCTAATTTGAAAATTTATTAGGACGATTCCATGGCTGACAATAACCAAGGTATGCCCCAAGTAATGTTATCAAGGTTTATTATAAAGCTGCAATAAATCTATATGGAAAATTGTTATATGTAACGTATTGTGTATTAGGGAGAAAGGAAGGACTTTCCAATAATTAATGCTGAGACAATATGTTATCCACATGAGGGAAACAATGGTAATGTAATTATCTCAAAGCTTGCATTAGAACAGGAAAGGAAAAAAGAGGTATGTGAAATAGAATTTTTTTTATAGCCTAGTAAAGGGAAGGATTCCCTAAACAAAATACAAAAAATAATTGCATTAAAATCTCCTAGGGGTGAAGGAAGTGGGAAGATACAGGTCCAAAATGCAAAGCCGTAATTATGTAGGATGAGTAAGACTAGAGATGAACAAACAGCATCAGGACAGTGGTTAATAACATCGCAGTGTAGGCTGGAAACGTGCTGAAAATAGACTTTAGGTGTGCTAACCTGCCCCAACACACACATCCACAGAGGGAACCATGTGAGATGCTGAATATATTAATTAGCCTGGCTGCAGTAACCACTTCATCACGTACCACGTACATAAACATCATGCTGTACACCTTCCTTAGTACAAGATGTTTTTGGTTTTTTGTTTTGTTTTGTTTTTTTTTTTTTTTTTTTTTTTGTGGTTTTGGCCAGGGCAGGGTTTGAACCCGCCACCTCTGGCATATGGGACCAGCGCCCTACTCCTTGAGCCACAGGCGTCACCCAGTACAAGATATTTTTTACAACACTTAAAGTTCATCCCTGTAAAGTTTTACAAGAAGTTTGTTAATTAAAGGGCAACTTTTAAAAGGGAAAACACAAACAGCAAATTAGGAAAAGGTATTTGAAAACCATGGTATCAGGCGGCACCTGTGGTTCAAAGGAGTAAGGCGCTGACCCCATATGCCGAAGGTGGCGGGTTCAAACTCAGCCCCAGCCAAAACTGCAAAAAAAAAAAGAAAAGAAAACCATGTCATTGACAAAGAATAAATGATATGCATAGACAAAGGATTCCTTCACATTGATGAATAGAAGACCACGCAACCAAAAGGTAAGGCAGGAGCTGACGGGCAGTGTCACCGCAGATGAAGCAACGTGAGAGGTCTGGAGCCACATGAGGATTTGTTCCGTGTACCACTAATTACTGAAATGCAAGTTAAAAGCAAAATGAGACACATTTTTACGTTGAACAGAACAGCAAAAATGCACAAACAAAACTGGTTAGTACCAAATACTGGAAAGAATGCGGAGCCTGGTAGGAGCCGTGACATGCAGATGTCATGTAAAATTGGGGGGCAGATGTTCTATGCAGTAATGGATTTGTACTGTCAACGTAGCTGAACTGGGTTATGGCTTCCAGCCTTGCCTTCCCGGGGGGCTCTAAGTTCATGCAGGTCACAAGAGAGATTCTGTGCAAGAACTGACACATCGAAGTGAGGCAGCACATTTTACACTTTAAAGATCCAGTCGTAACACCAGGCACTGGGTCAGCTCACACACACTGTCATTTACTGTCACTTACTGTCATATGGTACCACTCAGCCCCAAGGGCCAATACCTCCTGCATCTCCTGTGGGATTCTAATTGGCCCGTGTGCTTCTTTAACTCTGCCATTAAAGAAACCACGTTCTCCAAAGATGCTTTAATTATTAAAGTTGAAGCCCTGAGGCAGAGGGAGAAATACAAAGGTTTCAGTTTATCCCTGTGGGTTCCACCTCCTTCGTCCTCTGTCCTACTTAGTATCATCTTTGCCCTCCTGACTGTAGGCTCCAAAACCAAGCACAACACAACAGCTTTGTATAGACTTTAACCACCTCCCACAAGCGTGTAAGATCAAAGTCTTACCATAACCCTCCATGACATACATCAGAATTCTCTCTTTGATGCAAACTTGACTGTTTCAACTGATCATGATAGTGACATGGTAACACAAATTGTAGCAAGTAATGGCTTAATATTTCATTAACAATGAAAAAATACCAACGTTGCATTCTTCTTTTCATACCTTTTTAAAGACAAAACAATACATACAATTCACCTTTTGTTTAAAAATTATGTTTAATGCCTTTGTGCTCTCTTTCTGTTGAACGCAGGTCAAATTTATCATTGATAGGAAGTATAATTCTTAATAATGCTAGTTGCTCCCTCCCAGAAGAGTACATGCCCACAGCAGGGGGAAAATATCCCAAGAGTCCAGGGCAGATTTAGATGTCACCTAACAGCTGTAGAGCATTTGCGCAGAGACCAAAGGATTGATCGGAGAAACAGTATCCTGAAAGAAATCAAAGCCGGGCAGAGAATCCAATATCCAAAGGCTATATAAATTTAAATAGGAAAAAAAAAAAAAAAGAATACAGGCAACAGAAAAGGGGTTCAAGTAGGAGGAACAAGGAAAGAAAAATTACATTTTTTCATAAAGCATTTCTACTCATTAAAGATACTGCCGAAGATTTGGGGCGACCCAAGAATAGGCTGGGGTCCACGTAAATTTCAGTAACAAAACACAGATTAGTTTAACTATTTATGATGACATATGTAAACGTAATAAATCTGTTCTTCAGTATTTTGATCAATATCTTGAATACCCTAGTACCCTGATATTATGCTACAGATTGATATAAATGATCAATTTATAATGTGTAAAAACATTGGTTAGCATAATTGAGTATAATTTGAGTATCTGATTTCAATGAATTTTGAAATATTTCTAAACAAAATAAATATTATAATGACTCCTACTCCCTGTCAAAAAGAGTCATAAGACCAGAACTAATACAAAAATCTCTTGACTCAGAATTCGTATTTAAATTTATTTTTGTTTCCAAACATTCAACTATTTCCATCAAATTTTTGACTCCACATGTATTTTGCTCTAGTTTAGTGCGAAATTTTTTTTCTAAAGATTACAAAAATCAAAAGTTTGCACTGTATTTTTAATTCAATGTAGAGCTATTTGTCTTTATTGTACAATAATTTTTTATGCAGAGGGGAGTACCATTATATTTGTTCCTAATTTTAGCCAATATATGTATTTGTAATTACAAGAAACCTTAATAGCAGGTTTTATATACAAAAGCACGTAAATAAAATTTTCTCCAGGAAGAATTCAAAAAAATGTAATTTCTAATGATAAATTTTTTTATCTTTCAACTTGTAATTTCACATTCATTACTAAAACATTTGAATGTTAAAGAAAACTATTTTGCCCATTTATGTGAATGGACTTTATCAGATACTCAACTTAAGGATGGCCAGATTTAAATAAAATGAGTGTAAATCTTTCCTAGATATTTTGGAGAAAGAATTTGTTGTCACTGGGAAGTTAAGTGTTTCCTCTGGTTCTTAATTTTGCATCTAAACAATAAGAAACAAAATGTTTGCCTTCTCAAACCTTTGTGCCCGGCAGCTTCACCCAATCTCAAAAGTTCTTTAATAAAAATGTGTGGGTCCTACAAATGGATCGATGAATTATGGTATATGTACACCATGGAATATTATGCAGCCTTAAAGAAAGATGGAGACTTTATCTCTTTCATGTTTACATGGATGGAGCTGGAACATATTCTTTTTAGCAAAGTATCTCAAGAATGGAAGAAAAAGTATCCAATGTACTCAGCCCTACTATAAAACCAATTTATAGCTTTCATATAAAAGCTATAACCCAATTATAGCCTAAGAATATGGGGAAAGGGGAAAGGCAGGGGAAGGGAGGCAGGGGGTGGGTTGAGGGAGGGTAATTGGCAGGACCACACCTACGGTGCATCTTACAAGGGTACATGTGAAATTTACTAAATGTAGAATATAAATGTCTTAACACAATAACTAAGAAAATGCCATAAAGGCTATGTTAACTAGTTTGATGAAAATATTTCAAATTGTATATAAAACCAGCACATTGTACCCGATGACTGCATTAATGTACACAGCTATGATTTAATAAAAATATATGTGTGGGTCCTGGCTGTATCATAACATTAATCATATCAAATTAATGATCTGTGGCTGACAATGAAGTAGTTCTAGTATCTATCAAGAGCTCACCAGGTTTTACACTAGATCACATTCCTGGCCCATGGAGCAAAACTTCTCAAGCCTCAACTCCTGAAAAATACAAGGTTAGACAATTAAGTTCATGAAGTCCTAGAAATACTACATACCTCATGGCTAAATACCACTGAGGTCACCAGATGGCCAAGGGCAGCACTTTGAAGGTAACCATAGTAACAGGCAGCAAGGAAGCATGTGGTACTTTTTCTAGAATGACTTCACAAATTTACTTGCCCAACCTCATATTTTGACAAACAAAATATGTTCTTGTTAACAGTCTCCAAATCGGAGAGTCAGAATATCTGACACAGGACACCGAAGACCTCCAGAGTCAAGTGTACGGATCTTTGATTACCAGCATCTTAGGGCTTCTGAATAGTAATTGATCTCAAGTTACCTATCACTCGACACACTATAATGTTTCTTAGATTATGACTTCACTTCGAATGATCCTGAGGACACTGTGTTTTACAGAAATGTGTCTTTAGCTCCCTAACTCTCCTACTGAAACACCACAGAACAGGACAACTAGCTTGTTTTCATGCCTTTAAACATTGCTGTAATTCAAGAAGAATAAATGGCATAAAATGTCATAGATATTGGAGATGAATCATCCACTTAAACCCTCTTAACTTCCTACATGAGGAAATTAAAGATTCCCCCCTCAAGTCATAGATCTAAAGAGAAAATTTAAATTAATACACACAGAGATGATTGATTTCTAGCTAATATTATTGTCAGTTAGACCTATAAACATAGGATTTTATAGCAAAAATATTATCAAATGCAATCTATTTTCTGGATGACCAAACTGGGCTCCCTTGGTCATAAATTTGCTTAATGGAGTAAGATTATTCATGAAGTTTGTGAAATAGAATCATTGAAATGCAGAAAAATGTTTTCTCATGCTTCCCTGTGTAAGCAGAAAGCACTGCCTTAATCTTTATTCCTTGAGGAATTTTTCTTTTTTTCCTGGCAATCATTGTTACTTTTCTATAATTTGTGGCCCAAATAAATTATATTTATTTTAATTATAAAATAAATAATTACTCTGGCCAAATAGTAAACCCAGAGCTTTGTTTCAAAACAAAGAGCATTTTAAACCAGCAAATTTTCTAACATCAAAATAATAATGTAGTAAGCCAAAACTCACTCACTGAACCAGAATCTCTGTTCCAGATGTTCTAGGTATAGAACAAGCCAAACATCTGAAGCAGCTTTCCTTCTAGGAAGGGACACAGATCTGCCACAATCTAAATACCAAGTGAGTAGATAAATAACTACATGAGATGAGTTCAAGTATTAAAAAATACTGCGACTAAAATTCAAAACCCACTTTTGGAGTGAGACTTATTTCCAATCTGAATGATGTAACAACTAAAATAATAGCTTATTCAAAACAAGAGGCCTATAAACAGGAGTTTGGGGGAAGAAACATTTCTGCAGCAATTCATATACACTACCAAAAAGTTGCTAAGAGAACTATGCTGCTTTAGTTTCTAATTTTAAGCTCCAAGATGCTCCCAACAGTGTGAGAATGAATGAAATAAGAACAGAAACAAAAATCACTTTAATTTGAAACAATACATATTCCCTCTCTCACCCATCCTCCTTTCCTCCCTCCCTTCTCTCTCACACACACACCAGCAAACAAGCAAGATAAATCAAGGGCCTTAGTCCATTCCAACTGCCATGATCAAATACCATAAAGTGAATGACTTATAAACAACAGAAACGCATCTCTTAGTTCTAGAGTCTGGGAAATCCAAGATCAAGGTGTCACATGCTCTGTGTCTCCTGAGGGCTCACTTTCTGCTCCACTGAAAGCACTTTTTGCTGCGTCTTCATATAGCTGAATGGGCAAACAAGCTCTCTGGGGCATTTCTTTTCTTTTTTTTTGAGACATAACCTCAAGCTGTCGCCCTGGGTAGAGTGCCATGCCATCACAGCTCACAGAACCTCCAACTCCTGGGCCCAAGCAATTCTCTGGCCTCTGCCTCCCAAGTAGCTTGGACTAGAGGCACTGCCACAACGCCCGGCTATTTTTTGGTTGCAGCCAATTGTTTGGCAGGCCCAGGCTGGATTCAAACCTGCCAGCTCAGGTGTATGTGGCTGGTGCTTCAGCTACAGGCGCCAAGCCTCTCTGGGGTATTTCTTATGACAACACAACTCATGGCAAAGGCTCTGCCCTCATGATGTCTTCCCATCCTCAAAGTCCCACCTCCTAATGCCATCACCATGGGGGGAGAATTTCAACATATGTATTTAAAGGAGAACAAAAGCACCATCAGACCAGACAATTAAATGTAAAGAAAATGAAGAACCTCATACGACAAGAAATTCTACAGGAAACCCTGAGTTTTATTAAATCAGTGACTAAAAAGAATATCTAATTTCAAAGACCATATTTTTTTAATGTTATTCCTCCAGCATATTACAGGCAAAATATCTAGGCATATAGTAGCATTTTCGTGTTTCCTCATTTCTAAGGAAATTTCCTTTTCCTACTTAAATCAACAAGCTATTCAAATGTAAAGAATTTTTTTAAGTCTATTATGGAAACTCTTTTCAATAGGAAGACATCTAGGAAATAAAATATTTAAAAAGCATTGCCTCCTTTCCTAATTACTAGAGCTGGGTCCTAATTGATCTTTTTGCTTTTCGTCATTGTCTTTTCCTCCAGCTCAGCCCCCACTGCACAGTAATTCTGACATTCTCAAAGGCAGATATGACAAGGGCAAATCCTTGACGTAAAATGATTATGTGGCTCATATCCTTATAGCTACTGCACTCAAGGAATCCAGATTTATAGTAAGTTAGAAGGCCTGGCATGTTCCTTCTCCTGCTCAAGTTTCATGCTCCATTTCTTTTAACTCACTCCATGCCTTCTGAGCTTTATTTCTGCCCTTTGTCCAAGCAAACACAATTTTTTTTTAATTGCAAGGCCCTGGAGCATGCTGTGTCCCTGACCTAAAGTGCAGAGGCAAACATCACCCATTTCAACAAACAAACCAGGCATCCTTCTGTGACCAGATTAGACATTGCTCTGGCCAATGTCTGGGTTTATGTTTGTCTTACATGCCATTAAAAGACCCTATTGATTTCCTCTACTTTAATGGTTTACATTTTGATTTCCACAAATATTTATTGAGTACCTTCTCAATGAATATTATAAATGCCGCCATTGTTCTAATGGGAAAACCAGTAAAGAAAAGAGACAAAACACCTAACCCACATAGAAGTTTACATTCTAATGAGGAGAAAGAATTTAATAAAATAAAATACGAGTATCAGATATTAATAAGCCCAACAGATACTAGTTAGCGGGGAAGAGACCTGGGGTATCCTAATTTATATCAGGTGATCTGCGATTGAATGAGATTTGATATTTGAAGGAGATTAGAGGAAGCAAAGGAACAAACCACGTGAATGTCTAGAAATAAAATATTAAAAACTGAGGGGAAAGAGTATAAAAGATTAGAGGTTTTCACATTTCTGTGTTTCCAAAGGTTAGCAAGAATGTCAGTGTTAAGAGTTGAAAGAGAGAGAAGAGAACATTTGCAAATGAGACTTTGCAGCCAGGATTCTCAAATGCTGATGCTGTTGATCCAATATTTCTCTGTTGTGAGGGGCATCCCTGGATGTTGAAGGATATTTAGTAACATCCCTGGTCACTACCCATTAGATGACATTTGCATGCCCCCTGCCTGCCACTTATAGTGATCATCAGTAATCATCAAATTTCCCCTGAAGGTGTAAAATCACCCCCCAATTAAAAACTGCTGTTCTAGAAGTAGTAAAAATAAGACAATGCAAAGCCTTGTGGGCCATACTAATTTCTTTTGCCTTTTACCTTAAGTAAAATGTAAGCCACTGCTAGACACTAGGCACAGAATTGGCCTAATCTAACTTAAATTTAGAAAATCGTTCTTGTTCCTGTGTTCCAAACAGAATGGAAGATAATAGGGCAGAAACAGAGAGCACAGTGATCCAAGTAAGAGATGAGAGTTGTTCAGACCAGTATGACTGGAGTGTTGATGCTGAGAAAGGGTCAGATTCTGGAAAGTAATCAGTTTTCCCAGAACATTGTAACATGTGTGAGAAACAAAAACAGGAGGCAAGGATGACTCCAGTGTGTTCAGGCCCTAAATTCAATGTTTTAAACTAGACTGCTATGAATGGAGACAGGGCAAGCTACAGTGAAATGGGCTTTGAGAGACAGGAATTCTGTTTTGACCACGTTAACATGATGTTTCTATGAGACATCACACTGAAGATGCTGAGTTGCCAGGTGGATTCACCAACCAACCTGAATGTTTTTTTTTTTATTAAATCATAGCTGTGTACATTAATGCAGTCATGGGGTACAATGTGCTGGTTTTATATACAATTTAAAATATTTTCATCAAACTGGTTAACATAGCCTTCATGGCATTTTCTTAGTTATTGTGTTAAGACATTTATATTCTACATTTAGTAAGTTTCACATGTACCCTTTGACACATTGAGACAAGAATTTGCAGCCCTCAAAGATCTGAGGAATACAGTAGAATCCCTCAGTAACAGAATGGAACAAGCAGAAGAAAGGATCTGACATTGAAGACAAAGCTTTTGAATGCTCCCAAACTCTTAAAGAGGAAGAGAAATGGAGAACAAAATGGATCATTCTCTCCATTTCCATTGCTTTCAGGAATCCCTAAAGGCAATGAAGTGGCTTCTCAAGGCACAGAGACTCTTCTTTATGAGATCATGAAAGAGAACTTTTCGGACATGCCAAGAGATTATGAAATTCAGATAGCAGACGGTTTCAGAACTCCAGCATGACTCAACCCAAATAAGACATCCCCCAGGCACATCATAATTAACTTCACTAAAGTTATATGAAAGAGAAAATTCTGAAAGCAGCCAGACATAAGAAAACCATAACCTACAAGGGGAAGAGTATTAGAATGACTGCAGATATCTCTGCTGAAACCTCACAAATCAGAATTTTAAGGGAAGAATCATGGTAAGAGACAGATTTGAGAGTAACCAACAACTTGTTATGAATAACAAGTTGGGGGGGGGTTGAGCCCATCTAAGCCCATGAGATTATCTAAGATCACCAGGGGAAATGCATGTATTGGGAAAAGAAGAGAGGAAAAGAGTTGAGACCTGGTGTACTCCCACGTGAAGAGATAGGGAGGAAAGGAGATGACAGTAATTGGGACTAAGATGGTAAGTTACAGAGCAGCAGGGAAACAGAAGGAGTGTGATGTGAAGGGAGCCACACAATGGAACAGTCAGGAAGTAGAGACTAACCAATTCCACCAAATTCTTCTGCAAAATTAGAAGAAAACTGGGAATAGCATTGGATTTAACAAAATGAAGGTCTCTAATGTCAATACCAAGAGGATGTTTAATTGAGTAATGGGAACAGAAGCCTGAATGGAGTGAATTAAGAGAGGAGAAGCAGGGGTGGTACCTGTGGTTCAATGGAGTAGGGCACCAGCCCCATCTGCCAGAGGTGGCAGGTTCAAACCCAGCCCCAGCCAAAAACTGCAAAAAAAAAAAAAAAAACAGAGAGAGAGAAGAAGCAAATTGTATTTGACTAATTACCTGACTGCACCTTTGAATTTTTGAAAACAGAGACATTCACTGATGGCTTTTCTTTATAACTTCAAACTATACAATGATACTTGGAAAGGATTAGGCGTTACAGCAATAATTATACCCGTTATAGATATCTTATAATTATTATGGTATATTATTTAAAAATTTATGCCAGGCAGACACTGACAGCAACATTTCCAATTGTATATTAAATTCTGAGTATTTTAGAATTTTGGCAACAAAGCCAACTGAAAATTACATTTAGATCATTTTAATGGATATCACATTGTCTTAGAGAGTATGAAAGAAAGAGAAATTGCTTTCTAATACATTATAACCTAATAAGCCATTTTATAATTATTGTTCATAATAGGTACCAGAATGGACTGAGAGGCAATGGGAAAAATCTTGCAGATACTCTGAGCATTCCAGAGAATCAAGGAAAAATCAGGATTGGCAAAGGGAAAAATCTCCCACAAAACAAAAATAATTCTACAAAATGACATAAATTGGACCTGCCTTATATTAAGCAGAAACAGATTTTTTACATTGATTGGTGAACTTTGTAGAGAATTCTTAAAGTACTCACTTATATTTGTAAATTTTAAAATGTTTTCTTTGAGACATGTTTTATAATTGATACATCTCCAAGGCCCTCCTCATAAAATTATTTGAAGAGAATAGTTTCACAGAAAAGGATGTAAGTCTTGCTCATATTTTGCCAATAAAATGATGAAATACTAAAAAAAAATGATGACTTAAACATCAGGAAACCCCTGGAAATGCTGGTGGGGATGGATAGATTCTGGAAAGTAATTGGTGGGGACAGATAGAGAATAACAGAAAATGAACTATGAACTATGGGGTGAAAACAAACTAGTTATTTAGAAGAAAAGAGTAGTGAAAACAGAATACTGAAAGTGATCGATAAAGACAAACAGTGCGAGAGCAGGAAATACTTCCGATATGCTAATAATCAGAAGACATTGAAAATGAAGCAATAATTGTTAAACAAAAGGCTTACCTTTGAAAGGCTGGCCATCTGAAAATCATACATCTGGGTTGTTGAAGTAGAGGGATTAGCACGTGCAAGGGATACGACAGGGTAAATCGTGTCCCCCTGTATTCAGTAATGAAACTGAGCATAAGGTATTTACTTTGAACAATTTGGGAGTAAAATAATAAAATGGTGCCCTTGTGTATATAAAAATTGAAATGCTATAACAATTGCATAATGTCTTGGTTTCTTAGGGAATTTAGACAAGTACAGATAGATGCTTTGATTCTAAATTTGCAGCCTGTGCTAATCAGTATTTCACTGAATTGTATTGAATGTTGCAGGTAAACCAAAATGAAATCTAAGTATATTATTTATGATCCCACCTTCTTGGAAGAGCACCTCATCATGTGGACTTGAGAAAAGGTTCATATTTAAATCTCTGCACTGTCCAAGTCCATGGCTACAAAGTTAACCCCCACATCACCTACTTGCATCTCAACATGGCCATACTTATATTTACTTTTTTTTTTACTTTTTATTTCACATGCAATAACACATAATTATTTTTACTTAAAAACATTGTCCTTTGTGAAAAACATGTATTTATGCTTTAAAAAATCAATTCCTATTACTGACAACTAAAATAAGTGAAAAGTTAAGTCTAAGAAAGTAACGTGTTTGGGCAGAAAAACATTTTTTGATTAAGATAAAACTTTAAATTCTGCAGTGGCTTCAATTAATATCCTAAACAAACTCATCATTCATTCTCATCTGTACAGAGAAAAACAAGCAAGAAATTTTATAAATCAATAAATGCTTACATCAATACTTTTGGGAAAAACTATATGCTACTGGTATGTTATATCTTAACTTTCAAAGGTTCACTAGACCAACTATTTCCAATTGGTACTAATGGTGGAAGTTAAAGAATGTGCCTGTACCAGCATATTCAGTTGAGCTTATTCAGAATCACCTGTATTGAAAACAATACTCTCTCTATGCCAATAAGAGCTGTGAGGAAATGTTTCTGAACATCTTGTGTTGTCATTAGGGCTCTCCTGCCCAACATCTGGGAACGAAATTCAGGTAAGTGATGTGGTGACTACTTTGAAAATTGCATTTTGATGGCACAACTGTGCTGCGCAATTGCATTTCTTTTCCAGACGCTTCCAGAAGTGAAGATGTCCTGGTGTTTCGGTGAAGTATCATCAGTGTCATTCCCATCACTACGTTGTATTTCTAAGATTTAAGCTATTAAAGCATTGTTTACCTTACCTCTTCCATGCAGTTTCCTATCTAATATCAATGATAACTGAAGTCGCTATGTCTACAATATAACATTGACTTTATTCCCCAAAGAATTATCTTTGAGTTTTTTGAAATGATGTTTGCTAAATCCTAACCTAATATTACTTGAGTAACAACTTACTTCATAGTACATCAAAAGAATGTTCCCTTTTTATATCTGCATTTTTTTTGCCTTAAAGTAGTGTATTGTTTTCATACTTTTTTAATATGCTAGAACAATAAGAAATCGTTAAAGGCTGAATGAATTGAAATCTTCATGTGCTATATGTTTAAATAACTCCTAGATTAAAAAAAAATTTAATGTTTTTATCTGCTAATGCAAAGAAAGCAAAATAGTGTTACATTTAAGGAGCATCTATTCTGCAGCCATGAACACTCTCGATACAGGAAGGGAGCATTATTTTCTTCCTTTTGCCAAAGGTGACAAGGCTAAGTAGCTAGTATATGAAAAGTTCCAAATTCAAAGTGGAATTAATGTCCCTATGGCTTCAAAGATTGTCATTTTCCCAACATGCTGTTCTGTTTTTCATATAACCATTTAACCTTTAATATAAGGAAATTCGGGCTGCACTACCTATGTGAACTTACCCACTTAAACATGTTATCACCATCACTTTCTGAATCTGAAATTATATAATAGTGAGAGTGAAAATCTAAAGAACCCCTATAACCAGAATAGTTAATACTTGTTAAAGAAAACACCTATTAACCCTGTTTCACAGGTGAAAACATTTGTATCTTGGTGACATAATTTACTCTGGAACTATTACTCACAAGGAATGCTTGAGAAATAGTACTATTATTATAAGCATAGTAATACTAATAATGCTAATATCATATTATTTTGATGCCATTATACTAATGTTAGCAACACTGATGTTATTAGTATTAATACAATTAATACTCTACTACTAAAATTATAACAAGTAGATTGCTCTAAGTAGAAACAGAAGGTCAAACAATCTTAACTTTAGCTATATAGGTAATATGAGAAATTTCATCTGGTATTATGTGGATATGGGGAACTCAGTGGCTTTCAGGGTAAAGCAACTCAGTTTTTAATTACCTAGTAGACAAAGTAAGATATACTGTGAGGTCTGGGTCATGTATTTGTGTATACTTTCTTAAAGTAAGATATGTTAAATTCACTCAATTAAGATGACATCATGTTCTAGTCCAATTTCCACCTCTACCACCAACCCCACAAAAATGTACACACTCATACCACCTTGTTGAAGCTGCAGTATGTGGGGTGTCAGGTTAAGGCAAAACTGTGTTAGTGACATTTTTGGTTTGGGTCAGTGCATCAGGCTAGGACCAGAATATGGAATTCTAGTACATAAGATTGCCATCTTTTTTCTACTCTGTCTTACTTTCCAAGCAAGTCTAGTACATTTAAACAAAATTAGACTGGTAGAACAAATAGGAAATGGTAATCAGACAACATACACTTAATTTTTCTAAGCATTTTTCCCTAGAGCTTCCCATTCTTTTTAGCTTATGGAAAATAAAAGTGGGAACTTCCCACCCCACCCCCCCACCACCACCACATGTGGTATGAGATTAGCAGTTTTCATTTGTATTTTGAAATATGAGGTTAGAACAGGCAAAGATACTAGGTCAGTGGTAGTTTTTGGAAAGCAGACAAAATCTAAATAAAATTGGAAATACGTATTCAGCTGAGATTTCATCAGAATAATAGTAGTAAAGATACGATAGTTGATAGGAATCCATCACCTTGTGAAATAAATGAGCTTAAATGGCTTAAATGGCCATTTAGTTTATTGCTGGAGAGATTATTTCTTTGGCATTAGTTTAACTTTCATGCTCTATTAATACTTACACAAAAGCTTTTATGTTTTCTAGAAGATTCTAAGGGACTAAACAGATTCTCATTGTCTGCCGACAAGCAGTGATATTGACAATTATTCTCTTTGAAAATGAAAAGCCAAAAAACATATGCAATTAATATGGATTTTAACAAAAATACTGACAAACATACTTCTTAAAAAATCTCATTACCTTAACACTTGTATTGAGCAAATTACTTTTCAAAAAGTCTTATGTTTGAGAAGTTTGCCTATTCTTCGCACAACGCAATACTTATCATCTTCCAGTATATCCCAGAAATAAGGAAGATTTAATTCATTTGCTAAACTCTTTATTATTCTTCTGACAGCAATCTGGTCACAACTCTACCATTTTTCTGCATAAAAGCCATAGTTTCCAGTAAATATATTGAGTTTAATATTAAAGTTACTCATTTTACATTACACTTGTATGATGCTTAATCATTTCTAAAATATTTTATATTCTCTCTCTTCATATTATGTATTTATCAAGGGTTATCTTAGCTTGTTATAAATTATCCAACAATAACAGAATCATGACTCTGAGTTTTTATTATCCAGTCAATTTTACTATCCCTACAATTGTAAATAATGCCTAAAATACTAGTAGACTGTAATATACCGTACAAAAATAAATATAATAAAGCCTGAGGTGAACTGGAATAATTCTAATACTCTAATTTTTAACTGTAAGGTGTTATTTATTATCAAAACAAAGGAGGAATTCTTATATAGAGACAGTATTATGAACATGTAGGGATATATAATTTATGTATATACTTTTATAGCTAAATAAAAAAATCAATGGAACTATAGAGTTCCCTTCAACAGAAGAGAAGAAAGGAAAAAAGAAATTCAAGAAACTTGAAAATATGCCTGGAGATGTCTTTGCTACCTAAAAGTTTTGTGAATCTTCCAAATAGATTACTTCCAAATTACCCAAAGAATTTCTCAACTGAAATTATATTTATGTATTGTATCTTCAGAGATAACTAAATTCAATACTGGTTTTTGCTTATAAAAACATATTCAACCTTCCAAGGACATAACTGAGAATCAGAGTTTAGTGACAGAATCGACCTTGCTGTAGCAACTTTTGTCAAAGAGTTTCTATTAGTTAAGGACACTCAAGGATTACCAACCGATTATGGATTGGCCTAACTTCTTTTTGTTTAATTGAATGCGCAAAACAATGGCAACATAAAACAAATGGATAGTTCTTCTCATGAGTTCACTACACACACAAAAAGATAGGCTAAATCAGATTATGAACTCAACTGAGTTGGCACCTTATTCACTTGGTGTTATTCATTTGTTTCACAGTGACACTTTCTCTAAGTAACCACTGAATTACCAAATTATACTTTTTCATTTTTAAATACAAATTACTCTCACATGGCTGCATCCTAATGATAATTATTATGTTGAAGGAGTCAGTTTGAACTAAAAGATCCACTGTTCATTCATCATCATTGAGCTATGGTGATAACGTCCTAGTTACTCAAGCTTACGGTTGCAAGGTTGCAATGGAAAACAGAGGCAAGGGATTCTTAGGGAATCCAGTAGTCCAGACTTACATCAAGAATGTATTTAGTGCTATGCAGTATGTCATAGCCTTTGAATACATAAAACCATGCAAATTTTTTTTTAAAAAATGATTCTGTTAGGAGATCATGTGCTGTACACAAGACAGATGATGATGGTTTCAAAGATGGAAGATTATGGAACAGGATAAAATGGTGATTCTGAAAATTTTAGGAACATTATTTGGTTAATTAAGTGATACAGTGCATGGAAGCCCAGGGAGGAATCAGGAATGAAGCCCAGGGAGGAGTCAGGAATGAAGCCCAGGGAGGAGTCAGGAATGAAGCCCAGGGAGGAGTCAGGAATGATGCCCAAGGAGGAGTCAGGAACGATGCCCAGGGAGGAATCAGGAATGAAGCCCAGGGAGGAATCAGGAATGAAGCTAAGGTTTTTTTAATCAATCTCAGAACAGCCATTATATATGTATGTGCCTTAAATTTCACTCAGCTGTTGCTAATTGTCCATATGTCATATGTATATGCTTTTATAAAAAAAAAACCCTCCTGCAATAGATTCTGTTCAGAAATCAGTATCGAAGTCTCATTTTCCTAACCTTAGAGCTAGTATATTTCATTTATTACCTAATAAGAGCAAAGCCAATGCTCATGTGTTCATTTTTGCACAGGAAGCCAGAAAGCTCCAAGTTTTGTTTTCAGTTCCATGAACTTTTGTCTTAACTTGTCCTATGGAACCACCTTCTCCCATTCCTCCCCTTCGCCATGTACCCATAGTTCCTTGATTTTGTTTTTGTGATATGTAAATGTTAAATGGATGTTACACACAAACTAATATTAATGTCCTTTGTTGACAATCTAATTAGAACAGAAAAACTAATATACTTAAAACGCTATACTTACAAAATTAATGTGAAATAAATATAAAATTAAAGAAGAATTAAGAATTAAAAAATAACTCCAACAAATTAGGCAATGAAGACAAAGTTCCTTAACATACGACTTCATTAATTTGTAATATTTTATACAATCTGAGATAAATTATTTCAAACCTGACCTTCAAGAACTTTGGGAAAGAAAAAATAAACACCACTAGAAATACAAACAAATATTTATAAAACAGTTCAAGCTTTTTAGATCGCTAACAGATAGCATATGGTCATAAGTGTAGCCAACCTTTTGGACACTTAATTCTTGGGAATGATTTATCAAACTGTTTCTTAAAATCATTATGTACTTACAAAAATGGAAGGGACTTAGAATGTATGTACAGCTTGGGATTTTAATCTTTTAACTATAATCTACAATATTAAGACCATTTAAAAAATCAATAAATGTAGACTAGCATGGTAATACTTGTCTTTATAGCAATTTAATACACGTAAATACCTATACATATACAAACACCTCACATCTTTGAACTGCTTTAGTTTAATATTGAGGTTCCAGAGGTACCATAATTTATTATAGTCAGCTGTATATTGATATTTGAAAGTAAACAAATAACTATATTAGAATTAATTACACTATTACCTAATTTCATTATTCACTAAATAGCTCTAAGACCGATAGTGTTTCTGTGAAATTAAAAGGCAGATTTCCAGAAACCTATAGTCCATTATTTGTAGCATAAGTTTACATGTATCAACAGAAAAGTCACCCAAAGCCATTACAGAAAACACGTCACTGCAAGCCCATCCCCAGGTGAAGGAGTCATCCCAAATGACCACTTCTGCACTATTATATGTAGTTATGGTTATTTTCAGGGTATTCCCTACACCTCAAGTTTTCTGCGCAAGAAAGCAGGAAAACAAAGAACAGAGAGAATTTGATCCCTGTCAGCAGTATCACAGGGACCCATGGTTATATAGCTGAAAAATACAGCATGGAGCAAAATAAAAAGAATTATTTTGTTGCTTTCTGCCCCAATCCTGAGACCCCAAGGACTATAAACCCTAAATCAGTATAGGCCATGAGAGGCAAAGAAGCTGAACCATAAGAGCAAAGAAGTGGGTTGACTTGGCTTAAGTCACTTTTTTCACTGGGGCTTGAATTGAAAGGTGAGCCCAGCCCAGCTGAACACAGCCAGTCCTTGAGAAAAACAGAAAAAGTAATGGGCCACACACCACACTGGCCCAGGGACAACAGATTCTCAGGAACTTCATGAGTCAAATAAGCTGTTTCTACTCATTTAGGAAAAAGTGATCTGGGAAGACAGAGAGGGCTCTGAGACGCTGCCTTTGTGTGGGGGTGACTGCCTTTGTTTGGGGGTGACTGCCCTTGGTCAGCCTTCACCCATCACACACATGTCAATGGCCTTGGGCTAACAGTTCAATATTGCCATCCAAAATTAACTGGCTGGAAGATGGTGAAATAAGTACAGTGGTTCCCCCTTAGCCATGGGGATGTTCCTAAAGACAACACCCTCCAGCCCCGGCCAAAAACTGCAAAAAAAAAAAAAAAAAAGTGTCATGCTGGAGAGATAGAATCTGAATTAAAACAGGTAGCTTTTGCCCAGAGATGAATAAAAAGATATCATAATATGATTTCTGTCATTAGGGAGAATAAAGGCATTATTCACACTCTGTCCCCCAACAAAATGAAATGTTACTTCAATTTCACTCATGTATTTACGTGTTTTCATATATTTTCATGTTTTTCATTCTCTCCTGCTGCTGAGATCTTATTTTTTTCTTTTCCCTTAAGAATGTGAAGGTGTAATTCTGGGATGTGCAAATGGGAGAACGATATTTTGATGGTCCAGCCCTCCCCGACATCTGCCTTGGTGCAAGTCTGGGGAGTCGACCAGGTCTGGAGAGGCTATTCATTATGTCGGCATCATTTGGGGATGATTTCACTGTGGGAAAAGATACACTTCAGGCTTAGAGAAAACAAGAGTGTAACATAACAAATGAATGTCAACATAAAAAAATTCCTGCCTCCCACTTCCCCAGGACTTGTATTATTCAGCCTGTTATTTATGTCTGATGAATTTATTGCTCTGATCACAGCACAGTCAAGAGGCTTTCTACATCCAGCACCCCAAATCTCCATCTTTCCAATGGCAAGGAGGAATGTATCTGATTCATTAGGATTGTAGTACTGAAATTTTAAAATTACATTTATTTTCTCTCTCCCTGTTCTTAACTTCAGCCAAAAGTATCCTTACATGCTATTTCTGTTTTGCCTTCCAAATTCAACCCTGCAACCTCTACTTATTGGCTAACAAGTATGGTTATGAGACATTGGGATGTGTCAATAAAATGATTGGAAAGTAAAGCAGAATTATCTCCCCTCATGATCACATTCATGAGATTTTTTTTTTTTTTTTTTTGCAGTTTTTGGTGGGGGCTGGGTTTGAACCCGTCACCTCCAGCATATGGGGCCAGCACCCTACCCCTCTGAGCCACAGGCGCTGCCCCATTCATGAGATTTTATCCATTTTTCCTAATAAGTCATATGCCAAATACCTAAGAGGTTATCGTACTGATTGTGGCATATGAAACTAATAAAATTACCATCTTAACATTCTTTTGAGTAAAGAAATACCCCAAAAGTACAGAGCAATAGAAATGGTGAGAAATAAAATACTCTGTTCAACAGCACATTCGATTCATTCGTAGAACACCGCGTGTGTGCAGGAGAGTGGAATGAAGGAGTTTTTAACTAAAGACTTTACAAAACTCATTTATCTAATACAGGCACAGCTCACCATTTCCCAAATAACAAAAGCCTTCCACAGAAGTCACCGG
The DNA here is from genome assembly GCF_027406575.1 of Nycticebus coucang. Lineage (NCBI taxonomy): Eukaryota > Metazoa > Chordata > Mammalia > Primates > Lorisidae > Nycticebus > Nycticebus coucang. Next base: position 18,052,235 of record NC_069803.1, read on the forward strand.
ATGCTGTTTCTGAAACAAATTTGCTACCACTGCTCCGATTTGACAGTGTTGTTGTTGGTAGGTTTTCTTTTTGTTTTCTTTTTTTTAAATAGGCTGCAGAGCTTATTACAGCAATTCATTAGGAATGAAAGGATATTTTTTTTTAAAAAAAGCATTTTACCACCATGACTTTACCAAATAAAGCAGCAGGTAAGAATAATCTTTCTACCTATCATTTCCAATATCACTCCTAATAAAAATATTTAGCTTTTCAAGCTGTTTGACAAACAATATTGCACCTTCTCGGAGAGGCAGCCAGAATAATATCAGTGAATGCATTTTCTAACCCTCACAGCAATACACTCAGTAGAAAATCATTAGATTCTAAAGTCGTATTACATTTTGTAAGGATCCCAATTTACCAAAACTTTGCTAAGAGCCAGACAAATGTTTCCCACCAATTCTATTCCTGCAAATAACTTTTAAAGACTGGCTTCACGTGTATATTTTTGAGTTGCGAAGTATTTGCTAATATTATAGAATCAGACTATCACTCTACATACGTTTCTCCTTTCTAAAAAACGAACCGAGTGCAGTTTATGTGGAAGTTTTTCTATAACTTCAAGATATAAAAGGTATGTCTGTGAAAAATATAAACACCTTTTACTAGCATCAGAGGAATTGATGGACTATGACAGACTCTGGTGCACTGACAAGTTCAAATTAACTGCTGATGCTGATTTCTAAAAAGAGATGAGTCTTATACAAGGAATCTGAAAGAACATCGATTTTGTCGACAGAAACATTCCATCCCCTGGTTTACTAGCATACCAAAAAAAAGGCTATGGATCTTTATTTCAATGCGTTTATTACATCACCCTAACCCACTTTTTCTTCTTGTTTTTCAGGAGAATTCTGATCAGCCTATATAAATCATATGAATTCTTTCCTAGCTCCCATTTAACTCATAGGTAATGAGGTAAGGTTTTCAGTAGCTGAATATGCTAGGTTAGTTCTGTGCAGTTTTTTGTGGGGTGAGAGAAAAATATTGAAACATCAGAATTATTTCAGGAGCAATTATATACACCTGTATTTTTCAAATAATTCAGAAACTTAGTTCCCTTTCCCCAAATCCTTGGATGAGGAAACTTCAGGGAGTGACATTAGCTTAAGGGAGGAAGACATGATTCACATTAGTTTCAAAAAGCTGGATTCTGATTACCTGTCTAATTTCATCTTCAGATACTTATATTCTCACTAAAAAGAGCCTCTAACCGAATGAATGCTTCCTCTCAAAAACACACATTTCACCTGTGTGTGCTGAAACGATGTTTAGAACCTACAGTTTCATCTCCCATTTCCAGAGATAGTTTTTCTCTGAAATACTGTGGCTCTTTATACAGATAGGGTAGGTTTCAAATATTCCTTCTTTCTTTTCCATGACTCTGTAATAGGTACGCTTTTACATTTTCCATTTCAAAGAATGGTCTTAGAGAAGAAAATAAAGACTTTACCAAGTATCTCTGCAAAGTCACATATTTCTAACTGGACCAACCAATTGGGGCCCAAAATGCCCCCCCCACCCCCCGTCATGTCCAATCTTCTTACTGACACTCTACCACCATCAGAATAAAGTGATTTGTAATGTTTATGAAAAATCACTTAAACTTGGCCCCAAACACCTACATTTAGCTTAACCCGGTTTAGCCCTTTGTCTGAAACTGCAAACAAGATGTGAGTTTATATCGACCTGACGTTTCTGATCTCCATAAGCCCTAGTCCCAGAAATCACAGCTTTGCCTGCGGACTCAACTCTGCTTATTAGAAAATGTTAAACTGATAAAAAAATGAGAAACCTTGAACAAAATGAAAAGTTCTTGGGGTTAGTTCCTATAGTGAGAACTCTTTCTACACACTCAGAGACAACTTTAATTTTTTCAGTAAAGACATAAGGGTATTGAATTCTAGAGCTAGAAAGGAATTACCTAATTTGCCTCATTTAAATGTAAGGTCCAGAAAGTTAAAATATGTCCAAAGTCACCAAAAATGTTATAAATGATGTATAATCTAGGTCTCCTGTTCCCTGGTTACTACGATTCATGCTCTATTCAGTGAATGAGGCGTGACCATTGGAGACTACAGAATACTATAAAAAGAAAAGCATTTGAAGCAGCAACTTGTACTTGAGGCGCTAGGGAAATGTCTTGAGTAAAAAGAAGAAAATTCAGGAAAAATCCTGAATTATTAAGGAACAATTTTAAAGAGTAAGCAAAGTAGCTAGAGACTCGTTCATCAGTCTTCTTTTTTCTATAATCACTGGCTTCATTTTCTGCTAAACTTTGACTCTTGTACTATCACAGAAATATGACTAAACAGTGAAGGTTTTTATTAATGTGTTACTTTTGGATGTCCCCAGATTGGCATGGTTTTAGAGAAAAAGTCCCTTCTGATGATTTTTTTCATCATCATTTTTAAGAATAAAGTACTGAAAAATTCAGTTGTCTGTTCCAGTCTCTTACTAGAATGAATTCTTCTGTTGTACAAACACAACAAAATACCTGTAATTAGAAAATGGACTTTATTCTTTCTGGTCTGTTTAATAAAAACGGTAGGATCCTATTTTATTATTGCTGCCGTATTTTAGAATTGTAAAGTTTTGCTATTCATCAGAGAGAACATTTGATCAGTTTCTAGGGAATTCGAAACCAAGTTGTTTCTACTCAGCTTCACAAATACACTATGACTCCCATAACCTCCACTGTGCAGCCACCATCACAATAGTTTTATTAGCTAAAGATGCAACAGCCTCTTTGTAAGAACCTGCATTCTGCCACCTTCAATGGAAGGTTGAAGCTAAATATTAGATAAATGAATTCAAATTTTCAATTTAGGTTCCAATCTTAACATAAAATATTCCAAAGTTATTAATTTACAACTTCAATAATCCCCAAAGTGGGGTTATTTGAAGATAGGTTGACTGGGTGATTGTTGAAGGTCTCAGGAGAAACAAAGTGTGACACATTTAATAAATCCTGGGCGGCGCCTGTAGCTCAAAGGAGTAGGGCGCTGGCCCCATATGCCAGAGAAGGCGGGTTCAAACCCAGGTCCAGCCAAAAACTGCAAAAAAATAAAATAACATAAAATAAATCCCGTTTTCCCCCCAATATGAGGCAATCTTCAATGTCTGTAACAGTATCTAGAATGGTTTCCACTTCTTACCTGCATTATAGAACTATTTGTCATTATGCATTTTTCTAAAACATAATCTATACTTATTTTGTTTGGGGTAGTGGATATTAAGATATTAGTTTTTCCTTGTAGAATATTTGATGTCTTTCTCCATCATATAGCTAAACTGTATCAGAGGGAAAACACAGACTCTCAAAATTTTTCAATATATCATTTATTCTTTGTCTGTGTTTATTTAACTAAATGATGTTTCTTTTAGTTTTATGATTCTCCAAATAATTCATTGAGGTTTTTTGGCTGGAGACAACTAGATGTCTGTAGTCAAATAACTAAGTTACTAAAAAACAAAATTCACATGCTACATATGTATATAGAAGAAAAATAAATTAACGTAGTAATCGGGAATTTTTGCTTCAGATTAATGGTCTGTATTTATGTAAATATTATTCAAAATATAGTTTATATAACTGAAAAACCTCTAATCTTGCCAATATGTACACACTTACTTTTAACTTATATTTTTAAATAGGGATGTTAGCCCATTACAGCTCATACCTAGTTTCAGAAAGATCAACCTATAATCTGAAAATTGAGTATAACAAACTTGTTCAATAGATATCAAAACTCTACAGCCAAAAAATTAAAGCAAATATTCGCTCTAAATCACATGTGGCCTGTATTCTTATAATCTTCCTCTGGGGGGAAGTGATATATCATGTTTTCATTTTTGAAATAGATTCACGACAAAATCATTACAGCACCTTTTAGCATAAACGTGGAATACTAACTTCTAGGTATTTCCATCATATTTGCATACATTACATATGCAAATAATATACTTTTTGCCTCTCAAAAGTATATTATTTTCTCTCAAAGAAAATCTACTAAATGTAGTAAGGATAATGGTTATAATAAACGGCTACCACTTATACCGTGATGACTTTGTACTAGACACTGCATTAACCTTTACATACATTAACTCATTTCACTTTCACTTTCTATTACTGCCATTTTATACGTGTAGTAACTGAAGTGCAAATTGGTTATATGCCTTGCCCAGGGCCACATATTTGGATTAGTAGGATCTGTTTCAAATCCTGTTAAAATGGCTCCAGGATTCAAGCTCTACAAATAGAAGCATATTTATTTTTAGTAAGCAAAAATTTTTTTTAAACTGAACAAAAAATAAAACCCATTACTTTATCTTAGAAAATGATAACAATGTAGAACAAAAGCTTATGTATGCTCTGTTTAATGGGCAAAAAAGAATATAACTTCTCTTTGATTAACATAATACTCTCACAGGCCAGCAGCCTTGGACATGGGTGTGTCATAATTAAGGTGATTCAGATATACTGAAAATGTCATTTTACAGAATTTTTAACCTTTAAAAATAGTCTTTAAATAGACCAGAAATACTGTTTGATCAATCTCAGATGATGTTCAACTAACACTGCAATAAAGATAACAGAATTCTAGTCCTAATTTGGAATTTTTCCTTTTTTTTTTTTTTTTTTTTGGTTGGGGAATCATTGAGGGTACAAAGAGCCAGGTTACACTGCTTGCATGTGCTGGGTAAAGCCCCTCTAATAATAGACTCCCACCCCCAAGAGGCACACCGTGGCCCCCTACCCCATCCCTCCTTCCTTCTCTGAGCTCCCCCATTCCCCTGCCTGCACCATGTACCAGCATCAATTGACCTCATGTCAGATTTGAGTACATTGGATTCTTGCTTCACCATTCTTGTAATGCTTTACTAAGAATGTGTATCAACTCCATCCAAATTAATATGAAAGATGTGAAGTCTCCATCTTTTTAATGGCTGAATAGTATTCCATGGTATACATATACCACAGCTTATTATACATGCCTGGATTGGTGGGCATTTAGGTTGTTGCCACATTTGGCAACTGTGAACTGAGCTAAACAGTTCAGTTGCCAAATGTTTTCATAAACAGTCTGTGCAAATGTCCTTATGACAAAAGGATTTCTTTTTCTTCTGTGTACATGCCCAGTAATGGGATTGCAGGATCAAATGGGAGGTCTAGCTTGAGCGCTTTGAGGTTTCTCCATACTTCCTTCCAAAAGGGTTGTATAGTTTGCAGTCCCACCAGCAGTGTAAAAGTGTTCTCTTTTCTCCAGAACCAAGCCACATCTGCAGCTTTGAGACTTTGTGATGTGGCCCGTTCTTACTGGGGTTAGGTGATATCTCAGGGTGGTTTTGATTTGCCTTTCTCTGATAATTAGGGATGATGAGAGTTTTTTCATGTTTGTTAGCCATTTGTTTGTCTTCTTTAGAGAAACCTCTATTCACCGATTTTGAATATTTTAAACCATGTACCCTCTCCCGGCTTCATTTTCTTCATCTATAAAATACTGGAGTTGGACAAAATGATCCCCAATGTCTTTATCAACTTGTATTTATGACAGCTTTAAAAAATGACAAATATTTATAATACATTTGTTTCTGGTCAAGACATTGAAGCCATTAGGGAGTTATTGGCAGAATAAGGATAGAGGTGTGGACTTAATATTACTAAACTTTGAATTTGCTCTGTGAGTTTCTCACGGAACAATGACAGATTATACTTCTTTATTTTTAATTTATTAATTTATCAGGAGCATAATTACTGCTTAAATTTCATCCTTAAATGCTTAGCTTCATAATTAAACACCACCAAAAGCAAATCTGGCAACTTGCCAATATAAAAGTTCCTCCACGTACATGCTTTGTAGTATATTCCTCAGAGTAGTTCCTCAGCAATTATTTCCCTTATTTTATGAAGGCCATACCTGGCTTTCATATCTCTAAGGTAGAATTAATTTGATACATAGATAAAGTCTTAAAAATAAGTTTTAAAGTGGTATTGACATAATGACTGACAGGTATAACATTCCCCAAATTCACATGCAGCATTAAGATTTCATATCACTCAAACCTTTCCTTTGAGAAATACAGCAGAAGATAACTAATCTTGAAAATGGTGAGAGATTCTGTTTGTCCTATTTCACTTAAATACATTTTAATTTATGAAAAGAGGAAACAACAAAAATTTGTCACGTCTTTCATCTTAAGTAGGGCAGTCTTCTTACTTTCTCTAATTGCACTAAAGAACGAAAGATAAATGTTCACAAAATCAGCATGACTGATTTGCTTTTTTCAAAAAGAGAGAGCTTATTTAGTGCCTGGAAGCAATTTGTGTGTAATAGAGTAGAGATGCCATTTCTTCAAATGAGTTCTTTAATGAGCCTTTGTCTCACAACTTAATGGTACTTTCTACTTTATCCTCCAAGATGTTCTGGTGTCTTTTGCAAAATACTAAGAACATAACATGTCTACCTGGAGAAATTCTAATATAGTTCAACTTAATAAAAAAGCACTTACTTTGAAAGATTACTCTTAAAAAGAGCCTCTTAAATATTCAAAGAATACTCAATTTATTTTCAAGAATGAGACAGCCTACTGAGTACATTACTTATTGACTTCTGCAATTTCACTCAATGCTCCTAATACTATGAAAGCAATAGTTTGGTTTTCTTTTTAAGTTTTCCCAGCCAACTTATTACAGATTGTTTATAAAGTTCAACCCTTCAATGAATCCCCAAAAATAAAAAAATAAAAAAAGTTCAACCCTAAACCTTATTTTACAATTAGGTAAATTTAGTGGACTTAAAGAAATATTGATATTCAAATTTAAAAAAAAGTACATATTCTTAAGTCAGGGGTGATGTACCTGATACCATGAGGGTTTTGAAAAGGTGCAATGGGAAGTGGAGTTGTCAGGATAACACACTTCACTAAAAAACTGGCCCTGGCAGTTTTCAATAAAACCAATTCAGAAGATAATACTTCATGCCAATGCCTGAAGTCCAAATGAAATCTGGTTTCATTTATTTATATGAAGTAGTCATTTCTCTGTGTTACACTTAGTTGAGCTATCGTTCCCGTCATTAAGTACGCCTCTTCAACTTTTTATTTTTGAAAAATGCTATTCTTCCAACCACAGTAAATGGGAGAAAGAAACACACACATCATTTTTAGGAAATTCAAGATGTATGTTTCTTGATAGTTTATACTTCAAAAGATAAGGAGAAATGGTATATGATTTGTATTTTATACCTCACTTGAATTTCTCCCCTTCCAAACAAAAAATAAAAATAAAAAACAGTTACAGAAATGTTGGATAATATAAAAAATACCAATAAACTAGGAAATGGAAAGTTTAAAAACAATTGTAGAACTTATTTTTTATTGCTGCTACTATCCAGCAACTTTTTTTCCAAGTGCTCAGCTAGAATTATCATAGATTTCATGAAAGCATTTATCACTTTATGGTACATTTCAGTGCCAAAAGAATACTGCCAAAATTATATGCAAACTGTAGACCTCTTTTCCAGGTATATAAGAGTAAATATTTCAGCAGCTATATAGCAAACACCACTTTATCAACCAGGGATCTGGAAGTAGGCTAAAGTAACAACGTTGGCTCACACAGTATTATTTAAAAGCTGTCTAACCCTGGCACCGGACACCCCTCTTCTCAGATCATAGAATCAGAGACAAGTGACATAGACTCAGCCAATTAAAGGTCCAAAACTTTTAATTTTTCAGTAATGGTCCAGTTGCAAGGCCTGATGAAATTGTTCACACCAGTCATGGTGGAATTTAAAATACTACAGAGGAACAGTAGAAATTCTACCATCTGTATGCTAAAGTTTTCCAGGGTCCTTGAGCCCGATGAGTTAATCTCTCTGTACATTATGTGAGTGCTAAATATCTTTTAAATAAATTTCTACTCTTACCTGCCTTCTCAAAATTTGGTGTATCATCCCCACAATTATGTTGTTGCATGATTCTTTGTGATAGATAATGACATTTTCAATGATCGTCATAAAGTCACCAAAACATTTCCCCAAATTATTGTATTTGTCTGATTTTTTCTATCCTTCCTTTGTGCAACTTAAACTACAAACTTCACATTTTCTGCCCATATCATTTATATGTGATGTCTTTTATATATTTTCTTTTTTACCCTTCTAATATTCAAGCTCATGAATTCTTTGTTTCATCTCCTCCTAAAACCATCCTTTGATATCTTAAGTAACAATGTAGTTTTCAACTATAAACTTTATTTTTAAAAATAGTTTTTTTCCCAAAATTCTAATTTCTATACTATCTTAGGAAATAAGCTGAGTTATTTAAAATCTGTGTCTTTATTGTCTAGGGCACTAGTGAGTCTATTTCTATTGTCTGGTCTCTTGCAGTCATTTACAATGTTTTGTCTTCCCTTGGGTCTAATCCCTATTCATGTCAGACATTATATTTATAAAATTGTTGCAGAAAATTACTTGGATCCTATGATATCACCTCCTACAGCAAGGAATTATGCTGCTTTTGTCAGTCGCCTGGGTGTACTGGCAATCTGGGGTCACCTCAATTCAGTTCCAAAGATTAAAATGAATCGAAGCTGAGCCACAGTCCCTTCAAATGTCTATCTACTTCTAATTCTTTACTGCAAAGGTAATTTTTCAGGTCCCAACTAAAATGTAAAGGGTATTTCCTAGAACCACGGCTTTGGATGAGACCTTGGGTCCAAACCTATTACGCTAAGTCTGGGAGACGGTCCAAAGCAAAATTGATGACCCAGCAGAAATGCAGCCCAAATGCCAGGCCTTGCCAATCCTGGTTTTCCTCTTTCCTTGAACCCTGGGCTGGTATTTCTTCATTAACATTCTGATGCCTTTTCATGTAGAGCAGCCATTCTCAACCTGTGGGTTGTGACCCCTTTGGGGGTGGGAAAACATATTTCCGATGGTCTTAGGAACCCAGACACTGCTTCTCTATCCATCTCCAGGCGGATACACCCACCTAGGAGTCCCCCAGCATGATGACACCATCTGTATTAAAGGGTCCTGGCATTAGGAAGGTTGAGAACTCCTGAATTGTAGAGGGTTTTTGTTTTTATTGTTTAATCCAACTTTTCAAATTGTCCTCAGCAGAGGAGTATGTAAGTTATCTAGTCTTTTATTACTCACAAATACCATAAAGACAAATATTATAAATAAACAATACTAAAATTACAAATAGTGTTTATAAAATTATTAAATATAGATCATTATTATTATTACTAGTCTATTTCCTGCATTAATCATTTTACTGAACTCACTCCCTTAGTGGCTTTTGAATATGTCTTGACTCTTATTAGTGCTTTGCAATCCGACCTGTCTCTACACGGCTGTCAGAGTGACAGTCTAACATGAAAATACAATAATATCTCTCTTACGTTTCAAATTAGCAAGTAACTTCACTGTACGCAAACAACATGATGCAGAAATAATAAAGAGGATCTGAACTTTGGAATAAAAACACCCTCATTTCAAATTGTTTACCAATACCCGTGTAAGTTTGGGCAAGTTACTTACAGCATGATATTGACACATACCATAAAAAGTGGTTTTGGAAATTAAATGACAAGTACTTACAGTAGAGAACGCTACTATGATTATGATGAATTAGCAGAGTAGTGCAGGAGTCCAGTAACTATTATGAGTTTTCTTAAGTCTCAACTACCTCTGACTGTACTAACATGTCATAATTTCTCTTCCTTCTATTCCTTTTCACATATTATTTGACCCTATGATTTGGAGAGAAGACAGAAAAGAAAAATAGACATAAACTGATTTTTTCCCCTTCATCTTTTAGCACAGTTAGAGAATCACACATTCTCTTTCCTCACTCACGTTAGCTATCCAGAGGCCCTTACCCACGACCACTTCTTTAGATTACAGGTGGAGAACTGGGCTATGGAAAATATGGTAATAACTGAATCGTTAGTGATTTCTCTTCATGGGAAGCCCTATCTCATGTTGTCAAATGGACGTAAATATTTAAATATAAGCTATTGTTCAATAAAGAAGTTGTGGCTGGAACAACACAGGGCAAGAATTCAAGTTCGGATGAAGAAAAAGATTCTCAGGAAGAAGCATGCATATTATACTTTAGCCAAATAGAAAAAACTGTAAGGAGGATGCAAAGTGCACACAAGGAAGACACAAATTGACTGTTTTTGTTGAATTTTAACTATGTTAAAAAGGGGTAACATTGCCCCCCAAGTTCTGATAACTTTTTAACACCCTAGACAAAAAATAAAATGTTATTTTATTTTCAAACTCAGAGAAAGGGAAACTGTTCTTCTAAAACTAAGGAGATGATCCACTGGCTGCAAATTCTATGTTATTTAATTAAATTGTATTCCAAATGTTTACAACCAGAAAAGGAAATATTTAATACTATAACTAAAATAGTGTCATCTCTTAGAAAATTTTCTTTAAATGTACCACTTCCAAAATGTCTGCAATGGATAGCATCATCTTAACTTTCTTTAGTTTTCAAATTTTCAGTGGCCCTTTGTTATCGGATGCTTCAAATAATCAATCCTTCTTTCCCCATTTAGAATCAAGGTATATTCAGAATCTAAAGCCTAAAATTAAGAGAATAAAATATAAAGGACACATAAAGATATGAAGGTGACCCTAAACTTAATTACACTATTCTGAAGTTGAGATTGATGATTTTTAAATTTGACAATAAAACCTAAACAATTTAAACATAACTCTCTAGAAAATAACTAGTACCAATCTGTTAGAAAGATTGGGGAGAAGCTGTAGTCCTCTGATGCTGTGAGTACTGTATGCAGAGGGAGGTGGCTCTGCACTTACTCAGTTAAAGAGTTCACCTTCAAACCCTGAATACTCAAATTGAAATAAATCACCAAGTAACTATCAGCAGCCACAGAAAATAAAAAAATTCATAAATTGCAAAGCAAAGAAATAGTACACACTTCCCAAAAACTCCAATTCATCATCATAATGCCATCAGTTTAAGATGCTCTGATATCTAAGCATCAGCCGCAATTTTTTTTAAACACTGGGGCAATTCACAAATGACATACTATGGGTTCTCAGATACACGCTGATTTCAGAGATGCTAAATGTAAAGTAGCTTTGGAAATGAAAGTGTAGCATTCTTTATTTTATTTACCAGCTTTTACTTTTGCCTCTTGTAACAAAGGAAAGTCGTGGTGTCAATTTTACAATTTCTGATATCTTCGAAATCCATTTAAGCAGGAACTTTATAAATGCAGGCACACAATCCCAAAGAGTGACTTGGCTTCATAACCAAGTTGAATGCAGGCAGTGAAGGTGTAGCAGATAAGGAAAGAGAACAAGAACAAAAAAATCTGTGACCTTTGGGAGAGCATGCGCATCCCTGCACGGATTGCAGCCACCAAAATTGTGCTCTAGCAAAAATATATTTATTGAACAATCTCTATTTTTAGGCACAATTCCTTTGTTGCTACCAGAACAGACAAAATACCCTATTAAAGTTGCAAGGTCTCTCTTTGACTACGGTAATTATAATATCTTCTGCCAAGCATTTCTGAATGACAAATTGTACATACTGTTCTTAAAAATAACCTAAGATGCAGTTACTTCCGGTAGTGGCAACTTTTGAATTAAATAGAAGACATGTGCAGTGACACTCTGTTTTTTTGTTGGGGAGAGTGCAGGAACTTTTTTCAACTTTACATCTGCACGCCCCTTTACAAAAGACTAAAAAACTATTAGTTTTACATCAAATAATTAGAAATGGGTTACGTAACTGATGGAGATGTTTTGATATGTAAGTTCAGAATGGCCCAAACTGCACCTTGGTGCTCCCCCACTCTCTAAACTGAGAAAAGCATCAAACACGCATCTCAAAGCATCATCCGAGATACAGCAAAGCGCAATTCATTGATATAGAACCCGTGCAGTCCACTGTGTTCCTGTGAAGCAGCACACATCTAAATAGATTTGGATAAAAGGCAGCAATAGATTTCCCCTGGGGAAGAAGCATGTTTTAAGAAAAATGTTCTCTCTCCAATTTTAAAATTCAAATTATTAAGCACAAGAATTGACTTCTAAAATGTCAGTTCTTGTTTTTACCTTAAAGTGCCTTTTTAGTATCCAAAGTCCTGTATTCTCTCCGTTTACTTTTCATTTAAAATTCATCATGTAGACCTATAGGCCAACACAAAAGTCATTTGAGCATGAATATCAGCATTTTCTGTGTGTGTGTGTCTATATGAACACTTACGTTATTACTGGCTAATATCAATAATGATAAATTTCATATCACATTGATTTTTTTCAGCTCTGCACAGCAGAAACAGCATCATAGATCATGACTCTATTGTCGCTGCTGGGGACAGGTCCGCAGAGTAGGAAAAAACTAGAACACACTGCACATGGGAGACTGTAAGGTACGAGTTCTGCATATATTAACGCTAATACGGAGCCATTGACTCTGCTCAATTATATCTTGCTGGAAGTGAAACTGGTGGTACTGTAATCAGGTAACATGATAATTATGATTTCTCAACTCTTTGTTACAGTTACCACAGGGAGACATTAACAGCAGCCCTAGGTATGCTCATGTCCCATGAACCAATGTCTGGGTTAAAAAAACAAAGCAAAACAGTTTTGCCCAGAACCATGAAAGGGATTAATTTCAGCTCTTTAGTTGTGATTTTGCAAATCAATTTATTTGGTAGTTTTCCTAGGCAATCCAAAGAGATTCAATTCTTGCTTTCCTTCATACGTGAAGTGCCTACAGGACTAAATCCTTTTAGGAATTTTTTAATGCAAAAGACAGGTATTCAAGTATAACTTGTTAATGGATATTTCCTAGAACGTTGAGAATTCTTCAATTTATATATACAGGGCTTACTTCAAATCTGAAAATGCAAAATGTTCTGTTTAGAATTTGGAAGTGACTGCTTTGTATAACTTTTGGCCCACTGTAGAAATATCACTGTTTGGTTTTGCTGGTTCTTCGTTATACCCCGTTTGAATCTTTTCTCCTTCGTTGTTTCAACACTAGTTAGGATTTTCATTTGCCTTTTTAAAGAGTTCCTCAAGTTTGCCATTCATACCCTTGTCTGGATTATGAGAAGTATCAAGTCTTCAATCTTGTTATTGACTTTTTAATGTAATTATTTTAACATTTTGAAATTCTGAAATTAATCATATGCGTGGTAAAATTTTCATTATCAAATGATATTCCCTACTATTCTTTGAAATCTGATTTTCGTACACCAGAGTTAAATTCTATTAGCATCATCCTTAACACTTTATATACATATACGCCTGTACAACACAAATACCCATTAGTGTGCAGGTATGACTATCTGAAATTCACACTCAGACTTGAATTTGCAGAAAAGTAGCTTTCTGCCATTTTCCTATTCCTCAAATAAATTTAGTTCTGAAAAAAAGCTAATAAGATATTAATGCTGAAAAATGGAAACATTTTTGAGTGTAGAACAAGAAAATATATATATTCTTTACCTTAGTTTTTTAATTACTAGATATCAATAAACATTTTGTTTCTAATCATTGTCTATTGTAATAATGCTTCAAGGAATATTGTTTTACATATGTCATTTGGCAAATATGTAAATGAGGTTTCTCTTCATAGTTATATGAGGTCTTTTCTTTCAGAATAATTCTTTATATAAATTATATTATACATATATAATTATCTGACATATAATGTATACCATTATATTACATATACACATTATATATACACAAATATAAACTTAATTACATTATGTATATAGGTACACATACGTATCTTAATTTCCATATATTAGTCAGGGACCTAGCTATGTTACTGAATTTTTACATCACTGATGTTGTTTTGGTTTTTTCCCCGATCGCTTGCCTTTTTCTTCATCACTAATAATATTTCCTCTTGTTCCAGAGAATCTAGATGATATAATCATTATAAAAGGAAGAAATAAAAATTGGCAATTCTCACAGCATTGAACAAGGTGGCTGAAACATTAACAATGGCTGGAAACTTTCTGGACAGCCATCATATTGTTATTTACCTCTCAGAAAACACTTTCCTGAAGATTTCAACATCTTAAATTTTCTTCTAGTTGCTATAATAATTTGTAGAGCTCTGAACTCAACAGTCTTAATTGTATTGCTCTCGTGATAAGCAGAATAACATTACACAGAGATGTCCAAGCGTCCATCTCAGAATCCATGAATACATCAGAATTGGGCAGCAGGCCTGGTGCTGTGGCTCATGCTCGTAAGGCCAGTGAAGCTTCATCTGTGTTTACAGCTGCTCCCCATTACTCACATCACCACCCACGCTCCACCCCCTGCAGATCAGTGGCAGCATTAGACTCTCACGGGAGCACAAACCCGACTGTCAACTGCACATGTGAGGGACCTAGGCTGCCATTCCTTATGAGAATCTAATACCTGAGGATCTGAGGTGAACATCAAATGTGCTAGAATCATCCTGAAACCATCTCCTCCCTCCAAATTTGTGGAAAAACTGTCTTCCGTGACACTGGTCTCTGTTGTCAAAATGATTGGAGACCACTGCTTTATGGGATGGAAAAAAGAAAGGAACAAATTTTTCATGGAGCCTCCAGAAAAAATGCATCCAGGCTGACACCTAGATTTTAGCCCAGTGAGACCCATCACAGACTTAGGACTTCCCAAACAATATGAAGATAGATTTTGTGTGGTTGAAGCTACTACATTTGTGGTAAATGTTTATAGCAGCAACAGAAAATGAATTTACCCTCTAGGCCTAACCTTGCAGAATGTTCCTTTATGTGTTAATATAGTATTTCCTTTATACTTATCCTCAAACAAGTAAAAATCTATAAACACAAGTTTTCTCAAATTGTGGAGCATGTGGTCATCATTGTCCCACTCAACAACCACTTGAGTGTTTTATAAATCTCTTTCTTCCAGATGAAGAGTTGGAAGATGTCATGTCTGTAACATTTCTAGTCTCTTAGAGCCACCCATGTGGTATAAATGAGACTTCTTTCTAGCATTTATTAAATATTCTGAACCTTGTGAAAAATTAAAATTAATTCTTCCATCTTCTGTATCCACTCAGTTATATGGCACTAATTATGTGCATATAGTAGACTGCGTAGTTATAAGTTGTCACTTTCCTACCTACCTTGTTTTTTAGTAATCTAATGAATCTAGCATGTGATGAATGGGGTTTAGAGATAAAATGTGTATATATATGTGTGTGTAGGTAGTATATATTGTATTTTTTGCTGTACAGTATGTATATGTATATATATGTGTAGATAATATATATAGTGTATTTTTTTGCTGTACAGTATGTATATTACATATATGTGTGTAGGTAATATATATAGTGTACTTTTTTGCTGTACAGTATGGCTACTCTGCCTTTGGTTCGCAATAGATCTTGCATTTTTGGTAAGGTGCAGACAGAGAAGGAGAAACGAAGTAACTTTCTATCTATTTTGATGTTGGCCCAGTACTGCTGACCTACCAATTTCACTTTTAGTTTCATCCGACTGGCATTGGAATTAATGGAAATTTCCCCAGACACCATGTGAAACAGGAAGCCTGTCTTCAGTTTTCAGCAAACAATCTCTTTGGCAGTGGCTTCTTGACCTTTTGTCTGCTTATCCTATTACAAGACAAATTTGTGCTGCCCTTTTAAAATCATCTTCTAATCACGAAACTAAGTGCTACAACCGGCCCACAAGGGTAAAATCACAAATCAGGTTCTATTAGCAGCAGTGTCCTTGAAATTGGCAAAGTCCTACTGTGAAAGCAACTTCTTTGTCCCCATCAAGGTCCTTTGTACATTGATTAATACCTTACCTAAATATCCTGAATAAAGGCAGAAGTGAGGACATCCATGGACGGTTGTGTAAGTGCCAGCGGATATGGAACATCTATTAATTATTTTTAGCTCACCATTCTGCCATTTCCAGGACTTAGAGCCAGCAGGATTGACTGAAGTGTTCTCATTCCATTCCAAATATTTTTTTTTTGCTTTTCTTAGTATTTTTTTTGTTTTTTTTTTTTTTATTAAACCATAACTGTATACATTGATATGATAGACGGCGTTGTAGGGATATTACTAAAAAGATCCTAATCAAAGGATGGATTCTACGAACTGGCATTGGAATTAATGGAAATTTAATGAGTCCAGGAGCTGATCAAAAAATTAAAGATTAACCAGAGGATAAAGTGTGCCTACAGAATAACTCTCTGAGGTGTTAACCCATGTATATGTGAAGCAAAAGGATAGTTATTACCAACAACATCCTGGATTTCAGCACAGCTAAGCAGGTAACCAAAGTGAAGAAAGGAAACCAAGAAACCAGAGCACCAGAGGGAGAAGGGCTCCAGCACAGTCCTGATTCCAGGCCTTTTCATATCTGGGATGAATATTATTCCAAAGGAAGGATTTGGTGTATATTTGCAGTGAAGGCTAATTTGGCATTTAGAGAAATATAGATGTCCACAGCTGGAGAATCAATAAACATCTTCATCTTTCAACTTTAAACCACATGTACTGAGTCACTACAATATAAGTTCAAACTTTTATATATGTAATTACCTAATGCTTAATTTCCAATACATGAATGTTCTGAGTTGGCATATTTTATTTCACTTCCTAAATTTCTCTCATACGCATACCCTTTACATTTCACTTTAGTCACCTGACTTTTCAGTATCCTGAGTTAGAGATTTTGGAAGCAGTGAAAGAAAAGCCCGCAGAAGCCAGTCTTTCATAACAGCCTAAGCAAAATGAAAAGACTATGGTAAGAGACCTGTAACAGAGGGAGGCAGAGACAGTATCTTTGCAGCAGAGATACAAGTTTCCACCAAATAAGGGAGAAAAGGTTTTCAATGTTTGGATCAGAATCTGGAACACTGACTAATCCAAGGCAGTGTTCACCTGCTGAGATACTCAGACCTCAGACAGAAAGCAGGATCTCAAAATTGATACAGAAAGAAAGCTGAAAAAGTTCACGGGGCCCCTGGAGGTTGGACAGTGCAGCTGTGTCAGGGTTCACTAGAGAAAGAGAACCTGTAAGTTACAGATACACATAGGGGAGATTTATCATAAGCACTGGCTAAGGAAGTCAGGAAGTCCAAGATCTACCAACTGCAACTTAAAAATCCAGGAATGTCAAAGTCTGAGCCTGAGTCCAAAGGCCAGAGAACCAGGGGTTCCTATCTTACAAGGTTAAACAATCAAGTTCATGAACTCATCCTAGAAAAAGTGCTACCCACCTCATTGCTGAGTATCACTAAGGTTACCTCTGAAATAATCTCCTGGGGACGCTATGCGCTCCTACCAGTGTCTAGTCCACCCCTCAGAGAAGTTTTGGAGCTCTTTTGGAACGGCCATCAGAACTGTCCTATAGCAAGATAAAAGGGATGTCCCAAGCAGAGGGAACAAATTATCTCCTTTCTTCGGCCATTTTGTTCTATTCAATGCCTCGGTAGATTGTATGATTCCAGCTACCTCAATGATTTCTTAAAGAAAATTCATTCTAGTTGATACTAAGAAGCTCATGATATCCAAGGAAAATTGAAATTACCAGGCCTTTAAGAACAAAAGTCAAATGCAGTGGCTTACACCTGTAATCCTAGCACTGTGGGTGGCTGAGGCGGGAAGATAGCTTGAACTCAGGAGTTCAAGACCAGTCTGACCACTCTGGTTACTAAAAATAGAAAAAAAACAAAAATGAGCTAGGCAATGTGGCAGATTACTTGAGAGTTGCAGCTACTTGAGAGACTGAGGCAGGAGGATATCTTGAACCCAGAAATTTGAAGTTGCTGTGAGCTAGGCTGATGCCCTGGCACTCTACCCAAGGGCAACAGAGTGAGACTCTTGTCTCCCAAAAAAAAAAAAAAAATGGAATGAAGGCAGTTCTTTTTTTTTCTATCAGGAACTCATGGCCCTTGACTGTTGTCAAGGTAAGTTAGCACTGAAAAGATTTATCCCCTTCTTAGCCTCTGGCTATGATTTATATTTCCGGGAGGAAGTCTGGTACATTGAATTGAGACCACAGTCCCACATGCACACCACCAATGGGAGGTGGAGATAATTATTTGCAGTGCCCGCAACGCTCACTGCATCTCTCTGCTTGGCTCATTAGCTGACAGTTTGTGCTCCCAGAGTAACTTTTGAATTTGAATATTCAAAACGACCTTTTTACCTATTGGTAATCAGTACAACCGTTCTTACAATCCTAGACTACTTTTGATCTTCCAATTTCTTTTCAAATTCTCTTCTATTCCCATTTTTGTCAGAAACAGTTATTATCTCTATTTCTTCTATGGTCTTTAAGACTAGAGACTTCTTTTTCTCTCTGCCATGACTTTTTCTCTCTTTGCTATGCTTGAATGCCATGTGTCAATCCTTAATGTCGTATATCCTAGGAATTCTTGCCTCACCAGAAACAGTCCCTGAACGAAACTGCATCTGAGCTTGACCACAAATCAATTCCTTTTATCTCATTCTTGCTAACTTGAATATGATCTGTGTCAAAACAAAATCTATGACTTTTCGTTAATATTTAATTGCTATTTCGCGTGACTTCAAGCAAAGAGATATCCTCATTCATCCATTCTTCATCCTTAGCCTGTCTCCAAGAAAATGTATCTTCCCTTCCTTCAGATACTTTGAAGACCAATCCAGCTGAACCAAACCATTAGCCTACTGCACATAACACAGATCATTATCCAACTAAAAAGAGTTGACGGAAGTACGTATTCTAAAGTTATAGTTGACAGATAACATTATGTGATATGCTTTAAAATTGTACATGAATGATTTATTGGTGAATAAAAAGCCGAGCCATGGGTCTGAGAATAAATATAACAAATCTACACGCAAAATTCAGATTTGGGGAGCTAATGACACCCAAATTGTAATGCATTATTTTTAAACACAATTCACTCATAAAAGGAACCAGAGTTCCTTGGAGCAATGTCTGATTTGGAAACAAACAGAAAATATACAAAAATGTAAAATAAGCCTGCGATAGCATGTGGTGTCAAAATGGAAGTGCTAAAATTTTTAAATAAAAATACGATAAATGGGGCCGTTTCACAGTGACACAGTTGCCGATCTTCCAATCACAGAAGCTGGAACAACTGAGCCATAAACACTACCGTGGATTATAATCAACAGAACACATGAAGGATCCATCAGCCCGTAATAACAAAATAAACGAGTAAATAACTAGCTAAATAAATGAAAAGAAAGAGACAACTCTTTCTTACAGAATAATCCAACTAATAATCATAGAAGAAAAGTGGGAAATAGAAAACCCAGTATTAAAACACCACAGTAATAAATTTCTGCCAACGGAGTCAATGCCAAATACTATAATGGCTGGGCAAAATTTTAAGGACAAAAAAAAGATTTCTGCTAGCTTCAAATATCTCCCTATAATTTTTTATTAATAATTATTGTGGTGATCTTAATACGTATCTATAAAATTTTTGGAAATTCTCTCTTTAGGGAAGGGAATTTAATTTGCTGCTTCTTGACTATAGGCTGACTTCTCTTTGGGACTCGCTTTGAACAGAAACAGCGTACAAAGGGAAACCAGTGAATTTTCAGGGGAGAAACCGAGCAGACATCACTCTAATTGAGTGATTTTTAAGCTTAATATCACCAAAAATAAGTTAGATTGGTGTCATACTACCCCTGAAATAGTAAGGTCACATCACCTTTGCAGTATTCTCTTAATACATATAAACTTATTTTAGCTACAAGAAAACATCCAATAAACCTCAAACGAAGAACATTCCAAAAAATGTGTGACCAGTACTCTAAAGTGTTGATACAGAGCTGGGGCACCCGGGCTTGGTCAGCGCCAGCCGCCGAGAGGACCTGCGGCCTTCTGCATCTCCGCCCCAGAGGTGTGGGTGCAGCGGCAGAGGGCGAGCGCTGCAGAGCACCGCCGGTCCCTAGGTAGTCGAGGGAGACCCCAGCGCTGTTGCCAATGCCAACCTCACAGCCACCCTTGAACCTGGAAATCCCTCTTCTGGCTACACTACTCCCCTGTGAGCATTTCACAGGCCTAAGGGTAACACAGGTCCCCCCATTCAGGGATGAATGGGAACCCCTCACTTTCTAGACCTGGACAATTTCCTCAGTGGACTGTATGCATTCATTAATGCCTTCATTCACCTGCCCCAGCGGGAAGGGACTATATCTGTTCATGTTGCACTCATTCATCTTATCCCAGCAGAAGGGACTGTCTCCATTCATTGATGCACTCATTCATGTGCTCCAGGGGAAGGGACTGTATCCATTCATTGATGCACTCATTCATCTGCCCCAGGGGAAGGGCGTGTATCCATTCATTGATGCATTCATTCATCTGCCCCAGGGGAAGGGCCTGTATCCATTCATTGATGCACTCATTCATCTGCCCCAGGGGAAGGGACTGTATCCATTCATTGATGCACTCATTCATCTTACCCCAGCAGAAGAGACTGTGTCCATTCATTGATGCACTCATTCATCTTACCCAGGCACAAGGGACTGTATCCATTCATTGATGCACTCATTCATCTGCCCCAGGGGAAGGGACTGTATCCATTCATTGATGCACTCATTCATCTTACCCCAGCAGAAGAGACTGTATCCATTCATTGATGCACTCATTCATCTGCCCCAGAGGAAGGGACTGTATCCATTCATTTGTGACCAAGTCCTGGCCAAATGTAACTACAAAGGATCCACGCAACTACATACACCCCTAGACAAAGAACCCAGAAAGAAAGATTTTCTGACTTAAATTCTCTCTCTCTGCCACGAGTTCTAGTGCTTTTTCTGTATTCTTTTCTGGTAAATAAATCCTTTCTTACCACTGATCTGTGGTCTGTGGAGTCATTCTTCGAATCCCCAACACCAAGAACCTACTGAGGAAGAAATTCCGGTAACAGTATCAAGGGAATAGAAGAAAAGAAAGAAAGAAACTCTGATAGATTTGGTGGAGACCAAAGGGACATAAGAATTAAATGCTAAGTGACATCATGAATGGGAATTAGGTGAAGGCTGAGAGAATGTTCTGCACAATCTTTCAAACTTTTCTTCAAGCCAAAAATTGTTTCAAAATAAAACGTTTCAAAACATAAGGTGAAATAAAGACAAGAATATTTATCACCAGTAGACTCACACAAGAGAAAAGGGACAAAACTTTAGAGGAATTAGAGACCCCTGGAGTCTCAAATACAAGAGTAAATATAGATTAACATTAGCCATTTAGAGCAGCAGTATAAATGCCATCGGTGGTGATAAAATTATTGAAGTACAATATATGACACTAGTTCTGGGGGGAGCAGGTAAAAGAAATTACTGGTTTAATGATCTTGTACAAAAGTGCTAAAAGAATTAATTTAAATTATAGAAAGACAGGATGTGTATTATAATCTCTAGGTAACCAATTAATAAACTTTAAAAATATAGTGATAAAATGCCAAACAAAGGAGATACATTTTTAAAAAGTGAATTAACAATACCTGGATTTGAACCTAGAGAGTCTGGCTGGAGAGATTGCATAGTTAATATGAAAGCACTTTTTCCATCAGGAAAGCGAAAACACACAAAGAGATTATGAAATTGAGATTCATGAATTAAATGGATACAGGGCCTTCTGCTGGGGCAAGGTGAATGAACGCATTAATGAATGGATACAGATGATTTCCAAGAAACTAACATGTCCACGGCAAAGGTAAAACTCACATTAGATAGTTTAGAACTGAAACTCTATAAAATTGCATTCTCCTTTTCAGAGATTTTCCCTATAATTAGCTGTTACAATATCAATCCACATTCTGTTATTTGCCACTAAAGACTGTTGTGTTCATGTATAACCATGAAATCCTCCCTTTTCTTGGCCACAGAAATAACATTACAGCAAGAACTAAAGTCAATATTTTCCTTTCTATGTCAAATCCTACCTCAAACGTAAGGTACATTTCCAACTATTAAACACTGAAACATCCTTCACATTTCTTTTGACGTATAATTTATACTTTGGTCCTTTCAAAGTCTTGAATAGAGATTTTGTTGTTGTTTTGCCTCCTGCATTAAGTTTTATGTCTTCTAACATTCTATTAACAGGAGGCAAGTTGCTGAAAGCTTTGGAAGGAGCTTTGTGAAAGCTAACTTTTCAGCTTAGAAAAATCTCCCTGGGGACATCACAGAGACACAGAAGCTTTAATAGCATTTTGTTTTCCTCAGTACATCCCCAGATTTTAACGTGTCTGAATTTAATACACTAGAAACAAGCACATGTTGTCCAAGCTAAAATCTCTTATCTCAAATCTGTCACAAAAATACTAGTTACTAAATGTACTTATATATAAGGGTAAAAAAAAAAAAAAACCCTAACACAATGACATATTCACAGTATGATCTGCAAATGCAGAAGGGCCTTGCTCCTTGAGGACAAATAACAACTTATGGATATTTCTTGACATTTATATTTCCTTTCTATTTTGCCTCCAAAGATCACATTCTTCAAATTGAACAGAATACGTGTTCTGTTTAAAATGAACTGTAGGCTCATTCCTGCAGCTCCATGGTTAAGGCGCTGGCCACATACACTGGGGCTGGAGGGTTCAAACCTGGCCCAGGCCTGCTAAACAACCATGACAACAACAACAACAGTAACAACAAAAATAGCCAGGCATTGTGGCTGGTGCCTGTAGTCCCAGCTACTTGGGAGGCTGAGGCAAGAGAATCACTTAAAGCCAAGAGTTTGAGGTTGCTGTGAGCTGTGATACCACAGCACTTTACTGAAGGTGACATAGTGAGACTCAAAAAACAAACAAAAATAAAAATAAAATGAATTGTAATATTACTCAATTTATCCTCTCTTAAACGCTAATGCATTGTGATAATTTTTAGTCTTGGCATGAAGTGAAAACTCTCCTACAGAGCTATGGATGATATAATCCATCTATAAAAAAGATAATTCAAGGAAAAATTAATTTAAATCATCTTGTAATCTACAATTTCAGTAACAATAACTATGAATGATTGGTAACAACAACGCTTCCCTGCAAATGTTTTTAGAGTTTTCCTCCATGAAACCAATGTTGTGCATCAATGCTCAAGTAAATTACACTTTCCCTGAAATTTTACATAATAGTGTTGAAAAATGTTAAATTTCAAAATTTTTCTTTTCAGTGTTGCTAGCCTTAAGTGAATCCCCAAAATTGAATGTAATCTGGGCACAGAGATGAATCTGCACACATAAAAAACATGCTTAACTCACGCTGCCATTTGATATTAGAGAAATCTTAGCCTTTGAGAAAGAAACTCAGTATTATTTTTAATTTAACCTATAATTTTTGCTGTAGAAATATACTCAAAGTTTCTGCTTTTTAGCATATATTAACCGAATTCCAACTGTATGGTATATACTATGTTCAGAGTCTTTAATGTGACAACATATATTCTCATTTCTTTGACGATGACAATATAATCACATACAGTATTGTGAGAATCATATAACCTTCTCATGCAAAATAGCAGACTGACACATATGAGCTCTTTCCTGGACCATTTTGATATTTTTATGCATTTACTTTGCTTTCCCTGCAGTTTTCTTAGGGTTGATCTGCTGGAGAGAGGCAGCAGCTTGGGCTAATTTTTAGTCTTAGCATAAATTGGAAACTTTCCTACAAGCGGGTTTATGAATAGGAAACAGAAGACAACTTTGCTGTAATGAAATCGAAGTAGATTAGAGAGTCTCATGAGCAGTATAAGATTGGAATTCTGGAAGGAACCTCGAACATCTTCTAATTCCACATTTGACTGCCCTGCCAGAATATATTTGATTGGAATTCATTCAACAATATGGTCTCCAGTGAACAGCCTAGATAAAGTGTAGAAAAAAATGGGAGGAAAGTTTTGTAGTTGAATTTAGATTTAAAAACTTGGTATGAAAATATAAATTCATTATAGCAATTATTAAAAAACAAATGTACTTAAACTAAAGATAAAGCGCAAATTTCTAACCAAGATATCTCAATTTTGAGCTGGGGCTTCTATTTGAGGAAACCTGTCTCCAGCTCTTCAAATAGAACTTCTAGCGTGGGTGCTTGAATTCACAGTTTTGAAGCAATGATCGTATATGGCTCCTATCACTGACAAAGAAAAAGAAAATCAAAGGGGGTTTCAGCATTTATTAATCTCAGTAACTGTTCCAACTCCAAATGAAATATCTTAATGGTAGGAAAATTTTAAGTTTTGGCTTTACTTACAGTTCCAGATATAGAGCCCATGTTAAATGAAAGCTAAGTAGGGCGGCAACTGTGGCTCAGTGGGTTGGGCGCCAGCCCCATATACTGAAGGTGGTAGGTTCAAACCTGGTCCCATCAAAAATGCAACAAAAAATAGCCAGGCATTGTGGCAGGTGCCTGTGGTCTCAGCTACTCGGGAGGCTAGGGCAAGAGAATCTCCTGAGCCCAGGAGTTGGAGGTTGCTGTGAGCTGTGACACCATAGCACTCTAATAAGGGTGATAAAGTGAGACTCTGTCTCAAAAAAATAAATAAATACTAAGTAAACAACCATTCAGAATCCTAGAAATCTACTTTTCCTAAATGCCTACCCTAGTCCCTCAAATTCTATTATATACTTAGGTTTATCCTTGCTTTGTATTAAAGTGGAACAATCTCTAGGAAAGACTAATCTTTTTACCTAGTGGTATGTAATTGTATAGACTACACATTATAATATTATTAGTATGGTATTAAAACATCATAATGGAAAGCAGGATTCACTGAGGAAAATAGAGGACTGGTGAAGAGTTTCAGGGTCCCAGGTAGTACCTCTAGGCCATAGGCCAGAGTGGAGAAAGGAGAAAATATTCAAAAGCAGTAGGAATTTCCTGGTGGAAACTACCTTTTTCATACCTTGACTTAGAGTCAACTCTGCCCAAAAGACTGGGAATACTTGTTGTAAAATCCTTATACACATCCCAGAGTCAGGGTAATAGATTGTGATGCCAACGAAACATCCTCACTTTGTAGGCTGTCCACTTTCCTTGCTTACACCTTCCCACACAGTAACCTACACAAGCTCCTATTTGAGGCTCTGCTTTAGAAAGACCTACCTGAACAAAGGAATTGGATGTGACTCTTCCTCTATACTCCACCTAAAATTGATCAACCTTCCTCTATACCAGTGTCAACCAGTGTGCCATGAGGGGTTCTTAGGTGTGCCATGAAAATTTTTAAAGATCATTAAATAATTATTTTTAATTATTAATTAAATTATTTTCAAGAGAAGTTCAAAGCACAGTAAGTATATTCTTTTTAAATTCCCTTTTTTAATCAACATAATTTAAGTTAGTCATGGAAGTTTAACTAGAACAGCGGTTCTCAACCTGTGGATCATGACCCCCTTGGACTGTATTAAAGGATTCAGGCATTAGGAAGGTTGAGAACCACTGAACTAGAGGTTCAAGTGTATACGAGATAAAAAAGGGTGAAAAACACTGCTTTCGTACTTCAAGAGAAGTCATTCCTGATAACGCTTTTCTAAGCATTTGCATTTACCACTTTCACTTCTAATTATAAAATGAATGAACTCGTTTCTCAGAAAAGAGAGTTAATGGTGAGACGATGGAAGAAATGTTGGTATACATTCACATATGGGAAATATTTTCCTCTCTTTCAAATCATACTATGCCTAAAGCCAACATTGATGTTATGCCCACTTTAATTATTTTATAATACTGGTTCCTCAAAAATAAGACATCCTCTGAAAATAAGACCTACTTACAGGAAAGATAAGACGTCCCCTGAAAATAAGACCTAGCGCATCTTTGGGAGCACACCTTAAAATAAGACACTGTCTTATTTTTGGGGAAACAGGGTATGTATTTAGATACCCAAGTCATTAAGGTTAAAGAAATTCCTAAGAATCTTGGGTCTCAATTATAACCCCTCTACTCCCATCCAAAATTCCAATATCCAATGTACAGAGCCAGTGGAGTACCATGCGCAATTAACATACAGACTAGATCACTCTTAACAGGCCCCTCTTCTATAATAATTCTGTCCTTACAATCAGGAAAGGAAACTCTACCTACTGTTACATGCAATACACAATAATCCAAAGAGATAAAGACTGTTTCAATCACATCTTATTTTTATTTTTGAGACAGAGTCGTACTTTGTCACCTCTTGGTAGAGTGCCATGGTGCCATACCTCACAGCAACCTCAAACACTTGGGCTCAGGTGATTCTTTTGCCTCAGCCTCCCAAGCATCTGGGACTACAGACACCCCCCACAACACTCAGCTATTTTTTAGAGATAGGGTCTTGCTCTTGCTCAGCCTGGTCTCGAAGTCCTGAACTCAAGTAATTAACCCGCCTCAGCCTCCCAGAGTCCTAGGATTACAGGCATGAGTCACGACACCTGGCCTACATGTTATTTTTACTTTTTCAAATATTTCTTTGTCATACTCCTTTGAATCAATGCCATTTTGCATTAATATGGGACCCCAACTTCAAATTCCTCCACGAGATTCAAAATAATTACATACCAGTTAGTTATTGGTTTCACAATAGTACTACCAATGTCTACAAGTTCTTATAAATTCCTGAAGGACCAAAAAAGCATAACTATTATTCACCTACCAGTTTTTATTCATCTAGCAATTTGGCTTTGATCCTCTGGGTTTAGTTTCATATGGTAATACACATATTGTAAGTCAATAATCAGTAATTAATTTTAATAAACTCAGAGCATCTGCAAAAAAGTACAATTTAAGCAACTACTAAATTATATCGCTTTTTCCTTGGCTCATTCCATTGTTTTGAAACAAGTGGCCATTAAAAACAATTTTAATGAAATTGTTTAAATTTCATAAAATATTTTACATGTGCACCAATCTTTGAATGTGTAGAACAACAAGATTAGACACTTACTGTTAGCCATTTTTCACTGTTTGAAATGTTAGGTACAAATAAAACTATAAGTTGTACATAGAATAACAAATATATAATTTAATTTGTTTCTTCATCTGTCCTAATATTGCTTGTCTTGATTCTATTATTGAATTCTATTATTGAATCTGAATCAATTACAGGCATGGTGGCCTGTAATCCCAGCACTTTGAGAGGCCGGTGGGTGCATCACCTGAACTCACAAGTTCAAGATCAGCCTGAGCTGGAGCGAGACCCCACCTCTAAAAATAGCCAGGCATTGTTGTGGACACCTGTAGTTCCAGCTACTTGTGAGGCTGAGACAAGAGAATCACTTCAGCCCAAGAGTTAGAGGTTGCTGTGAGCTATGACACCATGGCACTCTACTGGGGGTGACAAAGTGACACTCTGTCTCAAAAATAAATGAATGAATAAACAGGTTTATGAAATAAAATCAGTTCTAATCTAGGAAATTCTATATTTTTAAATTTTATGTTCTCATTATATTAAAATAAATATAAACAGATCATTATTATCTGCTGATCTTATTACTAAGGAAAACTGAGTTGAATCAGTGAGGTACAGAAATATGCAATAGTGAAGTTTTCTGATGGCTACCCAAAACAGGATTCATTTCTACAATAAACCATAAATTCATATAGTATTTGTAAAGTAATTTCTCTCTTTCTATATCTATACTTGTACTAGCTCTTTTTCTACATTTATACTTATACAAGCTCTGGTTAAGTAGACTAATATATTTATGATTGAGATCATGTTTTTATTGCAAAATTGTGAAAATACAATAATGTATTCAATATTGTTCACTTGGGTAAGCCTAAGCTAGAGGAAACAAAGAATGTCATTGGTCAAATAGAAAATGTTTGAAAAATATAACATCCAAGAAGATGATGACAACAGCATAATATGAAACGCCAACAAGTTAGCAACCTGATTTGGTAACAGGACTTGAGTTCATAATGGTAGGCATCCCAATAAAATAGTTCAAAATATGGAAGAAGAAACAGAAAATGACATCAAAAAACTGCTGTAATTATTTCTATTTTAATGTTTTACTAACCCAGAGAGGTATAATTTATCATGAAATGAATGGAGTAATATTTAACAATGAGAAGAACCATAAAGAAAAAATTATTCTAAATTGCTGTGATATAAGATTTTATTTTCTTGAACTGGCTGTAAATTTCTTTGCTAAATTCAAGTTGTTTCCTATACTGCTGAGCCCACAAAATTTATGTTTTGATTTAAAATGCAATAATGAAAAGAAAGAAAGATTGACATTACTTTATATGGTAAAATTATTTCTAGGTATTAATGTACAATAAAATTCACTATACTCATTCTATATAAACTTACAATCTTACTATTCTGTTATTTTCATATAAAATATCTTATGTGAATGTAACCATGAAGAAATCCTATAAATGTCTGCCCAGCTTTGATGATCCATTATTAAATAGGAACATCCATACTGCTACCAGAGTAGAGCAAGTCCATAATCATGGAATCGGCTGTTATAAATCATGAAGAGTTTGACTATACTCTAGATCAGGCATCCTCAAACTACGGCTCATGGGTCACATGAGGCAATGTGATTGTATTTGTTCCCGCTTTGTTTTTTTACTTCAAAATAAGGTATGTGCAGTGTGCATAGGAATTTGTTCATAGTTTTTTTTTTTTTTTTAAACTATAGTCTGGCCCTGCACAGTCTGAGGGACTGTGAATTTGCCTCCTGTTTAAAAAGTTTGAGTACCCCTGCTCTAGACCATCAGAACTGTTGTCATACAGCACTCCAAAACAAGTAACAGCAATAATGAACACCATTCGGTAAGACACGCCCATACGTTGACATGAATACAGCTGTGAGGCTCTGATATACCAAGGTTTTAAAATCTTACTGAGTTGTTTGTACAGTGCTGCCAATATACATGCATGGTTTAGCGAACTTAATATCAGACCTCATCCAATGACAGCTCTGATGGCCATTCCAGAAAGAGCCCCAAAATTGCTTTGAAGGGTGAACTAGGCACTGGAATCAGTGCATAGCTTCCCATGTGGAGTACTTCAAAGGTGACCATAGTGCTATTCAGCAATGAGGTATATAGCACTTTTTCTAGGATGAGTTCACAAACAGACCTGTATGTATGTATATGTACGTATGTGTACATATATGTGTTTGTGTATTTGTAACTATACCCATACCCTTGCAGAGTTCAGGCTCCTACCACGGTTCCTACCTTATGGCCCTTTATGAATTTTATAAAGAGAATTTTCATGTTACAAAGAAATGATACAAAACAAAAAAATTGAAATTTGCACATTCTATTTCCTAATAACTATGCTATAAGAATACCCAAAAATTCATCCCAAGAAAAAGATATTTAATATTTAAGGTAGGTTGTTTACTAAAATATTATTTGTAAAGGTTCATAATACCAAAATTAACAAACATTAATTTTCAAAGGAGTAAATATGCTACAACAATTAAAGTTATTATTTTCAAAAATGTTTCAGGAAAATAGTAAACATTCCCAATGTAAAGTTAAATAGAATACAAACAATTCAGAAGTGTTCATATATATAAATATATATATTCAAATTGTAAATACTTTCAATGGAAAAAAGTGGAAAGAAATAATGAGCATTTTAGGATTATAGAATTACAAATTACATATTATTGCCACTGCGTAGGTCTAGTAATTTTTTACTGTGAGGATTTTTTAAAAAATAAGGCTTCACTTTAATAATTGTAGCAAAACATATAATAGAAAAGAAGTCTCCACAATATACACAAATTGCAATTTTCAATAGGCTGAAAGCAATTCAACCAATTTCTTAGTTCAATCAATGGTGTAATGTTAAAACAGTATCTACTATTAAAATCCCCACAGTAAAAAAACAAAAACAGTCTTTCTCAAATATTTTGAGGAATAAATTTAGCTACTATCCTGTTATGTAGCTGAGAAAAAAAATCCTAGTGCTCTTTCCTGGCAGCACTGCAAAATCCCAACATTAAAGGGCAAAAGGGCAAATATTTTTCTTCATAGCACTCAGTCTGTGTGTCACAGAGATTAAGCCACTTGCCCAGAGCCAAACTGAAAGTTACACACTGATAAGCAAATCACTGTGGCCTCCTGACTTGGAATTTAACCTTTTTCTTCACAAAAGAAAAACCCAATTTTAAGTGGGCACATCATCCCACTCCAGCCCCAACATTTAGCCGTGAGGAATGGTTAAAATGTAAGACTCAAACTTACCTTTAAATCTCATTAACGTCAGTATGGGGCAATTTGTTTTTTTATTTTCTTTGACTTTAAAACTAAACTTAACAGCCAGGTACGTCAATTATTGTTAGAGACAAGGAGTCATTAAAAATAAAATTATTAGGCTCTTAAACGACCTGACTTCACTGCTCCTAAACCAAATTTTATAGCATGCCATCTATAATAAATCCTGCATGAGCATTTAGAATAGCAGCATTTATATCTGTTGACATCATAAATTCTAACTAAGATAGATTTAAAACAAATATTTTAAGAATAAAGAGTATATTTAGTGTGCCATCAATTAATAATAGCTTCTTTCAACATAAATACTCATATTCCTCCTTGGAAGATACCCTCTTATATTGCTGCAAATTTTGTATTCTTTATTTTTGAAGTATTTAATGACTTTATTTTCTAATTTTGCTTTTTGTTCCTTCTATTCTTGTGTATTTATACTTTCTGTACGTCTAACAGAAAAGATTCACAGCCTCGGACCAACACAGAATTTCTGATAGGATGCAAACATCAACATGTGTAAGCAGAAAACCACATTATAGTTAAGTGACTGAGAAGACACCCTTTATTCTGAATTGATAACATTTTCTCTTTTCTGTGCCCAAAAATAAATTTGTCACCCCTAACCCCACTTTACTGTCTTCCTCCCTAAATAAATGGTACCTAAATAGGGCAGCGCCTCTGGCTCAAAGGAATAGGGCGCTGGCCACATATATCAGGTGGTGGGTTCAAACCCAGCCGTGGCCAAAAACTGCAAAAAAAAAAAAAGTACCTAAATAAATGAAATACAATTGCCCAAGGTAGAAACAGTTATATTTCTCTCATTCCAAAAATTTTATTACAAGGGAAAGCCTTTTTCTATCTAACTGCCCATTTCTCTCCAATTTCAATGCTACCTACACTTTATAGAATTCCACCGTCCATTGTCACCAAGACAATGGTGACAATTCTATTCTCCCCAATTCTTGACATTTTTGTCATAATATTTTTGACAATTTCTCCCCAGAGTCTATTGTCCACAATATAGATAGAGAGATCTTTTAAAATACAAATATAATCACACAAGACTTGATCCCCACATTTTTTTCTAGTTACTGTCTTATTTTTCTCAATTCTATTCTCTTATTGACCAAAAAAAAAAAAAAAAAAAATTCTTCAGGAGATGGCTAGGTTCATTCACTGTTCCACTACCACTCATTCCAAATTGGATCTAGCCTCCCCAAATACCCTAAAATAAGTCTTGTCAATCACAAACATGCTCCACATTCCAAGTTCATAGATAGCTTCTTTTATCTCCCTGAGATCGCCAGGAACATTGAATCCTCTTTTAGACTTTCCACCTGAAATGATTTTCTCTTCTTCCTCCAGGTAATTCCATTTAAGTCCTCTGGTTCCTCTTTTGCTCCTGACCTTCTGATGTTGTAACATCCCCAGGATCTGCCCTGTACCATCCTCTCTTCTTATTTATACTGATATCTAAGTGATCACCTAGTCTCAAATATTTGTATTCCTAACTTTGACTTTCCTTTGAGATTCAGATACATGTATCAAACTTTCTCTTTGATATCTACATTTGAATGTGTAGTAATCATAAAAATCAATGTTCCCATTGCTACTCAAGGAGTTTCCCCATCTCAGGGAGTGGCAGTCTATTAGTTTCCTATTGTTGGTGTAGAAAAATCATCACAATCTCAGCGACTTAAAAATTTTTAACACACACACAAGAATTTTTTGTCTCGTAGTACTAGAGGTCAGAAGGCTAAAACGCAACACCCTGGGCTAAAACTGACAGGGCCAGTTGCTTTTGCAAAGATGTTGAAGACATCCCCTTGCTTTTCCTAGGTTTTAGAAGCCTCCTGCATTCTTGGACCCTTGGCTTCCTCAAAGCCAAATTGTGGCCAACAATCTCTTAGATGCTGATTTTCTGCATCCCTTTGCCATGTTTTGTGGACCCTTGTGATCGGAGACACCTCATTGATTCATGATAATGACACAAATTGTAGTGATTAGAAAATATTGGCATTGGCTCAGTGCCCATTGCTCTCTGGTTAGGGAGCCGACCACATACACCAAGGCTGGCAGGTTCTAGCCCAGCCCAAGCCTGCTAAACAACGACAACTGCAACCAAAAAAATAGCCGGGCATTGTGGCGGGTGCCTATAGTCCCAGCTACTAAGGAGGATAAGGCAAGAGAATCACTTAAGCCCAGGAGTTTGAGGTTGCTGTCAGCTGTGACACCACAACATAGTGAGGGCAACAGAGTGAGTCTGTCCCAAAAAAAAAAAAAAAAAAAGAAAGAAAAAAAAAATACTAGCATCTTTGAAGGTCAAGATTCTGTTCTACCACATACTTTATTTATATCCTCAAATCTAATCCTGGGCATCATATTCTCATAATTTATTCTTTGTACAGTGCTTGTGATAACTTTATTCAATAAGATTTCAATATAAAAGGGCCTGCCTCTGAGCTTGCAACTTCACTGCCTTGATAAACTCGCTCTCATGGTTCTTACACTAACATAATGCGTTTTCTCTCATTCACATGACTTTGTAGTGTATTTTATAACAATTTTAGGACAAGTTACTCCTTCCTGATCTTCTTGTCAATATTGCCTTATTTACTCATGAAATTTCATTTTTTCCTTTTCAAATCTTAGCATAGTTTGTTAAGTTCCACAAATACATCCAGGTGGAATTTTTATTGAAAGTGCTTTTAATGAATAGATTAATTTGGAGGAAATTATCTTCCTCATATCCATTAATTTCAGAAATTTTCTCTGCAAAAGTATTTGTAAGCTTTATTTCCTAGATACTATGTAAGTTTGTTGCTATTGTGAATAAGGTCCTATTATTTAATATATTTATGCCTAGTTAATATAAATGTAGGAAAATGTTAAAATGTATAGATTTATTTGATCTGACAATCTTCATAATAGTTCTAATTATTTGGTTATGGATTCTGCTGGTTTTACTGGGTTTATAATTACCTTTATTATAAAAACAAGTGTATTTTTCTTGTTTATTTGTATTTCCTTATAGCTCCTAACAGAAATTTTCTCTGTAAACAGGTGTTATAATAGTGATTCTTATTTTTATTCATGATCTTAAAGTTAACATAACTAAATTTTTCTACTAAACAGGTGATTGACATGTAACTAAAGAAGTTCCTTACTATTCATACTTTTCTAAAAATCTTGATCACAAACACATGTTTACATTTATAGAATATAAAATTTATAAAATGTTACATTTCCTCAGTATTGATCATATTTTTTTCTCTACGCTTATTAATCTGATGAACTGCACTGATAGATTTTCTAAGGTTGAACCAGCTTTGCATTCTTTGCATAATTCTTACTTAATAACAATTTATTTAATATTCAGTAGAATGGTATTAATAAGTATTTTACTTAGAATTTTTTTATGGGTTTTGTAAGAAATAAGCAAATACTTTTAATGTTTTAGGAGAGGAAAGATTTTTCCTCTACCCTTGTAGGTTCTGTGATTGGGCCTGAGAATTGAGCTGACAAAAGACAGATTAATAGGAAAATATTATACAAATTTTATTTGATATTAATATTTTACATGATCTAGAAGACTTTGTAGAAAAGAAATAAAGGCCCAAACAAGTGAGCAGCCCTGAGAAGTTATGTACCATCTTAACAAAGAACAGTAAATTGTGGAGCTATGATAAGACAAAGAAAAAATGGTCCAGTATAGGAGGGTTAAATTATGGGAAAGTAAACAGAATATGTATGATGGAAAATAATGGAAGACAAGAGTTGTTTTAGTAGGTTTGCACTGATTTATCTTAACGTCCACTGCCCATCTCTGGTGATAAGAACGTTCTCCTCTTTCTGGTATACGGAGGGCACCTTTCTCATGGGAAATGTTCTGTCCTGCTTTTAGATAGAAAGAGGGAAGACAGAGAATTCTTCCAGCATCTGCTGTTTCTCCAGATCCTGTACCTCAAAATAATCAATATGCCAAAGTGGCATGTTTGGGGGCTGGCATGTCCTGATTTTTTATTCTTCTTATCCATTTTTGAAGTATATAAAATGAGCTACACAAAATACTCTGTTTTGCAAGTTAACGTAAAATATATGAAATGGGCATTATTATGGACTAAGTTATTTAGCCAATATTTGCTCAATTTGCGGTATTTGCTCATATGTTGAAACCCTAACTTTCAATATGATTGTGTGCAGACAGAGCCTTTTAAAGAGATAAATCAAGTTAAACGAGGTCATAAGGCTGACACTCCAATAGGACTGGTATTATTATGATAAGATTACGAAGCATGAAGGATGGCCATTCATGGAGGAAAAGCCACGTGAGAATACAGAGAGAAGACAGCCCAGAGAGACCCTGGGAGAATCCAAGTCTGCGGACACCAGAATCTTAGACTGCTTGACTCCACAACTGTCAGAAATCAATTTATGTTTTTTAAGCTACTGATCTATGGATTTTTGCTCTGGCAGCCTTAACAAACTAATACAGACAGATATTCCCTGAATATATGGTACAAATTACCTGCCATACCATTTGGCTTTGCTTTTATGGAGAGAAGTCTTTCTGTTATTTTAATGCATGGGTATGTTTAGGTTTTTTATTCTTGCATATTTTGGCATTTCCTATTTTTCCAGAAGTTTATTTCAACAACAGTTTAATAATTTGTAGAAACAGAAGGCGGAGCAAGATGGCAGCCGAGTAACAGCTTCCTTGCATCTGGGCACCGTGAGTCTGGGGATATAGGACTCCAGGCATCTCTGGCTGGTGGGATCTGCCTATCATCACCCCTGAGAGGATACAGGGAGTCAGCGAGAGACTTCTGGACCCCAAGAGGAGGACTAAAACAGTGGAAAACTGGCAAGTGGTCACGTGTGTTCAATCCCTCTAAACCCGCCCGCAACTATAAGTTCAGCAGCAGCGAGACTGCAAACCAGAAAGGCCTTACCTGTGAACTGTTTTGGTGGTTTTTTTTAAAGGTTGTATCAAAGTACCCTACTGTACACCTATATTGCTCTGTCTCCCTCTTTCTGTGCCTCTCTTCTTTTTGTCAATACTCCTTTTAACCACTCCCTCTCCTTTCTCTATTTTTCTTTTTTTTTTTTCTTATCACGATGGTCACTTTATATTGGTCAAGGGAAAAATACAACAAGAAGACATTTCAATTCTAAATATCTATGCACCCAATTTAAATGCTCCCAGATTCTTGAAACAGACCTTACTCAGTCTGAGCAATATGATATCTGATAATACCATAATAACAGGGGACCTTAACACTCCTCTTACAGAGCTGGACAGATCCTCTAAACAGAAAATAAACAAGGGTTTAAGAGACTTAAATGAGACCCTAGAACAACTGTGCTTGACAGACGCATAGAGAACACTCCATCCCAAAGATAAAGAATATACATTCTTCTCATCACCCCATGGAACATTCTCCAAAATTGATCATATCCTGGGACACAAAACAAATATCAACAGAATCAAAAGAATTGAAATTTTACCTTGTATCTTCTCAGACCATAAGGCACTAAAGGTGGAACTCAACTCTAACAAAAATGCTCGACCCCACCCAAAGGCATGGAAATTAAACAATCTTCTGTTGAATAACAGATGGGTGCAGGAAGAAATAAAACAGGAAATCATTAACTTCCTTGAGCATAACAACAATGAAGACACAAGCTACCAAAACCTGTGGGATACTGCAAAAGCAGTTTTGAGAGGAAAATTCATCGCTTTAGATGCCTACATTCGAAAAACAGAAAGAGAGCACATCAACAATCTCACAAGAGATCTTATGGAATTGGAAAAAGAAGAACAATCTAAGCCTAAACTCAGTAGAAGAAAAGAAATATCCAAAATCAAATCAGAGATCAATGAAATTGAAAACAAAAGAATCATTCAGAAAATTAATGAAACAAGGAGTTGGTTTTTTGAAAAAATAAATAAAATAGATAAACCATTGGCCAGACTAACTAGAAATAGAAAAGTAAAATCTCTAGTAACCTCAATCAGAAATGATAAAGGGGAAATAACAGCTCATCCCACAGAGATACAAGAGATCATCTCTGAATACTACCAGAAACTCTATGGCCAGAAATTTGACAATGTGAAAGAAATGGATCAATATTTGGAATCAAACCCTTTCCCTAGACTCAGCCAGGAAGAAATAGAGCTCCTGAACAGACCAATTTTAAGCACTGAGATCAAAGAAACAATAAAAAAGCTTCCAACCAAAAAATGCCCTGGTCCAGATGGCTTCACTCCAGAATTCTATCAAACCTTCAAGGAAGAGCTTATTCCTGTACTGCAGAAATTATTCCAAAAAATTGAGGAAGAAGGAATCTTCCCCAACACATTCTATGAAGCAAACATCACCCTGATACCAAAACCAGGAAAAGACCCAAAAAAAAGGAGAATTTCAGACCAATCTGACTCATGAATATAGACGCAAAAATTCTCAACAAAATCCTAGCCAACAGATTACAGCTTATCATCAAAAAAGTCATTCATCATGATCAAGTAGGCTTCATCCCAGGGATGCAAGGCTGGTTTAACATACGCAAGTCTATAAACGTCATCCACCATATTAACAGAGGCAAAAATAAAGATCACATGATCCTCTCAATAGATGCAGAAAAAGCATTTGATAAAATCCAGCATCCTTTTCTAATTAGAACACTGAAGAGTATAGGCATAGGTGGCACATTTCTAAACCTGATTGAAGCTATCTATGACAAACCCACAGCCAACATTTTACTGAATGGAGTAAAACTGAAAGCTTTTCCTCTTAGAACTGGAACCAGACAAGGTCGTCCTCTGTCACCTTTACTATTCAATGTAGTGCTGGAAGTTCTAGCCAATACAATTAGGCAAGACAAGGAAATAAAGGGAATCCAAATGGGAGCAGAGGAGGTCAAACTCTCCCTCGTTGCTGACGACGTGATCTTATACTTAGAGAACCCCAAAGACTCAACCACAAGACTCCTAGAAGTCATCAAAAAATACAGTAATGTTTCAGAATATAAAATCAATGTCCACAAGTCAGTAGCCTTTGTGTACACCAATAACAGTCAAGATGAGAAGCTAATTAAGGACACAACTCCCTTCACCATAGTCTCAAAGAAAATGAAATACCTAGGAATATACCTAACGAAGGAGTTGAAGGACCTCTATAAAGAAAACTATGAAATCCTCAGAAAGGAAATAGCAGAGGATATTAACAAATGGAAGAACATACCATGCTCATGGATGGGAAGAATCAACATTGTTAAAATGTCTATACTTCCCAAAGCAATCTACCTATTCAATGCCATTCCTATCAAAATACCAACATCGTACTTTCAAGATTTGGAAAAAATGATTCTGCGTTTTGTATGGAACCGGAAAAAACCCCGTATAGCTAAGGCAGTTCTCTGTAACAAAAATAAAGCTGGGGCATCAGCATACCAGATTTTAGTCTGTACTACAAAGCCATAGTGCTCAAGACAGCATGGTACTGGCACAAAAACAGAGACATAGACACTTGGAATTGAATTGAAAACCAAGAAATGAAACTAACATTTTACAACCACCTAATCTTTGATAAACCAAACAAGAACATACCTTGGGTGAAAGACTCCCTATTCAATAAATGGTGTTGGGAGAACTGGATGTCTACATGTAAAAGACTGAAACTGGACCCACACCTTCCCCCACTCACAAAAATTGATTCAAGATGGATAAAGGACTTAAATTTAAGGCATGAAACAATAAAAATCCTCCAAGAAAGCATAGGAAAAACACTGGAAGATATTGGCCTGGGGAAAGACTTCATGAAGAAGACTGCCATGGCAATTGCAACAACAAAAATAAACAAATAGGACTTCATTAAACTAAAAAGCTTCTGTACAGCTAAGGAGGCAATAACCAAAGCAAAGAGACAACCTACACAATGGGAAAGGATATTTGCATATTTTCAGTCAGACAAAAGCTTGATAACTAGGATCTATAGAGAACTCAAATTAATCCACATGAAAAAAGCCAACAATCCCATATATCAATGGGCAAGAGACATGAATAGAACTTTCTCTAAAGACAACAGACGAATGGCTAACAAACACATGAAAAAATGTTCATCATCTCTATATATTAGAGAAATGCAAATCAAAACAACCCTGAGATATCATCTAACCCCAGTGAGAATGGCCCACATCACAAAATCTCAAAACTGCAGATGCTGGCGTGGATGTGGAGAGAAGGGAACACTTTGACACTGCTGGTGGGACTGCAAACTAGTACAACCTTTCTGGAAGGAAGTATGGAGAAACCTCAAAGCACTCAACCTAGACCTCCCATTTGATCCTGCAATCCCATTACTGGGCATCTACCCAGAAGGAAAGAAATCCTTTTATCATAAGGACACTTGTACTAGACTGTTTATTGCAGCTCAATTTACAATCGCCAAAATGTGGAAACAGCCTAAATGCCCACCGACCCAGGAATGGATTAACAAGCTGTGGCATATGTATACCATGGAATACTATTCAGCCATTAAAAAAAATGGAGACTTTACATCCTTTGTATTAACCTGGATGGACGTGGAAGACATTATTCTTAGTAAAGCATCACAAGAATGTAGAAGCATGAATCCTATGTACTCGATTTTGATATGAGGACAATTAATGACAATTATGGTTATGGGGGGGGAACAGAAAGAGGGAAGGAGGGCGGTGGGTGGGGCCTTGGTGTGTGTTACACTTTATGGGGGCAAGACATGACTGCAAGAGGGACTTTACCTAACAATTGCAATCAGTGTAACCTGGCTTATTGTACCCTCAATGAATCCCCAATAAAAAAAAAAAAAAAACATTCCAAAGTATTAGGAGTGATGATCTCAGGGTGGTATGAATCCATGTGATCTTTAATTTCTTCTCATCGTGCTTATACATTTTCAAATTCCTTACAATAAGCACGTTTTATTGAGTCATACAAAAGGTGAGAAGAAAATAAATCTATACTGATATAGCTACTGAATGTTTTAAAACTGCTTACAGGAAAGCTATTGTTACTCTCTTTGCTATAAAATCAAGCTGTTTGCACATTTTTAAAGTATACTGAAATTTGTTTGCTTGAATGTATGCTCTTATTCCCACTAATTCCCCCGCGTCTGCCTACATTAGAAAAAAATGACATTTTAGGGGACACCTTTACTTCTGTATTATTTTCTCAAGCCATTCTAATTTTCACATACTGAAAATCTATATGCAGAGTGAGATGTTAAGATAATTCCCTGTTATTTGGGAAGCAGGGTTTTGTTCTTGCTATTTTGGTAAAAGACAATTCATTCTTGAGGACAAGCCCTACAGAAGCCACTAAATCACATGAACCCCTGGCTTTGTCCTCAACTTTATTATGGTTTAAGGAGTCATTTATTGCTCAGTTAGGTGGAGGAAAGTGGTGGTATGTTCTGTTATCGGTAGCTCCCCAAACATGCCCAGTTCTGTATAGGTTGTTAATGGAAGAAAAAAAAAGTTTTAAAAAAAGGCTAATAAAGTCTTGAATGTATCAGCTAACAAAAAGAGCAAGCAAGGTAAATTTATCAACAATTTATGAGCATAAAATAAGAAAGAATTTAAAAATTTACCAGCATGTTTATATATTCAGAAAAGAAAATGTTCAAAAACATTCAAGATAGAGAAGAAATAGATTTTTTCTGTTATTCCCATTGAAAGAAGTGAACCAGTATACAGTTTGATTGTTGTTTCTGCTTTAATAATCTCTAGCTCTGGAATCACCAAGATTCTGAATGAAACTTGCCTCATGAGGTTTTGCCGAACAC
The DNA here is from genome assembly GCF_027406575.1 of Nycticebus coucang. Taxonomy (NCBI): domain Eukaryota; kingdom Metazoa; phylum Chordata; class Mammalia; order Primates; family Lorisidae; genus Nycticebus; species Nycticebus coucang. The sequence continues at coordinate 18,092,368 of NC_069803.1, forward strand.
AATTTATTCTAATGCTTTCAATAATTAGGAAATATGTTAAACTCCTAAAGGAATAGAATTAAAATAATAACGTAAAATTCTGAAATGTATCAATGCATTCCATTTTGTATCATGTAATAAAACAATTTTTGTGTATGTACAATATTTTATAAATTTATTCCCATCAATTAAATATACTAAAAATCAAAAAAAAATAAAAAAATAATAATTTCTAATTTCATATCTATCTTGCTGGAATTTTGTGGGTATCTCGTGGTTCATTGATTCCTTTTAATTATCTTAACTGTAATTCTGTCTCTGACAATCTCCCCTAATTCCTCCCGAATTGCTTTTTCCTCTTTCTGAAACAGTCTCTACTCTGATGTCCACAGGACCCATCACCACTTCAGTCAAGTGTTTACTCAGATGTGATTTTCTCAGTGTAGCCTTCTTGAACCATCCTATTTGGAACTGTTACCCTCCGTATGTTTACTTTGCACCCTTGCACTTATCACCCTCTGCCCAGTTTCTTTTTAGAACTTTGTCTCTTCTTTCTTTTTTTTTTTTTTTTTTTGTGGAGACAGAGTCTCACTTTATGGCCCTCGGTAGAGTGCCGTGGCCTCACACAGCTCACAGCAACCTCCAACTCCTGGGCTTAAGCAATTCTCTTGCCTCAGCCTCCCGAGTAGCTGGGACTACAGGCGCCCGCCACAACGCCCGGCTATTTTTCTGTTGCAGTTTTGGCCGGGGCCGGGTTTGAACCCGCCACCCTCGGTATATGGGGCCGGCGCCTTACCGACTGAGCCACAGAAGAACTTTGTCTCTTCTTATTCTAATTTAAGTTTCTTGGGGGCACAGAGTTTGGTCTATTATTTTTCTTATTATTTTATTTGTATTTTCTCTCTTCCTATTTCCCTTAACTGGTATATTCACGAATGTGGTCATTTCATTCATCTCTTAAGCAGTGGTTCTCAACCTTGCTAACACCATGATCCTTTAATACAATTCCTCATGTTGTGGTGACCCCCAACCATAAAATTATTTTCAAACACCTGTATTTGTACAGGGTGTATGTGATGGTTTTAGGCGACCCCTGTAAAAGGGTCGTTCGACCCCCATAGGGGTCACAACCCACAGGTTGAGAACCACTGCTCTTAAGAAACCAGCATTTTATTGTGGTATATGTACACTGTGGAATATTATGCAGCCTTAAAAAGGATGGAGACTTTACCCCTTTTATGTGTACGAAGATGGAGCTGGAACATACTCTTCTTAGCAAAGTATCTCAAGAATGGAAGAAAAAGTATCCAATGTACTCAGCCCTACTATGAAAGCAATTAACTATAGCCCAAGAAGAAGGGGGAAAAGCAGAGTGAAGGGAGAGGAGGGAGGAGGATGGGTGCAGGGAGGGCAATTGGTGGGACCACACCTACAATGCATTTTACAAGGGTACTTATTAAATTCACTAAGTATAGAGTATGAATGTCTTAACACAATAACTAAGAAAATGCAGTGAAGGTTATGTTAACCAGTTGATGAAAATATGTCAAATGGTATATAAATCCAGCACATTGTGCCCCATGATTGCATTATGTACACAGCTACGATTTAATTTAAAAAAAAAAAAAAAAAAAACAGCATTTAGGATTTGCTCCTTTTTAAAGCTATTCTCATCTAATCTGTTGACCTTCCCTTCCTTTGTGCCTGCTTAGAAGGGGGAGGAGCTTGTTCCTCCTTCCATACAAATCTAAGTTAAATACACAGATCTTCTTCTCTCCACCTTTTTGTTTTCATTTCCAACTTGTAAGTATACAGCCTTATATCTTAAATATCCTTGACAACCAATGCTTTCATCCGCACCCTTGACTCTAGTTCAGCTGGCCATTCCTTGCAGAAGAATGTATAAACTAAGTAGCAAACTTTTTCTTAAATGCCCTAGAAAAGGGTAATTCTGTGTTTTGATTTTTTTCATTATTCCTTTTTCCTTTCTGTGACAAATGACTATACATATTGGCAGCACCCAGTGGTTAACAGTCTAATCAGCCTGGAACACGTGGTTTCTCTTTTTAAATTGATTTAATAGGGTTGAACTCATCTTATTCCGTTTGATTATGTAACTGCAGGTTTTCAGGCTATAGGTATAAAAGGTCAGATGCTAAAATTGAGTATTTAAACAGAGGAGTAATTGGGGTTATTATATCAAGGAGGGATTTAATGATTATTGATGAGATAGTATTTATATGACTAATACTTGACTTCTTCAAGATTTATTCACTAATACTCTACTGTACTGCCAGAGGACTGGTGTAGAGCTGAATATTATTCGGATGAAATGAAAAATTTGAATTCTAATCAATTTTAAACTCATCTGAATATCTAGGAATATCTAATATTAATATATACCACATACATTCCCTACTTTAGTGGTAATTAGCTTTATGCTGAATTTTCTTTTTTTTTTTTTTTTTTACTAAATCAAAATACACCCATTTTATGGTTACATGAAAAAGTATATTAACTATGTATCTGGACCATGTTATTGTGCAAGTAGGCAGTTATTCAGGCAGAAATATAATCTCTGTTAAAAAAAAAATTGGATGCCCTGAAGCTACAAGACTCTAGCACCTTGGGTTCCTACATAAGCAAACCTGAGCCCAACTCCATGCGAACAGTGAAAGGAAACGTAATCAACTTAATCAAGAAACTGCCAACCTAATCTCCAACTAGGAACTTTCAACTTTTACCAACTATGTTTTGTCTTCCTTCAATGAACACATTATAAAAGTTTCCGTCAAGCCTTCTTGGTAGAGTTCTGAACCTCTTGAGATCTGGTGCTATCAGATTCATGAATCAAAGAACGCTCGAATAAACTCCTTAAAATTTTAATGTCCTGAAGTTTATCTTTCAATACAACTTATAGCTGTAATACTGACAAACATTAGAAAGCTGAGTAACAATGAACATGGACAGAGATGTGAGAAAAAGAAGCCTCATGCACCACTGCTGGGCATGGAGCTAGTTATGCCAGAGATAATAAGAATAAAGAATAAAATAGAAATTAAGTTTTAGGCTACATACCAAGGAAAATTTTTTTCTTGTTTTTTTATTGAGCAATAATAATAATAATAATGCAAAAAAAGTAACATTCACTTTGTCAGATAAGAGTATGTCTATCATAGAACGCTTTGACTCTGAGGTTCAGTATGGAGTCATCAGTTAACTCCTTATTAATTTTTTCCAAAGTCTCAAAAAATAGACAATATTTATAAATAAAAAAAGATAATCTCAAAAAATAGATCATTCCAAATCTTATAGACAATAGAAAAAGAAGAAATACTTCAAAATCATTCTACTTCATCTGGATACACCTGATACTAAAACTGGAAAAAATGTGTTATTATAAAGGGAAATTACAAACATATTTCACTTATAAATGAGGACGCAATACCACTTGCATTTTAATTCAACTTGTTAACATGTCCTGTGTGGAAAAATAAGGAAAACAGTAACATTCACCAATTTTTTTCCTTTCTCTCTTTTTTTTTTTTTTTTTTTTTTTTGTAGAGACAGAGTCTCACTTTATGGCCCTCGGTAGAGTGCCGTGGCCTCACACAGCTCACAGCAACCTCCAACTCCTGGGCTTAAGCGATTCTCTTGCCTCAGCCTCCCGAGCAGCTAGGACTACAGGCGCCCGCCACAACGCCCGGCTATTTTTTGGTTGCAGTTTGGCTGGGGCCGGGTTTGAACCCGCCACCCTCGGTATATGGGGCCGGCGCCTTACCGACTGAGCCACAGGCGCCGCCCTTTCCTTTCTCTTTTAAAATGCTTTTACTTGTTCTTAAGTTTTTATGAAAACCGCTTTTTTCTTATCCACTTGAATTAAGTTTCTATGTGGAGGTTTCAAGGCATTTGTTCTAATTTCCAGAATTTAATTTGTAGCTCACTTATTTTTATTCATTTTTGTTTAACTTTAATAATGAAAACTATTCAATGATTTAAAATTTGCATTTGGTCACTGGTTTTGTCATACTTTAAATGGTTTAATACTATTATTAAATGTTGTCATAGAAATCTCTTATAATTGCAAACAGGTTTCCTTTTTGATATAAAATTAATTTTGCAGTATGTTTTATACTTCCACCAGATTTTTTAAGAAATCTTAGTCTATTTTCAATTTTCAGGTATTTTTATTGTCATCATAAAACTTACACAAAATTTACCTCTTTAGATTTACTGACTTCTTGAATATAGTACGTGATCACTTTTTAAAAATATTTCATGGACATTTTTAAAAGAGGTGAGGTCTTATAAGAAACTAAAACATATACTGTTAACTCACATTAAGTTAGATACATAGTTTAATACTGTAATTCTCAATATCCTATTTTTCCTCTTGACGCTACAAAAAAACAAAAATATTGCAATAAAGTTTGACTATAAAACATATTTTGAAGTTATCTCATACAAGTGGAGTTTGTATTCCCATTAGACATTCAATGTCTAATGCAGGGACTTAGCAAAAAGAAGATAAAAAGTTTTGTTTCATTATTTCATTACATCTTTTTACTTTGTTGATCTATCTTGATGGTTGGTTCATTTCAAAAAAAAAGTACAAAAGAAATCGGCTCCTTGAATATTCATGTAATAAAATAGGGCTTATTTATCTAGAAGTAGTGATACAGGTTGAGTGCAGTGGGACTCTCAGGAAACATGATATTACATTTATCCCTTTTAAAAGTTAATTCAGATCTACTTGACACAATTAGGGGAAAAATGAAAATAAGTAGAGGCTTAGAAATTCTATCAGTAAGATAAATGATTTGAGCAAAGATCAATTAAGAGCTAGGTAGACTGCTTAAGGCTCAGAACCCATGTTCAGGAATGGACGAATAAAGCTATGAAAATCACCAGGAAAATCCAATAAGCTGGAAAAGATAAACAAGCCAATATTTAGAAAAGCTAAATAGTCATGCTAGCAACAGAATACCTAACTGAACTATAGAATTCTTATTTCCTTTAATATTTTTTTCACTGCTTATTTCTATTCATGTGGGTTAGAGGAGAGGCAGAAATACTCCAAGGGAAAAGTGAGGGGATGTTTGGAGTCAAGATGGGAAGGAGGGACACACACATAATGTGAAAAACAGTTCGAAATACTATTTTAGAACATAAAATATAGAATGCCAAGTTCCAGAAAATATTGCTGACAACGAAGAGTATATGAAAAAGAATTACAAAAAGATATTACCACCTTTAAAATATCAGAAGTAATAATTCACTATGTAATATCAATTCACTATAAATATATAAAATCATTCACTGATTTATATGAAAATGCAAACAAAAAGGGCTATTTTGTGTGTATTCTGCCTGTCTACCATAAAGCAGTCATCATTCATAGGCCATCTTTTTCAGGTATCTAATCCGCTTATGGCCTTTACACAGTGTGAAAGCAAAATGGTTTGGAGAAATTACACAGAATGCCTTCTAATTCCAAACCATTGTTTGTTGTTTCCTTTATAGATTTAAGCAAAAAGTGGAGTTGCTCATAGCCATCACTTCAGGGCCTATGGTGATCATTATGGAAGCAAATCTACCCTTAAGTTTTTACGTAATTATTTATTAACTTTTATCCTCATAACCACATAACATCCATTGTAAAATGTTTATTCAACATTACTGTTGGTAGAAGATAAATAGTTGCTTTTGGACATGTAACTCACACCCTATCAAGATACAGAACATTTCTAACACCCTAAAAAGTTCAATCGTGCCTTTTTCAAGTCAACCCCACCTCACTTCCAAATCAGCTGCTGTCTGTATAACCAGCTGTAAACTGTGTTTTGGGTTAACAGGACATACTTGGCTGAGTCCTAATGTACCTATACCGTGAAACCCTTTGTTTATTCCAGGGCTCCTTTTACACCTTACTTTGGCTACCAGACTTTCCTTCCATTCTTCTGAAGCTCCCTCTTTTGTCCCTACTCAGCTATTTTAGTCTCAGTTTAAGAAAGCCAATCGTCTTCCTCTCTCTTTGGGACATTTACAAAGTTGGCTTCTGGGAAGGAAGGCAGCAGCATATATTAACTCATCATAATTCATCATCATGTATCAACAGTCTAGCAAACTGATTTTACTGAAAAAATATTATCTCCACCTTATACTCTACATTTTTATTGAATAAAATCCTTATTGCCTGTAGAATAATAATCAGACTCAGGTACACATGTGAACTACTGCTTTGATCCTAGTCCTTGTTAATTTGTTTTTCTAATTTTTTAACAGAAGTTTAAAGGCATCTTTTTTCTAAACAAAATAGGCATTATCGTTACGATATGCTCACACTTTTAAGAATTACAGCTGCCATGTTAAAAGAGAATGCCTTTGCCAAGCGCTAGTGGAAAAGTTTATTTTCTACAATGTGGACTAAATAAAAGTACATGAAACTTGTCTTCCATAAATGTGATGGCATTTTAAAGTTTCTTTCATATCCATAAAATCCTAAATATTATTTTCTTTAAGACTATCGCCTAACTATTGGATTCTTTCAAATTAGAATATATATTTAGTGATATTAAAACCAGGCATCTCAAAACTATTTATCCCCTAGTGAATGATGCCCCATGATCATATCAATGTACACAGCTGTGATTTAATAAAAAAAAATAAATAAAAGATGTTGCCCACCAAAAATATATATATACATTTATCCCATGAAATGTCATCTAATGTGCTGTGTTGCGATGATGTTATTTAGTTTGCCCTTTTATTCTCTTCTATTTGAAATTGAAAAATATTAACTTTTCGATTAAATTGAAAAATATTTCAATTTCCCATGAAAAGTTGTTTTTATATGTCTAAGCACATTTATTTCATTTTTGTCTGATAAAATGTTCTATCTTTCAAAGTTTTCACAACCACCTAGATTTATTTTAGTAACTTTTCTCTAAAGAATTCAAGTAGCCTTACTCTTATAGATTTAACTGAAAAAAAGAAAAAGTCCCATTACTAAATGGATGCAATGAGATCTATTCTCTCCTATTCTCCTTTTTCTATACTCCTTACAAGTTTTGAACTTTTCACACAGCAAAATTCTGCCTGGCTGCCTCCTTTGTTATAAATCAGATCCCTGCAGATATAGTGCTGCTCTGATGAGGGCTTGAGAATACTCAGACCCACATTACTTACTGAACTGCACTCTAGGTCCTGATGGAACGAAACACTGGCAAGTGCACCATAAATTTTCATAAAGAAATAACTTCAGCAATAAACCCTATTTAGAAATAAGAAAGAAGAGAATAATAGGGCAAACTAAATAAACATCATCGCAACACAGCACATTAGATGACATTTTATACATTTTTTACAGCAATGTATAAAAATCGCTTTGTAGAATCTTGATTAGGACTTATAGCCAAACTTCCTCCATGAGCTTAAAACCATCTTGATGTCATGAAAATCTGTTGCCGTTCTCAGGAAAGTTGCCTTTCAGGAACACTGTAATTCTGTTTTAATATGGATACAAATATTTGGAATCAAAACACATTGTGTAGAATAATTAGATCAGGATCCATATAATGAAATTAATTGAGGGCTACATTAAGTCTTTGATTAAATTTGCAGAACAATTTTATTAAGTCCGTATAACATTCTGATTTACATGATTGAATGCATAGATTGAACCGAACGTAATTAAAACGTAATTTACCTATAAGCAAAGGTAAGTAGGAAAAACAAATATCCAACACAAATCTTGTTAGCAGAGACAACGGACAGAACAATTCTTTTATGGAATGACACTCTTGATGGGAAATAACATGTAATAAGCTAAAAATGTCAAATATATTTCAAAGCATCACTAAGCTGGAGAGAGAGTGAAGGAAATACAGAGGACTAAAATGAAAAGAGGAGCTGAGAAATAAAGCAGGTATGTCATATACAGCCTTCATTCTGGAAATCTCTTCCAAATTTTGAGGGACCAAAGTCCTCCTCCTTTCAGAATTGCATAGGCTAGAAAGAACAGCAGCTTTTAGTGTGTTCATGATGTACCCAACTAATCTGGTACCCTAACGTGCCATACCTTCATTTTCAGAAATGAAAAATGAATCCGTTATACAGAGGAACTGAAATCCTCATCCATTTTAAACTTGGAAATGGATGAAAGAAAAGAAAATCTCCAGCGAGAATTTTTAACCACACACCAGCTAGCACTTGAATTTTTGCTTGAATTTATGCTGCTCATATGTTCAGGAGTAAAACTTGAAGCAAAAAATTTTAAGTATGGTTTGGTTGGTGCTCCCTGATGACTAGCAGAAGAATGTGTGACCATCTCCAGGGAAATTCAGCATCAACTCAGAAATCAAAAACTTCCCGTATATAACGTTCCAAGAGAAAAGAGCAGTTTAGGAGTCAAAATTTGTTACAAGAAACAAACCACCGTAAGTGAGAGCCAGGAAAGAAAAGAGAAAGAAAACCCACGAAGAATATAAATATCAGGATTATCAGACAAATTTATACATCTAAATAAAAAATTTAAAACAGGAACATGAACCTATAAAAAAAATCTAAAATTTGAGAGAGAATACTGAATTTTTAAAAATAAATAAAACTTGAAGTGTAATATTTAAAATACAGATTGGACAACCCTGAAATACAGTTTAGTTAATGGACTAATAGTTTTAAGGAAAAGATATGTAGTAATGATGATTTTTAAACACTAGAATTAACATTTAGAGAATGAACTTCTAGTTTACAGTCTGGTAGTCATCACTCAATCCTACCAATTAAGTAAAAAGCGGAACAGACTGAAAACTTAACAACTCTTCTTAGCTATGTCAGAGAAGAAAGATCAGAGGACAAATGACTTAACTATCAAATACAGAGAATCACAACTTACCAGAGCAGAGATCCACAAGCTGAAACCTCCGTGGGCCCCAGCGCTAGAGCAAGAAAGCCTGAACTGTAATTAATGAATTTCTGTAGAGAATTCTGAGAGTTTAAAACTCCAGAGGCATCCTGTTAAGGTCCCTGCACTTCTGTGAGTTTCACATCATGGAGCTAAATCAGGTTCTTATAGTGATTATCAAAGAAAAAGCCCCTCATGCTTCTTGCAATGGGAGGAGAAAAGTAACCATTATGAAATACATCAGAATACTCTGTTCTTAGCAAGCCCTGCCCCCAAAATAAATTATTTCTCCAGAGGATATACTATTGTTTATTTTCAGACCCTACCCCACCTGGGGAAAGGAAAATCCTCAACTCCAGCCTTCCCTAGCCTTCCATACGGAAAAAGAAAAATAGCCATCCTGTCCCACCTGGGCGTGGAGGAAAAGCAGGGAAGTAGTGAGAGGTACATGTCAAGTTCACAATCCAGAGGCATAAATTCATGAAAACACTGAGATATAATTACACAAATACAAAACATGGTCACTCCCCCACACCTCACCACCCTATTCCTAAAAGCCTATTTAGCAGTTTCTTTTACCCAGTACATCATATCCAGCCACCAAGAAAAATACTAAAAGGCATGCAAAAAGGAAAAAACACAATTTGAAGACGTAGCACAAGCATGGGAATCAGGCTCAGATATGGTAGAGATGTCAGAACTGTGAGACCAGAAATTGTAAACAACTGATAATTATGCTGAAGGTGCTAACAAATAAAGTGGACGACATGTGACCCATGCAGGCAGAAGTTCTAAAAAAGAATCAAAATGAAATGCTAGAGATCAAAATCACTAACAGAAATGAAGAATCTTTTGCTACGTTTATTGCTAGATTGCACACACGTGAGGAAAGTTACTCTGAGCTTGAAGCTATTCAATGGAAACTTCAAACACTAAAGAACGAAGAGAAAAGGGGCTGGAAAAAATGAGAACATTCAAGAACCATGGTAGAACTAAAAAAGGTGTAACACATGCATGATGGGGAGAAAGAGGAAAAGAGAGAAAAAAACAGAACAATATCTGAAGCAATAATTACCCAAATCTTCCCCCAAATTAAGGTCAGACAATAAACCACAGATCCAGGAACTTCGGGGGACACCAAGCAGGATAAATGGAACACACACTGTACATCTAGGCATGTTATATGTAAACTCCAAAAAATCAAAGGTAAGAAAATCTTGAAAAAAAACAAAGGAAACACAACACCTTGAATAGGAGCAAAGATAAGAACCACATCCAACTGCTTCTCAGAAACCACACAAACAAGAAGAAAATGAGGTAAAATATTTAATGTGGAGAGAGGGGAAAAAAACTCACCAACCTAGAATTATGTACCCTATTAAATTATCCTTCAAGAGAGAAAGAAAAATAAAGACTTCCTCAAACAAAATTTGAGAAAACTTGTCCCCAGGTCACACACAAAACATTCATGCATATCATGAAATAAATGGTGGCAATGATATACAAAAATGGGGTTATATCAGTTTCACTTTAAACATCAGTGGTCTAAAACACACCAGTTATAAGACACAGGCACTTCTGAAAGCTCAGATGATCCAAAGTCTGAGGAATCAAATCGGAGAAGAAAGGAATTTACCTAGATAACAATAGTCTTAGAGTATGGTCCCAGCTTCTCCAATTAAGGCCCTGACCTTGACAACACAAAACTATCCCCATGCATTCTTGGGAGTTCAACCCTATGAAGTAAGAGCTTGGCAATCAGCTTTCTCTGCTAACTGACTGCATGGGATGAGGGTTCCTTTGTAAGCAACCTGAGGGCTCTGGCTCTCACATTTTTCAGTTACTTGTTAACTGAGCACAGCTTTCATCATCAAACTGTTCCTCACACCAGCTATTCCATTTGGGTTCTCCAGAAAGCAGACACTGAGGTGTAGACTTACAAAAATTTTATTGGCAAGTAACATCTGAGAAAGGAAAGGAAAAAAAGACAAAGAAAGGCCCACCAGATCATGACGGAATATTCACAAAGCGTTGGCCAACACAACAGGAAGCTTTGGAGCAAAGTTTGGCTGTTAGAAGAGTTTCATGTTGGTTGCACATGGCTAGTGGAAATATCTTGTACAGACATTCGCAAGAAGAAAGTAACCTCAACTCAAAAACCTAGGTAGATCCTAAAGGAGCTAAAGCAGTGGTTCTCAACCTCCCGAATGCCACAGCCCTTTAATACAGTTCCTGTGGGTCGCGATCCACAGGTTGAGAACCGCTGAGCTAAAGGCTGATAGCTGACCACGCTTACTGCTATGGGGTGGAATCACTTTGTACAAAGGGATCTAAGTTATCCTTTTCATCTGCCATAAACACTATCAAATAAGTACACCTAATGGACATTTGTAGAACAAATAAGTAATAATACATGGAATATTTATTGAGACAGTCATATGCTAAGTCATAAAAGATCTCAAATTCAGAAGGATTGAAATCAGATAGAACAACGTTTCTCAACAAAAATGGAGTTAAATTGTGAAATAACAACAAAAAAAATCTGTAAAATATTTCCTCCAATACTTAGAAATTTTAAAATACACTTATAAATAATCTATGGGCCAAAGAACAAATCTCAAGTTAAATTTCAAAAATATTCCAAACTGATGTGTAGTACTCGATTACTAAATAATAACACAATGTATAATGTTTTTAATTAGATCGAATTGACTCATATAAGGCTTTTGATGATATTTGCCAGACCCGTTAACTCAAGCCAAACTTTGGTTGCAATTCACAAACAAGTGTATTTCTGACATATATTTCCATTGTTTTTGTTTACATTATTTGGAAATACAGAATTGCAATAAAAAAGAAGTATGTTGGAATTTTGTTCATTAATCAAGGATGTGAACAACTTCATTGCTAAACCAGATGAAAGTTGTTGAATACCAGAACGTTTCCTTATTTTTTGTATTAGTTACAACACAGCAACTACAAACACAGCATTCTTTTAAATTAAAGATGCATTGTTAACATTTGCCTCAGCACTACTTTATATATAATCAGCAGACAACAGTTCAAGCCCTGGTTTGTCGAGTTGGCCAATTTCTGTTGCCTAATTACTCTCATTATGGCCAATATGGCTACCCGCTGACCTCACAGAATGCAGTGCTTAGAAGAGATGGCAAAAAAAAAGATGCCCGCTATCAATAGTATTTCTTTTCTTTTATTTTTACATATATATGTGTTAATTAGGTTTCCATTTTTTTTGCCTTCACAAAATTAAAAAGGCTTAAAATTTAATAACAATAACCATGTTTAAGATAAGGACTAGAAACAAAAACCTCTTAAAGAAAAAATGAACATAAATACATTCAGAAAATCAGACAATTGCTACATCGAAATATTAAGCAATAATAATAATGCAAAGAAAGTAACATTCACATTGTCAAATAAGAATATGTCTATTATAGAATGCTTTGACTCTGAGGTTCAGTATGGAGTCATCAGTTAACTTATTTTTTTTTTGAGTATCAAAAAATAGACAATTAATATTTATAACTAATATTTATAAATAGTATTAAAAATACTATTCTACTTAATAGTATTTCTATCATGCAGGCATAATAGACAAATAATCTCAAAAGGATAATAGTAAAATGATGAATTTTTTATATTTATCATTCTTGTTTTAATATAATTAGACGTTTATGTAATTAAAATTTATTTATGGCTGTCTTAGCAACCAGCTTACAAAATTCCTGAAAACCTGACCATCAACTCTTTGAAGCTGGTTAGAGCCGCCGTACCACATCACCACCATGGCTAGGCTATGCCTTAGAGTAGATCACTCGGGAGAGGATGGTTCGAGGTGAGATGATCAAGAAACTGATACTTTGAGAAAATGTATCCTATAGTTTGGAAATAACTGAAGCAAAGAAGAATCCAGAGATAGCCAGTTTATAACATGTGTTTCAAAGGAGTTAGTGAACAGGGTGATGAAGAAGATGAAGATGCTGTGACCACTCTGATAAAGTGGTCAGAGCATCAATCAATGAGGGGCAAGCGTGACACCTTCCCCCTCCAACCCAGGTGTGCTTAAGGTATGAGAGGAAATGAATTGCCATTTTTAGGGTGTCAGGAAAAACAGGGGCATCAGGAGACAATTAGAGCAAGAAGGTACATGAAACATTTGGAGAAGAAGTTTAAGATACACAACATTTCGCTTGTTACTAACCATAAGGTCCAGAGACACAGGGAAGAATTGGTGAGATGAGGGCTCTACGGGAGATTTGATCAGAGCTACACAGGCAGAAGTTCTGGATGATGTGGGATGGCAGGAAGGAGGGGAGTCTTGAGCTTCTTGTTAAGATTTAAAGAAGCATGAAAGGCAGGCTGGAGTTAGTCTGGGTCATCTCTTGGGTAGACATACCCAGGGAAACTGAGCCCTGATCTTTAGCAAAAGACTCCCTTCCTGCCTGAGAGACCTAGAGAATCATGAGAAGGGCATGTGAGTTGTGTATGTGCAGGAGATGAGAAAAATGGCCGCCACGGGAGAACGTATGTGTGATGTGCAACAAAAATAGTCCTGGCAAAGACTCTAGATTCTAAAGGTCTCTTGATGCTGGAGGCAGAGGTTGTGTTCAAGGTCTGCAGTTTTGCAAAAACAAAGGTGGAGACATTCTGTCTGACCACCTCCACGTCCTCTCTAATCAGTGCGAATGTGGGACAAGCAGCTTTGGTCTACTTCTTCCTGTTTTATGATAATAACTATGGACCTGAAGTTTGCTCAGCGTTCCTCCCAGAGTTCCTCAATCCCCCAACATAGACACTATGTCAAGCCTCTTCATTCTTTGTACCAACATCCCCTCATCTGGTGATCCCAAGCCCCTTCAAACATAAAGGATTAGTGCTAATTATAATCTCTTTCTTAAGACTGGGTGAGCCCTGAGACAGGCCAAGTACTTTTCTGCCTCAGGGCCTTTGCACAAGCTGTCCTATCACTAAGAAGGATCTTACCACACCTTTCACATTCACCATCCCAGAAAAATCTGTTCATCACTCTACCTAGTCTTTTCACTATTATTCTCGGATGCTCAGGGTGGCGCCTGTGGCTCAAAGGAGTAGGGTGCTGGTCCCATATACTGAAGGTGGTGGGTTCAAACCCAGCCCCAGCCAAAAACTTCAACAAAAAAAAAAAGAGTGGTATTCTCTGATGCTCTTGGCCCAGTTTTTAGATTCTTCAGAATAATTAACAAAGATGAAATTACTGATTTGCACGTTAACTGTTTTGTCTCTCCTGATAGAAAACACTAAGGTGGCAGGAAAACTATCTCTTCAGTTTATTAATACACTGCAAACATTTAGCACAGTCTGTGCCTAATCCATGATAGACATTCAAAAATACTTGTTTGATGAATTAATAATTGTAAGACAAACTGATTATGAGCAACTTACAGGGGAAGAAAAGGAGGCATTTTGAGGAAGATTTGGGGGGTCTAATATCAAGACTTGGAATACAGACCTTAGAAAAGAGACCTGAATAGTAAATTCAAATATCAAGGTCACCAATCTATTAGACATATTAAAGTGTGGCAACCGTCTGGGAATAACATGGCTTTATAAAAAACAAGAAACCAAGGGACTTGGAATGAGGACATAAAACTCTAAGGAAAGAAAAAAGTAACCAGAGACGTAGGAGTAGAAACCCAGCTGAAGAACTGCATTGTTTAAGAAGACAGAAGTAACAGACATAGTCAGATGGGAGTCGAAGAGATGTGGGAAATGTTCTTTGGAGTTCACAATTTAGTAGTTGTTAGTGACTTGGGAGAGAGACAGAGTAGGTTAATGGCATTGTGGGAGCAGAAGCCTGATATTACACAGCCATGCACTGAACAGGTCAGAAAAGAAAAGGGTAAATAAAACCATTCTGTCAAGATGATTGATCGAACTGTGAATAAGAAAATCAAGGTAGCAAGCAGGATGGTACTCAAGGACAAAGGAAGTATTGTTTTCTGAGTTCATAGATACAATAGGTCTGCACACGCTTATCAGGGAAAGAGCTACTGGAAAGGAAAGCCTTAAAAATATAAGTAAGGATAATTGAAGAGTTACTTATCTGAAACCTTAAGAAGAGAGCTGAATAAATATTCATGAGGATAGCCATTAGATACGCTGTAGTAGACAAAGGCATCTCCTGTCTGCGGGGGACTCTCATTGGTGCACAGAATTTTAAAAGAATGATAAAAGTTTAAAGGAATTTATATCAGAAAGAGAAAAAGACTTCGAGTAGACACGCAAACTTATTCCTCAAAAGCACAGAGGCCTCCTTGAAGTTGGAGACCATTTACTTGTAATGGTGCAAAATGGCACAAAAACACACACCTACATTATTCTATCACTGATCAACTCAGCAGGTAAAAGGTAGGACAAAAAGATGAAAGGATTGATATTGGCTTGGAAGTCTGTAAGGCAGACGTAAAAGAATAATTTGAGGGAGAAGAATTAAAGAGCCTGCTTTTATAAAGATGGAAAGAAGACAAGCAGTGTAATTTGATAGAATTTGTCAGAAATGAAGAATTAAAGCAGACATCACAAAACAAGTAGATGAGAAAAAGGGATAAAGGCCTGTTTGGGATTTGCTAATATTGAGACGTCTAATACAGATGCAAGTGGAATACACGGTTGGATACATGAGTTTGACAGAAAAATATATGAACTTGGAATGTAAGTTTAGCATTCTTCAGCATTACATAGTACATGGTATTTAAGCAAATGAGAATGACAGGATCACCTAGGCCAAGGAGTGAACAAAGAGAAGAAAAGAGAACCAAAGACTGAACCCTGGAGCCCTGGAACACCAAGTATTGGAGAGATGAGATGAGAAGAGAGGTGGCGGCTTAGAAGGAAAGTGATATACAGAATTCCAGGATTCCTGCCTCCTGGTATGCACCCCTGAATAATCCCCTCCTTTTGATCATAGGTGGGACTTGTGGTTATGATTAGACTTTACTCTCATAACTAGGCTGTGGCAAAGGTAAAGGGATTTGGCAGATGTAATTAAGGTCTCTAATCAGTTAATCAAAAAGGAGATTATCCTTCATGGTTCGGACCTCATCAAGCAAGCTCTTTCAAAGGGAGTCCAGTTCATCACTTAGGAGAGATAATCAGGGAGAGATTCAATGTGTAAAATATTCTCCTGCCAGCCTTGAAGAATCCAACAGCCATATTTTAAGAAGGCCACAAAGTAAGGATCTAAAACCACCCTAGCAGTGGGAATGACCCCAAGATGACAGGCAGCAAAAGACCAGAGAACTCAGGGACAAAGCTGCAAGGAATGAGTTTTCCATGCATGAGCTTGGAAGTGGATTCTTCCACAATCAAGCCTTCAGATGAAAATGTACCCCAGCTAAGATTGATTTTAGCCTTATGAGACCCTCAGCTACATTTCTGACCTACAGAAACTAAAATATAATAAATGGGTATTATTTTAAGCCACATATTTCATGGTAACTTATTACACAGCAATGTAATTATAGGGGTAATCAAGGAAATCATGAGTTGTACAGAAACCACACAACTAAAAAGGGAATAATTGATTGTGTCAAATGCTATAGACAAATGTAATAAAATGAGATCTCCATATTGCTTACTGGATTTACTAAAGGGAGAAATTATGGAATTACAGTATAATTCAAGAAGAGAGTTCCAGAAGCAAAATAGAAGTAAAGCTCATGGGAGACAAAAATGTGAAGTGTTGCCCTTACCCAAGTTGGCTAATCAACTTTTCCAATATAGATCGAATAGCATCACAGACACACATGTACACGTGCATTCACTCTTCTGGACTATGGTATTTCCGATTCAATGTAAATTTGGTACTTTGGGCTGCCTGTTTCTCTTTCAAGGGATTATCTCATTTGGATCCCATCTAAATTATGAATCATTGAAAGGACCTTGAAAGGACACTCTTGCCCTTGCAGAATTTCCAAAATAAAAGTTGAGAAGAAACTGAACAATAAAAGTTTCACAAAAATAACATTTTCGATACAGTTAATGCTTCCTAAATTGCCCCCTCCCCAAAACCCCCTGCTTAAGGCTGTAAATGCTTCCCCTTTAAATGTGATTATTCTGTAGAGGCACCTCAGAAAAGTAACTTGCAGAGGAAGTGAAGAAAAATCTCCAAATTAAGGAATAATGCATTATTTTATATGCTATATTCAATTAGTAGAACACTAGCAAGTTTCAAACACACACAAAAACCCACAAACATCAGGTGAAACAGTTTTATTGCAATGACAGACAATAAACCGCATCTGTGCAGTAAGAGAACGTCACTCTGTACTCACTGAGCTGATGGCAACGCATTTTTTTCTAGAGTAACACTAGTTTATTATCAAATAATTATTGTTTATGTTTATTGGAAAATAATGCAGAGTAAGGCTAATAACTCTTTGACTATTTCTTAGCTGGATTCTTGGGAAGATTGGTAAAGTGCAGAGATATTGATTTTATTCTCTAATAATCATCCCTTAGACACTATTTCAGAATGTCGTTACAACCCCAGGAACAGAGAGCAAGAACAAGTTTAATGCTCTGTATACCCATTTGGGTAGCTCTAGTGGTACCAATTTCTGATAATGTGCTTACATTTATTGAGCAGTCACTTGAGTTTTCGGCATTGCTGGAATGGTTTTCTCAGTTATAAAAAGGCCCTACCAATGTGTTTTGGAATGGATATGTGTTAATGCAAATCTACACTTGAAGAGCAAACACAGTGCATCCACAGGAGTCTGGCGTTCAATCTAAAAAGAGAAGCAAATGGTATCTCAGTTCTAAGAACTGTTTCTCACATCAAATTGTGCTCCCTTGAAAATAATGGAAGTCATTTTAGTGAATCTATTCCTGCAAATCAGTAGTGCACATGTTTTGCCTTTTGATCATATAAGATGTAAACAACACTCTTAGAGGAACTTCCAGGCTTTTGAAAGTAAACACCAGTGGAGAGGTATTTAGGCTGAATGAATATTCCTATTCTCTCAGTCAACAATCTACTATTGTAAGAGGAAGTTTGTGCTAATAGCATGATAAACGCAGATCAATAGAGCTCATGTAAAATAAACTCTCTTCATTCATGTTTTGAACGGTTGCTGGTGTACCCTGGGAAGACGTACTATACTTTTTTGTTACTGTCGGCTGGTACAGAGAGTAGGCATGGGCTTATGCTCATTTACCTTCACAGTGAGTAGGAAAAAAAGTTACTTTTTTCCTCTGCTTGAATCCTAAAACTAGTACTAGTTTTCATAAGGCACAAAGTGATATAAGAATAGTAATTTGGCTCTTTACATAGAAGGTGACATTAGAACATTTAAATTGGGTTTAGAGAAAAAATATCCTTTGCCACTGAAGAAACATTTATAGATTTATAGGCATCTGTATCAGTTTTTTTTTTTACAAGAGATAGATGAAGACAGAGATAGAGATAAAGACAGAGGGAAGGATGGTGGGGGGAGAGATTTCAAGGAACTGGTTTGCACAATTGTGGGGCTGGCAAGGGCTACATCTGTGAGCAGGGTGGGAGACTGTACGCTCTCCTGAGTCACTGACAATGTTGTCGTCCCTCACTGTAAACTTCTTCTCCCTCAGGGAAAACTCAGTTTTGCTCTTAAAACCTTTCAATGCATTGAATGAGGGCCACCAACATACTGAGGATCATCTCTTTTACTAAAAGTCAATTGGTTTTAGATATTAACCCCATCTACAAAATATCATCACAGCAATACTTGATTAATATTTAACTGAATAACTGGACACCACAGCCTAGCCAAGGTGATACATAAAACTGACCATCCTAACACACATGACTTTGAAGGTGCTATGCTAGTACAAATCTATGCTATGCTAGTACATTGAGTAAGCCTTCCAGGGCAGCGGTTCTCAACCTGTGGGTCATTACCCACAAGAACTGTATTAAAGGGCCGTGGCATTAGGAAGGTTGAGAACCACTGTACTAGAGAGAATCACATTTAGAACTAGACAGAATAAACTATGTTATAAAAACAAGGAGGATACTGTCATTTAAAGTCAGATGAAAATGTAAAGATATCATAAAGCTAGTATGTGCCTAGTGCAAAAATAGCACAAACAGAAAAAGGTTGGAATGGAACCTATTATATACTAAACTGGTATATGATATAAAAAAGCATCATCAATCGATTCAAAAAATAATAGATTGAGGAAATTATGCTGGGAAAAGTGGCTACTTGAAGAAAGAAATTTCTGAGTTGATCTTATACCCCAAAACGGAGTTAAAAGTTTTGAAAAGTTAAATGTGGAAATTCAGATAAAAATGGTTACATAGGGAAAAAGCATCTAACACTCTTGACCAAATAAATGCTCATTACAACACCAAGTCCCCACCACTACCAATGCTTGAGGAAAACAATTAGTAAATGTAAAAATAAGTAAAACCCTGTATCAACACCAAAAACCAGCAAGAGGGGAGCCTCACTAATTTAGAATTGTTGCTGTACATGTGGGATGATAATAAAAGAGGTGGTAAGTTCAAGATGGCTAATCAGCAAATGCTTACTACCAAATCCACAGACCAGGAACACTAACAGAAGATCCCAAGACCTTCTATCCCAGGAAATGAAGAGCATGTAATGGGAAAAGACTTAACATAATCAAAGTGAAAACCATCATGGTATTATTTAAGGCTTTCTCCTCCCTTGGGTGGCTACAGCAAAACATCTCAGACTTAAGTCCTTTATCAAGAGAGGAGATGAATAAGAAAAATGATAAATTAGACACAGGATGTATTAAAATGTTTAAAAGAATATCATTAAATATATGTATGTTTGTAAGAGGATTGACTTTTCTGAGAAAAATGGTTTGGACAATAAACTAATAAGCATGAAAAATAATTAGATTGAAAAAAATTAATTCCGAGAAATATAGCAAGTTTAATTGGGGGTACAAATATTTTTCCTGGAGTTTCAAAATATAATAGAACAAATCTATTCATTTCTGCATCAAGCATATTAAAACATGAATACAAAATATTGATAAACATTTCCTAAATAGTAACAGTGACTATCTCTGAAAGATGAGATTTAGAATTTTTTCATCCTTTTGCTTTTCTACATATTATCTAATGAATATATATTAACTATGCAAATAGTCACATATTAAATACCTAACTATGGAAAGAGAAGAGGAAATAAGTTATTTTTTAAATCACCTTTCCAATTTTTTAATTATTCTTTTAATTTTATGCAACTATTATGTATTATGTAAATGGAAACTAATTAGAAAGTACTTTGCAAAAATATACATATGACATTTTTTAAAAATCTATTTTAAACCTATTTTATTAATATCTCATTAATAAATTGAATGCCATAGCTTCTTCCTAAAAAGCTTGCCTTATTGTGTATAGATCTCTGGACCATAAACAGCCATGTCAGGCCTGATGGACAAATTGCATATGGTTCACACAACTGTGAACAAAAAGACAAGCCATTAATACACAACCATGTACATGTATATGTACACGTGTACACACATACATGCATCCAAAATACAGTTATTGAGTAGAAAAAAGATTAACTGCGACAAAGCTCCCTGCCTTGGAGTTGGAATATACTCATTGGTAGACCATCTGGTAGGCCCCTTCACTGTTCCCCTCTGTTGTCCCGAACTTGACTGCCCCACGCGTTCTTTTTTGTCCATTTTCCTCCATGGTCACATGTGCAGAGGACCTTTAAGTCACTTCTTGGTGACTCCTTCCTGGTAACATAGGTTTGAGGCTCAGCCAAGCCTTAGAAGCCGAATAATCAAAGCCTCCTACAAGCCCTATGTTCCGTTTCTTTGAAATGAAAACATACGGCTTTCCAAACCCTCAAAAACTTCTCTTCAATTTGCCTCCAGTGGGATACATATTCAAGTTACTTAAAATTTTCAACTAGGGTTAATTTTTAAACCTGAAAACTATGATCTTCGATTTCCTAGCTTAGTGTTCTATTATTACCCCTTTCAACTTAATGGTAGTAGTTTTGGTAGGTTATTTATGGTAAGTGGACAAAGATTTTCTTATTCTTTGATTTCTGGATAGTGTCTGTGTTCTGTCAAAGAACAAGTAAGGGAAGATACATACAAGAGTTTGGGGCTAGAATCTTCTCTCCGGCCATATTACCTAATTCAGAGTCATCTAATGTGAAGGCTTCACTTTGGAATAATGAAGTGATTGGCTGTTTCTTTGCTGGATTTTAAAATCCAGATGTTCCATTATTAGATTTCACTCTGAAGACAACATTTTCTTCTCAGTGAGCAAACTGATGTCATAGCCTAAATTTATCTCATTAATCAGACTTTGTTATAAATAGTAAAAATGTCCAAGTACATCAAACCTCTGTATTTTTCCTAAAATGTGCTCTGTAGGCACATAAATAACTTCCAAGGTATCACAGATAATGGATTTACCACTCATTTTGCTGTGACCTAGGCAGGATCATTGGCTGCTAAGCTACAATATCTAATCACCATCTGACCACTGAGTCAATAAATTAAGTTTAGGTTCTGTTGAGGAGGTCCCATTTCCAGATATTATACTCGGGCTACTACTAGCTCAAATATTACTGTGGATGCCTTGGGAGAATTATAAAACTAAAAATGTTTATCTTAAACAAAATAAATGTGGTTTTGATCTGTCCCAACAAACCTGAGAATGTATGTGACCCTGTTCTGCCAGCCCTGAGGGATACAGGCAATTTCTGTCCTTTAATCTTCAAGAGCAGTTTCAATCTCATGATGCGAGACCAGCTGCTCCCGTTTCCACTCTGAGAACAGAGGACAGGCCATCTTACATGCATTTATACCTCAACTCAAAATTTCACAGCTATTTTATTCAGATCTCACTGACCTTAATCGTTTTCTATAACCATACCAGCTGCAAAGGAGTCTGGGAAACACAATCCTTAGCTGCACTTGAGTCAAAAAGTCTATTGTTTGTGAAAAGGGGTGAATGGACATTGAGAAAAAAATAGCAGTTTTTACACCTACATAAAGTACACATATAAGTAATAAAAAGGATGACAGCCCCAACACAAAAATTGCCGAAAAAGCACCCAATCCTAAAAAGAAGAGAATTCATCAAAAGCATTTAAAAATTAAACCTGCCTACTGATCAAAGACATATAAATGGAAACAGTAAATATATACCTCGCTATGAAATTTAAGATTATCTTTAATTTCTTAAAAATTATGTAAAATACCTGGCGGTCATCCTAATGTCAGTGAGATGTGCATTTCCAGACAGAGCTGGCATAAGCAGGACCCGGAAGAAACCATAGCAAAGCCAGCTGGGCCTCTGTCTCCAGAGGATTCACTGCTGCTTTTGGCAGTGAACTAGCCAAAAGCAGCAGTTCCAGACAACTAGCTTAAGGCACCAATGATAAATGAGATAAAAGATTTTCATGAAAGAATCTTCAGGGTAATTGTGTTTATAATAGCAAAAGTTTAAAACTCTAGGGCGCTGCCCATAGCTCAATGGGTAGGGTGCTGGCCACATACACTGAGGCTGGCGGGTTCGAACCCAGCCCAGGCCAGCTAAAATGACAATGACAACTGCAACGACAACAACAACAAATAGACAAGGGTTGTGGCAGTCATCTTAGTCTCAGCTTCTTGGGAGGCTGAGGCAAGAGAATCACTTAAGCCCAAGAGTTTGAGGTTGCTGTGAGCTGTGACACCACAGCACTCTACCTAGGGCAACAGCTTAAGACTCTGTCTCAAAAAAAAGTTCAAAACTCTAAATATCCAAGAAAAATGATACAAATCATTGACAGCAACACAGAGTACTAATCTGTTGTTAAAAATCATGCTTAATAGAGTAGTTAACAAGATTCTTTAGGTATGCTACTGTAATAAAAATAAAACTAAGGTATGACATTCTTTTCTACAGTGGAATCCAAATTGTGAGTGGGTATTAAGTTTTGTACCAAAATACTTCAAAATCTCAATAGCCTTTATCCTGAATAATATAAAGAAAATTGTATTTTTCATAAAACTTTTGCATTTCCATGTTATTTATAATGCTCACGTTTTACTTTGATAAATCAGAAAGTCGATGGCATTGTCTTCAAAATCAGATTCACATGACCATTTTCCTCAAAACTTTAAAACTCAGCAGATAAAGTCTTCATTTTCTCAATTCATAACTGACCTCTGATAGCTACTTGTTAGCATTTTGTCTCATTTCTCTTTTTTGTGGCACAATTTTTAATTAACTTTCTTGGTAAGTATTTGAAAAATGAGTTTCATGTTAAAGAAAATGCCCTTATTCACCCTCAGTTTTCTTTGATTGATGTATTTTGTTGTTCTGTACAGAAGCCCTGCCACCAGGCATGGGGCATAATTTACCATCATCTTCACTTTGGGTTCAAATAGCCAGAAGTTAATATTTTTACATAGATGTTGCTTTTTCATAATACATGGAATGAATAAGTGGCCTCGAATTTCATTTTTACCAATCGAGATCATGAGAAAGAAAGTTAAAGGCAAAAAAATGCTGTTTAAATGGACATAGAGAATGTTTTTTAAAGAATCACAGAACAGCAATGGCTTCTTAATCTTTGGCCTCTCTAATTGAGCCAGCTATCCCACTAAGGGCTTAGAGTCCAGCGGGTCCTCACATCAGTTCTCTGAGACAGTTACTATTATTAGCTTCATTTTACAGACGAAAAAGCTGAAGCACAGAAAGTTATGAGTCCATGATTGCTCAGCAGAAAGGAAAGGGTGATGGGCGAGACTCTGTCCAAGGCAACTTGGCATCAGAGTCCGCACATTTGGCCAGTACATAATGCTGTCTCATCATATCAAGAACAGTAATAGGATCATAGTACAACAGCTCACATTTGGTAACAAAAGGAAAGTTATGTCTTCCTTTATTTTAGCTAAAGAAAATAAATTGCTTCTCTACTGATACCATCAGAGGGAGTTTCTAGTTTATACTTTTAGCTGGTCTGCTGGGGTACCTATGATAACTCTGTAGAATCCAATAAGGGGACTGGGAAAGGGAGTATCAGATTCAGAATTGGCATAGTTGGTCAGTACCAAGAAAAGAATACAACATTTTAGCCCCTTGAATAGTAAGCACCACACAACCTCAAGATATGCATGCATAAGTGTGTGTGTATGTGGGTATGGTGATGTGGGGAGAGCTTGTATATCTGTCCTGTGAAGTATCTTATTCCATTCATCATCCCACTTTACTTTTAGACCTGCAAAGATGCTCTAGGCAAGGGGTGTCCTTCAACTCATCTGTTATTGTAGTAAGAGCACATTGTACATGCACAGCACAGTATTTTATAATTAAGAGCCTGGTACAAAAAAGTGTAACAATGTTCAGAGAACTGTCCATAAAATCATCCAGCTGCATCACAAACAGCTTTTATGATTCTCAAAAAAAGGAAAAAAAAGTCAGATTCATTGAAGCAATAAAGCAACTGTACTTATGTTACTGACATTTGATGAGGCGGGATGAATGTTCCTTCACATTCACAGAGTGACAGACCCAAAGCAGGTCAGCCAGAGCACTGTGTGTGCGCCCATGCGCACATGTGAGTGGTGTGTCATGTGTGTGCATGTTGTGTGTATACCTATCGTGTGTGTGCTTGTGTGTGTGTGCACGCGTGTGTGTCGCGCCTATACACTGACTACTGATTAGCCTTAGAACTTGAGCCCCGCTATCACACTGTGTGGTCTTCTGATCTAATTAGTTCACGCTGTCATTTCAGGTAACTCTGACTAGTCATCCTGTCAACCTGTGCATATACCTTAGGATTTTTCTTTAATTGCAAGGAGCTGAAAATAAAGCTATTTCTTTTTTTTTTTTTTTTTTGTCTTCAAATGCCACAGCATAAAGCTCTCAGAAGTCTCTTCTTTACATTCACTTTATCCTCTATTTAGAGTTTCACTGAAATCTAATTATATTTCACATCAGACTGAGTGAAGAGCAATAAAGTTATTTGGAAAGATATCAGCAAATATCATAGAGCAATTCTAGAGGTAGTTTTACTGCTGCCAGAATCGTTTTACCATTAAGTTCTATTGGCCTAGAATCCAGCAAATCCGTCTTTCATGTAGCCGAAAAATTTTTTTGAGATCTGAGGGGGAGAAATGACGACTTAAAATATGAAATAAATAAAATTTTAAAAAATTATACAAGCTCTGCATGGCATTATGTCATTGTGTGAGCTGCAACTCAACTTAATTAGTACCTATAGACAAATTACTTTTAATTTGGGATGTGGCTAGCTTTGAAAAAGATATTATGTGTCTTTGTCTTCAGAAATGGGAAGAACCTGGTTGCTCTAGTTTAACTACTGATCGTCTTATTGCCATTCTTTACTCTGTGGTTCTCCAGATGTTGAAGTTTATGACTGAGTTATTCAACATATATCACATGAATCATCATGGTCTGAAGAGTTCACTAGTTTGGGATTAACTTCTGAACCGGGCCCTTACTACCCGTTAAACAAGGTCAGCTAGAACTAAATGGTTATATAAGCTCTGCTACAAACCTGGAACACTTTCTTAGGATGCGGGACCTAAGAACAAGTATCCCTCTTTTATTAATAGTAGTCACTCTGTTACATCCACGGTTCTACAACACTGGCTATATTTCAGAATCACATATATGCATTCTTCTTAGTAAAGCATCACAAGAACAGAGAAGCAAGAATCCAATGTACTCAATTCTGATATGAGGACAATTGATGCTGGTACATGGCCAGGGAAGGGGGAAGGGGGCAATGGCGAGGGGAGTATGGGGCCACAGTGTTTAACACATATCTCGAGGGTGGGACTTCAATAGAGGGACTTCATTCAGCAAACACCAGCAGTATAACCTGGCTCATTGTACCTCAATGATTCCCCAAAAATAAAACAAAAAAAAATTAGGGATAATATACCCATCCCATAGGGTTGCGGCGCCTGTGGCTCAAGGAGTAGGGCGCTGGTCCCACATGCCGGAGGTGGCGGGTTCAAACCTAGCCCCGGCCAAAAAAAAAAAAACCACAAAAAAAATAAATAAATAAATATAAAGTGCCTAGAAAATACAAAAAAAATAAAAAATTACATATACTCATGCCTTACCTGATACCTTTGAATCAGAATTTCAGAGGTAGGCCCAGAAATTTATGTATATTACATTTTTTAAAAGCACAGGTAATTCTGATATGCTACCACTGTGGAAAACAAATAGCCTAAAAAGTTAAAATGGTTATATTTCACTGATACCTTATCATTAAAATGAGCTTCAGTGTGGCTGTGTTGTTAACAGTGCAACGTGTCAAATTTGGTCATGTTTTAAAGTGTCATTTCTGGTCATGTTGCTGTGTTGTTTTAAATGGGCTGGTTTTCCTATACCTTCAGTGGAAAACAATAATTTCTGTGAACACATGAAAAA
Organism: Nycticebus coucang; assembly: GCF_027406575.1. Taxonomy (NCBI): domain Eukaryota; kingdom Metazoa; phylum Chordata; class Mammalia; order Primates; family Lorisidae; genus Nycticebus; species Nycticebus coucang. Next base: position 18,118,707 of record NC_069803.1, read on the forward strand.
TATCCATTTTCTGCAGAGAGTGTACCGCCACCTAACAGAGGGAAAAGCCACTATTTTACTTGTTTAATGCTGACAACGCATCCGGAGAGAGACCATTTATCATTTCTGATAGTTCAGGACGAGAAAGACAAATGCACTGTTTCCTTTCTGTACTATCAAAACCAAACAAAAAAAATCAATTCACTAAATTTCTAAAACAATGGCACATTAATGAGAAACCTTTGAGATAACAAAATAAAAATTAGCTATTATAAATGTACACAGAGCTATTTGAAGAGGACAATCTGTTCCCTTATATTCTCTAACTTTGAGAGATTTGCTGTCTCTTAATCTTTACATTCTGTAAGAATGCTTACCAACATACAAAAATAAGACCTTTCCCAATTCTACCCTCAAAGTCAAGATGTCTTTGAAAAACAGGGAAAACAGTAACCTGGGAGCGTTCTGTCTTTCCACTAATAACCCAGCCTTTCCAAAGTTCATTCAAAATAGTAAATAAAAAAGTCAGAAATATAATAGGTTTTTTTTTGTTTGTTTGTTTTTTTTATAGAGATAGAGTCTCACTTTACCGCCTTCAGTAGAGTGCCATGATGTCACAGGACTCACAGCAATCTCTAGCTCTTGGGCTTCTGTGATCCTCCTGCCTCAGCCTCCCGAGCAGCTGGGACTACAGGCACCCGCCACAACACCCGGCTATTTTTTGGTTGCAGTTCAGCCGGGGCTGGGTTTGAACCCGCCACCCTTGGTATATGGGGCCGGCGCCCTACTCACTGAGCCACAGGTGCCACCCTAATAGGTCTTTTCTATTAGGACCTCAGGGATGTTGTCACAAAGTACCAAAAGCAGGTGGATTAAAACAACAGAAATTTAATCTCTCACAGTTCCAGAGGCCAGAGGTCTAAACTCATGGAGGCTCTGAAGGAGGCGGCTCAACTCCTCCTACCTCCTGTAGGGTTCCCTGGCTTGCAGACACTCAACTCCAAACTCTGCCTCTATCTTCACATTGTGTTCCATGCCTGTGTCTCCCTGGGTCTTCCTTCCCATTGCCTTCTTATAAGGACAGCAGAGCAGTCACCAGATTTAGGACCAAACCTAACCCCTATGTCCGCATATTAACTTGATTATATCTACAAAGACCATATTTCCAAATAGGGTCACATCCACAGTTACTGGAGGTTAGGACTTCAGTATGCCTATGAGGGGGAGGGGCTAATTCAATTTTTCATTAGTGACAGTTTTTTTTTTTAAAGTAACTTGTGGAGTATGGGCTGTGAGGCAGCAAGGCCCCCACAGCCTGGGGAGACTTTCTAGGAATGGTCCTCCAACTGCTTCTCCTCCTAGAACATTCTTTTTTTTTTTTATTTATTTTTTTTTTTACTGGATGACATATATAGTAGTTTTATTTTTAATTTTTTGCAGAACCTTTGCATTGTTTTCCATGTGGTTCCAACATCCAACATTCTTATCTTACATTCTTTTCTTTCTTTTTTTTCTTTTTTTAGAAAATAAAGGCATGTATTTATTTTTTTTTCTTTCCTTTTTTTCTAAATTAAATCATAGCTGTGTGCATTAATGCAATCACAGGGCACCATACACTGGTTTTATATACAATTTGACATTTTTCATCCCACTGGTTAACATAGCCTTCCTGGCATTTTCTTAGTTATTGTGTTAAGACATTTAATATTCTACATTTAGTAAGTTTCACCATGTACCGTTGTAAGATGCACCATAGGTGTGGTCCCACCAATCACCCTCCCTATGCCCATCCTCTCCCTATTCTTCTTAGCAAAGTATCTCAAGAATGGAAGAAAAAGTATCCAATGTACTCAGCCCTACTATGAAACTAATTTATATGAAAGCTATAACCCAATTATAACCTAAGAATATGGGGAAAGAGAAGGGAGGGGAGGGGAGGGGAGAACATTCTTTTAGATTGATATCAACATGCTTTTCTCCTCTGCCAGAAGTCAGGGAGCCCCTACAAACTTTCTTTTTATCTTTTGCCCGAAAGCGGGTAGCCTTTCCTCCCTAAAGTTAATCTTTCCTCCATGTACCAGATTCACACCAATTTCATCTAGTAAGCAACTTCGTTTAAATACGTGACCTTTTTTAGACACTATACAATAAAGCTGTTCTCACAGTTCAGAGCTGGCTGTCGTCTCAGCTGCGCCAGTCTTCCAACCCCATCTTTGTCGCTTGTCTGTTTTATTTCCTCATTTCCCACCATTTCTCTGGTTCATTCCCTTGCGCTGGGTCATGAAAGTAACTGGCTAATTTTGCATTTTAGTGAACTAACATTTCACCCACTTGCTTGAATTCAGCCACATTCAAGCCAGGTGATCTTGAGCAAACTACATAGGCTTGCTCAGCCTCAATTTACCCATTTGTAGAAGAACATCTCCTAGAATTCTCATGAAGACGAATTCTGAATTTTTTATATATAAAAGGCACAAATACTACCCACTTACTAAGAAATTGCGATCTGGTTCAAACTTAATTTTTTTTAAATGACCAAGTTAACACACTAAAGATCTGAATGACTTTCCTAACAGTGCTAGAGGTAAGAGTGAAAAATCTGAGATAAATAGCAGATTACCTAAATACAGCAACTTCCTACTACATCATTTTGTGCTTTGGGGAATATGAAAATACTGGGTTTTCCTTTTCCTTTTAGTTCTCAACGTTATAAATGTCGATGAACAACCATCAGGGGAATGACTTATTTTAAAATTTGACTTACAAGGGTGGCGCCTGTGGCTCAGTGAGTAGGGCGCCGGCCCCATATGCCGAGGGTGGCGGGTTCAAACCCAGCACCGGCCAAACTGCAACAAAAAATAGCCGGGCGTTGTGGCGGGCGCCTGTAGTCCCAGCTGCTCCGGAGGCTGAGGCAAGAGAATCGCGTAAGCCCAAGAGTTAGAGGTTGCTGTGAGCTGTGTGAGGCCACGGCACTCTACCGAGGGCTATAAAGTGAGACTCTGTCTCTACAAAAAAAAAAAAAAAAAATTTGACTTACAAACCAAGAAGCAAATAGATATTCTATGTTCTTATTTCAACCCTCAGTCCTCTAAGTGGAATATACACACTTTTGGATACGTATGTGTGTATATACTTTGTCTCTTTTCAACCTTATTCTTTTGTACTTAATATAGTATCCTCATTTCTGAATGCTTGCTTCCAATATTTTATGTTTTCTTCAGCTACAAGGAAGCCTGACCATAAGCACAGTCATCTTCAACAGAGGCAGCCAGAATCGAAAATTTGACAGGAACTCATTTAACCAACACTCTTTCACCTGGAAGGTGTTTAAAATTGGTAACTACAAGTACGACACTCATAACTCTGCCAGGACACGCATAACTCTACTTAGTTCTGCTAGTAAGCCTACGACCTGCAAATAAGTGACCTTAACTTTGTCACTATATCAGGCAACTTGACTTAAATTTTAAAATACTACCTTGAACTCTGATAATGTCAATTTAATTACAATTTTATGAGAAATGAATTTATTGTTAGCGTAATATAAAGACCATTTGGAGTTAACATAGCACTTACCAGTCAATTCAGCATTTCTGAGATATTTTGATCTTTGATTAGTTTTTTTTCTTTTTTTTTTTTTTTTTGGTAGAGACAGAGTTTCACTTTATGGCCCTTGGTAGAGTGCTGTGGCATCATACAGCTCACAGCAACCTCCAACTCCTGGGCTTAAGCGATTCTCTTGCCTCAGCCTCCGGAGTAGCTGGGACTACAGGCACCCGCCACAACGCCCGGCTATTTTTTGGTTGCAGTTCAGTTGGGGCTGGGTTTGAACCCACCATCCTCGGTACATGGTGCCGGCGCCTTACGAACTGAGCCACAGGCGCCACCCTATTTAGTGTTTTTTCAAACAACTGTATCATCTATCAATATTGCCTGAATAAATTTCATTTAAGCTTTTTTGAATAAACAAGCCTTGTGTTAAAAAGAATCCCTTTACTGTGTGAGTATACTTCATACATTTATAAATGTAAGGAGAATTACTACAAAGGAATTAAAAGATCTATTGTCAAGAATTCTGCTGTGTCATAAACCAAAACAAAATTGGAAACCATTATAAATTTACTATGGAAAAGTGATAAACTTTGTTGTCTACTGCAATGATTCATAAACCTTTACTCAAAATCCTCTGGCTCAATGTTAAAAACCTTATCATCAGTTTTTCCTGTGTAAACCCATAATCACTTTTATTTTTTTATGTCAGCAGTTTGTGGCACTGAGAACCTTTCCCAAGTATCCTAATTTCACCAAAAATATATGACCCCGAGAGAAGTTCCCCTGCCATGGTGTACAGGATGAGCTTTTTCTGCCTTCCAGGGATTAGCCTCTCTTTTTCACTTAAATCATCCCAAAATATAATTCACCTAATAGTACAGAAAAGTTATAACCAGTATTGCAAAGATAATTTTTTGCATAAAATACAATGAGCTGTGAATGGTGCCTGTGGCTCAAAGGAGTAGGGTGCCGGTGCCATATGCCAGAGGTGGTGGGTTCAAACCCAGCCCTGGCCAGAAACTGCAAAAAAAAAAAAAAAAAACTACAATGAGCTTAAATAGAGGCATTAATACTTCGAATTATTTTTAAAGATCTACGTATGCATTAGGTGGGTTTGTAGATAATTAAAAAATCAAGTCCAAATAAATTAAATGAATTAGGATTCAAATATGATGTTCGAGACTTAGTTGATCTTGCCATTTATACCACTATTGTTTCTATTTTCTTAAAAGCAAGACATTTTTGTGCTTAAAATAGCATGAGGTCATGGTTATACAGGAGAAGGCAATTCAATTTGTGGTTTACATCCAATGAATGGAAGAAGAAAAGAACAAAAGACAACTTTATATTGGAGAAATCTGTGTAACACAACTTCAGCCAGTTGATCAAAGTCAATTTCAATGAATCCTTGCTATGATGTGATGAAAATGGCACTTTACCTGTTCTTCCTTACAACAATCATAACTCCAGTCTTATCATTAAAAAAAAAGAGAGACAAATTCCAGTATGGGCCATTTACAGAGCATCTAACTAGTACTCCCTAAAACTGTCAAGGTCATCACAAACAAAAAAAAAAAGTCTGAGAAACTGTCAGAGCTAAGAGTAGACGAAAGACACACCCGGCAACTGAATGTCACGTGGCGTCTTGAATGGAATCCCAGAACAGAAAAAGAACAACAGGCAACTAAAGGAATCTGAATAACTGTGGCTGTTACTTAATAATAAGTTACAAATATTGGCTCATAAATTGTAACAGATGTAGCAGAATAAGATATTAATGGAGACATGGAGAATATATGGGAACCCTCTGTATTAGCTTCTTAATTTTTCTGTAAATCTAATAGTGTTCTAAAAGAATGAAGACCATTAGAAAAGTCCCCAGACTTCCAGTCCACCTGGAAAAGAAAAATCAAGTGGAGGCATAAAACCTATTTGCTCATTTGCAGTAAGAAACTAGCTATGCATAAATGACTTCTCCTTGATCATTTGCAAAGAAAATATACAGATATTCTTTAACCTTGAGGAGACACTTTCTCCTTCTTTCAAACTAACAATGGATATACATGCAATTATAGTTAGGAAAGTCAATTCAGTTACAGGAAGAAAAAGAATCAAAAATTATTCAGAAAATATAAGCTAATGGGTTACCATCACGAGATAGCAAGTGTATGTGCACCTGTTCAAATCCTCACACTTGAAGTAAAATCTTGTTCATTAGTACATAACCCAGTGGTGCAAATGGCGCAGTAAGATATCTTTTGACTCTCTAATTTGTCTGATACATGAATTTGTCATTGAACATCATTTGAAACTCTCCATGTCAAGTTTGCTTACAGAGGCCCAAATTCAAATATGCCAGAAAGTGTTCAAGTGCGTGCAATTTTTCAATTTTATTAGTGCAAAAGCAACACACGCTCAGTAGAATGCCCTGCAATGCTTGTACAACTATTCTGCTTTTTGCTTTCAGTATTCAATAAATTACCTAAGATATTAAGCACTTTATTACAGCCGGCGCCTGTGGCTCAAGGAGTAGGGCACCGGTCCCATATGCCGCAGGTGGCAGGTTCAAACCTAGCCCTGGCCAAAAACAAAACAAACAAAAATCCTACCTGGAGCAAAGTGTTAATGAAGCACTTTATTACAAAGTGTTATAATAGGACATAACACTTATCTTTTGCCTACCTATGGGCTAATGTAAGTGTCCTCAGCATTTTTGATTTATAATATTTTCAACTTACAATGGAATTATTAGAACATAACCAT